>NC_081251.1:54227024-54911707 GCF_030490865.1 Poecile atricapillus
TCTGGTGTCCTTCAGACTACAAGCTGGGGCAAGGGTGCTGAGGGGCTGGGGAGAGTAGTGGGGGTCAGAATATTGTGGATATTCCTGAAGCAGTATTTTAATACAGACCACTACCAAAACACAGACTTCCCCAACCACCTCCTCTCCCAGGAAAGAGGATGCAAAAACAAGATTTATGAAATAAGGCTCAAATTTCAATTTGAGGGATGTTTGGGGTCTTTTTGATGAAAAGGAAAATCATCACGATATATTGGGAGACCTCATACACTCTCTCCTTCAAGTGAATAGATAAATACAGATAAAAACACACAGATGCTCTGAACACAGACAGAAGCTACCACTGCACAACAGAAAGCAGCCTCTATCAGCAAAGGCAAGTGAAACCAATTAACCAAACCTAACTGCTTCCTGGGAAAAAAGAAAGAAAAATACCAGAAAAAGAAATCTTCAATGCAAATGCTTTTGCCACATTTTCTGCTCGCCAATACCAGGTCCTTTATAAAATATATCAAAAAAGCTATTTTTAACCAAACCATCAAGAAATCAGAATGACTAAGTCATTGATAGATGAGATCCTACTCATTTAGAGTCAAAACATGAAGACCTGAGATTATAAAGCAAGTATGCCTGTTATCTTTTCATAAACAAGCAAAAGTAATTTAAAGGACTTACAAACTAATGAACAAAAACTGAATCTTGATCCAGTTGTGGATATATTTTCTCCCAATATAACCATTTTTCCTCTCTTCCTGATGCCATTTCTTCATTTTCCACCATTCTCATTTGGATGCTTTCTTTTTCAAACTGCAAGCCATATTTAATCTTGTTTATTTCTTCTATCTTTTATTTATAATTGCCCCTGCCTTTTCAAAATATCCCAACCAAAAATAAGCCAGAAACAGAGATGAAAAGCAAACAAGTTCAAAACCCATAACATGTGGGGGTCAGTCAAGAACAGGCCTCCTACAGACCCTCGTCATCCTCCAAGAGCCTCCCAAGTGCTCATTAAGGAAGGAAGATTTTTTTTTTCTCCCATCGCTCCAAAGAGATACGATCCCCATTAACCAAGAGAGGAGAATGTCAGTTTTTGATTCCTTCACTCTTCCAGATAAGCTTGGTAAAATCGTTGAAAACTAATTCAACAAAATATTTTTCCCCTTATAAGCCACTCAACAAATAAAAATATGAAGAAAAAATAACTGCAATTGGGAAGGAACTGTAAGACCCATACACTTCATGCATTTGTATTAAAACATTGTAAGCCCTGCCAATTTAAGAGTCTCTTCTTCTACCACCTACATCTACTTCCTTTTATCTTATCAGAAAAATAGCTCTTCACCGCTGTAGGCTAATTACACCATCTGTTTAGCCCCAGTACTGTAACACTGAGACATGGCACATTAATTCCTTAACTTTCCCACGTGGAACTGCCTTGTGTTACCCTCATACTCAAAAAGGCACGGGCTGGGCAGAATGAAGAGGGGGAGGGAGTTGGAAATCAGCCTCACAGTTATTTGTATTCCCTCTCCCTCCACCACAGCTCTACTGTCAGCCTTCACAGGGATTTAAGCAATCTGACAATTTCTCTCTACCTCACCTCAGTACAATAGTGCCACTTGTCAGGATCAGCAATGAAAAACATCAATCACAGGCGCGCACACAAAGAAGGAGGCAGAATCTATGCATCTACTCCTCATGGTATCAAGCGAGCTGCCTCCTTTCACAGTGGTCAGAGATCACCGAATTTCAAGTTAGAACCTTCCTTGGGAAACCAGGAGATATACAGCTTGCACTAAAAGGAAGGATTTCTCCAATATTTGAAAAATAGAACAACAAGCCCTCTACCTCTCCAAAGCAATCAGATCCTGTCCCATCCAACAGGACTAAAGACAGCACACTAACTGGCAGCTGTACCCCATACTACCCAGTATAGACCACACATGCTGACCTGCTGGGAGATGTAATCACAAGATCCCTAAATCCTTCTCTTTTTCTTCTTTCCCCCAGCCCTTTAAATAAGGCAGATCATTTATGAAAAAATGTCATCTGGAATTCTTTACATATGCTAGTTACCAACTAAAAATGAAAGAGTGACTTTGGGGGGCAAACCCTGTTTACACAACTGATTTGGACACGTGGGCATGAGCAAATATGTAGCGAGGGGAGGCAGAAGGCACGAGGGCAGTCACCTTTGCATGGCAGCAATTACAAGCAGCTACACGCATCAGCCTCTTCAGCCAGAAAAGCTTCAGCAGGAAGGGAACACTTCTCTGAATCCTAGCAACTTGTAAGAATTCTCTTGCATATCTCTTAAAGTTAGAAAACTTGTTTCTGGCTTTGATTGCCTCTGGGATTCTTCAAATTTCCTTTCCCCCTTAGAAGCATTCCTGTTTTTCTAATGAGGTGATACAAAACCCCTATAAACTGGCACGTTCCAGTTTAGAAACTGTTTTCAATAGGAAAGAATACTGCTACTGATAACCACTAAGATTACACCAAAGGTGAAAGGAAAAATCTTTTGACATTTAACATGATTTTGCATTGCTCGGCCAGACATTTATTAACAGTTATTTATAGATTCATGTTTCTGCTCTGTGTCACAGGCTTGGGTATTAGCCTTTTATTTTTCTTTTTTAAAACAAGGCACGGTGGAAGCTATAAAGGAAAGAGACAGAAATAATGGAATACTTCAACTTACAGATTGCTCAATAAGATACTTACATCCATCTATAGAACAGGAAGGGCACAGGTCACTGGGAAAAAATTTTGACACAGAGGAGGAGAAATAAGAGAAGGTGAATTGATTACAGTCAATATCTTTGCCCTCAGCTCACAACAAAAATGAACACCAGGAGATGTGGATGGGATAGGGAGCAAAATAAAACTACCTTATCCTTTCTTTCATAAAATACTATGCTATAACTTTGCTTGTAATTTAAACTTAGAAACAAAGTACACAGCTATTCTTCATATTGCATACAGAAGTTAGAAAATTTTCATCACTGTATTCCTCCTGACCTTTTTAGTGACAAAGCTACTCAGAAAAGGAGCAAGATAACTTTTATTTTTTTAATTTTAAAAAGGAAAAAAACTAAAAAGAAAAGCAAGTTACTTAAATTAGGTAATTGTGAGTAGCGAAATGTTAAGAGCTTGGTCAAAACCATACCGATTTCTTCCTACTATTCAGTAGTGCCTTACACCAATCCCTCCTATACAGAGCTAACCTTAGTGCAGCCACAGCCCAGGGAAACAATCCGAGGAGTGGGCTGGCTCAGATTCAGGGACTCCTACACAATAAGGTCAAGGATACGCTGTGCAAGACACACTTCACGAAGCACTGTGCTTGTTTCTATTCTCTGAGGCACTTTACTATCATGGAGATAAAAATGTAGAGTCAAGCATTAAGTGCTATGACAGCCGTATCTGTGCTTCCAGCTAATGGAAAAGTACCAAACATCAACACCAGCCCACAGAGCAGAGGATCTCACACGACGGCTGTCACTTAACGTGCTCCCTTCCCACTCACGGTCAACAGCAAGGCCAGGGTAAGTCACTAGGTAACTTTATTAACCAAGTAATCCATTAACTTAAATCTTAGGACAGAAAGTACAATCTGCAAAAAACCAATTTATCAATTCCTTTCCAAAGTCACTTTGATATCCTAAGCCTGAAAATTTTGCCAGACAAACCCCAATTGAAAGACAATAAATTTTGCAAAAACAAGTGTGTTCCATAAGAGAGGAGAAATTCTACTAACTAATCACCTTCCCTTAGCTTTATTTAAAGCACATATCTTTGTGCTTAAAATGTAAACAAAATATCTGTATTTTACTAGTAAAGTATGAGCTGTGTTTGCTTAAAAGGCAGGTCCCTGCAACAATGCACCTTTTCTGTATGTACCACTCATCTGCTCACACAAACAGCCCACACACAGCTCCTGTACCCCAGTATATACCCGGTATAAATCAGATATCCCAATATTGGTAATCCAGGATGGAGGGGAAAAATTCTATGTTGTCATTCAGATATAAGTGAATGAAAATGGGTTACAGAAACTGTAGCTCATTAAACTACAAACAAAAATAGCTTTAGTTTTATATGAAGGAAGGGATTTATGACTTGATGAGAGACAAATTGCCAAAAAACCCCACTGCAAACTTGCAACCTAATTAAACACCTTCTGTTACACATAGCATGAAAATTACCACCACTGATTTTTATGACTATAAAACCACTCTTCCTTCTAACTGTTATTTACCTCCTGTTGGCCAAGTGCAGTATAATGCCAGCATGCACCCTCCAGGATTTCTCTAAGTTCCTACAGACAGAACAGATCTGTGTACTGCCAGTCGTGAGCTGGCTTGCAAAGAAACATATCTACATCCCCAAACAAAGGGGGTTTGTTTCTGAGTGGCATACAACTTTGACATTAAGAAAGCACTGTCAATAACTTAATTGCCTTGTTATGTCAAGTGCAGTACATACAATCAAAGGTTAATGACATAGACCATTTCCCTCACCCCAAAAGCTCACTGGAGGAGTCAGACTTCAGAAAGATTACTCCCTTGAAACATCTGGCAGTCACATAGGCAGATTAAGAAAGTATACATGAAATGCTGAGCACCTCTTTAGTATTTCATTACCTACCTGGCAGACAGTACCATTGTTTCACATACAGCACTTCATCTTGCGCTTCTTAAGTATGAAAGCATCCATTAACATTTGAAATTATTTAAAGCAGAACTGTAAAGTCTTAAAGCAGACAAAATATTTAAACTGTACCTGAACACTGTAAAGAACCAGAAACCAGAAAACTAGAGAAGTATACGAGCAGTCAAAGCATTATAAGGCTCGATGCTTTTCAAGATCCTCATGTAAACTAAACTTCTGACCATTTCAGTGGCAAATTTTCACTATCTGCCTGCTAGCACATCCCCAAATCATTCAGAAATTCCTTTCACAAAGGGTACCGTAATTAACTGTAGGGTTCAACGCAAAACACAAGGGAACACCTTCCAAATTTCACAAGTCCTTAGAAGAATTCAAACACCTGTTACACAAATGCCTATCCCATTACATTCTCATATCTGAAAAACAAGTGATTTTAGCTACTAATCAGTAGTTTAGCTAAAGTGTCATCTAAGACAATGTAGAAGGCACCAACTTCACATATGCACCATAAAATTGATTGGAGCTCAGTAAAGAAAGGGAGGATGACATTGTTAATAAATGGCAATGAAAAATCATTCAATTTGCTATTGCTCTCTGAGGTTTCTATGTAGAAAATGTTTTCTAAACTTTTCCTACTGGCAGCAGTACCATAACTCCTAAGTATTAAACAATCTTCTGAAGAAATTAAACCTAACTTTTCTTACAACAGTCAAATGTACACACCTTAGTGAAACAGATTTGGTAACCTGATGGCAGTCAAACTAATCTAGCAACACATCCTGGCTCAGAAAGGCACCCTGAAAAATTTGTCTTTAACTGTTCTGAAAGTTTAAACTGTCAATTGGAGGGAGGGATAACAAAACAAAACAGGGAAAAAAAATCATCACAGCTAAGCAGTGTAGACTTTTCCAAGAAACAGTCAAAGCCATCTTTCAATAACCTGATAGGAAAATTACATGAGAAGCATGACAAAAATATTTGAATTTGTACTCTGAAAGCAGATTCTCAGATGAAATACTGTCCAGACAAAAGGCATTTTTAAATTACCTTCAGAGAGGCTTGAATTTACATCACAGATACAGCTACACCAAGACACTCTAACACCACACTTTTCATACATGTTACAGGTTGCTCATGAGTCTGATTTTTATTTTTTAAGTCACACATTTTTTCTACCACCAGGTTTATTTCTCCACAGTCTCCTTACATATGAGGAAGCAGAACTCCTAGAGTTAGCCTATCCAAACACACTGCCCAGTTAAAGGGCAGATTGCAGGCATCTGGGAACAACATGTGCTCATGATCACTTTATCCTTTTCTCAGTGTTACAAGCCAGTCTTGTAATCTTAAAAACACCTCATGTCTGTATATTTTCAGTACAAGAACACAGTCATAAGTCCTTCTATAGACACATAATTATCACAAACTCAAACAATTTCTTCTCCCCCTATGTTCAATGCACCCCAGAGAAGTTTAGAGATATTTTACCTAGGTTATTCTGCCTTACAGACCTCCAAATCATTTCCTCTGGCAACTGCAAAGGCAAGATAATTTTGTTTTTGATTAGGGAAGTGTCCAGTTTCAAATAAACTCAAATCCAGTTTCTCCATTTTACAGCAGAAGTAATTGGGGGCACAAATACTACTCCCTACTCAGAATCAGGAACAAGGACAAGTCTCTCATCCCTTGATGCTATTACTCAGCAGCTCCTCCTCAACCTTGTGCAACATTTCAAGGAAAGAAACAGTTGCTAGTCCTTCTCTTCCTGCTTCCTTGACAATCTCTTAAATCCTGTTTCAACATTACTCAGGCACTAAGTTCTTTCCACAAGCACGACAGGATATACAAGGGTGTACAACTGGTACAGTTATTGGCACACTTGAAGTTCATGCCCTGCCTAAGCCTGTGACAACTTGCTCAAATACCTATACCTTTATCTACACAGGGAAGTTGGACACAAAGCACTGCTAAGAAGGAAGAGGATAAAACCTCTTATTTTACTATTCATCTGATCTGAGGAAAGCATAGGAGAATGCAGGGGCATGGCAGATGCTGCTTTGTCCTACTGCACCACATCTCATGGGTAGAAAGTCTTACATACTTTTCATCCAAGCCTACTCAGCAAGAAAAATTATGTTGACCTGCACTTCCCTGCCTGAATACTGAAAGCAAAATCAGTCAGGACAACACAAACACTCCAAAACAGAAATCACCATGAACATTTAAATAGATTGGACACAGCCTAACCTCCACATATTCTGTCATTTCTAGAGGAACAGTTACACATCAAATGTATCCCACACTAGCCTTATTTTCTTAAGATGTAAACATTCAGCATTTCTTTCCATCTTCCAAAATGACATCAACAATAAAGAACACTGTATCTAATCTTACCACCACAGTTTATCAGATATATATGTATAGCCACCTGTAATAATTGACATATTAATTAAACTGTGACAGCCAAAGTACTTTAAAATTTAAAAAAAAACAACCCTGTTAACAGCCTAAATTCATCCAGAAAGTCTCAAATGACATTTCATCACATAAGATCATCTGTATGTTAAAACATCTCAATTAAAAAAATAATAAATAAATACACCATTTGAAGCTGTTTTTAAATATTTAGAACTGTACTATGATCTCAGTAATTTTGGTTCATTGGTGGTATCCCATGATAGCAGTGCCGCTCCTAAACATAAGACTTAACTTCTTAATAGCTCCATTAAACATGCTTCAAGATACAAAACAATTTTGCAAGGCCTAAGGGAATAAAAAAAAGAAGGGCAAATTATGCTATGTGTGAGGCAATTATGCTATCTGTGAGTCAACACTAGCTTCTCTTCATTCTCTAAATATGTTCACAATTAACTGTTCCACCACTGCCTTGAACTTTTTGATACCACATAATCATTAATTGTTTCCTCCTTCGAGGCTCACAAAGGACAAAACTAAAGGAAAACCATCAGGTTTTAATAGTTCATGGTAGGTGGCATAAGAAAAATCTAACATGTATTTGAATACTGATTAATTTCTATTATGAAAGTTTATTATAAAATTTGACATCTCATTATCGTCTAGCATCCAAATGGTTTTGTTTATGCAAGCAGCATTTTTATTTGTAATTTAGTACTTCCAGACATGAGGTTGATAGCAAGATTGATTCATTTATCCCTTACTATCTAAACCTACATGGGAACTCCAAGACAAAAGCCCCATGTGTGACCATGTTAATACCACTTCTGGGAAAGGGTTATTTACAAAACCAAGATAATGTGTATTTATTCTTTCATTTTTCTGCAATTGAACATAAATTTGGATTAACCATTCTGGGATGTTGTGTTAACTCATTTTCCCCATCATGTGTCACCATTTTGACTACTGAACCAGGACCACATAAGCACTTGTGATGTCAAATTAAAAAGCCCAATATCCCATTACCTGAATCACAGAAATAAAGCCTTCATGATAATTTACTGCAAGTAAATTTCACAGAAATGCACAACAGTTTTGTCTAGTTGTTTTAATTAGAAATAAGTCTCAGACTTCTACAAAATAACTTTCTACACCCTATTTCTACATTCACGATTACTGAAAAATTACTTTATGAAGCCAAAGCAAGACTGCAAGTACCTTTTTATTTATCTATATTCATTAAGACTATGACATGTCCTAAACCTCTTGCAATAATTGCAAAGAAACTGTAAGGTACAAGCAAGAATAAGTAGCCTCGTTATCAATTAGCCAATTTCACTTAGCAATCCCACAAGAGCACATAATTGGCTGTCAAGATGAGCATCACACACTAATTCTCATTTGAGACCACACAGAAAAAGTGAAATACCTGCAGTCTGCAGAAACAGCAGGTTTTCCTTACAAAGGTGCTTTCCCAGAGTACTTGTCTTATTCCTCAATCAATTCCCCGACTTCTTTGAAGCCACAAAACTGAGAAGCAATCAGATAAATTTAGACAATACTTTGTGTTCCAGCAGACCATGAATAAAGTCATTAAAATCCCTATATCTAAGACTTCTGATTCCCAGTTCACAATACTTATCCAGAGCACAAAATGGACAATGGAAATAACACAGGTTAAACTTAAAAATGACTACAGATCTAAATAATTTTATTAGCCCATTTTATCAGAAAAGTGCTAGTATCTTATTTTTTATTTTCTGACTGAGATCAGAGCTTAAATAATTTTTAATCTGAGATGTGATGAAAATGTATCCATATTTACAACTATGCTATACACTCCTACAACCTGGCATTTAAACCACTGACAATGGCATCTCTCCCCCTAGGAGGTCTGCAACCAATCTGTCAAGCATATCCTATTTCAGCAAATCTTTCTGACCAAGCAAATACAAAACTCTCAATTAGGTGATCTGCCAGCATGTCTTCGAATGCATTAGGTGCCAAATTTGAATAAAAGGAAAACAACACTGACAAGCATTCAAGCCTGTCAAGATCTAAGCTAAAGCTGCATTAGTTCTGGTGAAGCCAGTGAGCATAAGCAGGCACTGTCCCTGAAAAAGTGTCTGAGGACAGGGCCACTCATCCTTCAAATGGCATCAGAGAAATGACACAGATGCGTAGAACAGAAGTCAAAACCCTCCCCTTCTGGCAGCAATACACACAGTATGTACAAACAACAAGTTTTTATTGCACAACAAGAACCCAAAACATCCTTCAGGATCCTCCTCCACCAGTACTGCCACGTCCCAGTAAATTTCCTATTCCCATAAAGCTTCCTGTGTTGGGGTTGTTGCTATTATAAAGAGGAAAGATCTACTTACAAACAATATAAATCTTTCCTTTTTTTGTAGCCCTACAAGTTCTTTCGTGCTTTTCATTAAGGAAAAAAACAGAAGTCCTGTACAGGCAAGTACAGAACAGTAAAACCATCCAGAATATAATCACTGGGAGTAGAAATCTCCAGGAAGAGATAGTGAGGAAGGTGGTTTGACTTCATCATACCTGTCTCTCCATACACCAGCATTGTAGACTGCCCATCCTGCCCTCACCACTGGCCTTTGCTTGACTGATAGTAAATCCCATTCCCAATCTATGCCACAAGAACAGCAAAAGTGTGTTCCCCATTCCAGATGTTCTTTTCAAAAAATAAAACAGGTTAACTATTTTTTTTAATCTATATTTCATAGGCTTAGTGAAAGAGCAGACAGGTAAGACTAAAGGATTTGAGAGTTGGAAGGTGGAACTAACAGCTGGAGATTGTATTCACCCAACTGTGATAAGTAACAGCCAGACTACTCTCCCTGGCTCTTTTTTAATCCATCATGAGAATAGGTAGACTTCAGCCTAGCTGAGGATTCACCAGAAGCACATATTAATTCCTTTCAGCAAATATTACATCTGTGTGGAAGGATGCCACACATCCTAATGCAGGGAACTTTTAACCTTTCCCCAAAAGACCACCTTTAGTCACAGCTATTTTACAAATGGAAACAGACAGCTTCTTGGCTCAGATAAGCCAAGTAGCAAAAGGTTTAACTGCATGGGTGACAGAATGTGTGAAGTTCCCTAACTCCTGCTAAACAGTGAGTTCAACAGCAGAAATGCTGTATTAAAGATTCCATGAATTTTAGAAATGCATTTTTAGAGCATCCATACCAAGGAAAAGCCCATTAATGGTATACTGAGAGATTATTCTTCAACCCCCTAAGCTTTTGGCTTGAGCAGAAAAAAAGCAACGTGACTCGCTGAACAACAAGGTAACAAATGACTGAGAAATACAACAAAATTCATTATTTGGGAGGACAATCAACAACATTTCTTGGTTTATGTTTTCTTCATTTTGTATGAGGCACATGAATCATGGGCATGGAGTATTTAAGTACATTTCTGACTTATATATTTTGTAGTTTGAGGGAGAGAAATATATCTACACACTCAGTCAATTGCCACAGGTGTTTCAATTCTATTGGAACACATTCTGCTAATTTTAAAGGGCTCAGTTATACTATGTTGGAGGAAGAAATCTGACTCTGAGCTCATTTAAAATGTTCTAAGCAATATCTCTAAAAATAGGGGAAAGTTAAACATAGCTAGAAGCATATTGCATAACACAAATATATCATTATACCAGTGTTATGAATAACGGGTGGGAAATGCTTTACTCTCTGTTAGCATCTTCAGTCAGCGGGATCAGCTGTATGCAGAAGAGAAGCAAGGGAAAAGAGACACAGTTTGGCAAAGAAAAAATAAATCAGTGAGCTAACTGCTATGTGAGCCCTTACCTATTAATAGAATAGCCATTAGGAATAGCTTAATAGTTAGCTACTCTTCAGCTATTCCTTGATTAACATAATTAAATAAAATTCAGAGAGAAGGATTAAGAACCTCAACCCAGTTTGTAGATGACTTGTATATAAATCTTGATTTTAAATCTGAAAGAGAATTTTTTTCCAGGTGTCCTCCTCCTTCACTTTTTTCTGCATGAAGGATGTCCACTACTTCATCACAACTAGAATGCTCCCTGCAAATCTGCACACAGTGATTAATTTCACATATTATCTTAATGAATAGAGACCAACCTGGGGAAGGGGCTGAGAGAGGGGCAGAGGTAAACATGAGGGAGAAAAGGGGATTTTACTAAATGAAGGTACCAAGGGAGTGACATTTTCTTATCTTAACACCTACATATCCAAAGATATTTAAGATGTACAGTCTACAGTGATAAACATAACTGTTGAGGTGTTTCAGTTCATATAGGTTTTGGGGCTTTTTGTTTTGTTCTAAAGATGATGAAAAAAAATCTGTTCAGAGATACAACTTAAATCAACAATTTAAAGCTCAGTCTTAATCTATAGTTAAAAAGGCTGCAGTCTGTTCCAATTCACTTACAAAAATATCAGGATGGAAAAGTACATGACAAGTTATAAAAACTAGTATTTGAATATTAAGAATAAAGTATTTCCCAAGACAGAAATTTTCCCAGGTTAAATGAACTTTTAAGTGAGTACCCAAAAACTGAATACCTAAGATCCTAACATTAGCACACCATAATATTATAAAGTAGTATTTGGTCAAACAAATTTTCTATTCATTCCCATTTCACTTGCATTTTAAAAGACAGCTAAAAGCTGGAAGGTCTCCTCTCAAATGCAAAAGTAACTGGTATGTCTGAACAGTCTACTAAAAGTCTTTCAATTCCAGGATGCACACAGCTTATTGCACACCTCTGTATTTGCATACACTTAAAACTGACAAAAAAATAATCTCCTGTATATCACAATGAAATGCTTCCTACTCTGTAGCATGTTTTGCTGTACTATGTATGTGATATTTTTATTTTCTCGGAAAAAAAAAAACAAACAGTCATTTCTGTTTTCCATTAGTTTGTAGACAGGAAAGTATCTCCTATGCATTACAATGTCAACTACATATGATTCTTGGTCCGAGTTCAAAAATACTGTCGGCTCACTAAGTTTTAAATTTAAGTTGATTACTTGCCCTTTCCAAAGGGTAGTAACATTAACACAAATCTCTTGATACTCCATTATGGTCTCACGGTCTGAGACATAACAGATCACAGAAAAGATGTAGAGTTTTCAGCTATTTCATTATATCGCTTCCAATATCAGGTGACAAAAACAAACATTACTGACAATCCCTAAAGATTGTCTTTGGAGCATGTCTAGTGTCTCTGGGATTAAGTTTTAAAAAATTTTACTTCATTTCCTAGTACAATGGAATAGTTTATATAACAGGCCAAAGTACAAATAACGAAAGGTCAAATTTATGTTGCTTGCCTACTAAGTACCATTTTTTTATATCTTCACAGTGACTAGCAGAAGAATTTCAAGAATTCCTTCTTAAGCTGAGGCATGCTATCAGCCAACACTGAAATGGGCCTGGTATTTCCATCTGTTTACATGTTCTGCTATATGCAACAAGCATCTGAAAGAAATTCTTGTAAGAAATTCCTATCTGAAGGTTGCTACCATTTCCCTCTTAAATTCCATTGATTTCTTCTCCTTTGAAGAAAACCAGCTAGACAGCACACTCTACCAATGCAGACACTGTCCTAGCCACAGAAGAATGCAACACAACCAACCACAGAATGGAGTCATTCTGCATTATAAACTTCAATGTACACTCTTTTGGATATATTTGGCAAGTAAAACAATAGGTAACCCAAAAATCAGAGCCAACTTTAGGCAGCCAAGGCATTCACCCTAGTGGCAATAATTTTATAGCTAGATTGAAAATATTTTCTCAAAAACAACAAACTACTTTTTTGCACTGAAAGAGTAGTTGAAGTGATATATATATGCACACTCCCTGCCACCAAATGCACAAAGGGTAACTCTTCTAAGACTGCACTGCACTGCTCTGCTCTGGGCCTTCTCCTCAGAGGTGTCAAGTTATCACTACTCTGAGCAGATACTATGACCAATTGCTACTTCTCATTGCTGCACAGCTGAATTCCAACAAGATTTGCAGCCGTATTTCACTAAAATATGTAAATAAATTTCACTTAAATGTGTAAATGAATTATGATTCCTTTGGGACTGCAGGCACCACAGGAGAAGAGTCCTCTATAGCTACTGTAAACCTAATTTTCTAGGAGTTTGGGTACAGGTCTACAAGTGTTCCACAACTGGGTTCAGGTATAATTTTGGCCCATCTAACTTATGTCTCATTAAAGTTAGTGCAACCTATTTTCAGCAGACTTGAAGATAGCACTGGTGACAACAAGTGGACTAGCAGCACAGCAAATGCTGCTTTGAAATATCCCTGCAGGGGTTAAAAGTCTTTCAGTACTCCCCTCCTCAAAGTCAGTCACTTTGCAGTTAAGGCTTTGAAACACACAGATGTGTGAGACTACTAACTACACACTGTTCCTAGGTCTATGGGAAAAAAGATTAATTCTCATATTCAGTCGTAAGACTGAGACTCATATGAGAGAGTGATAATAAGAGACTCCAGCAACTCAGTTTGCAGGAATCAAAAAGGTGGGACATATCATTAAACTTCCTTTTAAAATAAAAAAAAAAAAAAAGCAAAACAAAAATGTTATTCATGTCATGCCAAAAAAATAGAACCATTGAATTATACAAACCTGAGTTGTAGCTTCACTCCTGTCCCCCCATATTATCAAAGCACTTCTAAGGGTATTCCAAATCTGAAAAAATGAAAAACTGGCAAATATTTTTCTCCTTGCACTTTATGGAGTATGTCTCCAGTACAATGTTACACAGCTCTCTATCAGTCCACAGGCAATAGACATCAAAGTCTCAGAAGCGCATGTGAGTATCGTGAAAACTACAAAAGTAGGCCATCTTTGGTTTAAAACTTTTGCTTCACTCTCTGACTCCAGAAGGACAGTTAATTTGCTAAAGAGTCACCTCCCTCTCTTAAAGGATAGTGCAGCACTGCCCTTCACTGCACAGTTCAACCTCTTCATTTGTCTTTGGAAGCACTCTGTATAAGCAGCTGCTCTTCATGGTAACTACCTCCTTTGATTAGCTGCTGTGAAAGGCTCTATCAATAGCATATCTTTTTATCTCATATCTTCTGACATACTTTGAAAATCCTATTACAGTGGACTCTACCCTCAAGGTTTGAGTTTAAGCTGCACCCTCCTCGTTAACTATATTATAATTGCTGTCAGCCTGAACCTGTTTTTCTCCAGAGCACCACTAGACAATGCTGACGAGGTATTTATGGACTGAAGCATCCTGGCAGGCTCCCTCCAACACGGTAATGCTTTAGAGGTATTATTGCACAGACCTGATTAGTTCGAAACACTGCACAAGTGTGTGTAGTGTCTCCCTGCAGGCACATCAGAGGTCACAAATACAGTCCTTCAAAGTCCAGGCTTGCCCTTATTAGCATGCAGCTCTGTGTCTCAATACCACACATTTGTTCTGTTTGTACCCTACGACCTCTTGCATGCACTGGGTGAAATCCTCTCCTGATATAACCCTTGAAAATGACAGTAAGTGTCATCATCGAAATAAAAAAAAGTTTCAGAAGTTGCTCATTTCAATGACAACAGCCGGTATTGAAACCAGCTAATGTCTACGGTACATTTATACACACTCACACACTTCCACACCCTGAGTTTTGGGAATTTTTCCAGTCTTATCTCTAAAGTAAACTCTTCCTTTTTGTTAGCAGCCACTGATAACAGCCCTCAGTTCAAAATTTGTTACTGGTAAGACTTCTCTACGGGGCAGCATTGCCACCATTGACTTTGCTTATACCCTGTAAATTTCTTGTGGCCTAGGAGCACTCAGGAGACTCTCTGATCCACAGAATTCTTTCCAGTAGCTTAAATGCATGACTCCCATTTTTAGCAACTTCACTAAATCCCTTAAAGGACTTACAACTAGAGCCACAGTCAGCATTCAGATTTTTTTCAGTTTTATTAAAACTAGTTTTAATTTCCCCACTTGCAATTTGGCATACCTGTAAAGAAAGCCTGTTTTCTTTATAAACATGTTGCAAATGTCCCTTATCAATTGCCAAATTAAATTCCAATTTAAATTAACTTACGTCTCTTACAATATTCTTCAAAGCCTTGCCATTAGGCATTTGTTCCTCACAGTTACATACTCAGCTAGTCCCAAGATACGTGTAAATACATGGAAACAAGGTTTCTTTCTCCTGTTGTCTCCTAGCCTATTGCTATTTTTGGTATGCATTTCAAAAGGACAGTAGCTACTTCAAAGTAGTTGATGGTCCTTGTGAAATTATCAGCAAGATTCATATTTAGAAACAGCTAGAAACTTGGAAGTTTGGAAACTACAGTACAAAAAAAAAAAAAAAAAGTTAGCTCTTAGATGATATTCCTGCTTTCTGAAACAAGCTTAATGTGGGGGGGATAAGCCCCTAAAAAATCTTAGGAGATTCTTTTATCCTAAATAGTGACTACAGCACAAAATATCTATGCAATATTCCCACTGCCTCCCTGAGCTTCCTTTTCTTTTTCTGACAAAGCAGATTCTACACGAGCAAGCCGCCTAAAAAGACGTATTAGAGATAAATAGCAAGTTCACAAAGAAGCTTGACAGTCTTGCTGTACCACACAAAGTACAAGAAGTATTAATTAACATGATTTTGGAATGATAACTCATTCTTGCCTACACTCTGGAAAACAAACAACAGAAATGAAGAAAATAAACTAAATCACTTAACTTTTATAATACTTAGCACACCCCAATTTCTATTCCTTCCTACCTCAGGTTTCCCCTTAACAGAAGTGACAGGTAGTAATATAAATGTAGTAGCACTTCTGTTGTAAAATCCAAAGTGGTTGCAAGTTTATTAAGTGGAATATAAAATTAGTTATCAAACTGGAGCATCAGAATAGTTGTACAAGATTGGACATAAATCTTTGTGCATAGAATTGTTAATCCTGAAACATACTTTCAAAAATAAACACTGAAAACAAACCTAAATCCCTTCCTCTCATAAGGAAGTTTCTCACTGCATTGTGCATGTCAGAAAATGCACAAATTCAACTGCAGCAGAGCATTCCACAGCTGTGGGTACAAAGGACACACAGTGAGTGTTAAGTATTAAACCAACACAAACAGCAAATTGATTTTCCAGGAGAGCCTTTCAAAACTTCAAAATGGAGGGAAGGGAACAGAAAAGGGAAACTTTTACAAAAACTGAACTGCTTTGTTGTTCTGTGGAAGCAATTCAACACTAGATAGAGATGACAGAAAACATAAGGCATCACAAATATTAAATAATAAAAAGTTATTTAATTATATCTTCAAATACGAAACTATTTCCAAAGCCCTAGGAGTCAAACAGAAAATGGCTCAACATGTACAGCTAACACTTCTATTCAAGTTAGCATTGAAGACACTCTTTGTTTATGCTGTTCCTTGAATAGATTGTAAAATATTGAATCATACAATTTGATAAGTAAAAATGCCCTAAAAATTAGTGTAGGTGGCCCCATAATTAAGATAATTAAGAAGTATCTGGACAGCCAGAGGGGACCCCCTTGCAGTTCACCCAACAAAGGCTGAGGAGGTCATCTCCAGCCTCTGACACATTTTGGAGGTGCAGGGGGGCACACCTGCACCTGGCCCTTGCAAAGGCTGTGGGCATCCTGTCCGCAGACAACAGCAGCCCTACACCACCAGTGTCTCATTCCCTGTGCCACCTCTAGATATACAACAGAATTGAAAAGCAGCAGGAAAGAAAGTGGTGCTCTCTGTCTCCAGGCACACATGTGATGCACCAATCAAGGGATCTCAACCTGTACCAGTGCGCAGAACGGCCTTTCCTAAGCAAGCTGTGGGCTTGGGAAAGACAGGGTGTGAGTACTCATACGGCACAAGTTAGCTGCACAGGCTTCTAAATTGGTCAAATAAAATTTACATTTTCGTGACAGCATGAGGACAGAAGTGGGAGGAGAGGAGGTACTTCACTGCTACGATTGCTCATTCAAACTCCCAACTGCTTCAGCTTTCCAGTAAAGCTAATGGGCTCTCCTTAACTTTTAACATTTCTCCAGTTTCACACCTCCAACTTATGAATTCCTACAAACCTGTGGGAAAAGAGGATGGCTGGTTAAACAAAATCCAAGCCATTCCAATTTTGCAAGATGAGGAATAGATGAGGACAGATCGGGAATTTAGGACAGGAGAAGTTCACACAACCTTAAATAAGCCAGTCACTGCTTGTCTACGCCGTACTCTGGGTTCGGAGGAACATGCCTATTAACATATAGATACGCACATTGCCGCGCTACCTCTTCCCACCAGTTTGTGCGAGTAAAACCTCCAAAAAAATTTTACAAACCCGAACAGAAAGCCAACCAAACGGGAGGCCTGTGGCAGCGCTGTCGGCACGGGCAGCGGGAGCGGGAGGCAGGGCGCGGAGCCTCTGCTGGCGCAGGGCCGGGCACGGCGGCTCCGCGCCCGCGGGGGATGAGCCGCGCCAGCGCCCGCGGCTCCGGCGCGTTCTGTACCGCCACCTCCTGGCCCCCGCCGGCCCGCAGAGCCCGGCACGGCTCCGAAGGATGCTCGGAAAGCCGGGAGAAGGGTGGTTGTTAGAGGTGGTCTCCAGAGAAACTCGCTGGCGGGGGAAAACCAAACCAGACCAAGACAAATAAACGAAAACGCCCAAACAAACTACAAAAAAAAAAATAAAAGGGAAAAAATACAGGAAATTAAAACTTTGCTTTGTTTTGTTTTGTTGTTTTTTGTTTTTTTTTTTAAAGCTTCCTTTGCTTCCACCAACCAAAAGAGGAGAGAAGGGGTGGATCAAGGCTGAAGGAGAAACCAAAAAACTGAGGAGAAACAAAAACAAAGAGTATGACAAGCTCAAGCCAACTGAGCTTCCAACAGCAGCTACCCCCAGACAGTATTACTTTTTAGTGAAATGGGAAAAAACAAAGCAGCATTGTCCACGTCAAAAAATTAACCATCAGGTGTCTACAAAACGCCTGCTCCACAGCAAGCCTGAGAGTCTGCAAGATGAGGAGAGGTTACCTGGATATTTATCCATCTACTGTCTCTTTTTGTCACCTGCCTTCCTGAAGGCCTCCCCTAGAGAGCAGGGTCTTCATGGGTTGCAGTAGCAGAAGGAGATACCATACAGTGCCAACACCTACAGCTTTCAATCAGTTTCCAGCAGAGCTGGAATGAGAGCTCCAATGAGCTCTTCCAGCAGAAAGTTTAAACCCCACTGGGGCAGGCAAGGCCTCCCCCATCCATCATTCAGATAGTCCCAGCTACTTCAGAAAAGACAATTTGGGAACACCGAAAATCCCTTCATGCCCACAATTAAATGGCTTGAGGAGAAAAAACACTTTTGGGCAAGTTAGGGAGAAGCAAAGCACTCATCTCGAGTATTTTCTTAAAGTTTCTTTCTTAGTTTCTTCTCTGATGATTTTTTTCATTTTACTTCCTGGTTACTGAGAAAAGGGATTTGCTTCTGCAAATAAGCTGGACCCAGATTTTAAGAAAATTGCTGTGTATATGAAGCTTGAAATTACAAGAGAAATTAAAGTTGAGTCAGAAAATTAATACATGAAAACACATGCGTTTGTGTCAGAAAAATTATGGTACTGGGTTTTGCACATTTCTTGTGGTTGCACCTAATCGTACCTAAGACTACCACCCAAGACTCTATCTCAGCAACAAAGGAAAAAGATAGTACTCACATGTGCAATGCTTGCAAAAAACACACTACTTAAAAACATCTGGCAAAACATATTGATTTTGTGCTTAAACATCAGGTTAATGTTGCATTTATAATTGGTGCACATCTAATTACACAGGGGTTTTTTGTAAAAAAATTAAACATGATTCTCATAACAAAAAAAAAAAAAAAAAAAAAAAAAAAGAAGGAAACAGAACCCAAAAGAAAACAAACAAAATAAGCCACCCACACACAACTTCTGTAATTTACAAATGTGGCTTAGAAGTATCTGAAATTGATGCTTTCCGCTATCTCAAACATAGGCTACTTATAGAAACAGATCTTGTAACAACATAACATGCAAAATAAAACGTGTCCAGCTTTGTTTGTTAGAACAATTTACATGCACTTGCGTGACACCACGCTATGAGCAACTCAACTCTACGTTCCTGTCCAAACAAATCTAATCTCTTCCTTGCAACAAGCGCTCCAGAGCCTTCAAGTTGATTTTACCCAAGAGTATTTCTGGGCTATCTTTGGAATGCTTGTGGGGTGGGGGGAGGGGTGAGGGACCAAGAGGCAGTGGAAGAAACACTAGCAAGTAATAAGCAAATACAGATGGAAATTAAAACTTTGTGTGTTGACCGAAAAAAAATTATGCCATTCCCTATAAATCACTGCTTGGCTAACAATGACCTCTGCTAAAATGTTTACAATGTTAATGCTGTCCTGTAAATTCAATCTCTACGAAAAATGGCACTTTTGCCTCCTCTACTAATTTATGCTATTCCATTCATATGCACTTGCACATTGGTTAATAAATTATGTGCTCATAACCTGCTCTATGTTCACCTTTCATGTTTCCAAAAAAAAATTGTTACTTAAAAGAGGCAGGTTTTCTACTAAGCTTTGGCTAAAAATACCATTAAAATCTGAGAATAAAATAAGTAATTTCATCTCAACTCTGATGCAGATTATATGTTTTTTTCCTGCTCATTCTTTTATCTCCTTGATTTAAGCTACTGCTCCACAGCTTCTCTTGTGTTTCAGTTCATAAGTTTTTTAAAGAAGGGAAATCAGACACTTCTTTGTGTAGGAAATACCATTCACACTTACAGCTCTACAGAAACAACAAAAGCATGCACACGAACTCCCTGACAAATTGCTTTGTTAGAAATATTTGGAAGTTTAAACAAGTTCCAGGTTTAAACCTGTGCCAAAACTTAGTAGTTACATAGTTAAGGTTCTCCCTTTATCTTTACTTTGACCAAAGCTCACAGTAGAAGTCCTCAGACTTTGTACTAGTGCTCAGAAGTTATGAAACTTGGTAACTTCCAAACTTTATTCCACTACCTGCAAGAACAAAAGCCAAATGGAAGAGTGAAAGGACACAGAAAAATCAAGAGGAACATATAAAAGCAAGTTCTCAAAGGGTTTCTGCCACAGATAAAATGTAGCAGTCAGTGAAGAGGAAGATTACTTCTTCAATGTTCCCAGTTAGAGGTTTTGCCACTGCAGACCCAAAAGGAAGAATAACTGTCTGCCGTGAAGCACGGTACCAGCCCATTAATCAGAATTAGGTATTTTAAAGTGACTACTTTTCAAAAAAAGATAAACTGCCATTCCCCTAAATTTCAAAGTTTGTAATCACAGCTTGTAAGCACTTACAATTTCAAGTTTTCTATTACTTCCAAGAGACACTTTGCATTTGTAAAATGAAATATTACAAAATGCATTTTTCTGCATTATTCTCTACACTATTTCTCTTCTTCTGTCATGCATTCTGTTAGTCATTTGCAGACATTGTCTAAGAGAAGTATTAAATCCCAAAAACCTTCTTTAAAAAACAGGGAAGTTATTGCATCAAATTTCATAAAGCATTCAGCTGTTATATTGATGGCAGTGGGAACATTATAAGTAATTTAAATAAATCCTACTGGTCTCGTCCTCCTTCCACGACTTAAATGAAGGGATCAACATAGAATTAATGACCAACAAAAATTAATTAAACAGGAAGGGTGAGAAAATGGAGGCATCTATTCTGATGTGCCCCAGAAGCATTAAAATAATGCCTTACTTAGCACTAGCAGACAACATTAAGAAACAAAACCTGTTTCTTAAAAGATCTAGAACCAGCTTTAACCTTTCAAACAGATTCCAAATGCAAATTCTAGAATTGTAACTCTAGAAAGAATTTTGTAGCAAAGTTATTAGTTAAGAATGCCATATTCAAAAAGCATGCTACTAGATCTACCCAGACACTACCCTCACCTTTTTCACAGACCATTTATATCCACTGCTCAAGACCAGAGATCCCATTTTTTTAGGGGTCTGACTGGTAGAACAGTTAATGTTCCATTTAACACTGAGCTAACTAACTCTCAGTGCATATTATAAGGACTAAACAACAACAACAAAAAGTTGTCTTTGAACAATTATGGGCAAAACAGTCTTTATCATTATATAGTTAACATTAATGATTTTTGATATTTAACAAAATGAATTTTCCTATTTAAGAACAAAATCTAACATTAATGAATATTGCCAATACTGATTAGGTTCCCACAAACTCAACAAACACCTCTCAGATACATCACAGTGCTCTGCCCCTCCCATAAAGAGAGCAAAAATCCAGACTGTACTGACAAGTACAGCAATCTCTCTAAGCTAAGTTTGTCTCTTCCCAAAGAACCCCTTTATTTCTCAAACTGGACATGAATGACAATCTTAAGTCAAGAGCACAGATTCTAGTTTGCCTGCACAACAGAGAATGATAATATAAATATTTCTGTTGTTCCTCCTAGATATAGCCAACCCCACACAAACAGAATCAGAAAAAGTGAGGAGTTTCAAATCTGTATGTTCAAATCCCTGCTCACAATGTGATCACAATGTTTCAATACAGGGATTCCCTTCTAAATGCTGTTGAACTACAAAATCTGACTCAAAGTTCAGGCATAGGAGAACACAATACTAAAAATTCATAGTGATTAAACCAGGAAAAGATATTTTTAAAAAGTAATGTCTTCTAAGAGCAGTCTGTCAAAATCAGATGTTTGTGTATTTAGGTCCTCAAGGTCAGTACTGAAAACGTGACACAAGTTTCCTGTCTAATTTTCTACAAAGTAATCTCTTTAGACCACAGCAGCCTCTGGCAAGATTCTTTTTTATTAAATAAATAAATAAATAAATAAATAGAATCACTAACAACAAAAAACCTTCAGCTCTAGTAAATGCAAATGTGGTAACATGTTAATGGTAACATCAGGGCTGGTAACACAGAATGGCTGTACAGAGCAGGCCCTGACCATGTATTTCTGTAAATTAGTCTATCAAAATTAATCACTATTACTTGTCCTCTTCAGACACCTTCAAAAACCCAGAATGCCACAGATAAAAATCCTAGAGAGAGTCACGATTTCTTAACTGTCCAGTTAATAAAATCTGGGATCTTAGTCCCATAACACTATCCCTCCTCAACTGCTCCAAGAAAAAAACATATCTGTGCAAAGTATTGCAGTTTGCACCAAATGGCACATGGAACTCATAAAATAAGTGTCATTTGAAGCAGCACACTTTACCTCCATGCAACGTTGCCAAGACCAAGAAATCCGAAAACAGAGCCCTGAAACCACAATCTGAAGAATAAATGTACAATGTTTATCATTTACATCTTTAATGCCACCTAATAATACTACACGTGCAATTACAGCAGAAAGATATAATTAGGATGATTCATCTAGAAGAGGTAGCACTTTCAGTCTTTTATGACAAAGAGTTTAAGCTACAATGCCAAGCAACAGATTTGCTTTTACAAAAGTACTATCTGGTTTCAAATTTATGAATCACTACAGAAACCTTCAGACAGGACTAATGTCATCCAGAAGGATTTCAAAGTTACCTTGAATATAAAAAAAAAAAATAAAAATAAATTGTTTCACTTCAACTCTTTTATTGGTCTGTCCTTATCAAGTCTTTCAGCACAAAATTAGTAATATCATTAACCATCTGCTTCCCTATTTGCCTAACCCTAAAGGAGAACTACTTAGGAAAAAAAATCCAATAGGAAAAAATGTTTCCAGTATGCTGGCACACTAATTCTCGTATGCTCATGCTTATAAAAGGTTTCCACATGCCACCCAAGGAGCTACAAACAGACTGACACAAAATAACTGGTAAAAGGGAAAGCATACATTCTAAGTTCAGTTCAGTAAGCAATGTAGATTCGATCACCAATTTTGACCTTTTGCTACTTGAAATCTCAGAACAAAAATAACGTCACAACTACAAGCATGCAAAACCCCTTAAAGCAGCACTGTAACCTTTTTGAGCAGTTGAAAGCAGATATCAATGAAGCGCCAAGAGGCCACAGGAGACATAACACAGGGGAACGAGGAGGTTTATATAGAGGAGGCTTACAGAGAATACTGGCATTTGAGTTGGTTAACCCAGCATATGGCTGAACATGGCAGTGCACAATTTATTGGTTTTCTTCTAGGACTGCTGGCAACAAGCATTGCACAGTGTTTCAGAATGAAATAAATTACATCCTTCCCCCAGAAGTAGATAGAGAATTCCGAAGAATTTCCAACCTTTTAGCTGCAGCTGTGACTGCAGGGAGCCCAGGAAAAAGGAGTGGGCACTTCATCCTTTCTAACCAACAGCAAGCAGTCAACCCAAGCTAAAGCAAAATACACAGCCTTAACTCTGAAGCCCTAAAAGTTACCCAGACACATCTGATGGGGAAAAAATTGGAAGGGTTGCCAGTAAACAGATGAAGGGAAAACCTAGGGGCATGATTTCATATTCATCGGCCTTACCTAATGGCACACCAACTATGGTCTCCGCCCTTTGTGCCCGTACTCACACTCACCCCAGCCACAAAGCCAAGGATGTGGAGCTCTCTCAGGTCGGGAATCAGCCCTGCACTCCCAGAACTGCCGCTGGCCCTGCTGCTTCCCTGTGGCAACAGCATCGCTCCTGGCCCTCCCTTCCACCTAAGTGGCACCTCAAGGAATGGGTTGCTGCTAGATTATCAGGCTGGACTGGCAAACCAGGAACAGGCAGGTTCATGCCAAGGAAAGGGGAAGAGAGACACCAAGAGAAGCACCAGTTCAGGTCAGCTGCCAAGGAACCTACTCCTAACCTTATCTCAAGGAAAACCAGAAAAAGAAAAACTGCTTGTCACGTTAATCCAGATGCATTTACATTTCTGAGTTATTCAGACAACAGTCAAAATCTATTCAAGCTTGGGGTGAAGTTAAAACACCCCTTACTTCCACATTCCATTTGTAGAAATGAAGTAGGATTGAAGACACAATTACCATAACCACATACTTTCCAGAGCACTAAACCTGTATGTAAAGTTCAGTGCAAAGTCTCATGACAGCCTAAAGCTACCATGAGTAATACTACCTTCCACAACTCACAAGTCAAGCTTCAGCCAGTCTCTTCCCACTTTCTTCCCAGTGTCTTCACAGGGAAGTTGGTTACCAGCCTCAGAGGTGGATGAGCAGAAAGGTCACAGAAATACTAGAGAAGCCAGGCAAAAGCACAAATGCCTGGTGCCAGGGCAGTCTCATGCCAGTCAAAGTTCCTGTTTCAGAGGAACTCCAAGATCGTCAAGATCACTCAAAGATCCTCCACCTGCTTCCAGATGCTGGAAAACTTCAGGCAGTCTGGAAGGAACCCTCCAACAAATCCCAAAAATACCCTGTAAAACCAGCTCCAAATGATACATTAGGCCAGACAAATCTATAGCCCCAGGATGGAATCAAACTTGCAGTTGATAATCCTAGAAAAATGCAGAAACATAACACCTGAATAAATGAATTTCAACTTGCCAGCATAGAAAGTAATAATTTCAGCTGACTCATGGCTTCCCTCCTGGTTTCCCCTCTGTTTGCATTAGTGAAAGCAACTCAAATGAGTACTCAATAATTAGAAGAAAAAACAGAGTAGGGGTAATAATAATAATAATAATAAAGCAATATGCAGGAAAGTAAAAATTACATAGGGATATGTACATGAACCTTATTGACAACTTTTAAAATATTCCTTGTCGCATGTAAAATGTGGAGAGTGAATAATTTTTAATTTGCAAATTTGCTACAGGCAACAGTCATAGTTTCAGAGAAAACAGGTATAACAATTTTGCAGCATTGCTACGGCAATGCTTGAAAGATTTCTTGTTTAATTAAGATGTTCCTAGAAACACAGAAGAGGAAATAAAATACCAATCTTCCTGAATGTAAGCAGTTTTTTGTTTTTGTTTTTCTTCTAACAAGGCCAAATGCTCTATCAAATTGCCTCTCTCTCTACACTAGAAGCTAGCCTGAAAACAAAAACATTTACACTTCTCATTTCTTTCCCTCCTTGTTCAAGCTAAGACGTATGTAATATCCATAACACACATGGCTCCACAGTGAACTGTGACTTCAACATACTCACTTGACAATGAAGACAGCCCCAAGGTCCGTATTTGTAGGAATAAAGCAGATCATATTAATCTGGCTGTAGGAATTTCAAGACTGGTATCATATTGCAAGTGGCTACCCACTTGAACATAATTTCTCCTCAGGTTTTTCTTTCTACTTGAACTGCCAGCAGTGTTAACTCATTCAAGCAGCACACATTGCCACTACAGAATCCTAGGAAAGCTCAAGATCCTACAAGGAACAACCTCCAATACATGAAACCAAACGGAATTGAAATTTAACTGGTTTTGACGTCATTCTACACAAACCAGTCTTCAGCTAGCAATTTGGAAGCCTACACACTATATTTGAAATTATTTTACAAATGCAGTTTTGAAAACTTAGAAGATTCTCTTTTATTCAAAATAGCAAGGCAAAAATGGGATAGATTTTTCTTGTGAATGAGAAGTTTTAACTGGAAACCACGAAGTTTATCCTAATTGCTTTGGGTAGTCCTGAAGTAGTCCCTGAATGAGGTTGCTTAACTTTCCTAAGCACAGTCAATTTAAAAAGACTAATCAATAAAAACCCTTTAGAGTTGAATAATTTTCTCAGAAATTCCAGGAAACTTGAAGTTTCAAGGATGTTTTATAAGATATAAACACTGCCAGTATTTACAAATGGGATTCAAAGGTCTAGGCCAATAAGTAACATTTTAACAATTTTTTTTATACTTCTTTTAAATCACAGAGAGTGGGGAAAAATTCATAATAATAATAATAAAAAATTATAATAGCCATTCTACTAAACACAATCTCCCCAATTTGGTGCTCCAATTGTTTGTTAGCTTCTCATTCTTTCCTCATTTTCCTTAATATTGTGAAGTTTCCTACTTAAAAAAGCATCTGAATTATCATTATTCCTGAATTTTTGAATGGCAAGGAATGATTAATAATATACTGTACAAAAAAAAAAAAAAATAAAACATATCTGGGTCAACAGTATTATAATTTCAATGGGAAATGTTAATAGCAACCAATGAGAGAGAGGGTTTCCCCCCATCTAAAGCAACTTAAGCTCCTGATCTTTCTCAAAGTAGAACTTTAAAGCAAATATTTTTTGACATATTTGCCCTCAGCATCTATTTTCATTACAATGGGTTGCTAGTCTTCTATAGTTTTCCAGAGTGTGCATCAAACTCTTCATCAGAATGAAAATACAGCATGCAAAAGAGAAACAGAAAGTGACACAGCAGGACAGCACACAATAATACACACACGAGATATAGAAGTGGAAGTAAAATCCTGCAATCACAGCTGTCTCAAAGGTTAGTGCTGTGTAACCCTGAACTGAATGCACTTTCAATTATGGACTGTTCCTTCAAATACAGCAAATGTGGTATTAACTAATTGACACTGAGTGATCTTTTCGTGTAGTACGCATCCCATAACAGAAGACACCTTGTCCACAGAGAATTGCTGAAGAATTCTGTGCTAGCTAAGTGAAAGAGAACTCAATCTCCTCTTTTAATTTTGTAGTTAAGAACTAAGAAACACAACAGCCAATCAAAATTATTCGGATATTAATATTTTACGCTGAACCTACAGAAAATTGCTACAAAATTTTGCACTGATCTTCTACAAAACAAAAGCATCAATACCTCTGAAATCAAAAGTTGCTTCTGTTTTAAAGTCACAAAAAAGTCATCACTCAATTTATGATATGTTAAAACAAATACGAACGGGTAACTACTTTTCCCAAATATCAAATAGTCTGAATATATTAGCTCAAAAAGTTTTGACAATATGAAGAAAGCTTCTTTCACAAATACTAGTACACATCACATCAAACAAATCATGCACAAAGGTGTTATTCTGTGGGTTGTTTGAGTTTGAGGGTTTGGGAGAGGGGGCATGTTTTCCTTGGTTAGCAGCAGCTTGTTTCTTGATTTTTAACCATGAGAAGGTTGTCTGTAACAACTTCAGAGCGCACAGCTTCAAGCAGACTTAAACTAATCCCTTTCAGAATCTACCGACACAGCGTGCTCGCTGCTCTAACTCCCGCTGGATTGGTTAAAGCTGCTGAAGGAGTTAAGTCTCCCCTTTGCTGAGCATTAGCACAGCCCCCTCGGCAGAAGTATGGCCATCCTCTGTGGTCACAAAGGACTAAACACACTTCCCACTCCATGATCTGCATGTTGGCTTCAAGCTCTGACCTGGATTATTGGAGCAGACAGTCATGGATAAGAATTCCTTAAATTGCCCCAAAACAGATCACTGGATGCCTTGGGGACCTTAGCTATCTGAAGTATTTCTGAGGCTAAAGCCAAGCTTTCTCGAAGAAAGCGCTACAGAAACCATAAATCAGTCTTGCTGACAGACCTTAATGCCATACCTTTAGTTGAGTCACTGCTGTTTGCTGGGGATGCCTCTTCATACATGTCTCCTTATTGATAACTTTAAAAATAGCCTTGTACTAAAAGCTACGCAGTCCACACAGCTCAGCTTGAATAAGCACAATATATTTTCTGACTACATGCTTCTTCTCAACTAAATTCATTAGAGAACCTGAAAAATGTACTCCCTGATACATTGAGGAAAAAGGTTTAAGAGGGCCTTCAGAAACTTCCCAAAAGAGAAGGATAAAATAGGGGTTCAGCATTAAAAGACAGATTTGATGTTTATACTCAACTGAGCAAGGAAGGGCTGAATCATATGCCTGCCTTATTTTAATCATGACAAGAGTGTTTTTGTACCATAGGATGACACATTGGAACAATGAAAATTAGTCAAAATTATCTCTAAATTAATTTTATTTCACTTTGAAAAACTTGTGTAGCCTCTTTTTCCTGAATTAGTCTACTTTAATCCAATTTACCGTAATCCATTCCTAAGGTGAATTATACTAAAGTAAATTTTAATACGACATTTTAATACTGAATGAAAGCAACCCACACAAAATTTTAACATGATTTAACTAAACTGTTTTAAATTAATTTTTAATTTGAATTCATTTAATTTGACCTTATCGTCACATATGGACACATCATCTTCACACACACTTTGAGAAACGGTCTGACAACAGAGAGAAATGTACCTAGAAACATTTATGTGACAGGCAGAAAACTTCACGTAAGGTGTCTTGTGTGTTGGAAAGGGAGTTTTTCATTTCACCACCTCCTTGAAGTAGCCAAGGGTTAAACAGGCTTGAGGGGTTTTACCTCAGCAAGCATTGAATACAACTGTAAGGTGCTTCTTTTGGGCAAGTGGAAATCACATGGAAGAACTTCCAGACATTCTCTTACTAGGAGAGCTGTACTTTGCAAATAACAGTAGCAAGAAGTCAAACTCCAAACCCTTGGTGTCCTTATGCTTGACTTGCAGGGTCAGTTAAGCTTATAAATGAGTTTGCATGAAGAAGCATAAATCTTGCCCAATTCACAGAGTTACAGGTGAGGGGAAAAAGTAAAAAAAAACAAAGAAATGCTTGTGTTTCTTCAAACCCATTCCTGGGTTATTTGTGAATATATCTTTTCACAAAAAAAAAATAATAATAATATAGTCTGACTGCTCAAAGAAGTAGCAAAGGTTATGAAAATATCTCTCTGGAGCAGAGACCAACCAGACATTCTGCCAGGCTGGAGCACTTTCAACCTGCATCGACCTGTTCCCACACCCCATGAAATTGCAGGCTACACTTCTACTAGAATCAAAGAAGGGTTGCTTGTAAGACACCTCTGGAGGCCATCTAGGCCAAATACCTCCTTCAAAGTAGAATTATCACCAAGGCTATAACATCAGCTACAGCTTTGTCTAGCTGAGGACTAAAAGCCTCAGTGGACAGGGGTTGCCCTGGGCAGTCTGTTCTGCTCCACCACCCTCCTACACATGAGCAAAGTTTTATACTATTCAAGCTGAGCCTCCCAAGCTGCAATTTGCGTCTGCTGCCCCTTCCTGTATTATTTGCTGCTATCAAAGAGATTGTCTCTGTCATCTTCATAACCACCCTTCAAGTTCTTGCAACCTCCTGTTAAGATTATCCCCTTACTCTTCTTCATCTTGAGACTAAATAAGCCCAGCTCCCTTCAGGTGCCCCTTGGAGATCACACCATCTAGGTCACACCATCCAGGGCCTAACCTCGGTACCTTCCCAAGAGGCTTCAGCTTCTCCACATCCTTCACAACCCGGGAGAAGGCAAAAGGCACAATTACCAACAAAATACTCCAGACATACCTCACCAGCACTGAGTAGTGGGGGACAGCAGCTTGCTACAATCTGCTGGCTACAATCCTCTCAGCACAGTCCAGTATGCCATTCACTTTGCTCAGAAAAATAAAAAATTAACTAAAAGTCCCACAGAAGGAAAAAACCAAATTAAAACAAACAAACAAAAACAGCAACCAAAAAACCCCGCATGCATACCCAGCCAGTTATCAACCATAAATCCCTTTGATGCAGGGCATCACCTAGCCACTACCCAGCCTGCACCCACAGGTTTTCTTGGCTGCCAAGATTGACCCATGCGTTTGTGTTCTTGGTCCAGATGCACTTCACAAATCCATTCAAAATTCAATTATCAATCCAAAACTATTCTGGCTTGCAGAATGTGTCCTGATTACCACAGCAGAAGAAAGAGACATCACAACTCACTCTGGAAATTGTGCCATTTCAACAACAGAGAGCCCCCAACAGAACCAGGGGCACTGGTCACCCCCATTACAAAACTGGCACTGAAAATGGAAAGACAGAAATAAGTGGTAGTGTAGGTATTGTTACTAAAATATGAATTACAATTTTGCTTTTCTTGTGGGTACCTGGTGAAACACACACACCTTTGATAGCTGACATCCATATGACTTCTAGTCATAGCAAATGTATATGCCTGAAAGATGTGATGCTAAAACCTGGGAATGCAGGTGAAGATTTGAAAATTTTCTTCATCATTGCACCCAGTGTGCAACCAAATATATCTCATCTGGATTTTTATTTTGAGATTACTTGTTTTATGTACTTACATTTCCCTGACTTCTGTGAAAACAGTCACTAGGAGAATTCAAAAAAGGGGGGCAACTGAAGTGTTAAATAATGTATTTAACTGAACTGTTAAATAAAAAAAACATATTCCACCATTTTCTAACAGATAAACTATGAAAAGTTTGCACTTCCCTCCTTCTAAAGGGCAATCTCATCTCAAACTCAGTGCTTTTGGGAGCTGTTGCACTAACAGGCAGGGAAAAACCTGTCTCATATGTCAATAATGACATCAGTCTCCCATTGCTTAATCAGAAATCTGATCTGCTTATTAGCTACCAGGTAAGGAAGAAGATTAAATATGAGAAGAGTGAACTTGCCACAATATGCTTTGCAACATTAATAAAACATTCAGTAGTAGTTTTGTTGCTAAGTCTGCTAAAGTAAAGTGTTCAAATGGCCTTGGAAGAATTTGACAACAGAGCCCAAGACTGATAGAAAGTCAAGGCAACTTCCTATCGAAGTCCTGTAAAATAATCTCCTTGATATGGAGAATGTATGTTTATCTTCTTTGCAAATTACATTTTCCTTAGTCTGTGTGGTATTAATCTCCATGGGGGTGGACACCTCCAGGAAGGTGCAATGGCTCATCTCCTGGTTTTGGTCAATTCCTACTTTATTCTCATTTCCAGGTCACACTCTTCACACATAGTGAGATATTAAACTCTATAGGGGCAGGCATCTCAGCTAGCCTTAGCACGCAGCTTCCCCCCTTCTGACCAATTCTTATTTTAACTCTAATTTCCTATGATTTACATTCCATTTCCAAGTTTAGTATATTCTACTTTGTTTTTGTCAACAAGCCTTCTCTCTCCCTCCCCTACCTCTTTTCAGAGGTTTTCACAGGAAAAATTACCAGTTTGGTTCCTTTTACTAACCATTTCCTCAAAATCATTACAGGTGTTACTTGCGTTATTGGTGTCATTACGAACAGGTGTTATTACCATCAATGTTACCTGCAAACACACTGACAATGCTTGCCTTGTTAAGGACTAGTTCTCCCAGTGGGGAGCCTTGCTTCTTAAAAAATTTCACTTACCTGCTGCAGGATGGGATAACCCCACACCTTGGTAACAAACTAGGATATAAGTCAGAACACAAGAAATTAAAGCATAATGCCTTATTGTACACGCTCCAATTGACAGTCAAGTCTCTGTCCTAAATGAGGGGTGTACTACAACAGAAATCACAGGAACATCATGAGGCTAAAGTATTTCAGGTCTATCAAATATGAGTATCCTAATGGGCAACATAGTCTCAGAGAGGAAAACAGAACCAGAATTCTTTAGCTTGCATGATATCTGCCTCAAACATTTTGAGACCAATCTTTGCTCTTCCCACCAAATTTAATTGGTGGGAACATTAACAATTCAACAATCATTCATTGTCTGAATACAGTATTTAATTTCACTATCTAAACATGCTTTCAGTTTTCCCTGGCTGGTTAGTCTCAGACTTGAAAACATTCATCACTAAATTAACACATCATCATCATCATCTTCATCTCTTATTTGAAAAACCTACTATCCAAACAGTTAAAACCATAACAGAGAGGCATATTTATGAAAAGGGCAAGAGACACAATTTCAAAAATTTTGCTACTTTTTCAGAGCATGTTCCTCTTCAATTTTTTGTCCCACTGATTTTTATATACTCCCTAGCAGGGAGCCTGTCTAGTGTCCTCCTTTTTTTTTTTTTTTAATAAGTTGTACCTGTGTTGGGAGTTTCATTCAAAAGAGAAGAAAAATAAATGCCTCGATTGCTTCATTTACCATTAATTTGTTTCTCAGCACAGTTATTGTACATGTTAACTTCACCATCAGAGTCAGAGATGAGCGCACCAGAAGCTCCACATCTGAAATGCTCCAACGGTTCTTGGGGAAGCTTGATTCAAAGTTAGTGGACTATGTACCATGAGATCCTTAGGAACCCAAGACACCAGCAAAAATGAGCCTACAGGAGAAGATCATGAGATCTGAGGTAACCCTGCCTGGGTACACTGCATGCAATGGTTCCAAGTGTCTCTGTAATTGAAGCATTCTCTGTAATGCTTCAATTCAGCAAACAGCATCTATTGCACTAAATTGCTTGTCAATGCAGACACGGTCATACTATGTCTAAGACACAGCAAAACAGAATTGCCCTGACAGGTACTAGTGTCACAGATAAAATTGGCAAGATCCTTCTAACTTCTTTCTGTAGCAGCTCATAAGATTCCAAAAGCAAAATACGGTGCCTACAAGTGTCATACATGGTCTTTATTGCTGTCTGTTAGGCTGCTATCTTCTGCAATCCATTAGCCTGTGTTCAAACACTGATTACAGTCCCCCATTAAGAATATCTTCTTTGCCCATGCATTTTATCTCCTGCTATTATAACATTTCATCATGCCAGAATCTGTAAATTGTGTCTGAGAGCAAACTAGTCCGTATCATAGGTAAACTGATCAATCATATATGAAAGAAACCAAAAATACTCCAGGGACCTAGATGTATTTATATATTTTACCATGTATAAACACATTCATCAAACAGCCACTGGGTCCATTTATGAGCTATATATCAATTACTGAACATTTACATATAAGATATAATCATTGGTAGTTTATCTTTTATACTGCTAAAGGCAAATCCTCTTAATTACAACTTATTTAGAGAAAAGTTTTTAATATGTGCAACTCTAATGTTCCTAATGTTTCTCTACTTTTTCCCCTGACAGATTACAGAAATCCTTGAGGTTCAATCCCACTCTTTTTCTAAGTTGTGCTCTGAACTGCAAAAGTGTAAGAAAATAGCAACTTCTCTGGGCCTAAACATAGCCAAAGTAATCTTTTATATAAGAAGGACCCATTTTGCTTAAATACTGAGACCACATACTGCCTGCTCTTTCTTAATACTTAGCCAAAGAAATGCAAATTTATTCAGATGCTTAATTACTGTAGTTGAGATATAGTAAACAGATAAGAGAATATAAAAGAAGGACAGGAAGAGTACTATGATAAACAATACACAGTCATCTTGGATGCAGAATGCCTCAAAAAGGATTAGGAAATAAAAAGAAACCAGTTTTACCTGGATTCCTTCTTGGGTCTTTTTAATATAGTAAACAGGAAGATAAAGGTAGCCTGATCTGGGAGTTTAAAAAACCCCACACCAATAAAGCAAAAGCTAAGCAGACACATGGAAGAAACTGGAAAATTATCAAGAAAGTCACCAAAACCGCCTGCCTACCCATAACTCAAGTCTTAACTCAGAAGGTATTCATCCCACAGGCAAGTAGGCTGTTTTGTTTTTCTGACCTCTTTCACCTGGCAATACACTCAACATACAGCATGAACAGAGTTGTTTAGAATTTTACGTATTACTGCCCACAAACCTGTCAGTGTAACAAGATGATGATAAAATATGAGTTATTCCTAAAGTACCAAAAGCTGAAGAGCAGCAACAAGGATGGGTTTATCTTCCTTTGATTCTCAGTCCACATTTGGTGCCTTATAGAGGAAAAAAGGCATCCTCCTCATTCATGGCACAGTGCGGAAGAAACTCATTAAATTCAAGATTTCTGCAATGGATTCACAGATCCCTTTTTCCCCTTCTTAATTTTACACTTTCTACTTCATATTTGCTTGTTTACACAGCTGAAATGCTGCCACCATCACAGGACTCAATCCTGAACCACAGGAGAGTAACTGATGTGGAAGAACATGTAAGTGGGCTTGGCATATTTATGGTTTAAGGACTTATTTAGTACAAAATTGTGACTCCAGTACTTTATTTTGTCCCCCAACAAATATGAAAGCAGCTGCTTTTCCTCTAAGGACAAAGGAGTAGTGCCTCCCCTGTACTTCACAAATCAAAGTAAGATTATGTTGTTTTCCCTTTTTTAAAGTACTATTCAAGGCAAGAAATTCTCAAAAACTACTTTCCACTAAAGCTTTGTTGCAAGCACTACACAAGCAGTGCCCAGGAAACAGCACTTGGTAAGAACTTAACAAACGGTCTATTAGGTAATCAACATCAGTACTGCTGTGCACTTCAAAAGTGAATAAAATTGATCTTTTATTAGGGAAATAAATAAATATTTACCAACTTCATTCACTTGTTCTTGTGTCCTCTGAGGACTGCCTCATATACAAACTTATTAAATTTGAGCATTTTCTTTGGCTTTTGCTTCCACTTGCTAATGCTGAGGGGTTTTTTTGTTTAGGTTCACAATATAAATGCCTTGCATCCAAGTGCAGTGGGAGGTTTTTTTGTTGTTTTTTAATCACATATTCACTTCCACTAAAAGGTAATTTTTCTAATTCTTTCAACTTCATCATAGAGTAAAAGACTGGCCCATTAATTACTTAAGGCTGCTTTTTACTTAATAGCTGTTTAAAGAGATGGATGGCCAAAATTATTTCCCAGAAACTCAAATTATCTAGTACTTGTTTTCATTCCCTTTTCCATGCTTAAGCAAACAGAAAGCGATGTTTATGCTTAGCATCTGGATACTATCACTAAGCAAGCAAAGCAATCCAACAGATTACTCCAGTATTCCTAGGGTCTGCAAATGTCATTATTAATCACAAATGCTACTCTTTCAGGTTCACAGCCTCATCACATAGCCCATAAAGCTCAGACCAAGGATTTTAAAATACATGGTTTCTGTCAACCTGAAAGTAATGTACAGACTCCCCTCTTCTGATGCTCATAAAGAACATCTGTTCAGTCTCTCTAAACGAGAGCATAATCTTACCCTTCCAAAATGCTGGTCATTTAACTCAACTCTTTGTTCAACATTTGACAGAAACACCAATAAATCACCAGAAGGATTGAGCATTTGGAGTATAAACCCAAAAAATACAGATAAGTGAGCCAGAGGGAACAACCACCACCCCCAAAAAAGCTGTTTAGTATATCCATTTCAATGCCTTTAAAACAACCTATAAACTGAGTCTGGTAGTTAACTGCTGCTGTGCAGACAACAGGATACACAAACTGGCCAGGAACTTGCTCATCCCTGGAAAGAACTGCAGACCTGGAAGCACTTCATGCCTTCAACATGACTCAGAAGGAGCCATGAACCTACCCTACAGCACTTAACCAAATCAGCATACAGGCATTTCAAATGAAAGGAAAAAGAAAGGGAAAAAAAAAAGAGGGAGGAGGAAAAAACTACTGGGAATAACACACCACCTAGGAATGCAACATCTTCCCCACTTAGGTAAGAAGAATCAAAGTATTAAACCATTAAACTAACTTTATCAAAGAAAAAAATCAACCACAGTGGCTAATAACAGCATATAAAGTAAAGTAACTACTAACAGAAGTGGTTAAAAAATATTAAAAGTTAAAACAAAAAACAATTTGATTAACAACTTCTCACTTCCAGGTTTCAGCCACCTCAGTCAGAAAAAAACCCCACCTTTAAATCTTGACATGCTGTGACATTACACCCATCTATTTAGCCTACCTCTACCAGGAAAATTATAATCCCTTTCATTACCAAGCTTCATTTCAACTGATTCAGAAATCCAAATCATTACATGCTAAGGGTTTTGGTCTCACCTGGAAAACGCCTTACATATCTACTTACATTCTTCTAAGTAGAGCAAGGACATGCAGGTTTTTGTTTGTGGTGGGGGTTGTGAATAGCTTGTCATGCTATCTGAAAGGAAAGGTAACAAGAAAGAAAAGCCAACCCCGCAGAGATTTACAAATGAAAAAAACTTAATATAAATAGACCTTTTGCACTAAACAAGACCACACACACAAAGTATTCATATGCTGAGGAGCTGGCAAGCCTGTGGAATGAGTTTGCAATTTCTAATATATTCACAAATTGAGTCAGGACTGATTGCTGGTAAAAACTAGATGCAAAAAGAATGTTTGGCTTTTCTGAATTGACTAAGACTGAAAAGATCATTTTATTATACTTCTGCTCTGCAAGAGTGGAAAGCCTCTTTAACAGTGCTAAGTTTACTTAAATTTGCTAGCCTGAAAAGTGAACATGGAATGCACCAAACAACATTGTCACATCAACAAAGACAGATACAGCTTAACCAGTTAAGCAAAGGGGCACACAAAACCTTCATGAAAAGTGATATTTATACTCAACTATTTATTTATACTGTTTATACTTAACCATTCTGAGTAAGGAATCTCATCTACCTTATCTGCCTTCACTGATGGCATGAAACTCTAATATTAAACTCTTCCCAAAAAAACCAAGGAGAGCCAAGGAGATTAAAGAAAGGGGAGGGAGGGAGGGAGGGGGCTGTTGAAAATGGGTGTTGAAGATTAAAGATACATGGGATGAGGGAGGTGGGAGGCGGATGCACTGCCGCAGGGACAAGGACTGTGAGAACAGTGGGGAAAATGACAATCCACCTCTTTCTTCAGGTATGGGGGAAGGGATTATGGGACTGACTGGTAATTTTGAGACTGGACTGGGGCTTTTTGTTTATTTAACATTATTTTTAAATCAACACCATCATCCTCTCTGGAAAACTTATGACAAATAGCACTAAAGTTAACACAACAAGGTTTTGTATGTACTATCTACTTAAAATGCATACAGTACTCGGACTCAAGGACACTAATTGGACAGATACCTGAAAAAAGTATATTCTACAATTGTAAAAATGCATTTCTTCTAAGGAATCAGAAGTTGAACAAAATACAAAACTGCCTTTGGTATTTTTATAAGAAATCATCCCTTTAAAGTATTTCAAATAGTGATGGCAGTCAACACTGACAACTTATCTAGTCATGAATTCAGTCACATTTCTTCAGCATGGCTGATAAGTGCTTTCACATTTACAAAGAACAGGCAAATAAGATGACAGTGGAGAACCAAGACAACTGATACTATTTTGATCTTACTCAAGCCTAATACCACAGAAATATGATACAGATATAATGGAGTGTCAAAATATAAAATCAGAGCATTCTTCTAATTAATAGCAACAGGACAACTCTCTGCCAGGTCTTGTAATTTTAATTTTTCACCATAGTAAAGAAGACAAAAGCAGTCTAAAATTTCAGTGCTTCAATACTTTTCTTTTTTACTTAAAACCATAAATAATTTAAAACCAGCAAATATCATAAACCACACTATAGGACTTACAAAGAAACACAACCTCTAATTAGAAATAGTAATACAAAAAATAGTTAAAGAAGTCAGTTATCCAGTGAAAAATTTAAATCTGAGCAGTTTTGAATCCATTTGAACTACAGCCACAATTATTCTTCATAGTATTTTTCTCTTCTGGTTAATATTCATCAGTCATTTTTACTGTTACGGAGCAAGTGTTTACACACAAAAGAAAACATACAACTCCACCTCAAAATAAATTGAGCAACCAGTGTGTAGTAACTAGAATGAACATACCATAACTTAATTGCAACAGAACTTGGGCTTAAAGTATTCAACAGTGTCTCATAAGTAGTAGAATTAATTTCATGACATAGTGGTTGAGAAATGGCTTCTTTTGCTATTCAATTAATAAACATAATCACATATTTTCAGTAAGTGGCAACAGAAGTAAATGAATTTCTGACAAACTGAAAAGTCCAATATTTCATACACTAGCTAACAAAAATAACCTCATATTACCTTAGTACTGGACAAAGAATTTATTTTTTTCACATCACCAATCCTCAAGAAATTAAATCCCTCAAATCTTTTACTGAAAATGCAAACACAGCTTTCAACTACATGGCTTCCTAGTTAGAGCAGACTAAGTGACTGGAAACTACTAAGTAGGCATGCACTATAGGCGACTGTAGCTGGGTAGTTTGCATAGTTTTAAACAACTGCTTTAAAGCCACCTGTAGTCAAGGCTTACCAGGAAGCAGCACAAGGTAGTGACCTTTCTGACCTACAAAATTACATATAGAAGGATTTTATGCTCAGCCAAATGATACAGAATTGTCACCAGTGCCATTTGCTGCTGCCCAGCTGGCTCATTCTGGCCTTTAGAAGCCATGGCCATTTTTCCCCTTCAACCCATATTCATGTCTCATGAACAATCCTATTTAAAAACCCCAGAGGATGGTCAAGGAGAAATCATGCACAGAAGGATGTGAAAATGTAGAAACCTGCTTTAAACCAGTTCCTGCTGTGCCCCAAACTAGGTGTCACAACATCCTCTAATTCTAGCCTTGTATGTAGGTGTCACCTCCACCAAGTCCTCTATTGCTTGACATCACAATTGCTCTCTGCTAAGTGCTATGAATAGGCCACTCCTTGTTTATACAATTATACCAAAAATGCTTTAGCTATCTATTATAGCAAAAGAACACATTTAAACCCAGTTTACTCAAAGCTGCATGTCAGAAACACTAGCATAACACTGTCATCAGCCGGCATGCAGTCAACCAGAACGCAGCCTCAAACACCTTCACGCAGTCTAATCCCTCCAGCTCCAGAGCAAGTACCTTTCTTCCCACCTCAATTCATGTCCTCCTGCTTGCTCTTTGTACTTCCTTGGGTGGATGAAGTGCTGGCATGGTGAGCAGAGCACGGATCCAGTGTGACTCAAACTAGTGCCAGGTTTGCCTCACATGAGCTGCACTGCGATCACAGCCGTCAAACTGAGCCTCCTCATCCTCCCTCATGTCAAGTTTAGGTGGCTGCACATCTGCCAGTGAGCTAATAGGAAACTAATCCCAAGCCCCTTCTTCCCTTCAGGGAGATTCACATAAATCTAAAGCAGCTCACCCACAGGTCACTTGGTGGCCAGACCTAGCACAGCCCAAGACCCGAGAGCCACTCAAGTGATAGAAATGTCCCCCTCTGTGGCACCAGCAATTTAAATTAGCTTAATAGCATAGGCAGATTGCAAATGAAGCTCCAAATCAGAGCGCACACTTCTAGCAGCAGCACTACAAAGGCATCTTTTCATGACAATGATAAGCTATGACAGATGGGATTCCATCAATACCTGAAAACACAAGGTATGTCCTAATTGACTCAGCCAGCAGAACTGAAATAATTTTTTGGAAGCTTCCTATTACACATTCAACAGGATCTGTGTTGCAAAAGGAAGAGTAGAGATTTCACCAAAACAGTTGCCAACACTCAGTCACATACCAGCTCCTGAGAGGTGAGATGATCTGGAGGACTACCAGGTAGAGATCATACAAAGACATCTTAAAGGCTCGAGAGCAAGAAGCAATGCTGCAGATCTCTCTGCATGTTAATCTAGATACTGCCAGTTTATACATGTTAGAGGATAAACTCTTTTAAACTCACTTGTATTAACAAGAGCATATCAAGAAAGAGAAAAAGGCAAACCACGGTGACAAGCATTAAACTCTCCTAAACATTCAACATGAGGTCACAGGTCCTTCAAGAGCCTTGCTCAAAACCTCCCCTTCCTCCAAAAGGGCTGGTTAAAAACTCTCTCCTTCCCAAGAGTCCTACTGTCCACTGGCACAGCCACCCCACAGACCATCATTTAATGCAATACCTCAGCTCTTCAGTAATGAAATAGTTCCATAAAAGTGTCAGCTCACAACCAGAAGTGAGACAAATGGTCAAAAAAGCCAAGCAAATGACAAGAATGATCACACTACAGATAGGGAACAGAACAGAAATCATTATTAAGTGCTATATAAATCCATCAGGCAGCTATCTCATGGATGCTCTGAGCAATGTAGAACTGGAACAGAAAGAGAAGGCTGATAAAGGATAAAAAGAAGATATGGAATGGTAGCTTCACAGAAGGTGGCTACAACTGGACTTTTCTAACTAGCAAAGGAAAGGTTCAGATAGAGTGGGAAAAAAACCCATGTGGCATGAAGAAGATAAAATAGGAGAAATTATTATTCATCTTTTAATACAAAAGCTAGGATATATGAAATACAAGAGGCTATTTCAAAAAACAAAGGACCATAGCTTTTTCCACACAGCTTATAGATTCCTTACCACAAAGTAAGGCAAATGCTAAAAGCAATACAGGCTGAAAATGTTGTGAGGCACAATCACAGTTACATAGTCCACTTACAGTGTAAAATACCAGAACTTTGTTACTGTGGACAGACAATGCTTAGAGGAAATCACTCACCTTGCCAGAAAACCCTCTCCCACAGCACCCACCATCAGAGGCTGCATACTGGACTAGGTGGACCTCTCACCTCATCACATGCAGATTTCTTACCTCACTCCCAATCTTGGGATTTTTTACCTTTTATTTATTATCCTAAGTAGATCTTAAATAAGAGCAGGACATCTTCCTTGTTTTAAGGTGCACTGTGTGTATCACTACCACACTAATCAAGGAGTACTGTGATTCTCAGACAAAAAGGGACAAACTGGGACTTTGGGGTCATTGTGCTCTGGGTACTTTCAATTTCACATGAACCAGTTAAGTTCTAATTAGAAAATTTATATTCACTGTATAAGTGTAATATGGCACCTGAAAATACAAATAGACAAGTGATGTGTGAACCCACAGTACCATGGAAGGAGCTGAATATATAAAAGTTAAGAAAACATTTGAGAAGGTGGCAATGAAAGCAGGAAAATAATTTCACTTCTAATCTCACTCATTTTCTGTGTAATTTGTCAATACATTTTAACAGCTTGATAGGAAATAAAAAAGCTACTGATACGTTTCTTGTGCATGCACGCCTACCTGCACAAGTGTCTCCTGTATATCTCACATATATGCAAATTGTAGTACATTCTAGGTAAAATATGACTGGAGCATCTTTTGCTGTTCTGGCAGCAAAGAGCTAATTTGAGTTAAATTACTTTAGAGTATTTTAAAATATTTTCAAAGAGCTCTCAGTTTCTTCTCCTACATGATTACAAACAATAGATATGCTGGTTAAAATTTTCAGATATATTTCTCTGAAGGTATATTTAATGAAAAAAATCTATAAAACAAATAATATCTTCAACTTTATCGTATCAAATTTCTGAGTTAGATTCACTCACACAGACTAAACCTATTTTATCAGGGGAAGGGAAAAAGATTAACATACTTACACTTGCATGTTAATTTGTGACACTAACTACTTCACATGCAAAAATCTAAGGAATAACTATTCTAATAAATTATTTGAACCCATAAAACATACAGTGTTTTTTATGCTTAACTATCCCTAAGGTCTGGAATATCACAGTTAAATAACTTCAGGTAAGCTGACGTATCTAGAATTTTTATCCTCATCTCTTTTATTTAGTAATTAAAAACCCCACACACTTGCACAGACACCATCAGAGGCAGTGCAATACATATTTCTATCAGCTCGTTGACAAGCCAGCAGCATTCTTCAAAAATTTTTTTTAAATATTCCTTTTTTTCCTTCAAATTTGAAAATATGCAAATTGCTAAAAATAAAAATTAAAAAAAAGAAATGTTTAAAGTGATTGAGTTGTGAAAACAAGCTGAACTTGTTCTTTATCGAACTGTAGGAGTTGCAGATGAAAGGAGGTGCTATATAAGGAATAGCTAGACTTCAACAGAGAACACACTGCCAAAACATTTTGGCCTAGATTCTGACAGGCACGCACCCAAGTTGAAGGGTCATGGAAAGCAGCGGTGTAAAGAAACAATCTACAGAGACCAGAAAACATTACACTGCGGATTAGGGCTGTGTTGGAGGAAAGGGGGCGGGGGGAGGAGGGCAGAAAGAAGCTGCTTGGGGTTTTGTTTGCTTGGGTTTTTTTTTATTTGAAATCTGGGGAGAAAAACAAAAGATACAATGTCTCGATTATGTGCGAAGGAGGCAGAAAAGATATACAGTACAATTTCTAAGACAGCAACAAATTACAAAATGTATCTTGTTCTTTTTCCTAAGTTTCTGCAGCTCCTTCTCATTTGCTTTCACAGAATATGTTAGAAGGAAGAACAGACGGCAAACTATCACACACAGTTCCTGAAGAAGGCCAACTTTCAAAAAATTCATACTCTGTAATTTGATTAGACCCTTAATAAACATGTCAAAGTTTTATGAAGAATTTTATGAAGAATTCTGGATCTTGCTATCGTTCATGCTCAGGGGTAGTACAGAGCATCATAAAAAGGAAATAAAAATCAAATTACAACGAGAGAGATTTGTGAAAGTTCCAGACTGACTTAATACCTTCATTAATGACAAAGGAAAATTAACAGTTTTCAATTCTTGCAATTCAGACAAGAAGAATATTAATAAAAAGGGAGCTGAGAACTAGCTAGGTTTAGTTTAACTTGGAAAAGCACAGGCTGGTTTATTACGGTAAACATGGTGGAAGGCAGTGAAAGAAAGATGATTGCAAAACGGTATTCACGTTAAACAACAGAGATGCCTAGGTATAAAACAGATGCTCCAGTGTGCACCAGAGAAACTTCTCATTGTAGGCTACAGAAAGGCTCTCACTAGGAGGGACCTACAAACTCAAACCTTTGCATGTGCATCCACTAACACCAGGATAAAGAAGTTTCATCTACAGAATCATGAGCACACAGGCACACAGACTGGCTTAGACTAAGTAATGAAACAAAGTTTGTGGCAGTTTTATCAAATGCAGTAGGGCAAAGCTCTACCTGTGGATATCAAATGTATTTAATAAGAGCCCAAGAACCATACCTTAAACTAAGTACAATGACAGAACCAGCTACTAACAACTCTATTTCACTAAACCTTCAATAAAGTCTGAGCGTCTCTGATTAACAAACCTGTGACTGGTGCAATACATCAGTATCCTTGATCCTTGGCAATAGAAACTAAAGCCTTTATCTGCTGACATGCTATACACACCAAAAAAAAAAAAAAAAACAAAAAAAAAAAATCTTGTGTTTCCTAGATACAATTGTTCAACTCCTTGACAAGCTTTACCTACTCTGGTCAGAAGGATATTGAACATTCTTTTCCACTTACCTAACACATACCCCACAGTACCAACCTGACTGCTTGTACTTGCAATTCCAAAATGGGCTGCATGCCACATTTGCAGCATAAAATACCACAGAGACCATGTAAGTTATCAGAACTTCCTACTCTCCTTACACCAGTGAAAAAGCTTATAAAAAATCTTTACGTAAGTGTTACCTCTGGTGTTAACATTAGTCTGATGAGTTAGGAGTAAAGCAAAAATCACTAGTCTGACTTAACTATGGTTTTGAATGAAAAGATATTACACTTGGGAATATTTTATTTTAGCTGTTCCTACAACATACCAGCTGTGTAGATGGTACATTTTCCTTCCCCTGGTAAAGGGCTCGTAGGTGCTTACGTAAGTTTACAATTCTGATACAGAGACATTAAATTACACACACCAAAGTCAGACACACGAGGATGGATGTAATCTGCTCAGACCAGCACTGCTTCAACATATTTCTTAATCGATGATATTTCAAATGTCTCAATTAAAAACTAATTTATAGGAGGACCAGGAGGAAAAGAAGAAAAGCCCCCTGACTACACATCGGTCCTTTAAAGTCCCAAGAGTGCAGATACTTTTATTAAGGGCAGTTTTCAAATCAGTATCGTAGGATAAAGATCTCAAACGCTTGTCCAACTGATGCACCCGATGCAACTGCAAGTACTATTCAAACGAGGGGGGGAGGGAAGAAAGGAACACGATAGCCTTAAGTCTATTTCAGCCAGTCAGTTAGTCCTTGGCGTAATACTTCACATCGCAAACAGTAAGAGCACGTTTATGATAAAGCTTCACCCCAATCAAACGAAGGCTGCTTCATAAACTACAGCGGAGCAGCTGGGGGTGCTGGTCCGGCACAGGAGTCCGCGGTGCCCCCCGCATCGCCCCGGCACAGCACGGGAGATGCTGCGCCCTCTTCCCGGAGAGGCAGCTCCAGCGCCGGGCTCTCTGCCCCGAGGCTCCCCCGGGGCCAACAACTCTCCACCGCGCCGGCCGCAGCTCCCACCCCCCGGCCCCGCGGGCTTTCATTCCGCAAAACCCCGCGGCATTCGGCGGCCAGGGAGGAAGGGGCGAGAAATTCGCGGCTTTCACACAACACGGACGCCGACCTTATCGGAGCTTTCCTTCCCGTTTCTCACCCACCACTCTTTTTTTAGTGCGGGGAGGGGGGATCCCGGTGGCCAGCGGCAGCTCGTGTTTCCCTGCCCCACGCCCCGGGGCGAGGGGAGCGGCCGGGCTGCGCCCTCCGCGCGGGGCAGGGAAACGCCGGGAAAAGTTTGAGCGGGGAAAGGGGCGACAAGAGCTCCAACCCCGCCGACACCTGGGAGGCCGGCCGGGGGGAAGAAAGAGGAGGAGGTGAGGAAGAGGAGTTTGTAAGGTGCCCGAAGCCCACGCTCTGTCTGCCCCTGCGAGCCCCGCTCCGGCAGCCTGCGCACACGCGTGGGTCGCCCACCGCGCTCCGCAGAGCGGAGGGAGTGGGGGTGTGGGGCAGCCCCTCTGCAGCCCCCACCGCCGCTCCTCGGGGCGGGAGCCGGGTCCCGGAGCAGCGCGACCCTTCCCAGCCTTCTCACGTTCCTTCCCCTCCCTTTCCCGGCAGGCAGCCGGGGCACAGCGCGACCCCGCTGCGCCGCCCGCCCTTACCTGGGCGCCGAGCAAGAACTCACCTGCCGAGAGCTGGGCCCGGGCCGCCCCGAGCAGGGCGGGCGAGCGGCCGGCCAGCAGGGCGAGCGCCGCCAGCAGCGGCAGCGAGGCGGCGGCGCCGGCCCCCCTGCCCATGCCGACTTGCGGAGAAGTTTCTGAAAGAGGCCGGTGCTGCCCCGGCCCGCGGCGGCGGGCGGAGCGCACCTCGACCGCCCCTCTCGCCGCGGCGCCTCGCCAGGAGACCCCCGCGCCGAGGGGCGCCCGCTCGCCCCGGGGCCGCCCGCTGGGGCAGCCGTCTACGGCGCGACGAGCGCGGCGGCGGCGGCAGCGATTCCCCTCGTACTCCGGAGTTACTTTGCTGCTGGGCGAGTGGGGCGGGAGGGAGGAGCCGAGCGCGCACGTCCAACCCCCGCTCCCCGGCACTTGGCACGGGGAATGTGGGACTCCGGCCCGCAGCCCGGCGCGGGCGCAGCGGCGCCCGGCAGCGCCTCCTGCTGCAGGCGCGGCGGCAGCACCGGCTCGGATCGGCGCTGCCCGGATCGCCTCCGCTCCCTCGGATCGGCTTTCCCTGGCGCGGCGCGGCTCGGCTTCCCCCGGCACAGCTCGGATCGGCTCTTCTCCGCCCTCTCCGGCACGGCGCTGCTCGGCTCGGCACGGCACAGGAGCTGCTACGGGCGGCTGTGCGAGCCCCCCGCTCTCAGCCTCCCGCCCGAGGGGAACCTGCCGCGTCTGGAGGAGAAGGAGGAGAGGGGCGGAAGGGAGAGGGCGCCGGCTGAGCTGGAGGGGCGGGAGGTCGGGGCAGGGAGCGCGGCCGGGGGCGGCGGGTCTCGGGCGCTGGTTTTGGGGGAAGCTCCCCACGCCTCGGCTGGGATCTGTTGGCTCATCCCGCTCTTGGAAACGCCGTATAGATCGAGTGGCGAGCGTGGCATTATCAGCGCGCAACAAACAGCCCGGCTGTATCCTCGAGTCAGGGTTCGTGTTTTTGCTTTCTTTGGCAACACTTGTCTGGCTCCTAACGCCAGTAAAGGCTCGTTGTTCTCATTTGGAATGGTAATAAACAGTATTGCCATTATCCTACCGTTTCCACGGGTGATCACTATCTGACCTTTCAGACAGGTCTGTGTGCAGCTGTGCGACTTTGACACCCGTGGGCTGTGACAAAGGATGCTCTCTCCTGATCCAAACCCCAGGTATGCCCTATAATATAGGCCTCGTTCTCTGTTTTTAAAAGCACTGCAGGTCCTTACGCTCCCAGGGCTTAGAACTCCAAAAAGCGTTTGGAATAACAGGTAAAGTCACCAGTGCTGGAATTTATGTTTAAGTAAACATAATCTCCTCAAATTAGATTTTAACTTATTTTTTATTAGATTTTATTTTTTGCATGGCAACTTGTAATTAGAGATGTTGTATAATGATTACAACTGAACCTGAAACCACTGGAAACTCCAGGTTTTATTGCAAATTCGAAATTCAATCCAGGTTCATCAAAGGTTTGCTGTGATTCAAAATCCTTTCCAGCCATTGTCTGGCAATTGATAGGTTTACCTTTAAGCCCCACAAGTCCCCAGGTTCCCACAGCAAAAAAAAAAAAAAAAAAACAAAAAAAAACAGTGAATCACAACGTGTTATACAAAATACCACGTAGTTCACACACACCCAACACTGAAAAAACTCTACACCTGGAAAACCCTGCCCTTCATTTGGGTGGAGTGGCTGAAAACCCACTTGTATGCTTACCCTGAACTGTAAAATTATGTGCTTCAGTGAACACTGACTCTTTGTTTGCACTTCAAGAAGAATGGGAGCTCTGTGAGATGATCTCACAACACCCAGTATTTCAGGAAGGATGGGCCATGTACCAGATGGGAAATTTTCCTGAGCAAGGTGAAAGAAAGAAGTGTGCCAGCCCAGCTTCGGATGGCTGAGGATACATCACCATTTCTGTTGCTAATGAAAAAGATGTACCAAGTCATATTGGTGTGAGGGAGTATGTGGGTATCTAATGCCTGCCTTCATGCTGGGAGCTATACTACTAACACTGTAAAAGTGACTTCAAGCCAGATAACTCATGAGTTGTTTGGGAGGGCAGAGGAGAGGAAAACTGATGTCTCCTTCGCCTTTTACCTCCATGAGAGGCTTGCAGCTATCTCTGATGGTCAGCACCGCTGATTGCCGTGTCTGGAGCAGAGGAGAGGTTGTTAGGTGGTGGTGAATGTGCAGCTCCAGGTTGTTGCTTAGATAATTCTCTGAAGTGATGGATCCCACTGATGATGTACAATCATCTGGGATTTATCCAGATAGCTTACATATGTTCCAGTAGGAGTCTCTTGAGATTTTATCCTTTCCCATTATTCCATTGTTATTAAAAAGCAATGAAAAGTGTTTTGATTGCTATTCTTTCCTTGACTAGAGAGTTCAGGCTTGAGAGGTAGGGGTGAGGTGTGCATGTGAGTCCACTTTTCCCTCAGGTGTGTGTGCATCTGTTGAACTATGTGTGGTTCAGATGTGTACTACTGCACTTGGCATCCTGACAAACACTTACACTTCAGGTTTGAGGTATTTTTTTATGCTATATGACATGAATGGATTTATTTTCACTCCAGCTTTTATATTTTTGGAGCTCTAAATGTTTTACTTTTTTCCCATTTTCAAGTAAGAATAAGCAAATTTATATTACCTGTTGCATGTTTTTTTAAAAACTCTCTGAGCTAACTAACTGTATGTTAAATGCAAGTCTAATATAGTAGCAGAAAGATGGAGACACATCACAGTAAAATCTTCCCCTCCAGCCTGAGAGCTATTTGGAACTTAAGAAAGGTATGGTCTTTATCTTAGTAATTGCAACATCTAAATAAAGTGCCAAATAAATCTCTGTCAATTTCAAGAAACTGGTTCTGAAACTCTACTAGATGCTTCTACTCTCTTTGCATTCCCAGTAAAATCTTTCCTACTATGCTTTTGTGTGTTACTAAGCCCATCATAACATATTTTTTAACACAGGCTATCACTTATTTATATCTGTAATGACTGACAGATGTCTAGCACAATATATTTCACAGCAAAATACTTAAATTAGCAGTATTTCAGTTACATCTTACATGGTCTTTTCCTACGGTATTTGAACAGTATATAAAGTCTAGATGTTATAGTAAATTACATATTCCTAACCAGGAAAAATGTTTCCCTCTTCTTTTTCTTTTTCAGGAACCTTTAACCATTGTCCTAGAGCACAAGGGGATTTGGAGAGATTTAAATGAAAGTTTTCAAAAAAAGATAGTCAAGTATTCTCATTATCCTGCTGCTCCCATCCAACTTTCCACCCCTCTGCACATTTTCTTCCTTTGAGAAAATGTTCTCATTTATTTTGTGAGCCTTAGCAAGATCCCAGGCCTTGAAGTTCTGGCTCTTCAAGGTTGGAGATCCTAAAGAATATTGAGAATTGTATTGATTGAGGTTTTCTTGGTGTTATCCAACAATGCCCATGGTAGGGGTTTCATTGTATTTTGACTTCTGAAAAGAATACCTCTATGAAATATACTTCAAATTTCAATTAAATGTGTTATTTTAAAGCCTAGTACTCACAGAGACTTTTTGAGAACATGCTAATTTCACAGAGGATCAGCAGCCAACACTCTTGTCTTAAGAAACCATGAATGCATGGACTGAAGAGGAAGAGACAATGCAAAAGACAAAGAGTCTTACTGACACTTTTCAACAGCCTCCCCTCATACAGCAGCTTTTTGGAAGCAAATGTGGGGCAGACTACAAAGTATGGGGATTCACTGATGCGTATCATGTGTGCATAGGTGGACCTGAATAATACCTCCCAATTAGGAGTGTCCCACATTCACCCAGCTGCTTGTGGTACATGGTGAGACCAGGACGCACAACAAGTGAACTGCCCGGTGACTGGGGCATCTCTGCAGCTCTTGCTCACATTCTTCAGCCCCATCATCAGAGCTAGTGACAAGCTAGTGTGACTACAGAGATTATTATGTAGCAATTTGTTCCATCAAAAAGTGGGCTCAGTGACTTTGGAAGTCCTTTCCAGCCTTGATGATTCTATTATTCTATTTTATCATTCTGTAATTGCCCATCCTGAGCCTCCTTCCCACTTGACCACCATTGTCAGAAATGTTCACCTTTCAGGGTAAAACTTTCCACCACCTCTCAAGAGACGGGATATTACTTGGGTCTTCTTGTCATCTCTGCAGTTTTGATAAAATAGCCTGCAATTTTTTTTAAAAGAGCACATTTCCTTTTATTGACCAAATACTGTCTTATTTTTTCTTTGAGCAGACAAAATAGTTGACAACTGAAATATAGCATGGGAAAAGCCTTCAAGAAGGAGCGAGGCATAGCCTTGTTCTGAAATAAATTTAGTGAATTCCAGCCCTTCAAAATTACATTGTACTGTGAATTCCTCATGCCAGGGTCCAGGCCAGAAAGAAGCTGGTCCCTGAGTTTGTCTAAATATCAAAGAAAAAGCTCTGTAAAATTCTCTGTTTTAACAGAGAATGTACTGTAAAACACTATTTGGCTAAAGCAAGGGACACTGGAAGACAGCTAATAGCTGAAACTCAGAATACCTGAGTGATTAATTGACCAGTGATTATGAAGGCATTAAATTCCTCAGAACCGCCTGGTTTTAAACAAGTTCTTGCTACACGTTTTCTGTATGTATGTGTTTAAGCAAATTCACCTTTCCACATTGCCTATAAGCCTTTCACCAGTCAACTTCTACCCCCATGCTGTTCATCACAGCTTCATGCTCATTTTCCTCATTAGAAATGTAGGAGGAAACATTGTTTTGTGTCACTGAAGGAGACACCAGAAAGATTTTAGAAGTTTCTGAGAACTTGCAAAAGTACATTGCACTGCTGTACTGATTGCCCAATTTTTTTAGATTATTGTAGCTGTACCTGCTGCTTGCAGTGGTATGAAAGCATGTAGAGCTTCAAAGTCCACAACACTGAAGCTGAGCTTGAGCTCAGTTGAAGTTGTTCACTCAGGTCTTGGAACAGCTCCAAAAAGACACTCAATGTGCCCTGCAAAGATTCGTGAGAAACTGTGAAGAAAAATGGACAGATGGCCTTAGAGTATTTGTTGCCACTGAAGTGCAGTAGACAAAGAGATCCAACAGCAGAGAATGGTTGAGTTGGATGAGGTCTTGAGGGTGTTAACCTGATGCATTGAAAACAAGAAGCTGATAGAAAAATGAATATAAAAGGAAAATAGATGGGTTTTCTAGAGTGATCATTTTAGCAGCAGCTTTGGGGGCTAAATAGTTGTCTGTGATTAGGAGGATAAATTACACAGTATTGCTTCTGTTTCCTTATTAGGTAAACCTGCATATACTTGTAACTTAATTGAGTAAACATGCACATTTAAAATTCAGTGAGTAAAATGTAAAAAGTTAACGGATCAGAGAAACAAACTTAAAATCAGCATGATGCAAAATCAAGTTGCACTTTTCATCCACCTTTAACCCAGCCTTAGCATGTTGTGATTAACACAAGAAACATGGAAATATTTTGTGCATAAAAAAGAAATGCAGGACTGGGTAATTTTGTCTTGAGAACCTTTAAAAAGCATGCAGTTTGTGAATTGTCAAGTAATAGGCCTTGAAACACTAAAATATCATTTTGGGGGTGCTGGTGGGTGAGAGGCTGTACAAAACCCAGAAACATGTACTCACAGCCTAGAAAGCCAGTTGTGCCTTGTGCTGCATCCAAAGCACCATGGACAGCAGGGCCAGGGACAGGATTCTGTTCCTCTGTTCCTCCCTGGTAAGATCGCACCTGCAGTGCTTCATCCAGCTCTGGGGTTCCAGACACAGGAAGGATATAGACATGTTAGAGCAAGTCCAGAGAAGCGACACCAAGATGTTTAGAAGGTTGGAGAACCTCTCCTATTAGGACAGGCTAAGAAAATTTGGCTTGTTCAGCCTGGAAAAGAGGCTTTGAAGTGACCTAATTGTGGCCTTTCTTTACTAGACAACAGTATACATGAAAGATGAAGAGAGACTACTTACAAGAATATGTAGTGAAAGGACAGGAGAAATGGCTTCAAACTGAAAGTAGGTTTAAATTAGATACTAGGAAGAAATTCTTTACTGTGATAGCGGTGAGGCACTGGAACAGGTTGCCCAGAGAAGCTGTGGATGTGGACTCATCCCTGGAAGTGTTCAAGACCAGGTTGGATGGGGCCCTGATGAACCTAGTCTGGTGGATGGCATCCATGCCCATGGAGGGGGGGTTAGAACTGGATGACCTTTAAGATCCTTTCTACAATTCTATGATATCTCTTTTTCCAGGCTTTTTCTTTTTTTCCAAAATTTAAGATGTTTTGGGGGTGGCAGAAGAGACATCTCATAGAAAGAGACATCTGAAATGCATTTGTAAATGTCAAACCATGAGCCCCTTTACTGACCAAAAAATTCAACAACTTCATTTGAATGGTGTGATTTATTTAGAGAGAGCAAAAGCATGCAAGTTATCCATAGCCTCAAGACCTCTCACACTGCTGCTATGTCCAGTTGTGCTACATTCAGTGATCAGGTTATTAAGGGGGCTTGAAGGAAAATCGATTATTTAGAAGTACAATACATTGGGAATTCAGTCTTCCTTCCCTTCATGGATATACCATTGTTGAGATTGCCATTAGATCCTCAACTGCACACATTGTCGAACTCTTATCTGAAAGAAGACCTGTATCAGAAATCTTGAAGTGAAATAAGTAAAGCTTATCAATCATTTTAAGTAATGCAGAACTCTGTAATGTTGAGCAGATCTGATGGGATAGGTAGTGATTTTGTTTGGCTTATCCAGGCAAAAATGTCCTATATAGATTACTGTAAAACCTGTTACCAAAATGAAAGGAAGCTAGACTTGATTTGGAGGAGAGCAATTAGTCTCCCTGTAATAACTCTTGGTTTTACAGTGGTGTGTTCCAAATTTCTGTGAGATCCAAATGTTTGTTTCTACCTCTTCTTGTTAATTGGAAATTGATACATATGGGGGTGTTGAGAAGTCTGCCTGAATATAAAATGGTCTAAAGAAAACAACCCTGAGCATAAACAACCATGAGTAAGTGACAATATAAAAAACATTAGCCAGTGCTCTGGCACATTTATCCATTATAAAGGAATTAATTCAGGTTCTTCCTGTTAACCAAGAAATGGCTATGATTTGAATAAGAAAGAAGCTGAAGAAGCACAGTATATGATTCAACCTCACCCTCACAAATATTAATGATAGTCAGGAATAAAAATCGGAATCTGCAATCAGTCAGTCCATACTCGAGGGAATAGGAGTATGATTAAAGATATTTTAAGTCCAGGACTATATTTATTTTTGCAGTCTCACTGGCTTCCAACTGAAAACAAAACTGTATCCTATCTATATGCACTTGATATCTGTGGCTATCAGTGTGCTGTGGTGAGCTGATCAGTGACCACCCACCAGAAAAGCAAAGTTCACACCTGGCAGAGGTTTTCTGATATTACCCAGAGGGAAAAGAAATCTGAGCAGGGAAAAGATGCTAAACAAAATATAGCCCTCTCTTCTTCAGCCTATGATGTGAATTTGTCAGCTGTGGTAGGGACCTCTCTTAGAAGGAGAAATAGATGTTGAATTATTTCTTCATCTCACATAAACCTGAGGAATCGTTAATGCTCTGAAAATACTTTTGCTGCAACAATTGTTAAAAAATCATGGTTGCCATCTTGTCTATAGTTTAGGAAGATTTCATCTCCAAGGGAAATTAATCAAGACACATTAATACATACTCAGCAGACTCACAAGTCATAACTGACGTCTGGTATAGTGATTGCTCATGTCACTCCACAAAAGCTTTCTCTATTAGAACAGTCTTTCATAAGTCTGCTACTAAACTTCTCTTCAAAAGTGGAAAGTGTCATCAGATAAATCTAACAGACTCATAAAGACTTTGTCTCTGGGGTCTGACAGCTATATTCTGGTTGTTCTTAGAATATTACTACCTCAGTTTTGTGTACTTTAACTCTAAGATTTCAGTGTGACTTTCAGATATCTACCATAAAGCCCTAAGTTTCCGCTTTTATCTTCCTTCATTTTAGAGCTGAAGTTTTCAATTCTCAACTTTTAAAGTAAGTTACTTACATGGAAAAGGCTACCTAATCCAAGAATAGATGTGTATATATCTTATCTAAAGTAGGCTACCTTCTGCCCAAAGAGTTTATCATCAGTTGAATTACCATACTCTCTCTTTGCTGGATAGAAAGTGACTCACTCTGAATTCCTGTATGTCAGGATGTTGAAGCTATGTGTAAAGTTCTATTCTTCTCTCTTTTTTTTTTTTCTTTTTTTTTCTTTTTTCTTTTTTTTTTTCCTAGTTCTAAATTTAAGGCTTACATTTCTTATATCCAGTTTTAGTTGTGTAATACCTGGAAGAGTTCTTCCTTCTCTAGAACAGCTTCATAGGAACAAATCAGAAAAGTTTGAGAGAAAACATGGTGAAGACAATGCAACCTGAAACAGGATACTGTAATACATTTAATAATAATTTTATTAGAGTCTGGAGAGTGTTGAAAAGTAAAAAAAAAAAATGTAGACCAGAATTAGTGAGGTTTACCTGGGAGCTTGCAGTAGAATTTTTTTGTATCTTGAAAAAAAGGTTAATTCAGGCATTTATGTTAGAGAATTGTTCTACCTGGTCCAATTGTTTCGTTCAATTTTAAAAATGTATCTCCACTGGATTCTGAAACTCTCTTCCTTTCAGTAAAGATCAAAGGAAAATTCCTTTACATTTTATATAGAATAATCTGAAAGATGTTATAATGAACTTGGATGTTTTTTTCTGTCTGTGCTGGGATAATTCTTTGCTATTATGGCATTTACTTTGCTGAGTTGGATTACAGCCTGTTTTATCTCAACAATGACAGACTAGAGGACAGTAGAACAGATTAAGAATACCTATAGCAAATGCAATGTCAACCTGCACAATCTTTGACAATTATACTGCACATTACCATCATTTTATGTGCTGTAAATAAGCCCACATCCTTTGTTTTGCCTGACTCCTTCCAGATGCCACTTCCCTCAAACAAACAACAGTTATCAGGTTCTCAGCAATATTTGCAGATTGAGTTGTGCTTATGGATCTACCTTTGGCCTACAAGAAGGTAATTTCTCCAGGTTAGACAACCAGATCAAGACATTTTAATGTTGCACTCTGCATTATCCCAGCCTATTCTTAAACTGCCATCTCTTCTAGGCAGGGACATTTAGGATACAAACAGAAATCTTACATCTTTATAGTACTGATGGCAGTAGTGACACTGATACAGTTTACAAGGTGATGTTTCTGTATGAAGAATTGGCCGTTTTCCACCTTCAGCTTGGTTTTGGGTGGTTTATTATCTTCCTAACTCAAAATTGTTCCAGGAGACCTGAGGCAATGTGTAGTATATCAGCCTAGTGTTCTCCACATTCTAGTGTATTCTGCCCTACTCTTGGCTGCTCATACTCCAAAGAAGGGCAGGGCTCTCTTTTATTCTCAGGCGCCTCAAAGGAGCTATTATGAATGAATCTGAGCGCCAAAAAAGGTTTCATAGTAACTTCTAGAGGACCCGATCTTCAGGTTTTTTTCAGTCAGGAATATTTCAGTCTCCAGGAAATGCCATAATACCTCTCGGGTCCTGTTCACAATAATTTGGCATGTTTGTCTCATTTGGTGTCCCAGTGAGAGGAGGTAGTTTGTTGTTTACTCCTTTTCCAGTGCCCACCTGAGTGCCAGCACTTAATGACTAATCACCATGTGGCACCACTGTAATGATCACACTAGTTATAATACCACTAAGACAACTATATTATTAAATCATTTTCCCAGGGGACATAATAGACAATGATAAAGTAAAAAAAGAAAACTATAAATATAAATTATGTTAGTCTTGGAGAAAATCACCAGCTTATTCAGTAGAAAGAAAAACACAATTATCAGAAACACTTCAGTTCCTAAGAAGGAAGGGTTAAGAATCCCATGAACTCCATCTAACTACAGGTTTTATTTGGACAAAATATAAATTCAGAGGAAACCTGTCCTTGCACAGCTGAAATGCCCTTTCTGCTGTTTCCTTTCCCACTGGAGTAATTAGCTATGGTAGCAGTTCAAAAGTGGTTGCCTGGCATTTATGATTAGAATTGTTAATTCCAGAGTGTTAAATATTTCATTTATTAAGGAGTATAGTCTGCTTAAAATCTCACTTCTGCCTACAGTTTTGCATTTGAGGTTACAAGTAACATCTACACGTATAAAGATTAGAGAATATATGTTCCCTCTATTTTTCAGTGCACTCAGATGATGTATTTTGTAGAGCTTCAGGTCTGGTTATTTGGTTGTTATATAATCAATGAAAGCTCTGTCCAGCAACAGAGGTTCTCCACGTGGTACTGTGAACAGTTCCCCTGGAATCATAGCCTCATTCATCATGCCTGAAGATAATAGTTTGCTAGGTTGGGCCAGATCTCATAATTCCCTGCTTTCTCCTGCACCCTTCCTGAGGGCATTTTCAAACTATGTGGAAGAGAAAAATACATAGTGAATCACTCAAAGTGGTAAAAATGTTGAGATTTCAAAATTTAGCTTTTAAGGCCACTAGAATAGATCATTTGTGTGCTTTATGTGTAACAGTGTCAGCAGTAGTGTCCTCCAATGATAGCCTCTTAAATGACCACACTCGTGTTCATCTAAATTAAAGGCCAGAAGAAGCTTTCAGTCTTTATTTTCTGTAGAATCTGTCTTTAAAAAGCACTTTGCCTTGTAATAGGTTTCAATGACTAATCAACTTAATTTTGAAAATGTTTCAACCTTTAAGTTCCAAAAATTGCTCTTGCTAATATCTCTCTAAATTAGTCTTTGCTTTTGCCTACACTAATTACTGTTTTATCTATATACTACAGATCTCAGAGAGGGTTGTCAGTAATAAAATTATTAAGAATATATTGTTAGCAAGCACTTAAGTTAAAATTACTTTTACTGTAATTTTTTAATCATCAACTGTCAGGGATTTGAGTCATGCCTGATTTACAAGGAAATCTGCATTTCTAACACCTGGAGGATATAGGTTATTCTGTTGGCTTATGCTTACAATGAGTACTCCAACAATTCTTTGGGATCACAAAGTGGAAGCCTACCTATCTAGTCATAAATTATAAGCAGTCTCATTAGTTTATTTCAGGTTAGCACATGGAGGGTTTTTTATAACCACTGTTGCTATAAGGCAGGTAGAGTGCCTAGCAGCACGCAGGGATTACAGAGAGGTCTGTGATCTACCCAACCTGCTGTGTTCAAAGTTTCAAGGATTGTCTTGAAGCAAATGTTTGATGGATAGCATACAGTGCTTCTCCATCAAGCACTGTGAGTCATCGCATTGTGTATGGGACAAGTTTATTCAACTTCCACAGAGCAGCATATCCCCACACAGAGACCTAAGTGTTTCTTTTTCCTCTCTCTCTCTCAGGACAAACTTTCTGGTTCTACTTTATATTCTTTACCCACAGCTTGTGAAGTAGAATAGAGTTCTGAATGTGGAGATGGTGACTTGACTTTGCTTTTTTTTCTTCACATGGAGAAATAAGCCTTGATTAATGATGAGTTTCTGTTCACAGTGCTCTTTCTTTCAAAAGGCAAAACCTGTTCTCTCTGTGTAAGATGACAGATTGACAGCCCTGGGAGACTGAAAGCCCTCTGTTTATCCCCAGTACAAGTACAGTGCACAACTAACAAAAATGCAACTTTGAGATATTTTACCAATGTATTTCAGCCCTACTCTACATGACCAGCGAAAAATACAGGATGCTAGAAGTTATTTTAGTTATTCAGGTTATGCAATCCTTTGTCTTTGCCAAAGCTACCCACCACAGCAATGGCAGTTTCTGTGATCTGGGTGTCTGAGAACATCAGGTTTCTGGTCTGAATTTGAATTGTATTCCATAGACAAATGCCTCAATGTCTTTTACCCAAACACCTAAGCTTTTCAGCTACTCTGTGTCCCTTGTTTGAAAGGAAAAGAAAGAGGTTATTTTTTGCATTTGTTTGTATGGGGGAAGGAATATTGGCTGATGATACATGGGACTGATCACATTCCTTTCCACCCTTTGGTGCCTCTTTGAAATGGATGGGGATGTACCATGAGTTTTTGTGACACCTCTTGCACAGCTATAAAATTCAGGGAGTTCAGGAGTAGTAGGCAAAGCACCCTGATCATGTGAGTGTGTCATTTGCACACTGATCATTGCAAAAGATTTTCAAAAGTGTAGATTAGGAGGTTTACAGATCATAAAATGTGTTAGTACCATTTTGGGAAGCAGTACACCAGAAATGTAAATTATTGGTTTCTTAGCACATTCCTGTTTCATGGAAGCTAAAATTAAATCATCATTCTGGGATAGGGGCAGTCCTTGTACAACAGGCATTGGTGAGGGAGAGGATGATGTTGAGGCTGGACTAATCCTGGGATCAAAGATAAAGAGAAATCAGGAAAAAACATGCATAAGAAAGGTTACCAGAGAAACTCCTCAAGAGTTCTTTGCACCCTATGCCTGGTGCTCAGAAAGTGAGCATAAAATTATGTGACTTTCATTAATTTTGATCAGGGATCTGCTCAGGCAGCCCAATTGAAATATACCTTTACGGTCTTTTTCCCCCCTGAAGATAAGATTCTGTAGCAGTTTGGTGCAAGGAATTCAGCAGTTGCAGAAATTTCTGACATTTGGTCTTGGATATGAGGTGACATACTTTCTTGCAATACTACAGTGGTAATATATGATTAATATTGCAATTAATAGTTTGTGTTTCTCCCCTGTGCACCCAGCTACTGAGCTGTCTGAAACCTGATTCAAGAGATCTTCCTGCAGCTGCAGTGTTCTTGGTACAACTCCCCTGTGCTTTTATAGCACTGTAAGTAATATTTCAATGCTACTCTATTCCCAAAGTCCCAAAATCTTATTTAGTCTTCCTTTTTTTTTTCTTTCTGTTTTCACACTTCCTACAAATAACACTTGCTGCAAGAATTTGAATATTGTCATCATGTCAATGAAGGTCTACCTAATGCTGAGTTGTATTCAGTATTTCTTCATTGAATTCTAGAGCACGACTGAAATTCTGTCTGTTCTATGAGACAAGTAAGGAACTCATACCATGAAAGATTGAAAGAGACTAGGTTGCTGAAGGCCCTGTACAAAATCTTTTCATCCAGTTCCAGAATCTGTACCAGCCCAAGCTTTTCATATCTATGCCTGATGGAGAATTTTGACACTGACTTCATGTCCTTTAGGATTTAGAAAACATTAATGAACTTTCTGGGACACATTTATTTATTCTGGCAGCACAAATTCAGGATAGTTTGGGGGGTTTCTAGGTAAATTTTCTGAGAGTTTAAGTCATCAGAAACAGGGGTTTTTAGTGTCTCCCTGAGAAATATGCAAGATATAAGTTGTGAATTTTCCCTCCTACCAAAAGGTGTTTTCCCCCCTCTTTGAATGGCCAGTACAAATATCTCTATGCCTCATCTATGAACTTCAAGTCCTATCAGGAAAATCTCTTCTCCCAGGAACTGAGCAAAGTATGTGCTCTGTTTGCAATTTCATGTGCTACCATGTGATAACAAGACTGTTATTTGGAAAAACTCTGTTGATTTTTATTCTTATAATTACAGTGCTTACTTAGTTGTCTGTTTAAATGTTCTTTGGTCCCCAAGGCCATTTTTAAATAAAGTCAGACTCACAAGTATTTTAATGTTTTATTTGAAGTGCTTTATACATAGGAAGTTTTTTGCTATTTGTAAACTTTTCTATCAGTTCAGTTAAAATTTCAAGCATATATTTAGTTCAACTAGCATCATCTGAAGTGTATGTGCTTCATTTTCACATTCATTTTGTCATCTATACATCCCCCATACCATATGGTATGATACTCTCAGAGAGAAGCTAAATGTTTTCTGCACAGTAATTGTTTTCATTTCTATTAAAAGAGAAAGGCACAAATAATAAGCACAGTGAAGGCATGCAATCTTTGGCATGTCACTAAATCCTTGATGTCTATTAAAACCCCACCTAAACTTGCAATTCCCTTGACAGAGCACGTAGGAAGGCCTTTTTCCATCTGCTGTTTTTGCTGATGAGATGCCAAATGTCTTTACAGATACTCTCATAGAAAAGGAAGGAAATGCAATTACAGGAATCATGCTCTTAAAAGAACCATTTGAGGAGATAAAAAAAAGGTGAAGTGATTTTATATATATGAAATCACCTCAGAGACTGATTACAAATTTTGTTCATTCACAATATGACAGTGATAACTGATTTTTATGTATTGGTGTTTATAAAAGATGGTGTTTGTACTGTCCATCATTCTCTGCTAATTCAGTTTTCCTCTTGCCTTTAAATTCATGGTTTAGTACAGAATGAGAAAGTAGCTTTTATCAGGTTTAAACAAATCTAGTAGAAGTAACTGAATCTGAATATTTTAATGAGAGGACCAGTGCTTTAAAGGCTGTGAAAATGTTAAATCTTAAATTCATCCTGGAAATTTGCCTCAGCCTGATCTATAACAGGTTTTTACTGTGGCATTGTATTTTAGATGTAGACAAGCAGATGTGCTTTCAAAACAGCAGCAAATTGTTGCAGAAGGCACTACTTGCTTTGCTGGTTTGCAATGCAATGATATTAAATTAGAGCATTTTCTTAGAGACTGAAATGATAATTATACCTTTTTTTGGTAACATGTCTAAACCAAAATGTCCAGAACCAATCAGCTGACATATTTTGACATTTTAATTGACTTTTTTTTTTTAAGAGAAGGAAATATGATAAACAGGATTCAAGCAATTTTAGATGGGAATTTCTTTCATATTCACAACCACTTGCTTGAACCGAACTATAATCCTAAAAACATCAAGTTGCTGAAAAAGTATCTATGAAAAGAAAACTGCCTTTGTGAACCATAGGTGTTACATTCTCTGTGTTCTCAAATACAGGTGTAAATTGAAAAAGAGTAAAACTAGCAAGAGCAAACAGGAAAAGAATTAAAACACTATGTCTTTGTTGTTTCATTTCCTTTACTATAGAGTGCAATCAATACTTTACAACAGGGTTAATGTGGTCTCTTCAAACATGCTATTATTCTTTCAAAATAGCACAATAACTTTATTAGTTATGCTGTCTGCAGTCTTTCCAATGTGACAGGATTGTGTGGGTGTTCAGATTGTAAGTAATTTTCTTGGTGCCCTCTGTTGGAATATTTTTTGTGAGTGCTAACAATAGCAGCTAGCACCACACAGCTGCAAGAAATTGGAGTGGTGGAAGTTCTAATTCTAATTAATATAATTAACACAAACAAAAAACTTTCCCACACTGTGAAACTTACTGTTTCTACTTAGTAATTATAATATTCAGATTCTACATCTGCCAGTTCTTTACTATTCAAGTGAGGTGGTAGTTGTTGATTTCTTTTTTTTTTTGCTTCAGTGACATTCAGGTACACTGAAAGGTTATTTTAAAACATAGCCTAGAGACTGATCTTGCAACTAGGTGTTTGTGTTCCTTCTTGTACCGTATTTTTGGAAAGCATCTGTTTTGTAAATAAATATGAGTAAGCATTGGCCCGTTAGGTGTAGCAGTACCTCCTGCTTTTTGTTTCAGATGAATTCTGAAAGGCAAGAACAGAGGATTTTTTTTTCTTTGCAAGAGAATCAGGATGAAGGTTTAGAAATAGTCCTTGTGATCAGCTACAACACCTCAGCTGAGTACCCCAGTCAGATAGTCAATGGCCAGCCTTTGGGGAGGAAAAATATTAAAATGATGGTTTGATGAGACTTGAACATCCTAGAGACTCACTTCAGAATGGGCTTAGTCCCTGCTGTGGTCTGAGGGACTACCATCCTACATAATTTTGTTATTATCCTAGTCCTGGAATCCTGGGAAAAAGTGCTTTTTATTTTTTTTTAAGCTTGGTAAAGGGTTGTTATTCAAACCACTTGCTCACCACTGTTTCCGGTCATGATCCAGGGTGCCAGTATCCTGGCAGAAGAGGTTTTTCATTTGCCTTTGAACATACATACATATCACCTTAAAAAAAGGGTGGAAATGTGATGAGCTTGCTGACAATGAGAAATACTTTAGCTGCAAGTAGCTGCATGCATGTAGCAGAGGGCTTGCTACTCAGCACTTCTTTGAAATGCAAAATAAATGCTCAGTAGCTTCAGCGCTGCTGAATGAATATTAGTGCTACCGATGGCTGGTCCCAATGGGCAAAATATGTCAGGAGTCATAATCTGAGAGGGGATTAGTTAACACTGAAAGGATAAGTGTGTTGGCTGGTACTTATGAAAATGGAAGAACTGAGGAAAATGATATCTTTTGCAATTAAGTTGGTGTTGGGCTATCTGTACTGGTTCACCTGCCAAAGTCACAAGTGGTCATATCTGCACAAAGTCATACTTTTTCTATCCCTTTTCTTGTCAAAATTGAGTCAATCATCATATGACAGACCACCCATGTGTAAAATGATATATGTCTGGCAGGAGCTGATATAGGACCTGAAGATGGGCTTACTGGCTTTGAAAGGCAAGTAGTTTTCTATTAATACTTCCTGTAGAGGATAAGGCCCTGATACCTTTTGGATGAGCTATAATTAGGCCAGTATTCGAGGTCTCAGATGTTGCAGCTGATAACTGTGTAAGTTACAGTCTTTTTGTAAATTGTCCTTTCATCTTTCAGTCTGGTTTAATGTCTGGCTGCAACACTGAATGAATCACTCCTGTTAATTAATAGTCAACATATTAGCTGCTTGAGTTGTTTGTAATTTCTTCTCTCTGCATTAGCCTCACCTCAGATATCCATTTTTGACCGTGAACTGTTTTATAGAAGCATCCACTTATAGTTAGGTACTGTGCAAATATGTGTAAATAACCAAACCCACAAAGCATAGAAACTAAAGAGAGATAAAAATAATGACCTCATTACTCCAGCAGATAACTCTCAATACTGGAATTTTGTTTCTGTAACTTACCTCTTCCTCAGAAGTTTCTCATTGTCTGTATTTGACTCAAACAATATGTATTTCCTCTAGTACTTTTAAATTAAACAAGTATAACATTTGTAGTAGCCCTTTTTATGTAAAAGGATCTAACTTGGGTACTTACATAATTACAAGATTTGATATGTCACAAATGTACATTGCTCAATTATTATATTCTGAAATATTCATTTGAGGTCCGGTAGTTCATTTGTACTTCTTTCCAGGTGTTTCTTACATGATCATTTTCCCTTAAGTAATTAGCAAGAATCAGATGATCTGATCTAAAATAAGTAGTTCTTGGCATGGTTCTTATGAAAAATGAGATATTCCCCTGGAACAACAGAGAAATGAGAGAGTTAGATATACAGAAAGAAAGAATTAAACAGACAGAAGAATTAAAAATGTACCAGCAGCAGTGAATTAATATGTTCTCATGCCCACATTTTCTTATTAGGAATTGTAAGGAACTTGGGAGTAAGAGACTGAGATATTTGCAAGAGTCTCCCAGAGGATGTAAATAGATGGGAAGCCATAAAAAATGAGAATCAAAAGGAAATAAAAAAGCTTACCAGATTTTTCAAAGTGTTGGAAAAAAATGCAACGGCAGCCAAGAGCAGAAGTTGGAAAGGGTGCAGGAAGATGAGCAGGAAGGGTGCAGAGCAACAGCCTCTTGCTTTTTTTCTGCACTATAGCTGGATATCCAGTAAGGACTGTGGGCCTCAGAACAAAGAAGAGCGTAATGAGATACCCCCCAAGGGGCAAAGTCTGGAGAAGTTCACCTGGTATAAAGTAAAAACAAACAACTGAAAAGACATCATGTGACAGAGTTCTTTAGGAGTGGAGCAGGACATGTAGAAAGTGTGAATGCTGTATAGCTGAGGTCAGTAGAGATGGAGAAGTACTGGATGGAAAGCACTATGTAAAGTTTGTTAAAATGGTATTTTGTTTATGACTGATCAAGGGAATCACAAGTTAAGTTCTGTAGCCTGTCAGGTTCTGTATGACGAGTGTTTGCACTGCCTTAGTGTCGCTCTATTAGGAACGGCGAGGAGAGACGACACAGACTCTCATGGAGTCGGACAGGAGAATTTCTCTCAGTTTATTGCTTCAGGTCTCTTTATAGACCGATACGTCGAAAGTACAGAAAGGAAACTCTTATTGGTTAGTAAACTACTACATTACCATCATTGGTCAGTGGGGCACACCACCCCTCTGACTTTCTCCTGCAAAGAAAACAAGGGACAGACAAACAGCACCTGCAAGGCTGTTTTCTGTCTCTGAGGATTGTTTTAATTCTTTCTCATGTTTTTCCCAGGCTAGCTTCTCAGGCAAGACTGAGAAGCTATATGGCCTGCAGTTCTACAGGCACTTTGCTGCCTGCTTCAAAGTTAGCATCCACATCTTAGCTCTCAGAAACATCCCAGCTGCATAGGCTTTTGTGATAAAACTATCACAGCTGGGGATATCCTTGGTCCTGACAGGATAGAAGCATTACGTGGGAAGGGTTAAAATGCATCTAATTACACTTCATTTACCCTTACAGTTAGTCTAAAAGGAATTGTACAGTTAAAAAAGATTCAACAGACAAAAAGAAAATATTTTCGTATTTTTTTGGGTTTTATTTTCCTTGAGTGACCACTAGTATGGATCTCTGTCAGGACATAGCTAACTGGAGCAGAAAGATATAACCACTTCTCACTATCTGCTACCAAACAGGAACAGAAGATGACTGAGTGCTCTCTACTTGACTGCAGTACATGCAGGTAAGTCTTATCTGACAGTCACCTGAAGCAGGTGAGATGCAAACCTGTGATCCCTGCCAGTAGGCTTGTAGAACACCGGGGGTATTTTAAAATCCTTCATCCATTTGAAAGAGAGTGTATCCCTGTGTCCAACCAAGCAGTTGCTGTGGAATACTTTCTGGCTTGTTCCTCTTTCAGCCTTGCCAGCAATAGATAACTTTAGACAGTAGCAGCAAAGATAGAAAAATAAAATCATACCTAGTATGCCATATGTTGATTGGCATTTAGGATGCAAACCCTGCTTTCAGTAACATCTGTGTGAAACAGCCCTGTTATCCAGCTGCCATCACAGTTTTCTCTTCAGAAAAGGGAAAATGTTTCTACATCTAGTTCATTTGAGGTACACACTCCAGAGGGGCCAGTCTAACATTATGTTTCCTGAAAACTTATGCCCATCATCAGTAAAACTTCAGATATATCAGTAGAGCCTTTTACATAGAATGTCACTGCTCTAAATATTTGGTGTGAGCTTTCTGTGAAAAAACCCCAAATTTTTGACCCCTTAGGTATAGAAGCAATTGACATGCCCCCCAACATAGACATACACCTTTCAATGAATATTTATGGTTGTATAAACCTGGCCAGTGAATTCAGTGGTTTCACAGATGGGAGAAAATTCCTAACTAAGTAAAATAACTGACAAAGACTGTGAAAAGTCATGAGTTCTTCAAAAACGAGGAGTTTATGCTAAGAATTACTCTATTGCAGGAAGTAGTGTTAGAATTACTGTAGAAGTAGGTGAGAAGTTGGGCTGGTCACAGTATTTCAGGGCTTTTTTTTTCTGTTGACATGTGTTGTTTCACAAGTGTGTTATTTTAACACAGCGTTTTGAGAGAGGTTTGCCCATCATCATTAGCACAAGCATGCATCACGAAGAGATCTAAAGTCAGTTTTCTTTTCGGATGACTCATAGCAAAGCATTTCACTCATCTGAATTTCACACATTCACAGATTCAGAGGCCTCTAAATAATCTGGACATTAAACATGTAGACGTCCCTTGTTTCATGTTAGAGGTGTAGCAAATGGACTCAAACCTTTCGGAGTCAAAACTTACTTGACTAAGTCCAAACATCACGCCAGTCACATGGAAATGTTCAGAAAGTGCTTCTACCCTGTAGGACTGGAATAATATTTTTAAGATACAGTCATTATGTTAAACTCATCTCATAAAACAAGAGTATTAGGAAAGTTAAAGGTATGTATGGATTGCCTCTTTTAAAAACACATGAAAAATTGCAGAGATATTGCCTCTCTGTCCTCTTTCAGAAACAAACATATCCTGGTTTTCTGCCTACTGCGTATGATTCTTATTGCAACCATTTACACCATGCATGTTTTCATGTTTTTCTCTGCATGTTGGTTTTTAGGATCATTCAAAACAAACAAACACCAACCTCAAATACAAAGAGTTGTTTTTTAAGCTAAACTCAACTCATGCCACCATCTGAAGTTACTCTTCAGATATCCATTTACTTTAAATGGAGATATGCAAGGGATTATATTTATTTAGTAACTGCAGGTTGAACAAAACTGTATTAATGTGGTTTATGGGATGCATTTGTAGCACGACAGCATTTCAGAGACTTGCCATGAGTTACTGCAATACCATGTAGTATTTCAGGCTGCATCTTCAGTCCATGAGAAAACAACACCTTCTTTAAAAATGAGATGATCTAAGATGAAGGACACTGAACATGTACAAATGTGTTCTGGAGATAAAAGTAAATTTTGTCTCAGTGACTGAACATCAGATACCCAGATGATTTTGAGGATACTTTCATATGAAAGGTATCATGCCTTGCATATTAAAGAAATATTGAAACTGCTTATGTACTTTGGGTTCTGGTTTCCAAAATTTCCAGAGAGAAAAAATACCTCAGAATCCTTCTCTGAGCCGACAAGTTCTTGATTGTATTTATTTTTTGTATTTATTGTATTATTTCAAAGTTCCTTTGAAAACAAGAAATATATATAAAGCACTTCTTCCTTTCCCAATATGGAGAGGTCTTTGCTTATGCTGTTATTCCTTATTTCGCACTTCCATACACTGTAGGTCTTGCTTTTCATGGAATTCATAATTATTTTTTAAATATATTTTTCCATTTAGAAATACCTTCAAACTGCCAAGGGGCTGCAAATTGTAGAGAAAAGCAGGTTGGCCTATCAGTGTATTGCTGCTCCTGCTGGTGTTTGTGATGATACGCCAGTGACAGGTTGGGTAAGGTCTGCAGTGCCCCTGCCCCCTCTTTCTGGCACTGCTGAAGCTGTAAGGGAACTCCCCAGAATGTCTGTGTGCTGCACAGGAACGTGCTGTCCCTACCCCTTTGCAGACTCAGCACACCCCCAAAAGTACACGCGCAGATGGTCCCAAGCTTAGCTGGTGTAAATCAGCGCTGCCCATCCGGCAGATTGTATGTACTTGCTGTAAATAGATGCTGCAAGTTATAGATCTGTGTCAGTGTAAAATCACTCTTCTGCAATATTGGGACTGGGAACTTCAATCTGTAAAACCCAGGCAAGTAAAATGAAAGCTGCAGTCACTTCACAGCATCATAGAATGGCTTTAGTTGGAAGAGACTTTAGGGATTGTCTAGTTCTAACCCTCTTGAGATGTGAAGGGACACCTCCCACTACCCCAGGTTACTCAAAGCACCATCCAACCTGGCCTTGAACACTTCCAGGGATGGGGCATCCGCAGCTTCCCTGGGCAACCTGTTCCATTGACTCACCACTCTCACAGGAAAGAATTTCTTCCTAATATCTAATCTAAATCTACTCTTTCAGAGTTTGAAGCCATTATTCCTTGTTTTATCACTATATGCCCCGGTAAATTTTTCTTCAGTTCTCTTGGAGCTACTGAAAGGCTGCTGTAAGGTCTCCCCAAAGCCTTCTCCAGACTGAGCAACCCCAGCTCTTTCAGTCTGCCTTCAGAGGAGACATGCTTCATTTTCAGATCATCTTTATGGCCCTCCTCTAGACCTGTTCCAATGGTCCATGTCCTTCTAGTGCTGTGAGCCCCAGAGACAGACGGAGTACTCCATGCTAGGTCCAAGGAGGACAGAGTAGAGTGGGAAAATCACCTCCTTCCACACTTGTTTTGATGCAGCCCCGGATACAGTTGGTTTTCTGGGCTGCAAGCTCTCATTGCCAGCTCACATTGAGCTTCTCATTAATCAGCATCCCAACTCCTTCTCCTCAGAACTGCTCTCAATCAATTCTATGCCTAGCCTGTATTTGGGATTGCCCTGGCCCACATTCAGGACCTTGCACTTGGCCTTATTCACTTGCTCCCCTTGACATACAAAATACAGTACTTTATTACATGTTTATTTTTAGTGCGTGTACAATGCAACGTGAGAGACTTAATGTTGCCATGGGAACCATGACTTTGAATTCCTGACTTTTTTATACAATGTTTTATTAAAAAAAAAAGTCTACAGAAAGATCATGGACAAAAAATAGTGGACAGAAGTCTGTGGTACTCGAGTATGATTAGCATGAGGGGAAGACTAACAAACGTAAGATACTGACATTCTTAAATAGTGAATATAATTGAAATTGGCTAAACATGATGAGGTTGAATACAACTAGATGGATCTGGCAACAGGATCCTATATTGCTGTATATATATGTTTCAAATTTTATATATCTGGCCCAAATTTTATTGAAGTAGCACTTGAATATTTTTCTACCAGTCTGTCACAAAACAAAAACAAATAGCTATCAAAAGGAACAGAAAAACTGGATCTATACTTCTGTGTGGAGACTGATGTACCTGTTGAACATGGTAAAAAGTAAACTTTTTTATATATGTTAATGATTTTTTAATTTTTTTTTCTCTCTCATATTTAGCCGGAAGCCATTCTATTCTACCCATCTTCATTGTACAGTCTACACAGTAGTCTGTAAAGAAAGTGTTATGGCCACTGTACTATTTTATAACTCTAGAAAGGTAAAGACACAGCAGCAGCAAAGTTAATAGATATTTTAAATTTGTTGTTGCTCAATAAGGAATAGATTCTTCCTTCAGCTTCACATTCAGACTGCCTGGAGAGATGACATTTCTTGGGTATCCTGGGGGCTCCACAGAAAAAGTACCTGAGACTTATAACTCCTCTCAAATCTTTCCAAAGGAAGGGGCTTATACTGATGGAGGAGGTTCATTGCTGTGCCTCTTATTTCCATCCAGCCATAATACCTGCCTCAAATAACTGCATGTGAATTTTATGCCCTAATCAGTTAACAGCAACATGCAGAAAGTCTGAGCAGAATCTCAGAAGCATATCCTATTTATGGTTTTATTAACTTTTCTGCAGTGACATCCAAGGAATCAAAGATTACTAATTGTCATGGGTGTTCTCCAGGAGTGTGAAATCCTGGATGATAACAGAATTGCTGCAAGACGTTCTTCTCTGCTGCCCTGAAAGCCAGTCTGCTACTCTCTTGGTGATGCCACCAGTTTCCTTTATCCTTACAAACATCAAATAATTTGAAGGAATCGCATGGCCACTTTTTAAATCTGAATGCAAGCACCCAATCACTTGGGATAGTTTCTGTTGAGTAAAAAAAAATGTTGGTTAAAATCCTTGTGAATTAGGCTTTATTAAAGAGCTCAGAGCATTTTAATGGGTACAACTGTTTTTTCTGTGCACTGTGAATCTCTTCCCTTGCATTCATCACCAGCGGTCTATCCTCTGCTACACTGTGAAGCCTAAGAGAAAATAGAACAAAACGCCTCTTTGTGCTCTCTTTCTTCAGCCCTGTCTCTGCCCTCTGTTCAGGGCTCATGTTTGTACACAAAAGTACACACATTGTTCCTAGTGGCAAAAGAAAATCTGGATGAGCTGGGTCCCTTGCGGATGTGGAGCCAGAGGGCATGATCAAGCATGCAGCTGTTGACTGATGGCTCCTTCGTGTACAATATGAAACTGAAGTAATTCTTTCTACTAGATAGTTTAGCTTATTGTTAGAAGAAAATTGCTTGGATTTTATTTGGGTAATATGCCTGCTGGAGGGGGTTTGCATAAAACTTTTTGCATCTGAAAGCACTGAGATGCATAATATTAGTGTGATCATGATGTCGTCTTATTAGCAAGACAACTTGTCCTTTTTTGTCAGTGAATTGCAAAGATCTGTCAAGGCCCAGTTTAATCTACTCCCTGTAATAGGATTTGTCTGTAGCTTGAGGAAAGAGAAGCTTGTAATGCATAGGGTTATTAAGAAGAGGATGTAAGCTATTTGAGACTCTTTAATAAAATATAATATCAGTATATTCAATGAATATGGAAAGAAGGATCTAAATATTTCTCATTACAACCTTCAAGTATCTTGGGAGAGGAGGATGATACCAATTAAAACAAGGGGGAAAAACCAATATCTCTCTGAATTCGAGCCTTCCTCAAAGTTAAATATTGATGTAAGCGAGAGTTCAATTCACGAATGTCATTGCTCCTGCTGTAGCCATTAAAGTAAATCCTTGCCCCATTCCAAGGAAAGGTTAATGTATTTAGGGAGCCTTGCAAACAGCAGCTTTTGTTGCTTTCATGTACACCCATGCGTGGCCCTTCTGCAAACAAGGCAGCTTTAAACAAGGAAAGATATTGCTGCCAGGAGTACAAAGTATTCTGCCCTGTGAATTGCCTCACTTCCTATGTAACAAGCTTTGAGACAGTTGAAAGTATTTGCAGTCCCAAACCTCACTCACCTCCCCCAGTGCCTTGACAGGAAACACAAAAGTCTAAAGCTTTAACAGCCTCTTTTTAAAGGGAATTTTGGTATCCGGAGCAAGCAATCAACACAAAGTGATTGAATTTTTTTTCTGTGGATAGAGCCATTAGGAACAGGGTTCTGTTCATTTCACATGAGCATTAAGGTATACTGTGGTGGAAACAGACTGCTTTAACATAAGATTTATGGTTCTCCTTCACAAACACAGTTTTACCCCTCATGTCTGCACATATCCCTGTTACTGGAGATTCCTGGAACTGGAGTTATTTGAACTGAGACTGGCATCTTTTAGTCATTAATATTTTTGCAGTGCCTCTAGTATGTCAAATTCACTGTTTGTCTTGCTGATTAATATGACCTTGTCTATGTTATATCTAGACTGGTTAAATAACTAGATTGTCAGTCGCTGCCAAAATGTCACTATATCCATTGAAGGGAAATCACAAATAAACACTGGGACACTTCTACTCACTTGAAGCATTCCACAAGTACTCCTTGACTGTGGTCCTCCAAAAGTACTGTAATGCAAAATGTATGTTTTGAAACCAAATGTTCTGGTTCCCATAACTGGTTGTTTCTGAACAGAGGATCTAGATTCAGATCTCTCAATGCCTGACTCACAAGCTGCTCCAAAAAGCCAGATACAAGTAGTCCTCAGTCTGTGGAAACAGAGAGGGGGGAGGTGAAAGGGGAAAATTTCAGTTCATTTGTTTGTTGGGACCAAGGTTGATTTAGGGGCAGGGTTTGGTACCTGCAGAGCTTTGCAGGAACAGCTGATGCATGAGAATAAGTATGACAAGAATTTTTGGGTTTAGTCAAAAGAGAATTGTTTCAGGTTTGCCATTATGAAATGAAAATTCTCTTTGGACAATGATAAAAGAATGAGATGAAACAAAAAGGGATTTTCTCCTAAGGAATTATCCTTAGTTTAATGACTAAGAATTTGTTATTAATTAACCTGAGTTAATCTGGAAAACAAGGAAGTTGAACTCCCTTTGTAAAGTTATTTGCTAAAGGAAATAAGCCTGGATATTATCCCAGACGTACAGAAGGGAGAAGGAGTATAGGTCGTTTTCTCATTAATTACATTTGAGACAAAATCATACAGTGAAAGAAACAGAGAGAAATTTAGTGCAGTCATGACTCAAATATATTCCACTGAGGCTTTCCCCAGGTCAGGAGGAGTGTAGTGCACCTTCAAGGAGTCCAGGATCCCCAGTTTTTGCACTGGCCTGTGGAGGGACAGCAGATGGTTATTCTTGTGGCTTCACCCATCCTCTGTCAGGAAGCTTATTCACATCGGGAACTGCTGCAGTGGTGAGACTGCCCTGGAGGCTTAAATTGGACCTCACCAAATAGCAGCATGTCTCTGTACTCCTGAGCAAAGGGTCTCAGGTTACTCCTCTGAATCCTCCCTTCCAAAGCAGATATTACTTGTTTTTTATTGGAGAGTGTGGAACATAAAATGTCTTTTTTTATTGCTATTCTGTTTTGGGTCCCAAAGGTTTTGCTTATGATGAGCAACATGACATCCAAAACATTTCCTAACTTCCTGGAGAAATTTGAAGCCTGTAATTTTCAGGGACTTTTAACACAGCAGAGAATTGAGAGATTGAGAGCCCTGCTCACAGCGGGATTTGAGGAGGACAGATCATAGGGGCATCCCTTAAAGTACATATCAGTCCTTTACCTGAGCTGAAGCAGGAATTTGAAGGTGGTCTCAGTTTCTCAAATGAATGTATTAACCACAGGCTACAGGGCAAACCAAGGAGCCTCCCAATACTACAAGGTCTGTGGGCATTTTACTAGGCAAAATGCTCTCTGATTTCCATATTTCCATATCTGTGCACAAGAGAAAATCTTCAGAGAACAGAGCAGGAGACACCCAAACCCCTATAACCTAGTGAAAAATGCATTTAGTGATAAATTAAGAGACAAACAGCCAAGCATGAATGAAAGGTTCCTGTGCCTATTAAGTATGTTGACTTACTGAGCTGTAAGGGAAGGAGTTAATAGTGGCAAATAACTTCTCTTGCTGCCAGGGGTGTGATGTATATCCTGGTGCTGCCAAGTGTAGTCATAGCTGCCAGTTCCCCATGCAGATCAAGGTTGTACCCAGACCTGTGCCTACCTCCCAGATTAACAGCCTGACGGTGCTAACGATGTAATTAGAGGGATCACTCTGTCTCTTCTTTGCCTTTTACTTGCATTAGACACAGTTCCAGAAAAGAAACATTATTTGCAAAAGCCATAATTAGGGACAGGGAACACCTAAATTTCAGGTTCTGCTTAGTTTTGTGGAAAACAAAAGAGATTTGCCAAAGATTTTAAGTGGATAGTTTGAGAGAATGTTAGTGATCTTAATGCTTAAACATTGAAATAACTGGCATCCTTAGTTAAACTAAAATGGCAGCCTTAGTCAGTAGATTGCAAGAGAGATGAAGATATAAAACCTGGACATAAAAACAGATTAAAAAGCATTGTTTTTTTCAGAAAGCAAAATATCCGCAATTAGCTAATTTTCCACTTAAAATCTGAAGTACATCTCATCTCATAAACACTCAAACTGTTGAAAAAACATAAGAAACATGTTCCAGTAGAGTGAAGAAAAACAAGGGCTGACAAGAGAAGTCATGGTAAGGTGGCAATGAACTTCTGTCAATGAAACTAATTTTGGTTGCAAATTATTTTAATGAAGCACACAAGAGAGAGCCTGCTTCCAATACAATGGTGGAAAGTCACTCTAAACTTACTTTGTCTTACTAGAGCTAGAGACTGCTGAAAGATTTTTTGGACAAGTCTTATGCTTACCAAACCCTCATGTAACCTCAACAGCAGCATTGCAGCATGGCTAAGAGCACAATATGTTTCAAACCAAGTTAACAAACAAAGGGCCTGTGAAATTAAGAGTCTTAAATTCAGAAAGCTAAAGTTTCTATTCACCTTTCTAAATATTTCAGGACTAAATAAGGGTGTGGTCTATGCAGCTGCAGAGGAAACAGTGCTTCATGTGTATTTTTTAAGCTTATTTGAAACAGCAGATATAATAGCCAGTCTTCATGCACACATACACACGTGATAGGCACTCTGCTAGTTAGATATCACAGGCCATAGAGCAGGTGCAGTGGTAACAATTCTAATAATATTGAACACAACTGAGTGAAATTAACCTGTGGGGGGAAAAATCCTACCTTGCAATCCATTATTCTGTTGACTAATCTATCAAAGGAAGGAGCACTTGTGCCATTTGAAACTGCACTGGCCATTTTTCTTCCCATATAGGATCAATATATTCATAAATAGTGAGGTTACAATTAGAAAATGAGTTTTAGGTAAGGGAGCTGAAGCTTGAGAGTTGGGTTGTTCAAACAGCAAGTGCCAAGATTTCTTTAATCCACAGATAGACTAAAAACTGCACAGATCTGCAGAAAACAGTAAGAGGTAAGAAAATCTCTGTAAAAGATAAATTTCTCTGTAATGTTGGATTCCTTTAGCAACAGAGCTTCATTTTCTGAGTGGTGCTTGTGGCTGGATAAGGAGCTATTTCCTGCAGGATTTCTTCTTGAAAGCCTGAACTTCCCCAGTGGGAAATTTTTTGTACAGACAATAAATACTTTGCAAGCCATTGCACATTAGTTTGCCAGATTCTCCCCTCTTCTTAACTAACAGAGATAAAATGAGATAAAAACTTATCTGTGGTATTTTGAGAAAAGCGGTTGTAGACCTTTTCTTCCTCTACAGTGAATGTCAGGTACCTTATTTTGGATCTTACTCAGACTGCTGCAGTTAGGAGGTGATTGTGTCCAGAGCATGAAAACTGTGTATTGTCTTGTAGACTGCACTGGCTTTGACAGTTTTCTGTCTAAATGATAAAAAAAAAACCAGTATGAGTTGAAACTCAGTATAATAACCTGCACCACTTTTGGAAGACATAATAGTGGTGGACAAATGCAAGGTTTGCATTCTCTCAGGTTAAAGTCTGTATTGCATCTCATACATGTCATGGTAAAGAAACAGAGATCACATCAGTTATATGTGGTGTCAGGGACAAGTTGCCAAAAAAAACATGGTGTAGATCACAGAGAGCAAGTATTGAAGTTTTAGTGCTAGGACTCCAACACAGTCTAGAAGAATTTACAAAATGAAAATAAAAGCATGTGTCTCAAAATCCAGGATGGTCCATTTTGAGATGGACTGCAGGTTTACAGGCAGCCTGCTCTGCAACCATCCTCACCTTCATACTGAAGAATTCCAAGAATGGTGAGAAAATTACACAATAGGATGTAATGATCCATTAGCTTTCAGTAAAAGTGTGTGCACAGTTGTCGATCTCAGGTGAAGCCTAATGTCTGAACCTTGAAATGATCATGTGGGGAAAGGGAAAATAAGCATAGAAACACAAGTTCTGGAAAGAGGACCTGATTTTTTTATAAACTAGAACAGAATGCATTGAGCCGACTAGCAAAGAGTTCTTTGGACATGGCCATTAAAAAAACATTGAATGACTCTATATTCTATACATGAACCAGATATCTGTTCCTAGTGGTGAAAGGAGCACATTCATGTATGAACATCAGTCTCCTTAATTTTAATAGACCAGACTTAGAACCTCTTACACCTGCTGTGAAATATAGGCTGTAGCTGAGGAGAAGTAAGAGTTGAGCTAAGGTTCCCATGACACTTCTTGTAGAGATTAATAACTCTGCATAAACCCCTAAACATTTGTTTTTTCTGCAGATATTAACAGACATGGTGCAGAAAAATCCTCTTATTTTCCATTAATTTGAGCTCTTTATTAATAAGCACTTATTTGCAATTCTGTAAATTTCTTTGCTTTTCATTATTCAAAATAATAAGAAAAAAAGCGTGTGCTCTTTTGACAGATTTCATCCTAATACTTCACAAGTATTAATTAGTCTAATACCCCATTTATTTATCAGGAGGCTTTAAATGTACTCAAGTCATAGGTGGTGTTGTACCATCAGAGTGGTCTGCATTGGTGATCTCAGCTAGTGTACCTTGGATTAATCCTTCTGTTCCAAACAGGCCATGGTACAAAGTTTGTTCTAATACATTTGCTCAACAAAGATGATATAAATTCATATTACTAATTCTTTTAAGACTTCCTAAGGGGAAGAAGCTTCCTTGTACATTGTTGGGTTTTTGGTTTTTTATAAATGAAATTGCATTCAAGAAAATGAGGGTACAAATAATTTTTCATTATATAAAATGCCTTGTATTTTAACATGTAAGGAAAAGGTTTTATGAGTTTCTGAAGAGTTATGGTCAAATTAAGCACATCAGATTTTTTCCCAGATAAGTCTCAAAGCAGTGAGGTTAGCAGATTAATTCAACAGTCACTGCTTTAAAAAATATCCTTTTATACTGGCTTCGACCAGAGCAGGATGGGATCTATTGCAGTATATCCTCTAGTGAGCAAACCAGTTGTTAACATGTACTTAAACCATGTTTCTTAATCTGTGAAGAGAGGTTACCTGGAGAGGATGCTTAAGGTTCAGTGTGTGCTCAGCTACTTTGATGCACTTCAGTATTTTAAAGTATTTAAAACATTCTTCAGGAATCAGAAGGACTTTGTTAAGTAATTACCTGTATTTGAGAAAAGGCTCGCTTTTGTAACTAGCACAGGTCAATAAAATATTTTTATTATATTTTTATTATTTTTTATTATTTTTTATTATTTTTTATTAATTTATTATATTTTTATTAATATTTTAATTATATTTTTAGAAAACAAGGAGTAGCAAGCATAGTAAAAATTTGTGCAATGGACAAAGAATAATCTTGAATCTAAACCATAAAACAAGCCTTTCAGATTCCTGTTACAGGAGCTATCAGGATAATGGATGGAAATAACTATGGAAAGTGAATAAGACTCAAGGAGAAAGTTAGAATTCAAAATCTTGTTTCAGAAAAATTCCTGTGCAGACTGCATCCTGGTCTTTAAGATCTGTGAAATAGTATGCCTTTCTGTGTTTGTGTTAGAACTGGATGGATGCTCTGGAGCATCTGTGACCTGCGCCACACAGAGTGAGCCAGGCTCCAGGTACCTTAAGGTAGCTCTGGCAGGCTGGGAGTCTCACATAAAATGCAGACTCTCCCCCAGATTCAGAAAGGAGGAAACTTCCCTGGGTCCTCTCCTGCCGCTGTGTGTCTTTACCTCAGCTGCAGAGGAATGTGCTCCAGCCCAGAGGAACCAAGTGACCCTTTGCATAGTGCCCCACTTCTGTCAGCAGTGCAGGGGTCACAGCCATCATAGCTGCACCCTCCAGGCTCTCTGTGATGGTCAGAACATTTCCCTGAGTGCGAGATGTGGAGGTCTGGAAACTCTGACCAAAGAGGTATTGACTCAAACGTGTCCATTTCCTGGGAGAATGAGTTATTTAAAAGAAACCCAGTAAATAAGTGCTTCACCTGTGGAGGTTTTGAGACCTTAAGTCCTGGTTAGATACTGAACATTACAGAGGTGAGTGTTTTAGATATTCAGGGGGTTTTGGCATTTAAGTAATTCCACATCCAATGTATGACAGTTCTTAATAACCATTTGGAGTGTATAATGAGCCTGTAGGCTATAGGGAGTCTGTTTGTACCTTCTAGGTACATGTGCATTATTTGCAGAGGCCTAAATACATTTTTATATCTAAGTTCCCAAACAAACCTTAACAAGGCAGGTAAAATTCAGCTTCATATCACAAAAAATTGAAGAGAAAAAGATCAACAAAATTAACTGTTAGAAGAAATGAAAGAAAAAGTAGAAAATCACCTATTGGAGAGATGGGGAGTATAAAAATAATTATTTTCTGAAGAAACTGAGGCCATTTTATAAAAGTGCTCTGATGTGTCTTTGAAACTCCATTTCACATAGAGAGAACAATCTTGTCTCTCAGCTGGTATAAACTGTCAGGGATACATTGAAGCCAATTTCCTTCAGCTTCTGATCTGCTCCAGAGATATCATCTACTGCTATCTATACTGGTATCATCTAGTATCATCTATACTGGCATCAGGATGGAATGTACATATCTGCATAAAGCTTTGTGTCTGGAAAAGACACTGAACTGTGCTTAGAAGAGAAAAATAACAGGTCCAGAATAAAATAGCTACTGATGGCTGAAAAAATCTGTATACACAGTAATGCACTGGCTACTATTTAGTTTCTGTTTTTATTTATTTAGTAAGTGGTGTCTTCAAACTGGACGTTAATTATATCAGCTTCATTCATAGATTTTTCCTATGCAATACAAGAGCATATTCTCTCTTACTGAAGGCAGATGTTGTTGTAATATACCTAATGTACTGCTACTGTTTCATGCGCAGAGGATATAAAACACAATGCAGTCAGGGAAATGGCAGTCAAGTGTGACTATTGCACTGTTTTTTTGGCAACAAAAATTGCTATACTTTTCCTCATTTTATAAACAGAATGTGCAGGCTAAACTGGCTGAGGCTTATTTTGAAACTTTCTGCCAACTTTTTCTTACAGAGTTTCATAGACCTCAAAGAGGTTTTGAGTAGTTTTTTTCTCTTGTGGAAAGCACACACAAGTGTGTGTGTGTGTGTAATGTGTGCATGCATGCCTATTCTCCTAAGACAGTTTTACAAGACTTCCATCTGTGGATATAAGTTCAGTGATGCCAGTCTGCAGGAACGCAGGCCTGGAGGTGTGGAGTCTGATGATACCAACCACATAACTACTGTCTGAGATGAGAAATTCCAGTAATTTTCTCTGCTGTTATGGGAAATGTCATATGTAATTCCAGTTTTGACAGGTTTTTCTGTAATTGGTATTTGGCTATTGGACACACCTTTTGCTGGAACAAGACACTGTCCCTCAGGCAGTGATTTGATGTCGGCAGCAGTGCTGCTGCCTCAGCTCCTGTGCCAGCTCTCGGGTCTGACAGCTCTGCATGGGAATTATATGGGGGACTGATTAAATATGTCCTGGATTAGAAAAACAAAATCCCACCCCAGCATCAAAGGCCAATTTTTTCAGTTGGAATCTGTACTGGCTCTGTGAATGGCTGAAGAAGTACTTGTATCAGCATGGTGCTGGGAGAGTCAAGGGGCTGGGACCAAGCCCCTGGAGAGGAAGAGGAGGCAGCTTCCTGAGATGGTTCAGCTGATGTGAACTTACCCACTGCCCAGCTCCAGCCTAACTGTGTGTAACTGCTGCTCTGATTCATGTTTGTGCTCAATCCATCAGATTTAAATGACTACATAACACACAAGACAAAGGGGAATGTAACCTTTTCTTATGGTCACAGCCTACATTGCCACTGGAATGCTGAAGCTGCCCTTGCACTGCCTCCAAGCCCAGTCAGGGCGTGGATGAGCTTAATGCAAAGATGTCACTGACACTGACTTGCCAATCAATTTGCCTAATGCATACACAACACCATATTTTTAACACTTCTGCCACTATTCAGTGTGTGTAGCATGTTCTTGCACACATCTTTAAATGGCTGTGTCACCCCTGCACTAGTAGGCAGGCATTTTGATATAATATTTGAGAGACTTGTAAGCGGACAAACTCCAAAATTTGAAATTAATTCACCCTGCATAGGTCTGGCCTGAAGATGGGTAAAAATCTGAGCTGTACCAGTTGACCATAGCTTGGCTTTAGCTCCACAGGTGCTTGCAGTCACACTCATTCTGGCACTAAGCAACCACTGTCCTGCACCTGTGATACAAGAGCAAGATGTGTATAGGTGCTTCTTTGCTGTGATCTGACTCTAATAGAAAGTTATAACTGGGAAACAATTTTCACTAGGAAAGTGGTATTGAAAGCTTGACTCTTAAACTCATCTCTTCTTCTGAAAAAGAAGTTAATCATATTCTGGCATCAGAATATGATTAACTGTGCTGTTCCTTTGTATTTCATTTCAGGAAGTCCACAGTAGTGCTGTGGTAGTGGAAGAGTATTATTTTACATAACATGTAGATTTAATTTCTGGATGTATACTGACAGCCTATGTTACTGCTTCTGTCATCACAAAACAAAGTAATTAATTCTGAAAAATCTCAAATACTCTTTTAAATTGATCTTCAGAGCTGCTGAAAATACTTTTACAGTCAGAAATCCACTTTCTTTGCTTGTGCTGAGATAGTAGAGAGCTACCTGTCTTGCAGCTTTGTTCTAGTAGTTCCAATGTCTCTGAAGTGGATATTTAAACTGCTCATTATCACAGGTTTAAATAATGAAGTCCACGTATATTTTTTATTCCAGAACGGTTATCCCTAAAAGCTAAATTTATTTTTTTTTCCTGAATCAGACTGATTAAATACGTCAGGAATAAGATCTGTGTCAAAAATGCACTCAATACTGTTAAGTGTGTTACTGTTTCTCAGGCATTTGAAATGTTTTATACACTCTAGTGTCTGCAGACTGACTCAAATAGCTCCACATTTTGTGGTGCAAAATTCTTTCAGATTTTCTCTTAGGTCATAGCAATAACCATAATTTCAGGATAGGATTACAAAACCTTTGTTGATAAGTGACCATTCTTTTCTAATTTTTTTCTTTTCCTGGTCCTACAATGATGCCGAAATTCCTTTTTCATATTTGTGAAATTAAACTGTTGCAAAGGCAAGGAAATGTACAACCTACTGAATTACCAAGAGGAAACCTCCTATGGAAATGAAGCTCAGAGATTATTAACCTATTAGTTTATCTCATGTGAAGTTCACTTATCAACGAATATCCAACACTATGCTAGGTAATATGCTAGGAAAAAGATCCCTAAAGCAGTGAAACATCCTTGTTACCACCTTTTAGGTTGTAGGGAAGGTGTCCATCACGGCTCTGAGCAGGTTTCCTCCCCCAGACAAAGATGCTGCAGAAGTGTACGGGATCTGCCATCCTGTCTGGTCCTTCTCCCTCTGGTAATGATCCCCAGCTCAGCCCAGTGTTCTGCAGTCCCAGATTCTGCCTTCAGGTGACTGAACTGGGAGGCCAGAAGGGCAAACGCAGTGAAGATCTGAGTACCTCAGCTTCAGGATGCAGAGAAGACAAAGTCAGATCCACTTTGGATCTGACTTCTGAGTTGGATCTGATTTGAGAGGGATATTGGACAAGATGACCCCACATGCCCCTTCCAACCTAGGTTGCTTATATCCTTGCATTTTTGTTTAAAAAATTCTCAAAAAAACCAACCCAATACCCATTCCTCCTCACACCCCAAAAATAAACCTAACCAACTTTGTAGTGTGATTAATTTGAAAAGCATTTAGCATCTCTTTCTATTTATTGAATACTCTCGACATTTGAAAGAAATTTCAGAGCAATTCTACCATTCAGTCCTTCAGACTTGAATTGATGGCCAATATTTCTCTTTTGGCTTTTCATCTCAAAATTTTCTTATTGCATTGTATTAGAAATCAGCTCCTGATGTCAGAATAAAATATTGTGAAACGACAGTGAGTATGAATGTCCTTAAGCAAGACCACCGCATTCCTAAGGCACCTTTGTAATTTTAAAACCTTTTTTATTTTCAGTTATGCCATTAGCCAAACATATGTGATGGAGAAAAAACACACAGAAGTGCCGCAATTCAAGAATTATTTGCTTCAATGAAATAACACTAACATTAAAGAGGTGATTCTCCTGTAACAGAGATATAGCAAGTACCCGGTAAAACATATATAGCTGCAACAAGTGTGTGACAAATAACCAAAGAAATGGAATTGTTTGCAAAGTAAGAGTACATTTAATGAGATAAATCCAGTTCAGAAAGAAAAAGAATTGTTTTAATTTGTCCTTTGAATTGTAGTTTAATAAAAGAGACAAAAATGGCTGAGCAAAGTAATCAACCTATCAGTCAAATTGTGATACCTTTATTTTAAAAAAGCATTTTGTTTCACAAATAGTTCTATTAATTTGGTGTAACAGATAGGAGAGCATCACAGTTCAGTCATGCTGCCTTGAGATTGTGAGAGAGGACCTGAGGCAAGGCTGGCTTTAGTATCACAATTTTTTCAATTGATAAGTCAGAAAGAAACATTGCCTGCTATCAACAGAAACACTGGGGAGAGCAGGATGTTATGTTTTATTGTGATTCCTGCCTTTCAGTCAGCTCAGTACTACTTTTAAAAACTAGCAGCATTTTCTGTAGGCTTTGTGTGACCAGAAAATAGTCACAGACAGCTATTCTTTTGCTTGCTGAAAATTAGTATCAAGCACTTCTACAATATAGTCTAGACAGGAAATTGCCAAGTCCTTCAGCAGAAAATTGATTAGGTAATTCATTATATCAGTCATCTCAGACACTCCATCCTTTGAAAATTTGTTTTCTGTGTCTGATAAAGGCATGATCTAGAGGTCTTCTTAGTACATGAGTAATCTTAGCCTGGGCTTTTCATACATATTTTCTTAGGACAGGGATTCTTCTCTGTGGCTAAGCCAATTGAAGGAAAACATTAAACTTGCCTGATGTTTATCTGTGGAACACAGGACTGAATAAGCCTCCTAAAGGGAACTTTTAGAATTCTGTTTCTCTTCAGCTCTCAATTAATGGCTTTTGTTTGTCTGAAATGTTTGCACTCCCCCAAGAGAATGTTCTCAGTAGAACCTGAGTCTCCCCGAGGTATTTTCATTTCATAGCTATCTATTGATTTTCATTTAAGTGTGTAGATCACAACGTATACTTTAACTGTATGCAGCAGCTCAGAAAAAGTTCTTGCTTACATGACACATTCTGTTTCTGATGCATTAATGGTTGCATGTTAATCACAATTATCTGACTTTAAGCATTTGCAATTAGCAAGTGACGTAATTGAACCTAAAAATATGCTCCATAGATTTTAGCCAACAGGAAACAAAAAAGTCAAAGAGTAAAGAAATGCAGCAATTTATACCAAATTAAGAGTAGGAAATTTACAGAGGGCGGGAAAGAAAGAGCAGAAAAATATAAACTAAACTACTGTGAATAATGACATGTCAAAAAAGGAAAAAAACTAACAAAACAGTCTTTAAAAAGCAGCAAAGAAAGACAATAAAAGAAATAGTAGTATGTTGGGGAGGCGGTTTAAAGACTTTTGAAAAAGAATTATATGCAAAGGAACTTCTCTGTTTTTTCCACATAAGTGTGTCATTTTACAGTCTTGATTTGGACAGAAAATGAGTAAAAGAAGAAGTGCTGAAAGAAGTAGGAAAATATCCTTCAAAAAATTGAAGGATGTCCAAGCAAGCACAAGCAAAGAAAACTTGAAAACTGGCAAATTAAACATAGTGACACAAATCACTGGCCAACAAATAATGTTTTAGGGATAATTTACTTAAAACTAAAAGCAAACTCTACCTCAAAGCCCTGCGGTGTGGGGATCTTCTTTTGGAGTCATTAGGGTCAATTGACATATCCATTTTTTGGGAAAAAATCCAATGGGATTCTTGCATGTTTCCATAGCATGGAAGATCTAAGAAATTCACACTCCAGAAGTCACCTTTACTAGGATGAGTCTGAAGATCTCTTTTAAACTGAACTGTCTGCGGAGGAGGTTGTAAAACAAATTGTGGTGGTTTAACCCCAGCTGGCGAGTCAGCACTACACTTTTCCCCGGGGAGCAAACTGCCAGGACCATATGGTATTTACCCAGGAGATCTAAAGGAAATTGAGGATGAAATATAGCTGAACTACTATCTTCCTGAAAACTACCTCTATACGAAAGATGGCGACTCTGACAATAACTTTTTGCAGTCATTTCAGCTAGGGATTCTGAGATTGCAGACCAGTTGTTCTCAAAGGAGTACTAAGTAAATTTGCTGAGGAAACTAAATTGTGAGGAACCATCAAATCCCTTGAGGTGGAAAGATTCTGACAGGGTTTGGAAAACATTTGGACAATGCCCTCAGAAACATGGTGTGACTCTTGGAGTGTCCTGTGTGAGGCCAGGAGTTGGATTCAATGACCCTGATGGGTCCCTTTCAACTCAGCATATTTTATGATCCTATCATTCTATGGTCTTGATTTCTAGGAAGTAACACACACTGTGGAAAAAATAATCCTAACTTATATGCAGGGTCATAAACTCTGTACTTCCTGCTTCAGGTCAACAAAAAAATGTCTTGGATATGTAACGTGTAATTCTGTGAAAATGTCAGTTTTATGTTCAGTAAAAGCCAAAGGAGCAAGCATAAAATAAAACAATTTTTAGGTACTACACTTTCTTCATCATATTGTCCCTTTTGTGAAACACATGCCAAAAGTATATTTTTTTTTTATTTTCATTTGTTTTGGTAAACATATTACCTCCATTTCCAAGTTGCTTGCTTTGATATGTCCTTGGGTCACCACAGCAGGAGCAATGCAACAAATAAAAGAGCAGGAAATGATTACTACACAAATAGAGAACAAAACAGCACATTAGGTTATATCCACGTTTAAAATACCATGTTAGGTTTCTGGTCTTCCCTCCTTTCTCTCATGCCTAGAAGGGACAGGGCAGAGCTAGAAAAAGGTTCAAGGCAGGACAATAGCAGTGATCAGAGATTAAATAGCTTCCATAAGAGGAGCAACAAAATTGTTTAGGAATGTTCAGCCCAGGAGAGACAACTTAATTTTGTACAGTCATCATGGCCTGGACAAGACAGTCAATAATATTTTTTTTTTTACTACAAAAGCAAGTGAGAGTTCAAATGATGTTTTTGAGACGTAGGTTGAAAATTAACAGAATTAGTTATACTGTGGAACTCTTTCCCACAGGACATTTTCATATTAAAGTTGTACAGCTGTTCAGAAAGCTAATTAACAGAAGAAAAATTCACCAGATAATACACAAATAAAGTAAATATCTCTCAGGAATTTTCTGAACCACTAACCACTGGAGATTGAAAAAGTATTGTGGAGAAGTGTTGGCATATTCTGGCTTTGTTATTACGCCATTACCATGATATCTGTATTTGGTCACTGACAGAGAGGTGTTACACTTCTGGATGGACTTTTGATCTTATCCTGTGAGCTATAGTTACAGTCCCTCATTTGCCTGGGAATGTCTCACACAACATTATGAGGGCTATCAAGGTTAATTCCTGAAGTCTCCTGTGCCCGTTTATGTGCGCAGACTCTCAGTCAGAATCTGCCAACTGTTTTTCTTAGGCTTAAACATGGCTAGGTTTTAGGTATGAAGGGAGTGGCATGGCTACTGCTAATATTTGGTCTTCCAAGAATGCAAGCTACTTCATCAGATCTTGAGGAAATGAAAAAAAAAAAAAAAAAAAAAGGAAAAAAAGTGGTGGTCTGTAATGAATTACTGATTTGTAGTAATTGCACACAACAATGTGCCTCTGAGGAGATTGTGTGAGAAATTCTGTGTAATCAGGATAGTGAAAATATAAAATATTCCAGAATATCCTAAAGGAATAATTTGAGCAAGGGTGAAAAATGAAGTGAAAAATTTTAAAGCTTTTCTGTAGTTGCTTTGTTTTTCAACATACAGCAAAATTAGATCTCCTTTAATGCTTAGAAACAGTAAACATTACACAGTTATGAATTCCAACACAAAATTGATTTATCTGTGCAACCCTGTTGCCAAATTAGACTTTTTAATTGGAAAGAGGGTCAAATGTCTTCAGTGTGGCCATTTTCCACAGTTTCTGATGAAGGTAGTAGGAATAAAATGCTCCTTTACAGTTTGCTGATGAGTATTTGACTTTCATGAAAACCCTTGATTTTTACGGTTAAAATGAATACAATCTTCTGCTGAAGACCTTAGAGAAATTAACTAAATGCTTTCTTGGTTGCTAGAATCAACATTCAAACAAACAAAAAGCCTAACATGAATGGAAACTTCACTAGAAGTTCCAAATTCCTATGAATCAGATAGTTGGAGTCTGGTCTCACTTTTTTTCCCTTTGGAGACAATCAATTTTTAAATAAATCCCGTTGCATTGACCAATGGGTCTTATACATGCAATTTAAAATCATGACTGTTTAGGCAGAATTAATAGAATAATATCTGGGCAGGAAACAGAAAGACAAGCTTTCTTTCTCCAGTCTTCTGTCAATCTCAGGCCAATCTCTCATTCACCTGTTCCTCTCTTTTTATTTGTCTGTCAGCTTTGTATTTATGCCAGAAGATGTGTCTTCCCAGCAGTGTAACCCCCTCTCTGTACTTTGAAATTTCCTGATAACTATCAGGATGCAGTGGCTCTAAATTAATATAATGATCAATATCAGTTGGCTGGACCTCAGTCATTCAGAGACATTTTATCTAGCTGTGAGATGCTAGCCAGTTCTACGACTTTGCTAGCCATTGTGACATCAAGATTGGGAAGTTTTGAATCTTTCATTGTAGTTAAGGCATAATTGGTGGTACTAAACATCAGTGTGGTAGCAGGGAGAAAATTTTCTTTTCTATTTGTTGGATTTTCAAATTGCTTATAAAGATGAAGAATTCTATGGAATTTTATTAGCTCTGGCAACAAGATAATAGAGAACATCCTGCTATTGACCAAAGTGTATGAGCCCTCACCTGCCAATCTAACAGTCGTTCTCTGCTGGTATGATTGGATTATTCCATTGGATTATTTCCCAGATGGGAATTAATGTGTTTGTAGGGCACATTCAGTTAAAGGGTCAACGTTTATTAAACCTGCAGATATTGCATTTGCTTGAGCATATAATTAAAACAGCAGATTGGTCTCTGTTTTGCCTTTCATATGGCTGCATCATAAAACAGCCCTGGATGATTTTGTCAACTGTTTTTGTCAAGAGCTTTAAAGGAGAATATATTATAGGCTTCTTATATGAAATGAAATGCAATAGTATTTTTCCATAAAGCTAAGGTTTTCAAAGATTATGATTTATGCTGTAGTCAGGGAAACTCCATATTTTATCAAAGACCTCTGTCTTGGTTTATGGATTTGTTGTACCTATCTCCCCCCAGAGCTCTATGCTTCTGCTATTTAATTTGGGGGAGAAATCATCAGTGATATAAATATAACTCAGGTCTATTATTTCTAAATAGATGATGCTGTACATATCCATTCTTGCATAAAAGCAAGATTATGACCATGTTGTGATTGGACCATACCTTTAACTGTGATCAGTATTAGTAATTCTCATTTACAGCTGCCTCTCCCTACAATATCAATGGCATCTGTTTCAGGAACATATAAACTTATTTTTTCTTAATCTATTTTGTCTTTTCCAATTTTATTTGGCTTTATCTTTATATTCTAGGATTATTTCAGTTCAATAGTAAATGAAATTGTGATTCTTATATGTATTATGTACTAGAAATTAGCAACTGATATAAAGAAATCTTTTATCAGAAGTTTTAATAACATTAAGCAATAAAATACAGTGGCCCAAGGCATTAAAATGCTATTTTTAGTCCCCCAATACATTATTCTATCACATAAAGTAAGTACTCAAGAGCTTTGCTTCCTTTATCCTTCCTGTAGAAGAAAGTCTCAGAACCACATTCCCAGGCTGAGTCCAGAAGAAATTGCAGGCCAGAAAAATGAAGTCAGAAAGACCTCTTGTTTTTCAAAGTAACCTTTTGACCATATGTCATTAAGAAGCTGGATCTCTTCTAAGACCTCTTCCAATTACACTGGCTTAGCGCTATTCCAGGAGCTTACCATGTCCAATCACCCTAAAAGAATCCTAATCAGGCCTTAGGCTAAAATGCTGCATTGAAGGAAAAGCTGAACAGCAAGTAAGGTGTTGCATTTGCTTCAGCTGAGGGTCTTGTCAAATAAACACATTTCCAACTTCTGGAGTTACAATAGAAGCTTCATTTAAAATCAAGGTCATCCTTTTGTTCCCAGGGACATAAACAGGTTAGGCCCGCAAGTAAGCCCTAGATTGTAGCCTTGAGGCATAATTGAGGTGTTGGATCTTTAAGTTAAGCCTGGATGGAAAACAGCAGGGATAATGCTTTGCATTAGACATTTATTTAAGAAGTATCCTTCAGAGCTGCTCATATGGTCCATCCTAGGAGTATAAGACTTCTTTAGGATTTCTGATCCAGCCTTTCACACTTTGGGATCTGTGGGCTTAAAGACTCTCAAAACTCCAGCTATTAATATCCTCTTGTCCTGTTTGGTGCTGTTCCAGGACTCTGAAAACAGCTGCACTGTACTCCAGACCTAAATGACAGAATACACTCTGACCTGGAGCACTCAGTATGGCTACATTATGGCAAGATTAATAAGATTTCCATGATGTTGATTTTTAAAATTTTTATTTGACTGGGTAACAGGTTTTGAGAGCACAATGCCTAACAGATTTGAATTGGTATTTTAGGGCCTGATGGTCTCATGCTTCATGCACAGAGTCACTGTGACATGTAAACTATCAAGCTCAGGTTGGGTTTACCCACATTAAGTAAAGCATACGTATTTTATTTGGTAGTACTTTGATTTGTATGACTTGCTTTTCTACAGTATTGTGGTTGGACCCAAGAAAGCAAGTTTGTTGCTGATACAGTTAGAAAGACTATGGAAGGATTTATATTTTTTTGCTTTTTTAAAATTCAAACGGCCATCCATGTTAGCCATGATATTAGATACCAGTTTGTGGATTACCATGTTAAAGCAGCACACTGAACCAGCACCACTGATTTAAGAGAGAAGGCTGCCTGCTCATGTTTCCCTAGCCCTGGCTGCTATACCAGGTCAAGAACAGCCTGCAGAGGATTAGGGAAGTGGTTTGTTTCCTAAAAGGTGTTGCAAACACAAGAGAGGTGAGTTGCTTGTGATGTGCAAGTTAGAGAGGCAGGGACAAAGAGCACAAGCAGAGAGAGAATGAGGAATATTCAAGAACAGGGAGCAGACACCGCACTGGGTCTTAACTGTGATGGGAAAGCTTTTTTCTGGGTAGCAAGGGGAAAGAGTGGCACAGTAAGTCTCTGACTGTGCAACTGAGGGTGAGACTGAAGAAAGGGGAAATGTGTTTATAAATCATCTCTTTCTGATCTGTTTCACTATGTTTGGAAGTCGTTTGGAAATCAGTTGATCCACTTTGATCCACTTTGATTTGGATTGTTTTACATTGGCCCATTGGGTTAAAATGTGACTCATTTCAGATTCCTCTCAGACCATATGTAGTAAAACTTTCTCCTGAAGTGTGATGAGCAAGACTGTACCAATGAGATTAGTGTTGTCTAATAAAACTGATAACCTACCCTATGTTACCATCTGACATCTCAGCTGGCAAGGCATTCCTCTCCCTAGCCATCACTCCTAGGATTAATTAACAGCTGATTAAATCCCAGGAAAGCTCTTGTACCCTATGGATCAGGTGGCAGCCAAGCTCCCTGCAAGAAGGTGTGGGAGTGGATATTTTCTGCTGATGGAGGGTTAGGCCTTCACAACCGTGCAAGTTGTCGGCAATAGTAGCACCAGAGATGCAAGCCGCAGATGGCAACAGAGGGATGCAGCTGTCTGCAGAAGGCTTAATATCCCTGAAGCAGCTGCACTGGGAATTTGCTAGATGTAGCATGGCTTATGTATGCTGAGTGCTCTCCTGTAATCCTTCTGCCTTCACTCTGTCTTTGCTCATTACATTATTATTGCAAATTATTATCATTGCTAAAGTGCTAACAATATGGTCACCTGTTGACTTAGCTCTACATCCCTTGTTCTCTGGGCTTCTGGCCTAAGGTAGGCTACACTCAGCATTCATTGCTAATTACTACTTTTCTTGTCTTTCTTGTTTTGTTTTTGCTTTGTTTTCCACCCTGAGTAGGAACATTTTTACGGTTGTCAAGAGCCTTGCGTAGAAAGAGTAAATAGCATTGTAGATGGTAGCCAACGACACAAGAACATAAATTATTGAACACAGTTCCTTTTGCAACTATCACCAAAGCCAGAAGATTAGGGTAAAAGATAACCTTGATGAAATTTTAGGTATGATTTAAATAATGTTCAATTTTGCATGCAGCGAAATTAAGATTAACCTTATACCTTTCTGTTTAATTTGTTACTTTAATTTAATAAATTCTTGGCTTCTTACAGTTCTTTGTGCTATCATTAGCCCTCGATCTTAGCACAAAATGCATATAGTAAAACTCCTTTTAATGTAGGAGCAAAAACTTTGAAGCATCCATGCAGAAATTGGATCAGTAGTCATGTTGCATCCAAAGGCAGCCTGATCTGCTGACCTGTTACATACTCTCTGGGGAACTAGCTCTTGCTCCTATACATTGCTGATTTTGGGGGAAACTCTAAATAGGTCCCATTGTGAGTGTGAAGGAGTGCACAAGGATACTTTATTTTATATTCTGGTACAATTTGCTATTTTACATGTTGAGTCACCTGAGGAGAAACAAGGGTACAGTACAATGATATCTCAGTTTTAGCTTTCTCAGCTCCCACCTCACTGGAGCTTGCTACCAGACATGTAAATCAATCTAAGGCATTTCCAGACAGGATATCTGTGGGGATATTAGCTTTGTTTCTGGCCCAAAGTGAAAAAGAGCCTCTGTGGTGGTCATTGTGAAACACTTTTTACCCATTTTAAGACCTATTTTTGCACCGTTTTTGGGGCTGCAAGGCAATAACTGCTTAGCAGCAGTGCATACTCCTGAACCATTGCTGTAGAAGAGGTCAAGAGGAATAGATAAAGACACACAGAGAAAAAGAATTTGTTTATAGTACAATTTATTTAACATGTTTTCAAATTCCTTTGGTGTCCTGGGGTGACTTTATGATACTGGCATCCCCAATCATCTGGTTTATGTTATATATTAAGTTCTGCACCTTTAAGACTGGGTCTGAGAGCGAAGGCGGAGGAGAAGAAGCTGCAGTTTGTGTTAAAGAAAAACATCACTCCCACACATCTCGCTCCTGGACTGTGGTGTCTGCAGCACAGACAGACAGCGGGACAGAGCTTCTCTCTGGTTTTTAGTTAGTTTTAGCTAGCTGAGGCAGAGGAGTTCGCTGGACCTTTGTTTTTTTCCTTTTTCTTAGATCTGTGCAAGCCTGCTCTGGACTGAACACCCAGCCAAACCCCGGGAGCTCACAAGCCTGTGGCCCACCGGGGCCTGGGCCTCGCCACTTTCCAGCACCAGAGGGACTGATAAGAACCTGAGCGAGCTGAGCTACACCACATAAAAAGGACTTTTCTTCCTAGACTTCCCATCCCATTGAACAGCAAGAGGTTTTATTATTTAATATTATTCAATTTCTGTTAAATAAACCGCTTTTTCCACTTCTCTCCAAAGAATTTTTTACCCTTTCCCAGACCAGTGAGTGAGAAGGGGGCATTTCCCTAGAGAAATCCCCATTTGGAGTTTTCCTCCCTAATTTGCCCTAAACTAGAACATTTGGGTAACAGAAAACATTAAACATAGAGGTAATTCCACACAAATGAGAAAGATTTTATTTTAAATGTTTTGAATTTATAAGAGGTTTGGGGAAGTGACTATTCACACACAGAACATATTGACTTATATTAGTTGGAATAGTTTGAATTACTGCTTGTGCAAAATTGTAGAAAATGTTTGTAGAGAATATTAAATCATACATTAAATGACTACTCCCACTTTTGCTTTCCTCTTCTCTCCTTCTGAGTTTTTTTATTTTCTGTGATGTTTCTTTTCCTTTTTACCTCTTCTCAAACTTTTGCCAGTTTTGTTTTCCTCTTCCAGTTCCTCACCACGTTTTCCTGTCATCTCCCCTTTTGCTTTTTGTGTTGCATTTACTCTGCCTTTAATTCTTGTCCCATATGCTGCATCCCTCTAGATACAAATATTTAGCTATTAAATTTTATATTTCTATCTTAAAAGGAAAAAAAAAAATCTGAGAAAGGCAGCTTTCAGTTAAACATTTATGCTGTATAATGGGCTGCTTGCTGTGCTATATACCTTCATCTTATCCTGGCATGAACTGACAAAAGAGATAAAATGAAGGATGAATAAGAGGAAAAAAAAAAAAAAAAAAAAGAAATGTTGACTACCAGGATCTCCATGAAGCCATGATATAATAACAAGCATTAACCTAGAGGTTCCTTGGGGTTCCCTCTTGGGTTCATCTCTGCTATGAGAATATATTTCAAAACTATAAAATGAAGATCTTGGAACTCCCACCCCTCTAAGAGGCAGTGTGATGACAAATATATTAGACATCTGAGGGGTGACCACATAAAGGTAATGCTGCTGATGAAGAATGAAGAACAGTTAACTTCAGTGTGTCAACAGCTTGACAAACACTTATGCTGAGAAAAAAAATATTTAGGTGGATTTTAGACTGTGTATTTTTACATTCATTGTCAGCAACTAAACAGCACAATAAATTTTCCAACATTTTATATCCCATATGAACTTTGGGACAATTAAATCTCAGAATATTATAAAAATATTTTTGAAATATATTTCTTTTTCTACTTCATTTTAGAAGATGAATATTTTCTAAGACCATATATATCATCCAGATAATTATTAATAATGCAGAAGAGCTGGATAAATGATTTCTAGAAATCAGCTATCAGTTTTTAAAATACAGTATTTATTAAATAAATACTAAATAAAATATAGTAGTTCTGAAAAGAAGTACTGAAAATTGTAACTTGACTTAATGAAGCATTTGCAGGACATCTTATTTATTCCATTTTTATACAATCCTTTTTCAGAGTAACCAGTTACTGTGACATGCATTTTGTACATGTAGTTCAGAATTCACAAAAAAAAAAAATAGAGTGAGCAGTCAAGGATGAAGAGTTAATGAAATAGTGTTAGCTTCAATAATTTTTTTAGTAGCTCTTCTGACATCTCTGTAACATTTTAGTAGCACCTACAGGAAAAATACTTATTTCGCTGCTGGAAAAGCAGAAAAGATGGAATAATGTGGAAAAGAAACTACAGTAATGAAGTAAAGTGATGACCAAACTTTGGTGTAAAAGTAAATTAAATATTGTTAAAGGACTACAGGGGTTACAACATTGTTCCATTTTAAGTAAATTATTTTTCTCCCACTGAGTCAGTAAAGCAAGGTTTTCAGTCTAATTTCAGATTTAAGCTTTGAAAAGCCTGCTTAAATAAACACTTGAAGTTCCTAAGATAACTTAAATGAGCCCATATTTTAATTTTACGGTAATCTGACTGACTTAAATCTGCATTACTACTGTCAGAAATAGGAATAGAGTGTTTAGTGTTCCCCACAAAATGGGGGAAGCATTTTAGACAATGCCTCTGTTTTTGTTGCTGAAAGGAAGAAGGTTCCTTTACTCATACTTCTACTGGCAGAAGAAATGAAGCAAGACTGTTTTAAAATGCTTTATTTCAGCACATATTTTTTTCTATAGCTTTTCTTCATGTTCACTACTGTCAGTTTTTTGCTTTCAGAATTAATTTTGATAAAGCACTATGATATTACAATGAATAATCCAGGATTGGCCAAATAATACATTAATATTTAGTCAGTCTTTTATTTTCCTAGCTTCAGTGATTCTAATGATTGGTAGTATAAATTTAGCGACAAAAATTCCAAGTAGTCATTACTTAGATGAATGCAGATCCTCTTGGTTCATAATTTATGGTAACACCACCTTTCTAGATTCCCTAAACATATTCCATATATTTTATTTTAATGTCTAATATAGGAAGTTGTAAATGTTTTCTGTATCCTATTAATAGAATTTTACCATTGAAAAATGTTCATAAATAAGTTTATATCTAAAAATATGCAATTGTGTGTTTTAGGAAATGAAATCCAGTGAGTCAGCCTTATATCATGAATATTTGTCTTTATCATGTGCTGAGCACCACATTCAGGCTTGGTCTGTAGGGTGTGCATATACATCTCAGACTTTCCATGTTGGGAGGTTCACCTAATCTTCACCCCAGAACACAGTTTCTCATCAAGATGTCTGGGTATGGCTTTAAAGCAAAGCTCATACATCTTCTGTGCCCCACAACAATGGCACACTTCAAAATTGCTGGATGTTGGCTACAAAAATCTTGAACTATGCTTTCTCTTAATCTAGTGCTTTTACTAAGTGACTTCTCAAGGCCTTGTACTTGGATGGCTTTTACTTTTGTGCATTTACAGTTCTACTGACTTATTGCCCTTGCTACTTCCCTGATGTTAACAGAAATTACATAAATGATTAAATAAGGACAATAATAGGACATATTTTATAAAGTAGGAAACATTTATCCTTGTAGGAAAGATCTTATATAAGAAGGATCATGATTAAGTGGGGAACAGCTGTCTTTGGCTTGAAAAGACTGGGCACTGACTTCTTGAAAAGGCTAAGAGAAGAAAGTACAGCTAAAGCCAATTTTGAATCACAGTGATGAGCTAGGGAATTCCTAAAACTACCACAAAATAAGCCATGCTTGTCTTGGTTTTCAAGCTTTCCCCAACAGCAAATGCACTGAGGCAATCCCAAGATTTTCCGAAGAGTTAGAGACAAAACACATTAAATAAAAGTAGGAGATGGGAATAGAGATTTTTTTTTTTTTTTTTTTTGAGAGTTCCTAAGCAAAGTAACTGAAAAAATTTTTACAAAATTCTTTGGACAACCTTCCTCTGTCCTCAGAAATTTATACAGGATAAACAGAACAAATGCTGTTCATGCATGTTTGTTTTTCTATGAAACTTCTCAATACAAAAAGTAATTAAATCCTTGATTAATATCATCCAAGTAAAAAAGTTTCTATGTTGTAGCAGTAACAATAAGCTTTCAACTCTTTCAATGACCAATGTATTTTTTTGGCATTTTACATAAAGATAAAAAGTCTCCTATTTGTTCCAACACAAATTCTTATATGATTCAAACTGTTGTGGATTTGAGTGCAGAATTTGACCCATTGCAGGAAGTAATAAAGTTCTGAGATACTAGTTATTTCCATTTTTTTTGAAAATGTTGTAGTAATGCAATTAATCTTTTTAAATAAACTTTTAAACACTATTGCATATGACAGGTGTACACTAACAGACAAGGAAGGAACAGGGTGGCACACAAGGCTTTCCAGAAGTCCTCTCTTTAGCCACATGTGTTTTCTCATTCAGCAAATCAGCCTTGAGAGGCAACTGTTGCTCATGCAGGACAGAACCGTTAATGCTGAGAAACTGCATAGCAAAAATAGCTCAGTTAAGCAGATACTGCTGGGCTCTTTGTCACCCAGTCTTACACTGACGTTCAAAGACTTTCCGTATGACGCAGTACGAGGTTGTGTGAAATTGTTCATAACAAAAATGCACACTTCCTTCTTTGAAATAATTACTTTAATTATGTACTATAGCAGAGATTTAGTACAATAAGATAATATGTATTCATTAGAGCACTCTGATTAGATTCCTTCTTGTCATAATGTTTTATCACTAACATGAAATATATTGCAATGCTGATCTTTTTATTAAGCCAATATCTTTTAAAGCTAAAGATCTACCAAATTGTACAGGAAGTTAATTGCGTGTCTGTTTATTGAACTTGATTTACTCCATTGAGCTTTTAATAGAAACAGATAAAATACACAGATCAAAGAAATTTCTTGCAGGGAAAGTGAACTGCATGTTAACATTTCCATGCTACCAGAGAGACTTCTAGTAACCCAACCAATAGAGCAGCTGCATTGCAGAGACATGAATCTTAGGAGTTAGACTTGCAGAAAAGCTGCAGTCACTGGCTATAGCTTATTTCAGAAAAAATTCTCTTTTCCATGACTTTGAACTGTTAGAATGCCCCTTTTACTCTGACTGTATTCCTATTTGAAGTCATGATAAAAGCAGGCTTTCAAAGCTATTCTAAGCTGAGCTCTCTTTTTGCCTATCCATTTAAAAAACAAGTAGCAGAATTTGTCTTACATAAAAACCAAAATTCACTGATTTGTTCTGTTCACTTGTTGAATTGCAGTCTGCCAATGAGGTGAAATAATATTTTATCCATTTTCAATAATAGATCTAATAATAGAATTCTGTGGTTCTGTGATCTCTCTCACTCACATCCTGTAAGGTAAGTTTGATAACTTTGAGACTGAACAGTATCTAACCCTATGAAGAATTCTGGTTAAATTGGTGAAATCACTTGCAGCAGTAATTTCAGGATGTGCATGCCACGTATGACTAAAACCATGTAGGATTACTTACAATTATTTTCCTGTTAAACTATCTCCAACAGTTTTCTTTTCGATGTTTTAAAGAGGCCGAATTTTGTATTTTTTAGCTATGAATGTTATTTTCTGGTTTGCTTAGAGATACATAATTTTCCAGTTAAAGACTTGAATCTGCAAACACTTAAGCATACGCTTAATTCTACCTAGTGACAAAATCTCATATATACAGACTAGCAGGTTAAATGCATTTATAAGATTTGCTCCTTATTTGTCTTTCAGGAAATCCTTTACACACCTCCAAATACTTCAAGCAGCCCTTTTATCGAGCAAACTATGCCTGCAAGGCTACAAAGGAAGCCCAAAATAAAAACAGAGATATCTGCACATTTCTCTAAGAAGGACAGTTTTTTCCATTTAAGTTTTAAATGGAAGAGAGAAGGAAGAAGAAAAGTCATAGCAGCACCTGTTACACTGCCTGACAAACCCATCAGCAGGGCAAAATGTGGTGTGAACATGGCCATCAACAGAGTTAACAAGAGAAATGAGCCTCTTACAGTCAGAACAAGCAGTGGAGATCTGTAATTGGTATGGTTGTCTTTAGAAATACAAGAATATACAATTTCTGTGGCCGCAAAAAAGGGCAAAGGGTAAGAAAGAAGAGCCTTGGTTAAGAGACATAAATTCACTAGGGTTTCAAGAAATGATGGCAGGTTATCAGTAATAACTTCCTTTGTCTTTTCACCCCAGGTCAAGAAAGCAGTAAGTGCAAAGGTTGTTTTCAAGATACAGGCAAAAAAGTGAGTCCAGTTTAGCATACACCTAAATTCCCCAGGGTTTTTCATATTACCTTCAAGTGTGGGAAGAAATATTTGTGAAGTGTAACTGAAAATGATCACCCCTACAGAAACCAAGAAATTCTCAAACTCAAGCGAGAGTCCAAATTTTGCCCAGGACCATTGATGCATTTGTGTGACACAGTAAGTTATTACTACAAAGATGATAACAAAATGAACCAAAGAACAAAGCTGGCTGAGTTTGGAAACAATTTTAAGAGTTCTGATAAATATACAAGGCAACAGAGTAACAAATGCAATTACAGACCAAGTTTTCTCTGTCATGGGTACATATGGAAAACTGTGTGACAGCAAGTTCCCGCTAACAACCAGATACAAAATACATGTCATTATCAGTTCCACCACTTGGGTCACATTGACAACTATGCCACCTAGACGGGGAGACAGCTTTTTGCAGCAGGCATTTGCAATATCTTCGTACGTGTCTCTCACTCTTATCAGTTGCCCATCTTCATTTTCTTCATACAAGCAAGCAATTAGAATTTTGCCTGTGTAACAGCATAATGCTGCAGCCAAGACAATAAGAAGTAGACCACTGTATCCACTGTGGAGGAGAGCATACGGCAATCCTAGGACGAATATTCCCTGAAGAGGAAAAAGAGAGAGAAAAGATAGCACAAAACCCCCCGGGCAAAATGTTTACGAGAAATTGCACCCCCAAACCCTTCCTCCACTGAACACTGCTTTCACCCACCTGCATGGTGTAAGTACTGCTCCATTCTGCTACATAAGTAACAACCATGAGAAATGTGTTTATTTATGATAAATGAAATTACCAGCAAAAGTAACTACTTCTATCAACACACATGTAATGATAAGCTGGGAAAATGAGAATGTGACTGAATGATAGAGTCAGCTTTCTAGTTAATATTTAATGCTGATGTGATTAGAAGCACATTTTAGAAGGTTCGTTGTTAGTTATTCAGTCAACATGCATATTAATGAAACAGGTTCAGTATCAGTAAAATTAAGCATCTCTAGCATCATCTGTACAAGTTTAACTCCAATTAAAAATAGCAGTGTAGACAGATTCAGTACTGACAATTCTCTTCAGTCTAAAAATTTTTAACAGACCTTTGGAGAGAAAATGATGTGAGAGTGGATCAGACTATGCTTGTGCTTCATCCTCATCTCCTGTCTGCCTCATGCAGCCTTTGCTCTCGCTAAGTTCACTGATAAAGTGATTTTTCTAACTACTGAGATTCTAGACTGTGCAAACTTATTTAGGTGTTTAAAAATGCATGCAAAATTCTTTTTCACTAAGCAGTTTTTGAAAGGAACATAGTTTTACTTGTTTTATCTGGTAAAATAAAGAAGAAATTTTACTTTCACAGAACATTATGAACACTTCTTTGTCTTTTTCCTTCTTTCTTCTCAGTAATCTAATCAGTCCCTTAAGGGACAGATTACACTTCTATGTGGTTTCATTTCCATCAGCACAAAACCAACAAAACCCTTGAAGAGCAGTTATTAATAAAAATATCCAATTTAGAAAGATGTTTTTGTATCATTTATCTTTTCATGTTACAAACCTGAAATTAAGAATTGTGCACGAGTCAAACTGGTCAGGCATTTTTATTCATGGCAACTGAAGTAAGGTGAGGAGGAAACAAAACACAGTTATGAAGAAATACAAGTAGTTCTGCAGAAATTTTTACTTCAACATTACTTACTTCACCCATGACATGATGAAATGTATGTTTGTTCATGTTTTTTATTCTGGCCTGACAGAAGGAGTTGATTTGGACCACACCCCTAGATTCTATTTCTGACCAAACCTGAGCAACTATATCTGCTCTGCAAAACCTATGAACCCCCAACAGAAACTACTCCCCACAAAAAGGGTGACCCACTCTTCTCTCACTTCCTGAGGGGGTAGTGCTGTTTCCCTTCAGGAGCCAAAGCAGAAGAGGTCAGCTTAATGGTATAAATCTTGATCTTAGACTTTACCATCTGCAATAATGATCACCAGGCCATGTGGGAAACCAGAGTTTCAGGTGTGCCTCTGTCTTTGGTGTTTTCCATCAACTCCTTCAGGTTTTGTGTCTATCAGACAGTTTCTGTGAAGACAGTCTAGGAGCCCATCTCTGATGGAGCTTATCAAGAAGGCAGGTACCTGTCTCAGCTTTGTAGGGCTTATACCTAGCATCCCACTTCTAAGTGATTCAAGTACTCCCAAGCTTGATCCATAAGGAAGGCTCTGAAGACAGGCATTTTTTTAAACATTAAATAATCATCAACATATAAAAAGCATTCTTCTCTTCTAGCCACAAAAATGATGGGTTTTTTGGGTAGATTGTGGGGTGAGCATCAATCATGAAAGAAAGAAGTCCTTAAATTAGAGCAGTGTTTTTTCTCTAAGCCAATGAGACAAACAGAGTACCTATTGTATGAAAGAGCAACATTGCCTAATTCACCAGGCTTCACTCTAGAAGCAGGTACATTCAGTTTTCAGTTGAATTAGAGCTGGAAGAATTAAATACATGCACTAATATATTTCAGTTAGAAAAGTCTATGCCTTTATGTGTAGAAACAGAAGTACCTCAGTTATTACTACTGAAATAATAATAAAGTCATTTACCAGATATATTTTTTGGTTGTTTTCCATTACTTCATTTACAGCATTGGTTTTTTTACAAGTCACAGATGCCGTTTCATTTAGGAGCTGGCATGTTCAACTACACAGCTTGTGGTACTTAGTCACCCAAATCTCTCCACTCAATGTCTCCATTCTAATACAGGTCTCATCACCCAATTACCTTGCAGTGTAATTAGCATTTCTTTTGTACATGAACTTCACATAACTGTTCAAAATTCTACCACTTTTGCCATCAAGTGGTCTATTTTCTTTAAAAGATTAGATATCTGACTGCATCCAGGCTGCAGGTAGCACATATGTAACAGTAGCTTTTGATATGATGCCATTTTTAATCACAGCTTTCACTGACTGGAAAGTTAGATAGCTGCCTAAAGAACTGAATTTGGTTTCTTCCCTATGAAAACAATCCTTGGAGAACATTTACATAACAGATTGAGTTTAAAAGCATCACAAATAAACCAAGTCTATAAAAAAATCAGGAAGATGAAGCCACAGTCATCTTCCATATTAACATAAGAACAATGATGTTTTCTCAAGTTCCTCACAGTTTCTACCAAGCTTATCTCTTTTGTTCCATACTCACAGTGTTATTATTTTGCTGTCTAATCTGAAACTGGGAGTTCAAACAGTATCTGTTGACCCAAAGGGTCACTGTATAATTAAGCTGCAGGTAAGTGCTGGCACAGGCATTACCCACACAATGGCTTCTCCCCTGCTGAATTCACTCTGTTGAGGACAACCAGCCCCAGCCTAAACCAAAGCAGAAGACTTTGAGAGACGTTATCACAGCTGTTTACAGTCCTCCCCACAGGTGCCTGCTTTTCCTTGCTTAATTGTTAGTTTAATCAGAGCATAACATAATTCTGACCTCTAACATATCCTTGCTGTTGTTTATACTAAATAATTAAATTCAGTACCTAACACAGACCACAGAATGATAGAGGTGGGGGGTTTAGGTTGGGTTTTTTTTGTTTGTTTTTTTTTTCATTTTGTGAGTTCAGACCTTATTAAACAAATCCATTTTTATCTATATTTTTTTTCCTTAAAATTATGTATCAGTGGTTGTTTAGGTTATCCTAGAGTTTAGAGTTTAGAATTTCTAAATTGAACATTTCCACAGAAACTCTAAGTTTTTCTTTCAGCTGATGTCTTTGACTTTTTTTTTTTTCCCAGAGCTTGTAAACTTCAGCTGTCAATTAAAAATGAAAACAAATATTGTGGACATAACTGTTTTTCTGCTTTTGGATATAGAGCATGGTTAGTAAAGAGAAATGAGAGAACACTGAACATACCAATTCAGTAACTATGTCTGTAGTGAAAGGACAGTACTTTTTCTGCCTTTTCAAGAACCTTTTTCTATTTAAAATAAAAATAGTAATAACAAAATCCCACAAAATAACCAAAAATGTTATTGATAATCACAAGAACTCAAAGAGCAAATGTGAGTTTTCCAGACTTGAAAACTAACTTTGCATCTGCTCTCCTGATCTTACTTTTCCAAGTTGTTAGGACAATTTCCTGAACATTATCAAGTTTAAATAGTTTAGCTAAAAAAAGAGATATTTTTAATAAATTATTTGACTGTCAATGTAATATAACAGGTACAGGCATCAGTCTGTATTCTCTGGCTTGCAGCTGCTCAGCAACTTTAGAGCATTGCTAAAAGTGACTTTTATGTTGAAAATTCCTTCTCCATAAAGAAATCCTTTCCTGGCTCTTGATGAAGGTGCCTTTTGTGCCCCTTTCATGAGAAATGAGTGCACAGAGAATGCAGATAGAGCATGGCAATATTTCGCTGATTCCTTGCTAGTGGAAAAGTGATTCAGGTAATTCTTGCACCATTTGTCATTGCACATTTTGTCCAGCCTGGTCCCAGCACTTGCATTTATTGAATCTTCTGATCCTGTGGTCTCATGTCCAAATTATGGCACAGACGGCCTTAGCTGTGAGGCATCAGTTAAAAATGAGCAGCAAAAGGAACTGTTCCCTAAATTGCCTCATAACTCTTAGTTTCAGCTTTCTGTCTGGGAAGTGTTCTGGTCTGAGTGGTTTTATTTCCAGCTGCTCCAGAGCAAAGTCAAATGTGTTAGCTCTTAATATGCTCATTTAAGGTGATCTGTTTATGGAATAGAATATCACAGGGGAAAAGCACTCACACATCTGGGGACAGAGGAGTTTTTGAAACAATCCTTTGCCGTGGAGCATCTTGAGTGGTTGTGTTATTTACCATCCCTCCACCCACCCTGGCTGGGAAGGGAGCCCAAAATTGTCCAGCAGGCTGCACCTTCCCTTGTGTCCCAAGACAAGTTTGCAAGACTTGGGTATTTTCACCCTAGGCTGAGGAGGGCAGTGCTCTTTGTCAATCAGTGTGTCTGGGTGGAGGTCCTTGCCAAACACCCAGAGCAGACTTAGCTGTAGGCAGCTGGGCCAATGCAGGAGAAAGGACTGAGGGCTCAGCTGGTGACCAGCCTTTGAAGAAATAGCAAGGAGAAGAGAAGAAAGGGCATGAAAGAAAAGGTCAGAATCAGCTAGACACTCTTTGTTTTGTCAGAATACCCCCAAGCAGAAGCATCCAGGCATGACAGGTGTCACTAGAAATCACTAATTCACTTACAATTGGTTTTGCAAAAAAACCAAGGAGAACAGGAATTCCAAGTTACAACTGCACATGAAAACACTTTGCTGAAGGTTTGACTAGAATGTTTGAACTACAGGTGTGTGTTTTCCACACCAGCAAGGCTGGTTGCTCATTTAAAAATAGCTGACATCTGGACCAGTGCTGAATGAAAAAAATGGGCTTTCTACTATTTTTAGAGAAGTATGACATTATGTTATGTTGTATCTTACTCCTTTACCTCAGGGCAAGTGCCTCCCCAAGGAATAAAATGTGTTTAAAAAAATTGAAAAGTGAACATGGACAGGCACCCAGAGAAAAATATAAAAATTCCTTAATATTCAGTTTTAAAGCTTTTAGACCTAAGGAAAATATTCTGTTTCATAGGTTGTTTTAACATGAAATATGACATTTTGAAAAAACAAAGCAAATTGAAAGGTAATTCAAAAGTAAAGAAGATCAGATTATGGTCAGAGTTGAGGCATGCCAAAAGACAATTAAATTAAATGTAGCGAAAAGCAATGCTAGAAAAAAAAAAAGAGAAAATTCTTTTACCTTAAGACTTAATCATATGGAAAAATAAACCAAGAAATGAAGAAGAATTTAACTGAAAATGATTCTGTTAGGACAATTCTCCTATATGGAGAATATGTGCAGATATGCTAGACTGCCAAATTAGCTCAGATTGCCTTTCTCACCATCTGTAGTTACTTCATTGGAATGGTTCATCTGAGTCTGACTATTTTCCCCAATTATGCATTTGATTCCTTGAAGGAACATAGGTTAGAGATAGAAACTATACCTACCTGAATCTTTTTGGAAGAGCAGGAAGATAAATTCCAGCTCCCTACTGCTCAGTACAATTCCACAGAATATTTAATTATGTTGTTTAACTTTGCTGCTATGTGAAATAAAAAAAAATCCCAAACAGATGCAAGCCTTGGTTGCTGGCTTGGTTGCTTGATGGTGGAATTTATACAGAGATGGAATTTTATTAGTAATAAATTAAAAAACATAACAAATCCTTTAATTTCATGCCACGATAAGAAAGTTACTTTGCTTATTAGCCTCCATGGTCCTCTTCTTTCTCAGCCATCACTGTGATCATCGGCGATTTTCTATCTTCTTCCAAACCACTGTTGACTACATTGAATAATACTGGACCAGATGCTGATTATTCCCCCAGGTAACCTAAACACTACTAGAAACTCATTCCTTTGACAATACATACACATTGACAATTGCTTTTTCAGAACCTGTCACTTAGGCAATTGTTAATCCATTTAAGATGTACTCTGTGGTTGCACTAATTTTTAAATCAGCATGTTGTGTATTAATGTGTCAAAATTCCTTTTTAAAGTGTAAATATATTATTTATCTTTCATTGCCTTAATTACAATGTCATAAAAGAATTATTTGAAGTGTGTTTAATAAGGACTGTAAGAACTCTTTCTACAGAAACATAATGATTGACGCTAATTGTATTTCTAGCTTTTTATTCTCTCTCAATTAAAACCTATAGTAACAATTACAATCTTTTTCTCAGCATTGTTGCCAAGTTTCACTAGTCAGGATTTCTATAGTTTTTTAAATATTGGGATGATATCCACAATCTCCTGAAAATTCCACGTGTAGTAGCAATTGAATAAGAATATTACCTGGTCAGATGTATCTTTTGTTATGTCTCCCAAGTGAAAACTTGCTGGGAATTTTGCCTTCAAAATTCTATTGAGATACATTTTAAAATCCATTTAAAATGTGGTTATCTTATAGTTAATTGTCCAAATCTGAGCTTGAAAAAATTAGGCACATCAATTTAAAATTCACACCTATCTTAAGATAGGTAATTAGCAGAACTGAGATGAATTTCCTTTCAGAGATGTCCATGCTGAGGATGAAGTGTACACACACAACATAGAAATTCTGATACTTTACTTTTTAATGTCTTATGCAAAATAGCATAATGCCTATCCTGAAAAATTACAAAATACCACACTCTTCTCCTGTGCTATGACTGTGTCTCTCCAGGAACTACACATGAACAGCTGTTGATGAAACATCTATTATTCAGAATTAAGAAGGTTCTTAGAACCTCCATCTACTAATGTAGGAAATCAGTGTTGGAAAGTTCAGTGGGAGATCTCAGAGAAGATGAAGGTGATCTTACATTAGAAAATCTCTAGGTTAATTTTTCCCATTCATACATCCACTTGTTCTGCTGTCTGTGTCTCAGTGACATGGCCAGGATCATTTTGTGCACCAAGGGGGACAAGGGATGCCATCAGTCCAGTGCTCACTATGTCTCTGGTGTTCATTTTAGACAGTGATACCAAACTTTACCATTTTTGATTTACCTTTTATACTCTTCTGGAACAGATGCATTTTTAGATATTTTGCCTCATTATTTTGTCTCATCCCTCTTAAATAGTAGGCAAAATTCCTGACTTTTAACAGAAGTGCTGTTTATCTTATCTGCACGTTTTATATATATTATGTTCTACTTGGTTCCCTTATCTATAGGTGGGTTTTTCTACCTCTCCTTTTAAATGAAATCACTTCTATGCTGCTCCCTAGCAGTTAACACATACCTTCCCTTTTAACTTGGTTCTGCTGTTACTTTCAGACAAGCATACATAGTCAAATAGATGGACACACACTTCCATTTATATTTCATTTTTGCCATGATTAGTATCTCTGCTTCAAATTTTTATACTCAACTTAGCCTCTTTTTTTCCCAGTTTCTAAAAATTGTTTTCTTATTGTTCTGATTACTGGGAGATGCATTGTTTCCTCTCTATGTTACTGTTCGTAGTATATAATTATTACTCTCACCTTTAATTTCCCATTTTTGCTATGCATATATTTTAAAAAAATAAATTAATACATCCACTTCACTCCTGAAGTAGGAGGGGTATTAACACATTGGTTTATTATTTCTTAATTATGAGGTGTGGCTTCTGGACATCTCACAAATTCATGTTAAACTTTAAAGTTTCTTTCCCAATGGGCTGTCTGTATTTATTCTTCCTAATCAATTATCTCTCATAATTTTCTCCAGGTTTGAAGCATTCACTTTTGAAATACCAACTAGATATATTACTGTCCTCTGTTTTCCCATAATTAATGTAATTAGATCCTCCAATTTGTTCCTCTTTATCCAATTTAATGAGGCCCAAAAGAGAATCATCTTATTCTAGGTTCAATACCTTTTGTGTTAGATAATTATCATCTATAATTCTTAGAAACTTCAATGACATTTTACTACACACTGCATACAATTTCTACTATAGGTTTTTAAAACTGAAGTCACCACAAACAGTACAATTTTTCTTTCCAGACAATAGCTCTAATACAGATAATCATCTCTCTAACACAGAGAGATGTTTCTTTTGCCTGCTCTTTTTAGGTAAATATGCTTTATATAATTATTTTTAAATTCTGGCTGCACAGATTATACCACCATGTATTTGCAATATCAGTTATATCCTATTACTTCTCAGCAGTAAGAATTTCCATTTCCCTGACTGTCTACCCAAAGTCCTGGCACTGCTCTACAGATGTCAGGAAAAGAATTCATCTACTTTCCCTCTCGTTACACAGTTTGTTCACAGCTCAGGTGAGTTAGAATTCAAAAATACTATGAGCTGTTCTGTGGAAAATTTCAAATATTGTCTATGGCCTGTCTGACCTTAGCAGCAGACCCATCTTCTCTAATGTCAGTGAAAAATCTTCCTTTAACTTTGGGGATGGTTGAATTAGACCTCAGAAATCTTGTTTTTCCTAATTTTTCTTCTTTCTCACTGCCAGTGCCAGCCTGTTTCAGCTGCAGAGAGGACTCTGACTAAGGTGTTTATTCTATGATTAATGCCTTCAATTGCCTTATATACTGACAGAAACTTTGGAAGTGCTTACCTGTCAATCCTTCAGGTACCATAAGTAGATGATAAGGCAGATTTAGACTGCTCAGAAGATACTGTGATAAGGTAAGCAGGTAAAGAATCTGCATGGTCTGCACAGCAAAATGCATGCGTCCATTTGACTGACAGAAGCCACTGATTTTTTTCTTTTTTTAGTAGACGTATTAGTCTTAAAGAATCTCCAAAAGATAAGAAAAGTGAACAGAGGAAAGAAAATGACTGGCAAAATAAGGTGGGAAAAATTGCTGCTATTATATGTGACAGTTTCTCCCATAGGCTTTGCTATTGGTTTAAATATTTGTTCCAAACTTGAAGTATGCTTGATGCTTAATTCCTCATGGTTTGATGGAAAATGTTAATTTGCATAAATCCAGAGCCCTCTGCAAGAATGGACTGAATCACAAAAAGAAAATCTCCCAAGCAAACTGCCTTTTAAGAAAACATTATTTTGCTTGTTCCCAAAGGAGAAGGATTTAATAAAATAAAAGAGGGTTCTTATTATGTTGTGTATCAAAGAGGATGTATGTGTTATGTATCAAAGAGGAAAAAAGAGATGAAAAAAGTAAGGCAGCTAAAACTAAAATAAACATTATTCTGAAAGTCAGTTGTGGTGACCAACATGCTTACTTATTTCTCTCATTATAGACCAGGATTTCACCTGAAGGCAGGCAAGCGATCCAAACAACAAGTGAGTTCCGTGAACATGTGGCCAAAAGAGCTCGAGGGGAAGCAGAGGGGGGCTTTGGGAGACTATGAGCAAAGCAAAGCAGTGGGGAGTCAAATAACTTTATTTGAGTGTTCACTGACATAACAAAAGGAAGAATTAAAGTGCATGGAAAGTTCAAACTCAGGCTGTGAGAAAGTATTTGGCTCATTAGGAGTTTTCTTGAATTCTGCCTGGATGGGACAAGCCACAGTTCCCATCACTTTTAACAAGCAATGTTGAAGAGGAAATGGAAGAAAACAACTCCATTCTACAAAGAACTTTGCATTGGAAAAAAAACTTATTCACCTCTGAGAGTTGAAAGGAAAGCCAGATTACACCTACTAGAAGTTGAGTTTTATTTTCTGAACACTGGCATAGGATTTGTTGCGAATAAAAAGTGACTGAATCCTCTCCTGGCTCATATTATCCTGTTCTTTCCTCAGCACAGACATAACCACCAAATTTAGGTGGATTCTTACTCAAGCTATAATGACTTCTAGAATTCAGTATATAAAGGGCAAATTTGTCTTACAGCACAGCCAGGGGAGAATATAGTTAATAGTCTGGATGAAAGACAGGAATAGTGGTATACGATTATGTTTGGTCTCCGGGAATCACTAAAGCGATACAGAGTATCATACTCTATTCCTCTGGAATATGTGAGAAAAAAAAGGCTGGTTTACCATTAGGCTGGGTACAGACAACAAATTTCTGCTGCTTTTCCTCTTTTAACCTCACTTAAACTTCAGTGGCACCCCAAAGGCTTCTACCTTTAGGGTAAGAGAAGCAGCAACTGATTTTACTGCCTGATAATTGATCATGCACAGATACAGATAAAGTTGGGTTTGCAAATGAATCCACATAATGGACGTGTCTCTGTCCTACAATGACATAATTCCTAATGTATAACAAAGTAGAATAGTTCCTCTAATTTCAAGTAGATTAGACAAACATTCCCAAACATGCATAATTAATAAAAAAGAATAAAAATAAAAGTCAGAAAGAAATACGAGTGGGTTTTATGTCATGCTGTGAATAATCATCAAAAAAGCAATGTTAGGTAATATTTTTAAAAAAAAAATAATATGGTAATAGATTGTGAAAACAGGTATATGGCATATAAAATACACATTGAAAACATCTTTTTAAGGTTTCTAGATGTAAAATACTTGAAGTATCACTACTTGCAGAGGTATTTTGCATTCTGTTGTACAGACTTTGACAGAGGTCCTTGACCTCTACTGACCCATGAAGAAAATGAATGAAGTTACAAAATAACTAATATTCCTTTTCTGTGTTGTCTGTTTCATTTTGTTCTATCTTCCTTTTTTTGTTTTGGTTTTTTTTTTAATTTTCTTAGTCTGTAGTTGCACTGGAAAGACAAAAGCTGAGGGAACAAACTGGGAACCTTGATCATTTTCGACCCCTGATGAGGACCTCAGGTTTATTCTCAACTTTTAGATACAAAAGTTATCTGTATGGAATGAAATAAAAACACTCCTTTCATTATTAAAACACAGCTAGCTAAGCATTTGCTGTAAAAGTTTATATATAAAAAAAGAGTTTTGTTTTTTTTTCCTTAACTTGAGTCATTCTGATAGCACAGAGAAAACTTCTCAGCAAAGGATCACGCCTTTGTTCATACTTTGGTGTTGAGATCTGTAATGATTTCATATTTGAGAAACTGAGTTCAAGGCTACATTTAGTTACTATGCCTTTCTCCTAAGTAATATTAATTTCTTACATTACATTTTTAGCAAAACCAAAATTTATTCACAAGGTGGAATTAATGAATTTTAGGTGAAAACTCAGTGACAGTAATTGAAGTTACTAAAGGGTTTACTTTATTGTCTTTGGTACCCAAGGAAATTACCACTTCTTAGCATCTATTAATTGTCTATTAATTTATTAACTTCTGTCTAAAACAGACGTTCAATGAATGAGTGCACACAGTAGCAGAAGGGACATGACAAATCTGCCTTGCTTTGATGCACTCTTACTAGGAGCAGAATTCCTAACTTTACCTTCCTAAACATTGCAAATTTAACCTAATCACAGTATCACAGAATATCTGAGTTGAAAAGGATCTGGTAACTCCAGAAAGAATGGATACAGATAAGGATCACAAGGTGACTCCTTGTTCCCACAGTGTAGGGCACTTGTTTTAGGTTTGGGAATCTCCATTAGAGATACCCATGTGACTCTGTCATCTGTAGTCAGGTGAATTCCTTTACAAAGGCCATGAGATGGTGGCATGTCCTGGAAGATCAAAGGAAGAGCAAGAAGAAGCTGGATAATTTGGTAACAAGACTGCACCAGGAGAGGCAAGAAGAGGACAAAAAAGTGCCATTATGTAAAGTGCAGAACATTAGAAAGAACATAAGCCTGTAAACCACATGAGGTAAAAACAAGGAGTAGGAGAATATGATGGGCAAGGGCAAGTGAGGAAAAATTACTGGGTATGAAAAACACCTAACTCTAAACATATGGCAGGAATAAGGAGAAAACTAGAGGAAAAGTATGCATTATGCAGCTTTGTGATTAGGAAAGGGGTGGAATGGCAGCTCCTCACAATTCAGGAGACAGTAAAGAATCTCTGAAATCCCATCCAAGGAGCAGAGGGAAGCCTACAATTTTGTACAGGTATTTTATTTTTAGCCTGAGATGACAACAACAAAAAAATATAAAAGGAAGAGCTCTGCCTGAGCTCACTTTGGTTTTCCAGCCAAAGTGAAAGAAATCAGCAGGCAAGTAAAGGCAACAAGGGCAGGAGTGGAGAACTCATTTTAAACTCCAGATTCCAATTAAATCTTAGAACGAGATTTTCAAGTCCCTCAAGGGAAGGTGGCTGAGGAGATGTCATTTGGAGTTGCAGAAATCATGCAGACAATGAGACAAGAAAACGGGTTCAAAATGTAGTGAGATAGAATAAACTTCAGTGCCAGCTTCTCGAGTGACAGTAAAATGAGAGCAATAACACACATTATAACAGAAAAAAAATAGATAACTTCTTCTAAACAAAAGAAAGAATTCCTTATAAATATAAGATATGTTGAGTCTATATTTCATATAATTCTTATTCTCAATCCACATTTTTTTCAAGCTTCAGTAGAACTGCTCACAATTTCTGAAATATTCTGAAATATTTAGTCTGAAACAATTAAATTAGAATGGTTTTAAAACTGAAAAGAAAAAAGTTCTCTGCTTATCAGGGAGGAACTAGCCTGAATCAAACATGATTCTGGAGGGGAAAACAGCCACAGAAACCATCATGAGTAGAAATATCCATGCAGAGTGAAAAAAAAAGGCCTGAAATGGTCATTGTTACTAATAACATAAAACAACAAAAAAAAAAGTTTGTTTTAGAGACTACAAAATATGATCTACTGGTGCTTATTTGTGTCAATTCAAGAAATGGACTGAGAGAAACTGAAATGGATAACAGTCTGTGTGTATGAGCTGAAGTGAATGTTTCCTCACTTTGACTCATATGTTTACATTTTTGAGAAGTAAATATTAAATTTCATCTTTTTGTTAGCTATTTAGTAACTCAGCATTGTACATATGGCAAAACTAGTGCCACTGGCCAAGAATACAGTGAAACATTGCCTTCCAAGAAACATGGTGTATGTGGGGAGAAGAAGGAGAAGACACACAAATAGAAGACAATTTATTTTATTAAGCTTTGGGGGTAAAATGTTTTATACAGCTTACTGTGCTAAAACTAGGTTACAATATATCATATTCAATACTCTGTATAATCTGTGTTTAGGGCTTTTTATTTTCTCAAATAGCTCCTTTTGCTCATTCAGACAGAGCTTGTACCATTTCAGTGAATCTGCTGCTGTCAGGAATTATATACACTGAAGTAAACTATAGATTAACCATCTATGGATTGTGTGGAAGTTGCTTTACCATGTGGAAAGTCTGTTAGAGAAACATCACTACTTCTGATTCTACCAGCACATTATAATAATTCATATGTCCTTTACTTTCAGCATTAAATTCTTATATGCACTTGCAAGTGCTGAGCTAGTAAATTTTTATTCCTTGATGAACCCTAGGGCTCACTCTTTTGCTTCATAAAAAAATTAGTTCCCTTCTGCAAATTTGCTAATGGAAGAGAAGGAAGTTTAGAAAAAACAGGAAAGGAATACCATATGACAAAATATTTTACTTTCTGCTGCCTGTCACTCTGTTCTTACTGTCTTGGGAGGAATGTTATACCGGCAGGAGTTATATGACTCAGTATGTTTTATTAAAGCAAATTTGCTGAGGTTGCATACCTCATAAGTTTAAAAATAGGGGCAGAAAGAACATTTTTAAGAAGAATGTTTTCCAGTAGTGATAGATGGTCAATGGCATATGCTATACAGGGGAACAAGTATACAAAATATCTCAGCCACAGAAAGATGGTGAATAATTATAAGAGGTAATTTAGGCTTTGCTTTGAAAGTTAACTGTCAAATGTAACATCACAACAATGAACTAGCCAAATATAACAGATACAGAAATTCAGAGTTGCCTAATAACAGTGTATTTAAATAACATGTGACCTGCCATGAATTTAAAAAAGAAAAAGGAGAAATTACACCATCTGTTTCAATTCAGCTTGTTAAAAATGCTCGCAGGGATTGATGACACCAAAAAGTATGGTAGATTAATTTGATTTTAATATAGTGGCAAATTACATCAGCTATTCCCTTCACCTGAGGGAGCTAGAGATCCTTGTTGTGCAACAAGTTGTGGCACATTAGATTCTCCCATGGAATAAAGGGATCCTTGCTTTCAAGCAGCTGACAGTTACTCAATCCTTTGTTTTTTGGTAACCTTTATTGTTTCAAAAAGTATAATTTTCATGATGTCACTATCCATTTATCTTTGATATCACATTTCTGTAATTTTCTTTCTTGCCCATCTGGATTTTTAAGATGGAATGCCAGTTTTTATGGCTGAGTTTTCTAAAGGTACTCTTATCACATTCTTGTGCTGATTTATCTTATGCTCGGCCCCTACAATAAGTCTCAATAGCTAGGAGAATCAATTCCTTATAGAGAAAAGAGAGGAAACTGAATCAAATGTCAAGCTGATTTATCACAGGTTACATTTAAACAATCATTATTTTGTAAAGGGTTTCTGTAAAATAGGAAACATTTTGAGACTCACTTTAAAAATAGTTTTCATTACTGGAGCACCTGGAAGTCCTTGAATGTAATCCCATTGCATAAAGCAATGTGCAAAAAAAGCACAAAAAGATGGTCTCTTCTCCAAAGTATTTAAAATACAGGGGTAAGATAACAAGAAACAAATTGTCCTAGGGTGACTTTATGATGCTTGTTTCCCCAGTCATCTGTTCTGTTTATGCTGGATATTAAGTTCTGCACCTTTAAGATTGGTTCTGAGAGTGAATGGGAGGAGAAGAAGAGCAGAGTTTTTTTGCAGAAGCTGCACTTGCTCCTCTGCATTCCTTCTTCTGGACTATGCTGTCTGCAGCACGGACAGCAGGACAGAGCTCTCTTTTGCTGTTTGTTAGGTTTTAGCTAGTTGAGGCAGAGAAGTTCCCCAGACCGTGGCTTTTCTTTTTATTGGAACTGATCAGCCCTGCTCTGGACTGAAAACCCAGAGCACTGGGAGCTCACACCTGTAGCCCACCAGGGCCTGAGAAGCTGAGAAGCATTCCAGTGCCAGAGGGACTGATAAGAGATTGGGTGAGCTGAGCTACACCCCATGACAAGGACTTTCTGAACTTGCCATCTCTTCAGAGCAATTTATTGTTTAATATTATTCATTTTTTATGCTTGTGAATACTTTGCTTTTTAAATAAACCGGTTTTTTCCACTTTTCTCCAAGGAAATATTTTCCCTAACCAGTTGGGGGAGGGGCCACTTCAATCTGCTTTCTAGAGGGACCCTTTTGAAAGATTCCTCCCAAATTTGCCCTAAACCAGGACACAAATACAGAGAGGGAAGTTGAGGAAACCTTGAGTCAATACCAGATACTGCGAGTCAAGAGAGTAAATGGTGGTTTCACTGTAGCTTACAACTGTGCAACTTTCATCAAAAGCATTTCTACGAGTATCAGAGGAATTGCTTCATATAAGTTCAGAGGAACACTTGCTTAAGTGTTTACCAAATTGAAAATGGTAATTGTAACTGGAAGAAGAGAGACCAAAGTCAATAGATGCAGGAAGAAAAATGGTAGGTTATTATAGAAAAGATGATTAGCTTAGATTTGATTTGATGGTTGAAGACTGTCTTGCAAGAGCTAGTGGTTTCATGAGTAATGGAACTGCATCAGCTTTCCAGGAGGGTATGCATGGAGTGAGCTTGGAAAGGTTAAGGAAAAGTGTGTTACAGTGACTCAGATGGGCAGCTGTAGGTGCTCAGATCAGTTTTAGTCTTGTGGATTGGGAAACCAGACTATGTGCTAGTGTGGTTTTACAGTAAAAATAAGCAGGATATGGATGTAATCTGAGTGTGAGGATGTAAAAAGAGGTCTGAAAGGTGATGCTAGATGATAGGCCTCCATGATAGCAAGGACAAGGACTTACACAGGCAGTGAAGGAATTCTGATGTAGGCAGACACTGGACAGAAGACAAGGAGCTCTGTTCAGCGGCTTGAGTGCTGGAAAGACAGCCAAGTATTTTATGTATGCAGCAGCAGGATCTAAATAAGATGTGAACTTGAACTGGCCCAGGAAAACACACTGCTTCAGTCCCACATTCCCACAGGTGGGGAAGGATGTGGTGTCTATCAGCTGTGTCTGTAGACCCCCAAGAGCCTGAGTCTGGTGCAAGCAATGACCTGAGGGAGGACTGCTCGAGGCAGGCATGCAGGAGAGGCTGCTAGCATTAGCTGTGTGCCCCGTTAGGGACAACAACACAGAGAAGGGGAAGCTGGTTGTGACCATTGGTACTAATTCATATAAGACTTTTCCTTATAAAAAATTGTTCCAGTGAAAAGTAAAAAGAATGGTGTAGAGTGTGTGTGTGTGAGTGTGTGTGTGTGTGTGTGTGTGTGCTTTCAAAGTTATCTGAGCACCAATGCAAAGCATTTTTTAGGCATTAACACCACCAGAGCATGTCATCTCCAGGGTGCTCTGAAGGTTCCCTAATGATGAAATGAAAACAAAACTCCCGGGAGCAGGAGGCACAATGTTCAGGTTTCTGAGATACTTATATGTACCATTTATTTCATATGTCTTATGGATGAAATGGAAATGAACACACCCTTTTCGCAAATATGTGTAAATCCTACTCTGTCACTTGACAGACTGTCTATTAAGCTCTAGCAACACCACTTATAGTAGTTGGCCTTTGAATAATGGCAGGATTTAAAGCTCTTGGATGGAGAAGTACTTAAGCTGAGTGAGATATAAACCAGTTCAAATACTGACAGACTCCTCCAGTGCATCTAGCCAAGGAATTCTGTCAGTGTTGGAGGCAGGACCTTGCACTGTGCTTTGCAGGTACTGGAGTAAGGTGTTGACCCAAGGATGAGTCCTTATGGCTCCCTTTCATCTTAGGATCTCTGTTATTCTATGACTCTATGTCCTCACTCTGGACATCTGTTGGCAAGCTGAATTTGGCAGCCTGCTAAAACAACTTGCAAATTCCAATTGATGTAAAAGTTCATGTTATTACTTGTTGGAAAGTACCACTATAAGGAGAAGACTTGAGCTGGTCTCTTCCAGGTTATTTACCACACTACTCTATGCTTACTTGCTAGCTCTTTTGTCCTTTTACATGCACACAATTTCTATTAACAGCTGCTTCATGTAGGAGGACTCACATCTATAAAATAGCTGTTCTAGAAGATTAATAGTAATAGATTTTCCAGTTAAAACAATTTTCAAGTTTAGATGACAACTGAACAGTCAACAAGAAGTCCTCACTTACAAGAAATAGCCACTTGCAAATTCTCCGGCACTTTCTTTGTCAGACTGCCACAAACTGAACATCAACCCCAGGTAAGTATACCACGTCTTGAAGTGACTTAAATGCTGTTAGGAGTAAACTGAAGATAATGTGGTAGCTTTGAAATGTAGATGCTGAAATATACAGATTTCAAAAGTACAAAGCAAGAAGAGTTTCTGCTAAAGTTGTTGGAAATTATAGATAATTGAAATTGCTAAAAATCAAGTGTCAAATAAATACTTTCTTGAAATGTAAGGTTATAATTTGAGATTCTGAATAGAATGATTCATTATTCATTTCTTTAAGCCTAGCAGTGCTTCTGGCTACTGTTATCAAAATAATGAAACATTAGACAGGTATGTCTGTAAAACAGGTAAAAACCTGTTAAAGATATAAAATAAGGTATTGGTTATGAACAAACATTTTAAAATATATCTGTCAAATACTCAGTGGAATCAAGATATTCAGATTTAAGGCTGATATTGCATATTAAATTCCATGGTTTTTTTTAAAGTATTATACTTCAGAATGTTTCCCTCTCATCTTATATGAGATAAAAGTCACATATGCTAATTAGCTTAAAGTAGATCAATATAATAAATTATATAATAAAATACATCTGTCATAGCCAAAATACTGAGACTATTAGAATCATTTATGAAGGAGACACAGAGAGAGACACCTCCTGTAACTCTCTTGTGACTCATCTATTAAGAAATGCAATTTTGAACAGTGGTAAGGATAAGCATGATCTAAGGACTGCTTTAACTTCTAAAGATATTTTAATATGTCATTTAAACACCTAGAAGGCTTAAAGAATTGCACCACTTTGTTCTGTTGCTTGTGTAACCCATGTACTTGTTTCTGTGCCTCAAGAGCATGAATAGTATGGTGCTTTCTGAACAAGTAGTCCATATGTTGGGACTACCTGCATGTCCAAGGAATAATTTTGTGGACTAGTTATGTTATATCACAGTTTCTACTTGATGGAAAATCTGATATGGAGGGGCTTAGGAAAACTGATCTGACACTCCTAATGTTTTCATAGTAGCTACAGTTGTCTATGCTGATGTAAATCCACTCAACACTCCCTCCCTCACACCCGATCATTGCCCAAATAATGTGACAAATGACACAAAAGTCAAAACCTACAAAACAGCAACTTCTATCCCATGAGAATTATCCAAATATTTATTCCTGGAACAGTTGTCAATGAGCCACCTCTCTATGCTTAGGAGGTTTGTCTTCATAATATTTTTTAGTGTTTGCAGCTGACCAAGGAAAAAGCAGACTGATGAAGTGCATTGTCTAACGAGATTTATGGGAATGGCAGTTAGTTAACTCAAAAACCAGCCTGATGCACTGTGCTTACATGTCAAATAAAGAGATTTCTCTGAATTAGATGTTATTTCTTTGTTGCAGGATAACACATTTTTGATAAAGAGCTTTTGTGATAAGAAATAGGGTTGGGAATAGAGAAGATATATATCCTGAATGCAGCCTTCTCTGTACTATATGAGTATGTGCACAAAAGAAGCCTACCACAGGGTCTGAGCTGAAATAAAATCTTATAAAAAGTAGTGATGTATATCTGGAATCTTTTTTTCCCCTCAAGAGAAAACCAGAAGGGAAAACCAGGGCACAAACATTAGTTACAGAGTCTTCTCCCCTAAAATATATCTTTTATCAATTGCATTGCATAATGATGACATTATGTCATAGAAAAAACAGATCTGAATTTAGATGGCTCTCACCAGGCTATTTTGGGGTCTTCAGGTCTGGCTATAGGGGTTTGTGGTTGCAAGCCTTGGAAAAACAAATTTTCCAGTACTGCTGGTACATTTCAGCAAAAATCATTCTCACTATTTGGAATTTTTATGTGCACCACAGTTGCCCTAGTATCTTGGAATTTTACTTTGTGCTGTCATTTTTTGATGTTTCATTTGGAAACTTGAATTACTTTCTGGTGCTAGTTTAGATATCAGCTTTGGGCATCTTCCTTCAATTCTCAGTACCTCATCTTGATATGAAATGCAGAAGTTAGTTTCTCTCAGATGTCTACAATTTAGTTCAGAGTTTGACTTCAGCTTAAATGCATATGTCTTCACCTTCAATATATAATGTATAATTCAAGGAAGTTACTGCTTTGTGCTCAAGAAAAGATTGGCCCTTGTTCTCACGTCTGGAAAATAAATACTTATGATCAAGTGCTGCAGTTAAATCCAAGTGGCTATTTATCCAAACATGACTGAATTATTTAAGGCTCAGGATGAGAGGATTTATATTGTTATACATCTAATGGCCTGCTTTCTAAGCACACAAGCATGTACATATTTATATTTAGGAAATGCTTAAATTTTGTGTCAGTAAAGTTTAATGTGAGGGATGTTTAGATACCCCTCAGATGTTTGCTTTTATATCTTTAGAGGCATATCTGTTAATTCTGTTCCTCAGCATCAGTGTGTTTTCCAGTTAAGTATTTAGGAGTTATCTAAGTTAAAATGAACTAAATTTGAACCCAGAACATACAGAAGTATGGTTATTAAGGCATAGAGTGAAAGATATGTGGATATTCAGGTTTTAAAATTATGATATTGAAGTCTTGAGTGTTTTCTAAACTAATGTATAATATACAGAATAGAACTACAATGAGAATAGCTATGATTACTACTGCGATAATTGGTAATTTATTATTGACACATTGAAAAATAATGATTAATAATGCTAATTGAAGTATTGTTATTCCTAGAAGCATTCACAGTAGTCAAGCACCCTATTGTGTTTCTCTGATCATGGAACAAGAGAATTTGTGTACAAATTTTACATCTGTACAGATTTTACATTTAAAATCTGTGTACGGATTTTACAAATCTGTACAGTACAGAGGGACAATCACTGGCCTGGTCCTGCTGGCCTCAGCATTGCTTATACAGCCCAGAAGTCCATTGGCCTTCTTGGCCACCTGAGCAGAGCTCACTCATGTCCAGCTGCTCTTGATCAACACCCCCAGTCCTTTTCTGCTGGGCTGCTTTCCAGCCAGGTTCAATACATCATGTTTTACCAAACCTTCAGAGAAAAGCTGTGTGATTATATTAGCCTGTATTTTAAAGATTGTTCAGGCATCATAGTACTGAAAGTCACTTGAAGCTTTCTGGTAAAGTGGTTGACTTTTTTCAGTGTTAGGCCCTCCTGAGACCTAAGTGGAGATCAACTCACAATAGTATAAATTACAATTATAAATTACATAGGTACAAATTATAGGTGAAATTAATTTTTTTTCACTTCTTTCCATTATTTCACTTCTCAACCCAATATAATGAAAGTTTTTTTCTTTTAGTTTGGCTTTCTCCATAGTGTTTGCGAAAATCCCACTATATGTGACTGGCAAAGAGATAGTCTCTATTTTCCTTTAGTTCTGCTGTGAAGTACTGTAACATTAGAATTAAACTACCTTCTTCTTTGCGACTATTGCTTTGCTTATCTATCCAGCACCACTGGATGTACAAGTCATTACAAATGATTTTGGCCTTTTACTACTACAAACAAATGCAGCTTGCATCACACTGCCAGACGATGCTGTACATTTTCCCATTTGAATTAACTCAGCTTTATGGTCTCTGTCCTCACCCAGATTAACTGAACACAGGTTTTGATTTGCCTGTGCAGTGCTGGAATACGAAACATGTTTCCCTGGAAACTTAAATGTCTGAAGCAATCATTTACACATACAGCATCAGCACCAAAAGTACTTATTTTTTCAGTTCAAGTTAAGAACAAAATAAAAACCTCTTCTTTGTTTGAAGAGACTTATATTTAAAACACTGTGAGAAAACCCTTGTATTTAATTTTAGAGACCAGAGATTTAATTGTTCCCATAATAAATCTGGGTTGCAAAATATTGTCATTTTTAGACTGATTGTATTCACTGAAATAACTGGTCAGAGCGCTTCAAAATTCTGCTGAAATGTTTACCTCTAATTGCCATGCAAAACACTTCTGCCCTTTCCTCTGGGTAGGGCAAAACAACTGTCATTTTATCAAAGATTGTTTTCACCAGTCAACAACGTTTGGATTGTTTTAATCATTCTGTTCACAACTCTGACTTTATTTTCAAAGCTATTAATAGAAATTTCTTCAAACTGTTATTTTCTACTGACAGATGCCCATTCAATATTCTCCCCTCTCTCCTCTCCTGCCTTTCCCCTTCCCTTTTTCTACTTTGTTTCTGGACCAAATTACTTGCTCCTAATCCCAGGTATTGGGAAATAGGAATAGTACAAATATGTGCACATAGATTCCTAGATGGGGTTGCACATGCACACAGTATAATAATGTGTCATTAGGGCACTTCGGTTATACTATAAATGAAACTGCAGTTTCCAGGCTTTGCAATCTTCAGCCTGCCTTAGGAGGAAACCTCCATACAGCTGTAGCCAACTACTTTTTAATACTAATTTCTAAAATATTTTACCAAATGAGAGCATAGTAGCATAGCATGCTGAGAGTTTCAACTAGGACAATAGTTACTGATCTCTTTGGAAAATTTAACTTGAATTTGTCCTGATTTTAAAGGGTAAACTTCATATTTGATTGTTAAAAATGTGTTTCAATTGAAAGATATATTATTAATAATTAACAGTAACTTGTACTGAACAATATTTAGGATTTTTTTTTTTTTTTACATTTTGATGTATTTACAGAGGCATTATTGTTTTTTGTTTTTTCTGAAAAGAAAAAAATGTGTTAGAGAATGTGATTTGCCAAAAGGTCATACAGAAAATATTGACAAAACTGACTTCCAGAATGAAATCTTGGCTTTGCTGAAATCAAATGCAAAACTCACAGAGACAATGGGCTCTCGTCCCAGACTCCTGTCCTGACTAGATTCTGCTGTGGGAGATTGAAGATAAAATGTGTTACTAGAATGCAGCTGGGTTATTTTAGGACTTCACACTTTTATTCGCAGCTGAACACTTTCAGAGTATGATATGCTACAGTGCCCTGTTATTGCACTGGCTCTCATGTGGTGGTGCTCATGTTTGAAAATACACCAGGGTTAGAAATATGTCCTTTTTCTCCTCCTTTGCAGAGCTGAGGGATGAACTGGATGTGTAAACAAATGTTCATTGGCATAGTCAGACTTGTGTGATACTGGAAGGATTATTTTTCTATAATTGAAGCGGCATAAAAAAGTGTTTAAACAACAGTTACTGGGGACTAGGTGTGTCTGTGGATGGTGCTTTCTTCTTCCTATGTCAGACAGTAAGTTAGTGGTAGTGATAGAATTATGTAAGGAAATGAATCATGGAAAGTGAGAAAAAGATTCTGAAACATTTAATGCTATATTTAAGGATTTGGAAAGATACTCAAATTCCACACAGAATGCTGGGACCAAATGTTTTCAGTCTATTCAACCTATTTTCTTTAACACTGCCAAGCATTATTACACTTCTTGTGCTTCATGCTTCAATTTATTTCTAGTTTAACTTACGTGTCAGTAAATTTATGTCTGACGTCAGTCTGGCTCTTACCATCCTCCTTTTATTAGATGTTTACCTCACATTTCTATCAAACATTTCTGTCACTGAATTCAAACATGCTTATTAAAGATAATGGCAGCACTGCCAAACAGGTGGAATCACCACCTTTTCAATTTTACCCAATTTAAATAGTTTTTAAACTTCAGATAACATATGTATAGTTTTTCCCTTTGGAACTCTGTTTTATCAGAGTGCTAATCTTATGCAGAAAGATTCAAATATGTGAGTAATAAATTCACAGAAACCTTTTGGAATACACAAAATGATGGTACAGATAAGTAAAATAGAGCAGGCTAAGTGATGACCAGGTTTTTCAAATGATGAGTGAAATAAGTGTGGAAATAAAAGGTTACCTGAATGGCATTTGTTACATTCCATCCTGCTTCCCAGCTGGTGATCAGTTTGACCTGGGCATGTGGCAAGGGAGCTGGGGACTTGTATTCTGGATCCTGGTGACAAATACCAAGCTCAGATTTCAGGGGTCCATCTGGTTCCTCTCTGTTCTCACTGTGAGCTCTGTTCAGCTCATCGCTTTTAGCAAAATTCATGTGCTCTTCATCAGTGTCTAGGCAGCTGTCCCACCTCACCAGTCCCAAAAAGAGAGATGGTGTTTCTCTAAAGCATTTGAAAAGAGATGAAAAAGTCTGCTTCAGGTGAGCCATCGTCAATACCAAGTATAAAATTAAAATCTTTCATTACATGTCTTTATTTTTTCAGCAGTTGTACGTTGTCAATCCTTTTGCTAGGTTAGCCTTGATAGTGTAGCTGTGATTAATGGAGTTTGTTGTCTTTGGTTCATTTATTTGTGCCTGTTTCAAATGGCAGCTAAAGAAATATCTCCAGGGTCTTCAACATACTGCCCAGAGTAGCATGCAGCAAGATTTAGTAGTCTGCAAGCTCCAATTTACAATTCAAATTGTTTTTCCTTTTACCTATGGCATCTACGTAGATCAGTCATTCATGAAGCATCTACAGGTGGCTGCAGGAATGTTTTCCTGGAAATTATGCATGTTTCTAATACAAATAAATAGTTCTGCCAAAAGGAAAAATAAATGTTTCATTAAAAACTGGAGCTGATGGACTGACTGCTAAGGAAATGCATGTAAACAAGTTCGCTTTTCCAGATGTGAGAATTTTCTGCTGTGTTTTAGTGTCTACAGAGGTCAGTAGAACTTTAAAAATGTTCTAAATGGAGCTTAAGTAGCATGGAAAAGAAAAGTAGCTTGTTTGTAACTCTATTTAATTGGTACCAGCAACACTTAGGGGAAAGACCTAGAGGTATGGTGATAGAGTTTATGGATGTGAATGATATATTATGATTATTCACACTGTAAAATCATAAAATAACATTTACAAAAGTATTCTCTTCCTTCTTGGCATGGCCCATGGAATTTGTGAAGATAGGTAAACAGAGAGAGAATTGGGTTACATTGTTGTAGGTTTATTTATGCCCATTTTCTTTAGTTACTTGCTATACTTGCCCTACATTCCCCTTCTCTTTTCTTTCCAAAGTGTACCTGGTTTTAACAGCTACGCTTTTCTGCATTAACAACTGAATAACTGATACAACACTGCCGATCATTCTGAAAAAAAGTGTTCACTTATAAGAGGTTGGCATGGGGACCTTGGAGCATGTGAGGGGAGTGACAGTCCTTGCTTGCCCTAGCATGTTTTTCCCATTAGAAGAAATTTCAGGAATTCTCAAAACAATTTTAGACGTTTATAATTCTGAACAAGAATTCTAAACCAATGACTTTTCTGTCATATTGTCTGTATTTATGAACTGCAGTCTCATTACAGCTCTCAGAACCTGACCATTTCCAAAATGAATCATGCAGGCCTTGTTGCTTCCTTTTTCTTATGTGCTCAGGGTTAAATAAACATGGAGACAACCTTCAGTGTTCTGACTGTTACAATCAGACACTGAAATTTCTCTTGTTCTCATCAGAAAACTAATATTCTGAAGCTCTCCACAGTTTAATCACCTGTCTTAAAAAACCCAAAACATTTCAGAGACACTACTAATATGGAATTATGCTCCTATTCCTATCTTGTTCAAGCCTCATCACTGATTCTTTTACGTGCCAAGTCCACGGGTTTATCACTCAATGCCTTAGAGTATTTTACACATTGTGAAATCTGCTGATTTCTAACCTGAACTGAACAAAAAGTGTCTCTTGCTCGTTAAAATATCCATTTATTGGTAATTCTGAAGACCAAAGTGAACATTGCTAGCCATCTCACAAATGTATCATGCTCTTCTGGAGAGACCTGGAAGGCACTTGTATATAAAAAAGTGTTTTTTAAAGCAAATTTTGACCTTAGTTTAGTTCTCCTTTAACGGAAGCTGTTCCACTTGGAAGCTTCAGGAAGATTTCTGAGAGGAATGTTCTGTGATAGGTGTAGACACTGCTCAAATTAAGAAACCTGGCAACAGTATCTGTAATGTGAAAAAGAATAATGTTAGAAATCACATGGTTAATTTTCATAATATATAGAGAATGGTCTGAGTTACACAAATGGAATCCTGGGAAGTGGTAAACATTATTACGTATTTTCAGTCTGTTCTGAAGCATTACTTCTGTAGATGTTTACCTTTCTGGAAAGGACCATTTAGTTGTCATTGACTTTATCTAATGTGAAAGGCATAATGTCATGAAACAGATAATTAGCATTTTAAAAGATATTCTTATCAGTTAAATGCAGATAAGAACCATTTTAACATCCTGAGGAACTGAATTCCATCAAATGTAAATGTTGATTGCAACAAACGAAGTATTGTTTATCTGGTGTTTGTAGCATCTTTATTTTCTATTCAAAAGAATTATTGAGACAGCAATGAGTGCTCTTTGGTGGGGGAATATCTTTCTTTGTTTTATTTTTATTCTTTATTTTATTAAAGTTTGTTGTTGTTGTTGTTTGTTTTTCCTTGTAGATTAGTTAGGATTTCATGCAGCTATCTAAACCAAGGGAAGTGTATGCAAGTTTAGAAACAGAATTATGTGTAGGTATGGAACCATTTATTTTGACTGCACAGGCTTAGAGAGAAATTATCCAGTTTTATCCAAGGCCCTCTTACAGCACTGGAAGGAATCCATTTTCAGATCTCTTATCTGCCAGATGCATCACATCCAGAAGTCAGAAAAATTAAATAATAGTTAAAATTGTTTTCCCATGGTTACACAAAATTTCAAAAGTAATATAATATCTCTTTTAAAAAAATAGCTTTTAGTTGGTTTGAATTCACTGCTTCCCTACCGACTACCAAAACAAAGGTAAGTCTAAGAGTTTCAGAACACTGAATTTTAATAAAATATTTATATTAGATATCCCAAATTTGGTATACTGTTTGGATTACTTGTTTCAAAGAAATATTAATTTCTGACATACAGCATAGAACAGGAGAACCTCACTTATAATTGTAAACATTTATTATTATCTATGTTTAATGCTGCTAAGAGATCCTAGCAGCCACCTTTGGATTAAGTGTCTTAAAATCAACTAGTAGGAGACAACTTTTTTTATGAAAGGTATACAGTTTAACAAGTGAAGAGAGCCATGGCAATCTGGAAGTCTATCCTTCTTCATCTGCTGGGCATGGGTTTTTAATTTTATATTTCATTCCCTGCAGCTTTGATTTTTCCAGCCAGTGGGACAAATTGTTCTCTTAGTTACATCACTGTAAATTTACTGGTTCTTTCACTGACATAAATAATGAACAAAGGAAGATATATCAAAACCATTTTTATAATTGCATGAAAAATTGCTGTGGTAAATTTCATATTTATTGTGCTACTTCCAAGCCATCAGATATAAGCAGTAAAGGCAACAAATGAGAACTGGACTCAGTTGAAGGGTTCTCTACTTCTCCCATGCAGTAATTCTGCTAGACATTCTTTCTACAGATGTTTTTTATCCTTGCAAGTCAGTATTTTAAGTTTAATTAAATGTTATGTCTCATCTTGGGAAAAACTTCCTGATTTATGGTAGGCCCGTAAGTGTGGTTATCATTGTCCTTGGCACCTATTCACCTATTTCTATTTCAGTACCAAAACTGAGATTCAAATTTTCTTGGAAAGCAGCAGACTGTCACTGTGAATCACTGCTTGACAGGGCTGAATTTCAGGAACAGGAGGAGCACATGGATAGGCTTGAAAAAGATATCTTTCTTGGTCATCTGAATTTCATAGTGCAGTTGCTTATGCCCAAGGAAGTAAGCTCTTCAGAGCTGCCACTTGTGCTGGCCATGGTTTTATTCAAAATTTGTTTGACTGTAGACCCCTTAGTTATACCCATCAAGAAGAGTATTTCAGAGCCATAATAAAAAGTAGGCCAGCAAAACAGTTTATCAGTCCTGTATGCTTTATCCTACTACATAGCAGTGTATTTATTTAATGTTGAATATTTATAAGCTAACTTTTGCTGTGAAACATGGGTTTGGTTCAAGTATTGGGGCAATAAGAATGCTGTTGCTGCTTAGCACACCCTTTCACAAGGGAGAAGAGTCCTCTACACAAAAAAGGAATCTTAAATAGTCACCACTGTTAGTCCTGAGGGTAGCTGGGGAAAACACAGCACTTCCAGCTATGTGAGACGTTTTATCTACAATAATTAAATGCTCTGAGGATATACACTGCTATTACTCCCCATAATGGAATCAGTTTGCAACTTTTTCAGTCTTTCCATGTCAATGTGCACTAGGCCCGTGTATAAACTTGGATTTGAGAACATGAAAATCTTAGGCAAAGCTAGACCTGTGGTGTATTCCCATGGAACTCCAAAGCTGTATGATGGAGCAACCAGGAATGCAGATGCACTGCTGAGTGACTGTTCTGCACAGTTTAGGTGCATCCTGACTATCCCAGAAGCTCAATAGGTCTCTTTTTGGTAAAGAAACTCTTTAGATGTATTAGTCCAGCTTTTGGTGATGCCTGAATGACTTTAAACTAAAATAGACATGACAGTGCAAAATGAAAAAATACCTGAAACTAAAAATTGCTCAGTTTGACAAAAAAAAAAAAAAAAAAAGAAAAAAAAGAAAAAAAATCACAGACTATCCATCCACCCTTTGAGTGGTGAAGGTTTATGATGGATGAGATGACGAATTATTTGGTAGTGAAATAAGGATTTAAGTTTGGTACCATAGATCCCTGACATAAATATTTGTAACATTTTTTTTCACACTTTTAACTGATGCTTCTTTGAATGCTCAGGTTTCTTAGCAAAATTAATTTCCAGGTGTTTCTGCCACATATACAAATTTGAAAAGCAGATTCAGAAAAAGCACAGCACATGATGAAAGATAACATTAGTAATTGATTGCATGTGTTTGAAAAGGTTTCTTTGCATTCACTTATGTTTATTTGTATGCTTTTGTAAGGATTTTTTTTGTATTGTGGACTGCTCTATGCATATTACTGTGGCAACTCTTTAAATAGCTATTCAAAATTATGTTCAAGCATGCCAATATATATATGAGTTTAAATGCATGTGGCACTTTGGAGGAACATGAAAGATAACATCCCTGCCTATGAAGATAAACTGTAATCCAGAGAGAAAAGAATTACAGTGATGCCAATTTAAAACAAAAGAATGGAGTGGTTAACATTGAAGAGATGTGTACCTGAAAGTTTCTTGAAAGAATTTGATCACAAAACAGAATTTGTAGAGGATTAATCTTGTTAAAGAAAGAGAAGGTGCTATTCAAAGCCTAAGGGATGTGGAAGGAATTAAGCCCTTAAAGGAGCAAGAAAGAAAACAGTAGGAATGAAGACTGTAAGAAACATAGGTCTGCATGGTGTAAGAGAAGATAAGAACATGCATAACAACAGAAAAGAAACTGGAAAAAGTCAAGGACAGGATGTCATAGTATGAAGATTTTTGTCACTTTACATAGAACATTTCCTAAGATATGTCACAAAATCTTCATATGTAACCAGAATTGTGGATTCTTCTCTGAGTTTCTCGAAGTTCCTGCATGCTAATATTCTTTCTATTTCTTGCATTAGAGGGAAAGAGAATCAGTTCTGGCAATTTTTACAGTTAAGGATATTCTGCTGGAAAAAGAAATGCAATTTGTGAGGATCAAAGAAAATGCCAAGCAAAAAGACAGAATGATACTTCATCATGAGTGGCTATTTAAACATATCCCAGGGATGACCCTCAAGGAATATTTGTGCTACAAATCAAGCTCTCAAGAGATGCACATGCTAGAAGTAGGCATTCACCTTTAGTCAGATGATTTGTACATATGAATCATGATGTAGTCCTTAAATGTGTGGAGGTTTATATCTTCCCATTGGCTATTTTACGGAAATCACCATTATCTAGGAAAGGATCAGCATTATGGGGCAAAGACAACTGATGATCTCCAGAAGAGACAAGGCAGTTTTTTAGCTCGTGGAGAAATGTATTTTCTCTCTGTCTGCAACACTTAAGTTACAGTTTGGTGAGTTGCATCATGGTTTTTACATAAATTAATATGAATGGGATTCCTCTGAGCAGCAGAGAAATTTTCTGAGCTACGCATTTAGGCCCCTTTCATATAATATGTAGAACAAAACAGATGCTTCTAGAGAATTGCTTGTCTCAGCTTCAAGCTGGCACCTGAAGCAGGTTGGATGGCATAGGTCAGTGGCATGAAATTGGCCATTTTCTCCCTCTGTATATAAGGGAAATCCTGAATTACTAGCTTAGAGTTCTATGCCTGTCTGCACTGTAGTCATGTCAAGGCAGATGAAGTGAATCCCACACTGTGCATTTCCTGAATGATTATTTTAATTTGTAGCTGCTGCTGCAATGTAGCCCATCTTACTGCTCTCACCAGATACTGGTTGAATTTGACATTAGAATTTATCAATATTTTTGGCATTTTTTTGCCAATAATCTGTGTCAATAATTTGTTCAGACATGTAAATACATGTAAATGAAAATAATTAATCCCCTTGCTAAATGTTAAAGTAGAAAAAGATTTACTAATTTTCTAAAGCAATAAGCACGATATATGAAACCTAATTTATTTGGAAGTAATTTGCTCTCATTGATTTAGGAAGTTGAATACTTACATTTCTTAAATTGTCACCTTATCACCTTCTGGAGAATAGGAATTTCATGGCTCTTCAGTGCAAGAATGTGGACTAAAAAAGTGATTCTGAACAACTGTCTGCTATGTGGAGACTATCCCTTGAGCACAGGATAAGATGGGGTGAAAATATGTGATTATGTGGTAAATTACTATTGTAATGATGCATAAAAGAGCTAAATTAAGATTACAATAGCAAATCATAAAAATCATTTACAGCTCTTCAGCACTGCCTTTTCAGTTCCACTTTTAAAACCCTTCTGTAGAGGTGCACCTGTTTCATAGAACTAGGAAAGGATCTCAGGTTGTGGGAAATATCTAAGCATCACACAGCACTGGTAGAAATGACATATTCTTTTATTGGAATGATGAAATAATACAAATTTAAACTTAAACTTAAGTGACAATGGTAGAAGGTAGGTTAATTCAGTTTTATTCTAGTTCTGTTGAATTTAAATGATATTTTTACAAAAATAAATGTGTATTTATATTCTGATTTTAGATGGTACACTGAAAGAACTATCAGTCTGTCATGGGGTAGCTTTACCTTTAAGACAGCTTGGAAAGAGGGGAAGTTGAAGCTGCTGGTGGCTGATGGGAGTTTTTCCTCCTGACCAATTATCAGTCATTTCCAAGAATTGACAGCAGATCTGACCATTAAAAAGTGAATTCAACTTGTAAACACCTCCTTAAGATGTACAGTCAGAAGTGCCTTATTTTCTTTGGTTTCCGGCTTCTGAGAAGGTAACCAGGCTCTGTGGTAGCCTCCTCCACTTCCCCCCCCCCCCCCCCCCCCCCCTCGGCCGATGAAGGCCGCAGAGGACGAGAGGGAAGGGGGGGGAGGAAAGGGAAGCAGAGCCTGGCAGCTTGGTTTAGTTTTCAGTGTCTGCTGCTGGACTGAAACCTGACACCATGAACTCTTGCAGCTTTTCTAAAGCTTTTAATTCTTTTACTACCTGGATAAACAAACAGATTACTCCTTTTTCTCAGAAAAGACAGAGAACGAGAGAGACAATCAACATGCAGAAGACATCATAGAACCACCGAAAACAGTGAAGAAAAGAGTTAAGTTTAAGTAAGAAAGAGGGAATAAGGAGATGCATACAGCTGAAATATCTTTCTGTTACAGCTATGGAGATAGACAACAGTAGTTTAAAAGACTCCTTTAATTCATGACTAGAGTATGGGAGGAATAGAGTGTTCAAAGTGTGGACTTTAGAGAAAAGGAGAGAGTGGTTGTGATACTGTGGGTTGCTGGAAATGGGTAAAGTGAAGATTTTGAAGCCTTGAGGGGGCAAGGGGAAAGCTGTTTTCCAGGAAGGCTCACAGAAACACATGAAGAGGACTTCTACCTTTGAATACTTATCCTTAAAATAGCATCCTTAGACTCATTGACCCATGCACACCTCGGAGTGATGTGAAATGGGACGAGTGAACTCTAAAAACTCCATAGATTAGCAGAAAGAGACTTCTGTTTCTCTACAAAGACTGATGAAAAGACTCTAGCAAGAAATTGAGACTGTTTTTGACCACCAAAGTTCTAAAGTTTTTTTTGTCTCTATGTTATCATGTGTATAAAGAAATGGTCAAGTAGTGAAAGATAAAAGGGTTTTCTGAAAGTTTATTCTAGTGTTCTTATTCTTGTAGTTTGTTAATAAACTGTCTTTATTCCTTTTAAGTTTTAAGCCTGTTTTGCTCTTATTCTAATCCATATCTCACAGCAAGAAATAAGTAATTTTTTAGTTACTAGTTTAAAACCACGACACAGTCACAGCATATTGCCCTTTAATCCAGCAAGACATATATTAATATCACACACTTCAGCTAACAAATGGTATGTCATGTCTGAAAAAATTCCATGATGTTGGTAAGTGGACATTGGATAGATACTAACATCCTCCTCCCCTTCCTTGTGAAATGAACTGTGAAGATCAAGAGTTTACTACCTGGAAATGTAACATCCAGATGAAGCAATCTGCCACTTAAGGGAGAAGAACAAGAAAGCAATAAAGTACATCTACAAATAACAGATGAAGTTGATGGCTACGATTGAAGTTGAGAAAGTTGTTGAGAAATAAAATTGCCGTGACAATGAAGAGCAGCAGACATAAGCAATTCTTCACATAGCACATAAAGTTATTATTTCCACTTCTTCAGAAATAACAGAGGTACAACATGAAAACCACTCTAGATATTTTTGTACATATGTTCCACAGCATAATAGATTTTTCACTTTGCTTTCAGGAAAGTGAAAGTGTTTCCACCAGAGCTGCATTTCTTTGTGTTTATTTGTAGTCTCCCAAGCCCAACTGTATTGCTTCATCAGCAAGTTTTGCTTCCTCAGTGCTCATCTATAGCATCTGCATTCAAGTATTCATTCTTTACAGGAAGAGTTTCTTCACTTGTTTTATGTCTTTGTAATAGGTATTGTCTTCAAGGAACTCTACAGGGGAAGATACAGGTGTAACTTACCTGCATGGCATTATTGTCATCTGTGCATTTCATTTTAGGAACAGTTGAAATTACAGAGATGATTACTTAGTGTTGTGATGCTTACAGTCATTTGGAAACCAAATATTTTATTCTTGATGAGATACATTTTAGACTTTGAAGGATGATTTGGGATTTTCCTCACAGTCTCTCACATTTTTTTATTTTTAATGTAAAGTACAAATATATGGATAAATAGTGAGATAGCATAGGCTCACAGACATCCATCAATGAATGAAAGAAAAAAAAAGAAAGAAAGAACTGCAAAACAAATTGTCCTTTGCTGTGGGAGGTAAAGAATGCTCTGAGGTGCTAAACTTGCCTGTATTATGTAACTGAAATTAAATATCAGCACTTACCCAAACTAGAATAAGCAGTACAGAGTAATTAAAATTATAGAAACTTTTACAGATGGTTCAATGAGAATAAGCAGAGAAAACAAAAGCAGAAAACAGATGAATAGAACTTCTGCTGTTCCTGACTATAAAACTGCTGTGCTCTACTCCCTGGGTTAGAAATGCATCTAGCTTCATAGGCAGTTCATCTCTACTGGTTTTCCCCTTTAGCAATGATCTTTCCTCAAGAACTCAATTAAAAAACAAGACATTTTATTTCTTTTTATCTCATTTTTTGTCTTTTTATGATTTGTTTTTAAACCACTGTTGCTTTGGGAAGTGACAGTGTCCAATCCCAAGAAGCATTTCTGATTAAAAATAAATACCAAATGTGGGACCATTCAAGTCCCTGAGCTTGAAGAGTAACCATATGAAATCTTCATGATATTTTCACATTTTGTGCAGCTGCTGGTAAGGGAACATGAGAGAGGAAATACTTTATTCATAATAGGATCATATAGTAATTAAAACTAAAATTAACTACATAAAACCAAATTTTAGAATAACTTTAAAGTCGCCAGGGAAGAGGAATGACAGTTCATTCCATTTCTACCAGTCTGATGCCAGCGTCTGGAGAGGGATCAGGTCACCATGAGAGCACCTGAAAAGCATCACAAAGGAATTTCAGCTACTCCAGCTGGTAAGTCAGCTTCATGAGGACTCAAATGCCTCTATGCAAAGGCACGTAATATGGGGCATAAACAAGAGGAGTTAGAGTTGTACATGCATCTGCAGGGCAATGATCTTGGCATTGTGGAGACATTGTGGACACCAAAAAGGTGGGAAATGTGAAGCCTTGGCCACAGAGACTGTGAAATGGTGGAATTGGAGGTTCTTGGGGCAGTGTGGATGGCACACAGCAAGCTTGCTACCCTGGACTTCAGGAGAGCAGACTTCAGCCTCTTCAGAGATATGCTTGGTAGAGTATTATGGGATAAAACTTTAGAGGGAGGAGGGGCCCAATAAAGCTGGTTAGTCTTCAAGGATCACCTCCTCCAAGCTTGGAATCAATTCATCCCAAGAAAGAAAGCCAAGAAAAAACACCAGGAGGCCGGAATGTATGAACAAGAAGGTTCCGGACAAAAACAAGTACAAAAAGGAAGCCTAACAGAGGGTGTAAGCAAGGTGTCCTGGACAGAGAGATTCTCCAAACAGATGGGGATCTGGTTAGGATAATTAAAGTTCTGATAGAAATAAATCCAGTCAGGGACATTCAGGGTAGCAAGAAAAGCTATAATGTTGGTGTTAAAAGGCAAAGAGAAGATGCCAGCTTCTGCTTCTCTTGTGCAGTGGATGATTTGAACCTTTGTCTCTGCAGGATCATTGTGAAGATCCTGTTAATCTTTCTCACATTCTCTGATACCACTCTTTCTGCTTGCCTTCACCTGTTAGCAAGGCAGGTTCTGAGCCACACCACATGGCCTGCAGGCAATCTTCTGCTCTGGCCCAGGGAGAGGCACCAGCTGCTGCCTGAAGCCCCAGACCTGGATAGCCACATCTGCCATTCAGAGCTCTGAGCCAAGGCCTCTGCTGCAGCTGCTCGAGCTGATGACAAGCTATGTGTCTTGTGGCACATGCCCAAATTTGTCTATCAGATTCATGCTGCTTTAAGCAGCTTTCCAGCACCCTTCCATAACTTTTCTGCACAAAACAATGTGCCCATTAGCTACACTTGATGCACTATAGGTGTGGTAGGTCATTTGACAGCTCTAGCCCATAGGTGTGTAACACTCCATATAACCGGGAGTCAGTTGCAAACAAAAGATCTAAGCACCTTTTGTCCAGGAAAGACTAGCAGATACTTTTATAAACTGAGTTTGCTAGATGGGAAAGCCTCTAGTACTCACACTTTTCCAGCAGCAGGAGGCACCTCAAAATTCTTAGACAAAATCCTGGAAGTCCTCCAACCAACCCAGGCAAGAAAAGAAGCCCAAAAATAGATGTGTAAAGTGTTATGGCTGTTAGCTGCCTCTGCTGCACCCTGGGCAAAAGGAGGTAAAGTTTAAATAAATTAATATTACTTGTATAGCTCTATAATGTGTATTTTTGGAGAAAGAGTGAGCCTTTTGCTTTATACTTTGCTGGTGTGTATACTATAAGATATCCAAAAATGTAAATAACTTTACCTGAAAGGAGTTTTATTTAGAGCTAATTAGCATAAAGGAGTTTTATATCCTCTACATGAGCAGAATGCCTGAACATTCTGATTTTCTTAACACTGTTATGAAAGTTGTGCAGAAGGAAATGTTGAGAAACTTCTCTCCCACATTAAACAACTAAGATGCTTTCTCTTAAGCAGACCATTATTAATTGTTTTCAGAACTATTTCAGAAGATTGATTCATGCATAAAAATGCATTTAGTCAAGGATTTCAGATTTCAGCAACTCTGCTTAGAAAAGCTTTATAATTTTCTTCTTGAAGAAAGATCTTTAATTACATTGGAGCAATAGAGTGGGATTTATGCATATATTCTAATTATGTACTAGTAAAACTGAAAAGCTCTTCGTTAAAACCATGTGGAGAAAAATCAGACACATGCCAGCACTTCATTACTGAGAATTTAAGAGGAATTGTGTGGTGGCTTATTATCAGTGTTACATAAATAGAAGGGCACTCTACATATTGCATACGTCGACACAGTCTTTTAGATAAAAAAATAGGCCGATTTTGAGAAAACATTAGAAGATGCAAATTAACTCAGTTAATTAAACCAAACCAATTTATTCTACATTAGCACCTCACTACCTGTTTAATAGAGAAAGCATAATAATTAACATGTTATTTCTAAGTTAAATCTGTATATTTATCTCCATGTACAAACATATATGGAAAATATAAGATGAAAGATCAAGAATCACTCAACCTCAACTTAATTAGATCTAAATAATCATCAAATAGTATAATTAGATCATAGTTCATAAGAATTACATGCTTATAGCATGATCAGACTATATGGCATCCTTTCTGTTTAAACAAGAGCCTTTATGATGAAGGGTTTTCTCATGTTGTAAACAAGGACAGCTGGTGCACGGGCTGTGTTACAACACACTGGAATAGTAATACAATAGATTTATTGTTACTTCTAAAATTGTGTATAAAGAAGTCATTCATATTTTAAACACAGAATTACTGAGCATTTCTTGCCAAATCGCAGACCCTCATGAACAAATCCCTTTGAGTCACAAGCACATGACTCTCCACTTCTGAGGGTCAGTCCATAAGATAATAAAATAATTAAGACTCATGAAGGGGTTGGGTATGTACAAAATCCAGCTGCTGACTCCAATTTCATAGAAGGGAGCTAAGTAAACTATGAATCTGAGCAGAGTAGAGAGGGGATAGCAGTAGAAGTTAGAAATGAGAATGGAAAAAACAGTGTGTCTGTGAGTCTCTGCTGAAGTTCACATTTGGCCAGCTCCTGCAGCTCTGTTATTGAGATCCCTTATATTATACACCTAGACATAAAAAAAGAATATTGCTGTATATTCTAAGTGAACCAGCTCATTAAACGTAAAAAGAATTGACACAGTGATTTGATTATGGAGAAGATTTTTTGTGGCTGTGTGTATAAAATACATAGCTCATTCTTTTTTAAGTAAAAAAAAAACCCCTAAATTATGCATAAGACACATATCACTGCATGATTAAACAACATAAATAATTTTATAATATTTAAAATATCCCATTTTTACCTCTATCAGTATGTATTTTTAATGAAAAGTATTACTGTTTTTTTTAAGGGTAACTTTAAAGTAGGACACATATGAATGAGAGACTTTCACTATCACCAGTTTTAGTATTGTTCTACTATGAACAAATTTCTCATGTAATTTGTTTCTTACACTGATCAAATTTGATTTTAATCTTCTAAGATTTCTTGTCTAAATTACTCTTTTGAGAAGAACCACAGAATTATAGAATGGTTGAGGTTGGAATGGATCTATGGAATTCATCTGGTTCCAACCCCTCTGCTCAGGCAGAATCACTTAGGGGTGCTTGGCCAGGATCATGTCCAGATGGCTTCTGAATAAAAGGATGGAGACTCCACATCTGCCTGGGCAGCCTATGCCAGTGCTTGGTCATTCACAGCGTAAAAAAGTGTTTCCTGATGTATTGACATATTCCTATGTAGAAACTTGTGTTTCAGTTTGTGCCCATTGCCTCCGGTCCCGCAATTGGGCACCCCTGAAAAGGGCCAGGATCCATTGACTTAACACCCCCCACTTCAGGTAGTTACATACATTAATAAGAGCCCACCTCATCCTTCTCTTCTTTAGGTTAAGCAGTCACAGCTCTCCAGGTTTGGCCTCACAAGTGCTGAGTAAAGGAGAAGGATCACCCCCCTTGACCTGAGGTCATTACCTTGTCTAACACAGCAACAGATACCCTTAGTCCAGGCAGACAATACCCACTGCTCTCCCCTCATCTACTTGGTCAGAAATTACACTGTAAAAATGTATCAGTTTGGTCAAACACGAATTTCACTTGGCAAAGCCATGTTGGCCATTCTCTATGATTTTCTTGTTCTCATGCATGGAAATAGTTTCCAGGATTGGCTACTCCACTGCCTTTCCAGGGATCAAGGTGAGGCTGATTGGCCTGTAGTTCCCTGGATCCTCCTTGCCCTTCTTCAAGACAGGAGTAACACTTTTCCTGCAGTCTTCAGGTACTTCTTGCAGTTGCCATGATTGATCAAAGTTTATCCAGAGTGGCCTTGCAATGACAACAGCCAACTCCCTGGGCATCATGGGTGCATCCCACAGGCACCCACTGGCTTATGCATGTCCAGACCATCAGGAACTCAAACTGTTATTACTGGAGTTAGAGCAGCACTGAATTTGTGTGTTGTGTTCCTCCCACATATGGTGTACTGTTATAGAAATAGAGACAGGCAAAGTCAAACAACAAGAAATGCGGAGAGAAGAGGTTCAGAGAGGTTCAGAGAGGTTCGGAGACGTTCGGAGAGGAGAGGTTTGGAGAGGTTCGGAGAGGTTCGGAGAGGTTCGGAGAGGAGAGGTTCGGAGAGGTTTGGAGAGGTGAGGAGAGGAGAGGTTCGGAGAGGTTCGGAGAGGTTTGGAGAGGTTCGGAGAGGTTCGGTTCGGTTCGGAGAGGTTCAGAGAGGTTCGGAGAGGTTCGGAGAGGAGAGGTTCGGAGAGGTTCCGAGAGGTTCGGAGAGGAGAGGTTTGGAGAGGTTCGGTTCGGAGAGGAGAGGTTCAGAAAGGTTCGGAGAGGTTCGGTTCGGAGAGGTTCGGTTCGGAGAGGTTCGGTTCGGAGAGGTTCGGAGAGGTTAGGAGAGGTTCGGAGAGGAGAGGTTCGGAGAGGAGAGGTTCGGAGAGGTTCGGAGAGGTTCGGAGAGGAGAGGTTCGGAGAGGTTCGGAGAGGAGAGGTTCGGAGAGGTTCGGAGAGGTTCGGAGAGGTTCGGAGAGGTTCGGAGAGGAGACTCGAGGTTCGGAGACTCGAGGTTCGGAGAGGAGAGGTTCGGAGAGGAGAGGTTCGGAGAGGAGACTCGAGGTTCGGAGAGGAGACTCGAGGTTCGGAGAGGAGAGGTTCGGAGAGGTTCGGAGAGGAGAGGTTCGGAGAGGAGAGGTTCGGAGAGGAGAGGTTCGGAGAGGAGAGGAGAGGTTCGGAGAGGAGAGGAGAGGAGAGGAGAGGAGAGGAGAGGAGAGGAGAGGAGACTTGAGGTTCGGAGAGGAGAGGAGAGGAGACTCGAGGTTCGGAGAGGAGACTCGAGGTTCAGAGAGGAGACTCGAGGTTCGGAGAGGAGACTCGAGGTTCGGAGAGGAGAGGAGAGGAGAGGAGAGGAGAGGAGAGGAGAGGAGAGGAGAGGAGAGGAGAGGAGAGGAGAGGAGAGGAGAGGAGAGGAGAGGAGAGGAGAGGAGAGGAGACTTGAGGTTCGGAGAGGAGAGGAGAGGAGACTCGAGGTTCGGAGAGGAGACTCGAGGTTCAGAGAGGAGACTCGAGGTTCGGAGAGGAGACTCGAGGTTCGGAGAGGTTCGGAGAGGAGAGGTGAGGAGAGGAGAGGAGAGGAGAGGAGAGGAGAGGAGAGGAGAGGAGAGGAGAGGAGAGGAGAGGAGAGGAGAGGAGAGGAGAGGAGAGGAGAGGAGAGGAGAGGAGAGGAGAGGAGAGGAGAGGAGAGGAGAGGAGAGGAGAGGAGAGGAGAGGAGAGGAGAGGAGAGGAGAGGAGAGGAGAGGAGAGGAGAGGAGAGGAAGAAGAAAAATTAAGGATCAATGAACACTTGTCACTCTGTGATACTCTTAAAAGTGATCTTCATCATTTTTCCCAACCACAGATTCATTTTCCTAAACACAGATTCTCAGCTGTAACTGAGAGAAAAAGGGTTGAAAAGCATTTGGGTTTATTTGAAATACTGGGTTTCACAAAATGTTCCATGTAAGCCAGAGGAATGGGAAAAAATTACCTACTGATATGTCTGTTGTGCCTGGCAGATACTCTCAATTTCTCAGATTTGTAATAATAATTCATGGCATATGCACAAAATCTGTAATAAAATTGTTGTTAAAGTAAATTTAAGGTATACATCTACAACATAGTGTAACTATCACTATTATATGTATGTTTTTTTCACAATAAACTATCAAAAGGACTGGGTCTTGAATGCTGAAAATACAACCCAACTTTCATTTCCACACACAGACAGAGACCAGGGCAATATTTACTTTTACTAGAAACAGTTGTGTTGGTATAGCTCTTACAATGTCAGTTTGCTTTAGAGTAATTTTTTGGCTTTCTGCAAGTGACAGTAAAGCAAAATTTTTTCCCCTCTCTATCAATCTCTGTGTGTTCTGCTCTCACTATTCACCTCTTTGCAAGTCCTGTGCACCTATAGCACTCATTATGAACAGATCTGGCTAAAGGTCTTCAGAGAGAGCTAGGGGTTAGCCATAAGATGTGTCCAGAGATATTTCTAACTTCACACAACGTTGTGTGTATTGCATCTTGACACAAAGATAAAGTTCATTGTATCTTGATACAGAAGTAAAGTTTAGTTGGTCATTTCCTTAAATCTAGTGTTTCAATAGTACACTTACACATTTTTAAAAATTCTATCCTTACAAGTAAAAGGTCTAGGAAGTTTTCTTTTAAAAGAAGGATCAATATTTCCTTTACAGTACTATATCTAAAGAAAACTGGATCATGGGGAACAAATCCTAGAATGATTTAGTTCATTCAACATGAAAACTATATGAAAGTTAGTTAAAAAGTAATATTCTTATATGTAACTGCTTTGTGATTCTTCATTCTTTTCTCACTGAGATTTTCTTATTTCACAAAATGAGCTGATTTTCTTTTTCCTGGAAAGATTATATGAACAGACTCTACATAGGCTAATATAGAGCTGTATTTCTATCCCAGAATAGAAAAAACTCACTACTGATTTTTGCTTAAAATACCAACCCATAAGCAGGTCTGGGATAGCAGACACCTATCACTGATCTGCACAGAAATCTGAGCCCCCTGTTTAGACACAGCCACATAGTCCCCACACAGCCAGCCCTCTGTTTCTGACCTTTTTTCACAGTCCTCAATGGAGCCATCTTCTGTCTTGGAAACCTGTATTTCTTCAACCCATTTCTTTATTTGTCAAGTAGGAGACTTGGCATGTTGTGTAAGAGTGCCAGACCATCCCAGAAAGCAGTCAAAAGAAAGTGTAGAGGAGCAAGGGACTGAATTCCTCAGGCCTTCAGTCACCAGAAGTAATTCACTGTCAAAGCAAGAGCCAGAAATCCTCTTTCCAGCATTGCTGCTCTGCTAATACCCATTAGGGACAAATGCCACCAGGCTGAAATTGAGCTTTCAGGAAGGTAAATGTTCCCAGTCCATCAATGGGCTCCTGAGAGACAGTGAGGCACCACTGCTGCATCTTGAGTTGCTGTCTCCTTTTCCAAATCACATGGCCAGACTGGTATGGAAAGTGACTGGTTCTTCTCAGCAAACAAGTTTAGTAAAAAGATTCTGTTCTGTGCTTATGTAGAGAGTTACTATAAAACAAAACATTTGAAGGGGGAAAGAGAACATAAACCTGTCCTTGATGCACTGATGCCTCAAAGCCCATCTCTCGGTCTGTCCTTTCTTCTTGTAGTCCTGGCAACAAGAGAGGTCTTCCACAGCTTTCTGCACATTCTAGTAGTTTTAAGTCTAGAAGTCAAGACCTCAGAGAAGATGATAAAAGAATAAAAGGTGGTGTAGTATGTCCTGACTCTAGGCTCCAGGTTCAGGATGGTATCAGGGGAGCAAGAGAAGATTGGGAAATGTGTGGGAAGCAGCCTGCAGCCAGATTTTTTTACTTGATGGATGTGTGGGCAGCCACCCACCACGCCTTATGTTATGCACTGAACAAAATGACGTTTTTCATTCAGCTCTCACAGGACCCGGGTTTCTCTAAAAGGACTGGGCATACACAACAGCAGGATGCTACATACGGATGTGAGAGAAGCTTCGGGCTTGGTGCTGTGAAACTTATTTTACAAGTGAGAGTAAAGCATTAAGTTACCATTTGGGATACAAGAAATGTTCTTTCCCTCCTCTAGCCAGCCAAGCCAAATTTCTGCCTGTAATAAGGGAAAAAAAAAAGAAATTGTTGCTGTAGGACATGCAATGATTCACACAGACACGGCTCCTGTATGACAGGGAAAAAAACCTGGTTTTATTCTTACAACTTCAGTATTTATAGATTCTCAGCAATGACCAGGGATTAGATACTTAGGTTGCCACCTTTCCAATCACACTGGTCATGTGAGATGTCCATGAAAAGATGTGTATCAGAAAGAATGTATACATATCTATGTTTACAGTCACTGTCCTGGGAAAGTTCTTAGAAATTATGTGAACAAGATCGAAAGTCTTAGTTTTCAGGGTGACAAGAAATCTAATGCCTTCAGGAAACAAATGATAAAGGACAGGAAGAAGGATAGGAACCCCTGAGTCACCGAATCACTGAATCATAAAATATGCCAAGTTAGAAGGGACCCATCAGGATCATCCAGCCCAACTCCTGGTCCCACACAGGATACCTCAAGAGTCACACCATGTGCCTGAGAGGATTGTCCAAACACTTCTTGAACTCAGGCTGGTGCTGTGACTACTTCCCTGGGGACCCTTTTCCCATGTCCCCAGACATGCTCTGGGTAAAGAACCTTTTCCTAATATCCAACCTAAACCTCTCCTGACACAGCTTCAGGCCATTCTCTCTAGTCCTGTCTAGTCTAGTCACTGGGCACCACAGAGAAAAGATGTCTGTCTCTCCTCTTCCCCATGCCTGGAAGTTGTAACTGCAATGAGGTCTCCTTTCAGTATCCTCTTCTCCAGGCTAAACAGACCAAGGAAAAAGATATAAAGAGGAATATATAAAAAGATAAGATAAAAAGATATAAAGACTCTTTACATCAGGACAAATCAGAATAAATCAGGACAAGTAGAATCAATATAGCTGCAGATGCTGCAATAGATAATATTCTCCTCATGGAACCAGATCCACAAGGCTATAAACACAGCATGAGCTGGACAAAGGTCTAGGAAATGATAATTCTTACTGCAACTATGTGAGTGAGATTCCTCATTTGCTTTAGCTAGGTTGTAGAGGGCACACATCATCAAACCAGTACCACATGCAGCCCTGGTGGACTTTAACACTGTAAAGGTTCAGCAATGGCAAATATGTGTCAATTCTGGCAATAGAGGTAAGAATTGTCATGCAATGAGTATCAAAACAGTAAGGTAGTCTGGCATTTCAAAAATACTGGGCATCATAAACACATTTCATGGGTCTAATGCTGATAAGATGAGACTGAGAGACACTAAGGTATTGTGATCAGCTGTCTCTTCTTCCAGTTCCTTATATAAGTCAGGGACTTTTTTTCCACGGATGTTTGAGGGAATGTGTATCTGCTTAAAGCTGAGAACAGCTGGGCATTTTTTCCCACTGGAACCTGATAATGCTGTCTTAGGTTTCAAATGGATCAGAAATATACACGCCTAGTGTTAAGTCCTGGAAGGGGGACTTTGATATATTGAAATTGATAGCTTACTCTGGATCATCTCAGAATCTGGAAGATGAAATTGTACTATCAGTAAACATTAATGCTTGAGTTCCTCTCAATCAGGACTGTGTAGTCACATGAGGTATGATATTCAGAGATACCCCAGAAATTCAAAGTATGGATATGATTGAAGCAGTGATGCCCTGAAAATATTCTTGTTAGGGCAGCCATTGGAACAGATCCAGGAGAACACTGTAAATGTAGGTATGGATCTGTGTTTTGCAGTTGTTCAAACGCCACAATCTAGTTATAAAGTACACCAGCACTCAGTCGAGAACTTTTGGAAAGTACCAACAGCAGGCTGTGTCACAGTGGAAGGTGAGGTAGGAGCTAAGTGTGACAGAAACTGAGGTGAAACTCATCAAAAAGATGAGAGAATTCATGTTGCTTGGAAACACAGGCAAGACTGTGCAGACTAATACCTGGTAGTGGAGATGAAGCAGTTTTTGCTTGGACCAGTACTGAAACACATTTCCTACATAAACCACTGTAGTTCAAATGATATATTTAAAATGTTATAATTCCATGCTTAATATGCTAACTAGAATTAAGAAAAGAGCATTTAAAAGTTTGGAATTGCTAGGCTGGAACAAGAATGATCACTTATTAAGCATATTAATTTTTCTTCATGAGTGATGAATCTTGAAAACCATAGTGATTTATCAAAATAATTAAATTCCATTTTCTTTTCAGATATAAATGCCTACACAGCTTGCCAAAGTAATCCTTGCTTGCTACTCAGAAGACTAAACTTTCATAAATGTACTTTCTAAACCACATTTTTTCTTATTCATTTATGAGGTAAGAAAAAAAAATATTTTTTTTATTCATTCTGATTAAAATCTTCAATGTTGTTCATGCTAATCCTGCCAAAAGAATTTGTTTTTCAGAATCAGGTTCACATGTAGCACAGGGATAAAAAAGACCCAGTTCCTCATTGGTAGACAGTGCTAATTTCATCCTGATTTGCTTTCATCTGTTTTAGCAACAATTCAGGCAACTAACCCAAATTTCAATATTTTGATTGAAAAAAAGGCTCAACGTGGTACTGAAAATTAGAAACACCCAGCATTCACCAATGAATCTCAAAATTATAAGAATTAAATATGTTTTTAACATGCTATTTTATTTACTTTTTCTTTATTCTTTCAAGTCAAGCACTTAGATCAAGTTTCCCTCTGCAATCAATATGCCTATAAATTGTAGATTGTTTTAAAATTAAGTTGATATTCACAGGAAATCGGTTTCCTCCATGAAGTGGACTTTCAAAGAAAAAAAAAATAGAATATTTTGATACTTGGGGTAATGTTTAGGCTGCCTGAAGAGCTCTTACTGAGAGTTAAAACTAGGATAGGCTGCACTAGATGAGTACAGCACAGGATATTGATAGCATTTGGCAAACACATACAATATATTTTGGAATAAACTCCTATAGTAACAAACACATATATTTAAAAATACTTCAAAAATCTCAACTGTTAATCTGGTTTGCCAAAATTCATGTCTTTTATTTCCTTCTCTTTTTCCTACTCCCTGCTTATCTTAACCCTGTTGATCTTACCCTTTTTTGTTTATAAGATCTACCAGGTCATGACTGTCTTCCATTAAAGCTGGACTTTTTATTGCATTGCCTTCAATCATCATGCTGGAAAATGCTCTCTATGCCAAGTAATGTAAATAGGTTTGTATGTATATTGTTTATGATTCAAGTCCTTCGGCACAAAGATCTATATCCATTCCAGCAGGACACAGTGGCAAGAGAGAGAGAGCACTGTGATTCAAGGACTGACTCATTTTCCCCTACACCTCAACAACATGGGCCTTCCATCCATGGAAAGGGGTTACAACCTGCTCTGAATCCCCAACTTGGTGGTACAATTCTTCCTGAGAACCGTAGTGGTACAAGAGCCACAGTGGGCTGAGACTACTAGGGTCACTTTCCTGCTGCATGCAGCACTGGGATCCCTATGCACATTCTCCTGTCAGTGTTTGGGAGCAGTAGGAGGGGGGCTGCTCTGCAAGCAGAGGCAAACCCAAAGCTGAGGACAATACCGAGGCAGGGAAGGCAGCAGCTCTGATGAAAAGAGCCAAGTACCTGAATGTGGAAAGCAGATCAGGTCTGGTGACCGGACAATGGTTGGACACGGCCCAGTGGTTGCCAATTTAGTCTACAGTGCTCAGACAGGTCAGGGACCAGGTCAGAATGCCAAGTGTATGGATTGGAGGCAGAATCAGGGAGGTATGAACAATCATCTTGCAGCATGACTCAGGCACAGAACCAAGATGACAGCCTGAGATTGTGTCCTGGTCCAGAGAATAAGGGAAGGCCCCTCCAAGAACCTTCTCATATATCTCCTCAAAGCCCTTAATGTATCACAGTTGGTCCTGAGTCTGGGCAGACAGAATCCTGGGATGGGGGAGGATTCATGCTGGTAATTCCCAGCTGTCCTGGAAATTAACTGATTTAGTCCATTTTGGAGTATGAACCCATTTTATGTTAAACTGAAGATTAGGAAACTGAACTGACTTGGCAGAATTCTGTATGTATGCATATTCTGGATGTATGTATATCCTACAGGACATCCTAAACATTACTACAGTATCCTTTGCCATAGCAGTAAGGGAGCAGTAGTCTCTTCTCATAGATTTGAGGTAGAATTTAATTTATGTTTTAACTTACTCAATTGGTTTTTTTTATATATCTTTAATACTATGAACTGGGAGACTCTTGAGTATTTTTCACAAACAATAGATTAATCTTGACAAGTCCCTAGTGAGATTTTCTTAAATCCATAGTAGAATAAAATCAAAATATGGAGCTAGGAGACTATACTAATTTATCATCTTCCTAAAGTCTGAAATTACAAGTAATTTTCAAACAACTTCAAGTTTTTTTTCAAATTTCACTTGGGTAGATTTAAAACAATGGTATTACTAAAAATTTAATAGTATGGAGAGTGTTTATAAGAGATATATATCATTAATTTACATAGATTAAAGGATGCCTTTCATTAAAAAATAGTATTTAATATCCAGTGAGTGTATATATATATATATATATATGTATGTATATGTATATCAGGAGAAAATTAAAACCATATATACCAACTTTTAGAAGGATATTTATATTTATACATTCAATATTGTTATTGCAATGTCATATGTTTAATGTTATTAAAGCATAATGCATGGTTTTAATATTCATTTCTTATGTATTTTAAGACTTTATTGGGTTTAATATTCCAAACACAGCAAACAGTTTATGTCAAATACCTCATTATCCATTTGTAAAAACAAGTCTCTTATAACTGCAGTAATTGGATAAGAAGATGTAAAATATAAGTTTGAAAACTAGCTACAAAGGGAATGGTTTGCAATACATTACCTAAAACATGCCAAGGAAAAGTATTTTTTCATACCTCTTTAAATTTATGAGAATTTTCTTTTCTTATTTTCTTTTTTATTTTCTTATAAGATCATTCACAGTTTATAAAGGAGCGAAGTAAATTCTTGGAGCAACAGCAAACATGCCATACACATGTCACAGGCAGAAATGCTGGCTGGATGAGACATTCAGAGGTTCTTTAGTCCATTTTGCTACTGGATACCATTTGGTAGCCAAGCCATTAATTATGACATTTTGAGCCTGGCAGTCCAGCTACTTCTCAACCTATCTAACAGTTGATTCATCCAGATCATGTGTCTTCAGGTTTGCAGTGAGTTCTCTGCAGGAGATGATGTCAAAAGACCTACTAAAGGAAGGTATATTACATCCAACAAAAAATAACAGCAAAGAATATTAAAAAGTACCTCAGTTGCCCAGTGCATACAGTTGTACTTTACTGTATTGCTCTCATAGATGTCAAACCATTCCTTCCTTTTTGTAAACAATAAAGCCAGTGCCTAAAAGTGAAAAAAATGCATGTGCAAGTGAACTCTCCACAAACCAACTGTACATGGCAGAGAAATCAAGTAACACTATCCCAACGTCGTTGGGATAATAACCTGAAAAGACAACAAAAAAACCCCAACATTTCTCATATAAAGTATACAGAACTCTGTTGTCTAGGTCAAGTGGAAACCACATTTGTTTTCTTATTTCTGTAATGAAGAAGCAGATTTCAGAAGAAGTTCCAAAAGTCTACACTGTTGGACTGAGGAGAAGAGCCTTCTGTTTTTCTGACCACTAAGTTACCAGCCTCATATGAAATTAATCTAGGAATGTATCTTGTTTATTGTAATCAAGCTGTCAAGCTAAAGCTTGACAAGAGGTATCTGAAAAAGATTCTGTTTCTTGCCTATAAATATAGAACTGTTTCATTAGCAGAGTTACTTCCCATATGCCTATTTCTTCCTATGTTTTATTGGTTCTGTGCAGAAGTGGTATTATTTTGGATGCCTAGAACAGGTGTAGTATTTGTATTGTGTACATAGTTCCACAGGCTGATGGGCAGTTACCATGAAAGAAAGCTTTTAGAGTTCATGACAGAGACTAGTTTTATTTGACTAAAATAGTTGTCCAGCCAACAGTAATACAGTGTGCCTATCAATAAAGATTGTGTAATTGGATATTTATTTAAATGAAAGATGCTTGTCTAATCTGGCCATTTAATTTTTTTTTTCAAAAATATTATAATTTCATAGAAAAAACCAACTTCCTGATGGCACCAAGCCAAAATTTCTCTTTGAGGATGTACATGCACATTAGAAACATCCCTTAATTTTATACTTTAAGATTGCTAAAGGGAATGTGTTCCATCAGTACAGAAGTTGACCCTAAGATGTGTCTGTAGATGTACACAAGGGCATTTGCAAAATAATACACGATACACTGTTCTCTCAGAGGAGTCGTTGAATTCAAAATTCTTTCTTTTATATATTTCCAGTTTCTAGGTTTTCATATTTTTTTTCCTTCAGAAAACCTAAACTCAAATGAATCATAAAAATCTACTCTGCGACTGCTTCTAAGAACCCAACTTTAAGGATGTAGACGAGATCTGGAGGCTTCTTTATTGATTGGAAAATTATGCTACTGCTTAAATGAAGAAGTTCACTTTTGATCATGTATACAAACATGTAATTTGACAAGTGTGACCTCCACTGCTCTTTTACAAAATTCTCCAGGTTTTCCTGGTGAACAAAGTGTATCAATTGACTTTTTATCAAAATAAGGAAGAATAGACTAACCATCTGTCACTTTGCAGAGCAGCTGCATGGAAGAAGTCTTTAATGAATATCACTTGCTTGGCCCTTTCTGTTTTGCAGTAAATAAGCTGAGAAAAACTCAACTGTAATTTAAGAGATTCAATGTTTCCTTGCTTCCTGAGTTCCTGCCTTTCTTTTCCTTCCTTTCTTTTTTGATAATTTGCCTTCTAGTTAGACACAAGCTTCTCGATTCTAAGACACAACCATCGTCAGCTTCAATTGCACTATAATACAGAGCTCTAAAGGCCTTGATCTAGAAACATACCAAAGATTTTTCCTCATCAAACCATAGTACAGCCAGCTCATTAAGATGCAATCCTGTGGGCAAACATAACCCTGCAGCGGATTACATTGATTCTAGCACTTCATACCCAAAAATTCAGATGTCTCCAGGCCCACCCAGGTATATGTGAGGTGTGGGGTATTGTGTTGCCTTTTGGATAGTCCTGTATGGTTATCTCCTTAGGGCCATGATGATTTCTGGTCTTGTAAAATGTAGCAATATTGATGACACATTTTTCTTTCATAAATTAAGGCATCAGAGTCTCAGAGAGGAACAATAATCTTTGTTTAGAAAAGCATCAGGAAATGAAGAAAACATAATAAAACTTAGGCAGATAAGCCAAAAATTTAGATTTTACCAGATATAGTAACATGGTCTCCAGATCTACAGATCAACAGGAACAGCAAAACAATTTCAAAAACAAGCCAAAGAGTTTACCAAAAAATTTTTTGAAGATAAAATCTTTCCACTATGAAAGAAGGAAATTTAATGCCTGTACGTTTGAGGATATAAAATGGTAATCATCTAGTGAACTGATCCTTGTTCTCAGATTACTGTACCAACCTGCTTTTGCTAGTCTCTGGGTGTGATGTCATTGCAAAGAGGAATATCACCTAAGCAACCCTATAATGCTAAAAAGCTTATAGCTGAACTGTGTAGAAGGAAACAGATGGGGCAGTATCTGGAAATTTTATTTGTCAGATATCGCCCATCTGTTTCTCTCCCTATCTGCATGTTTTGCAGTAATATCCTTTTTTAGGAAGGCAAGTCAATCTAATTCTACAGAATTGGTTTAATCTTGTGTTTTATTATTATTTTTTAATTTTTATTTTTCACAACTCATTAATGGCTGGCAGGGAAACATAAAACCCACACTGGTGATTCAGCCAAATAATTTTTATTTCCATTCCATGAGAGGCAAAGTTATACTTCAGGGCAAAATTAGTAGATGTTAACTTTTCTTATTAATTGGGTCTAACAATTTTGAGTTTCTCACATACAATAGACTTCCTAAATAAATGAATGATAGAAAGTATTTTAAAATGCATTCTAAAACTGAAACAATTATGTGTCATTTCAGTCTAAGTTCTAGTTTCTTTATAATGAAATGAGTAGCTATTAAAATCAGTAAGTCTTTTTTGGCAGCTATCTGATTCTCTGAAAACAGAGCCACAAAAGACTTTGCATCATGTATATTATTTATGGAGAATACATAAAGACTTTGGTTGTAAAAATTAATTATGGGCTGAGAAATTCTATTTGTTTTCTGTTTCATATTCTCAGCTAAACATTAACATAATGTCACTGATACTGCTCTTCTATTTTCACAGGATCAAAATTAAAACAAAAGCCACTTAAAATAGCAGCATAAGCACAAAAGAAGTTATTATAAGTCAAGACCAGAAATAAGTGGCACTTCTAAATGGCCCACAGAATCCAATATCAGGCAAGAACATGACTCCTCTCTGTTCCTTATGCTTAAGTACCAATACAGAGGTACTAACAGATGAGCATTTAGCTTTTATAAGAGTTAATGATAAATAATGACAGTAAGTAGGTTGAGTGTACTAATTAATCTGACTAATTACAGGCGTGGTGAACAAGGCAAAAGGGAGGGGTTGAAACAAAATGATCTCTATTTGGAAATTAGCTCCATCCTGATGCCATGTCTAGATCATCAAACTGTAACAACTCTGCTCTTGACTGTAGGCTCCTCAGCATGCAGTGAACTGCTGTTGCTGTCATCCTCTCTTCTCAGTCTCTCTTGCCAAATTATTAGTTACCCTCTCTTTATTACCTAGGCCCAGGCCTATTCTATCCTCCCCCTGTTCTTTTGATTATTTTTTCCTTTCTTTCCCCCTTAATTTTACAGGACTGCTTTCTGACCTGTAGCTATCTGCATCAGCTTTTAAACTGACAATACTCGGTGACCCTGGCAACAGAGGGCTTCACAAGAATAGTTTTCTATCAGTGTTAGATTCTCTCTTTTTTTCATGTGTCCTTTGTCTACTTTGATCTTTAATTCTGGTCTCTACTTTGATATTGATTCCTAGTCACATATCTCATTTCTTTATCCCTTGTCTGTCTTTTAACTTGCCTTTTGTCAGCCCCTTCCCTAACAACTGCTTTGGGTGATCACAACCCTGGCACGAGGACATCCTGGTTCCTCCTGACTTGAGTCCAAATCATAGACTGTGTCTCACCTTGCCCCTAAAATGGGTTAATTCTTTGATTCTTGTGGATCACATATTTCAACTCATCCTAAGTGCTGTATCTGAATCTTCTCTTTATCCTTTAAAGCTCATTTTTAATGTTTATTTTCTTTATCCTTTGACTGCAGTCCACTTAAGAACACAGGACAGGGTCACACAAGTTATCAAATCCATTCGTCCTGCCTTTTGCAGGCAAGTTTGTCATGGAATTACTTTCATAAATCTGCCAAGATCTACTTTCAAATTGATTATTTTTTCCCCTCTGCTCTCCTAACAGAAGGCTGTTTCCACACCTTATGATTAGAAACTATCTTCCATTTCCCAGCCTATACTGATCCGTATCTTGCTTATGCTCTTTTCCTTTTATGACAATTCCATCCATTAACATCCCTGTTATGCTAAGAACTGTCTCACATCTTATTTTCCTAGGTTAAACAAATCAAACCCTTCTAATCTATGTGTCTCGGATAAGCTCTCCCTTCCCCAGAGGCCTCTGCTCTGTTTAAGTCTGAATAAATTTTTCTTGAACATGCGTGATTGTAATTCCCTATGATATCCTACGTGGGATGCAATAGTATTAATTTTCATATCTTCACTGGAAATATTTTCCCTGATGCTAGGCTTTTTATATTCTAGGCTTTACTTGCTTATTTCATAGCTGCATCATTCTGGTGACTCAAAAATGCCTTGTGACTCACTGACTTCCACCCAGGAGTTTGGGGCTATATTCTTTATTGATCATTCTCATAACTGTTACTGATAGCCCTTATTGACATGACTCAGGATCTTTTAGCATTTAGGATCTTCTGATTTTTTTTATGTTTGAGTCAGTGAGAATAAAAATTGTATAAACTCACTAAGTATATTGGTATACATAAATGCAAAAAAATTACAAAATATACATTGGTCCTCCCCAGTCCTATTTTATCAGCAGAATTGATTTTAAAATCCCTCTCTTTAATGCAAAGTCATGAAAATATTAAGTCATATTGGTTCCCAGAAAAGTCCTTATCTGATTTTACTCACATCCTTTTCTCAGCCCAGCAGTTCCATCCTCAGTACAGAGGATTAATGCCCCTTTAGCCACTGCTTTAGCTAAAAAACTTCTTATCTAGCTTGTTACAGCCCAGGGTGCAGCTCTGCTCCAGGGTCTGCTCCAGGCTCTGCAGCCTGGTCTCCTCACTCTTATGGGTTTGTCTGCCTGTGCTCAAGGCCACTTCTGACCTGGCACAGCCAGGTAACCTTGTGTCAGGCAGGGGTGACACATTTGATGTGGGAGGAAGAGCTTGAAGAAACTTTGTTCGTTTCTCCCTGCATTTAAGGAGTGGATGCTGCATTTATGTTGCATGTTTTACATTGCAGCTACACCTGTGCATCACTTTGCACCTCACTGATCCTGACCCTGATTTGCAGACTTGATCTCAGATCCATCTCCTGCCTATGAACCTGTCTGGAGATCTGTAATTTTGTTTGATCCTTATTATCACCCCAAGATCTTCCTTTTCTGCATTCAGAGACTGCAGGAGGACACTGCCCTGTCTACCTCAGTGGTGCCACTTCATCATCTAACTTGCTTCTCTTTCTGGAGCAGCCTGATCTTTCTGCTTCTTGATACAGCTTGGCATTTTATGGTATGAAATTATTTCCTGTGGTTCATATGTAAAAAATCATTGAATGAGTCAGCAGGTCTTCCTGACATATCTTGCCTCTCGGTGTCCCCAAAGTATTAAAAGTTTTGTATCTCTGTATTAGCTCTGACAGGTGATGAGGTTCCTGGGTATGCCAGAAGTGCTGCTAAACTGAAACTAGGCTGACTTCTCACAACATATCCTCACATTAAAGACTACACAGGCTCAACAGCATGGTAAACCAATTCAAATAAAAACTCATGTAAGGTCAGGTGTTGTATTTAATATTAGTGTAATATTATTACTTGGGGAAGTAGGGACCCCCCCAAACGAATCTGCTCTTGATCTCAAATTCATAGAGATCACAAGTCATAGAGATATTTTGCAGATACCTCGGATCTGATGAGACCTTAACATAAAGCAGCAGAGGTTCCTGCCTTCAGGTCTCACTTCCAGTTTCTACAATCTGCTTCTGGAGTATTGCCTGAAAGTCATCTGCAGAACTTGCAGTTTTTGGAGCCCTGGAAGGAATTTCTCCAGCTGGGGGACTATGCAAGTTATGCTAGTATGGCTTTTATGAAGCAGCTGCCACTATGCTTGACCAAATTCAACCAATAAATGTGTTATTAGAATCAAACCTATGTTGATTTAGTCAGACCCCTAAGTATGAAACTGGCACTAAATTCTCCACGTTACTGTCATATACTTGGGTTGGAATGTTTATCTGTTGTACTTAATTCACTAGATTATTCCTCTTGCACATATACACAATTCCTTGCAGTCAAAATTTTTGCATGAAGGGAATTGCAAAGGGAGAAGTAGCTGGAAAAAAGTAGTGACTATTATTTCTTGTAGGGAAACACCTTACAGACTAAATAAATATTGACAGTGATAAAACTGTGGGTAGAGTTGTAAACATAATCTCCCTCTCTGTCCCTTGCAGTTCCCTGACTATGAATACTTACAAAACAAAGCTGACAAGATGAAAATCATCGCAGTAAACCTTGAACTTGGGTTTCAAGTAAGTAAGAAATGCAGAAAACCACACATACATAATTTCTTGGCAAGAGGACTCCAGTATTTTCCATTGACTTACAAGTGACAAATGGCCGAGCCATACCAGAGCACTCTTGTTGCTGTCCTGTGTCCTGTGCTGGCAGAGCAGCTTCCCAAAGGCCATGGAAGCAATGAGTGTCCAGTAACAGCATTCCCAGCAGCAGAGTTCAGGCTTTTCAGGGAGAAACCTCAGAAGAGAGGTTTTGTGATGGGCTAAGGGCATCAGAAGAGAAAGAGTGAGTCTGCTTGGAGAGGGATGACAGGGAGAGAAACAAATTGGCTGTGTGGTTGGATGCAACAGTCTATCATGTGCAAAATTCTGCGTTCCTCAAATGTTGGGTTTGGAGTGACAGGCAAATTTATTAATAGAAAATGTTATGGCTTGAGAGCTGAAATAGACGCTTTACCAAACACACGTTTATCCCCATTGCTGGCTACAGCAATGAGCACATAGGTACTGAAGTATTTATGTTGGGAAATACAGAGAAGTGCTTAATCTTGATGTGAATTACAAGGGAAGCTCAATTTGAAGTGCAGTGGTACAAGACTTGTTTAGATGACCATTCAAGTCAGAACTGGGCTGCCAGCACAATCTTGGTTTTATGCCACAGATATACTGTGAATTGAGCCCAGCTCACTCTAACAGCCCATGACCTCCTTTCTCAGTGTGCTCAGGTTGGCAGCCTCGCTGTTCCATGAAGAAACCTGGTTTCTACGGACTTTTTTTTTTTTTTTTTCAGGAGAACTATGCAATAGTTTTTAATCCACATTTTATATTAGTGCAAGGTTAATTTTTCCTTTATGCAGTAATATCGATTTTTTCCCTGCCATACCTAGCTAGCGCTGACATAGTACTCCCAGGCACGGCAGGACAAATGTGCTTCACTGCGTCGCAACCCTCGTTTCCCAAGTGTCTCTCAGAAGGCTATTTTTTTTTTCCCCCCCGCTCCAGCACAGGCATTTTTTTCCTGTGTCGGACAACCCGATAAAGGCTAATTTAAATGGCGAGCACACTTCCATGAGAGAACACTTCTCAGCTCCGGGGAGCGGCCGTCGGGCAGGCACGTGCCGCCCGGAGCCCTGAGCCCGGAGCCCTGAGCCCGGATCCGCGCTGTTCCCCAGCCCGGCGCCTCCGGGGGGCTCCCGACGCGAGGGGCTCGGCAGCTCCTCCCGGGCCGCGCTCCGGCCCCTCGCTGCCCACCGGTCCCGCTCGCTGCTCGGCGGCCGCGGAGCCGGCGGCGGGGCGGGGAGTGTGTGAGGGGAGGCAGGGGTGTGTCCTGCTCTCCTGCTCCCTGCCCGGGGCACAGGGGTCTCCTCTCCTCTCCCGGCGGCCGCGGCTCACTCGGCCGGCCGTCCCGCGGCGGGACGACTCGGCTGCCCGGCAGTCATGGCTCGGGAAAGTTTGCCGCTGCTCCTGCTGCTGGCGGCGCTCGGCAGCCGAGGCCAGTCGCCGTCGCCGCCTCCGCCGCCGCAAAGAGGTACAGGGGAGCGGGGAGCCCGCGCCTCGCCCGCCCGGCCGGGACCGCGGAGGGGGAGGCCACCTCGCCACCCGCTCGGGAGTCCTTCTGGTGACGGGAGGGACGAGGGAACAGGCACCGAGTGTGACAAGGGACCCCCAGCCTGCAGAGAGGGGACTGGGCGGGTGGCACCAGCGCTGGTACCTCGGTGTGCGGGCCGAGGAGGGGCCGCTGCGGGAGCTGCGCTGCGGCCCCGGCACATCCCGCCTGCCGCGGCAATTCCCGCTCCCTCCCACACGCGCCTCATGGTCGGAGCAGCGCAGGTGGGCAGCGCTGTGGGCCGACGTGCAGGGGGAACCGTGTAGGTGAGGGACGTGACCCGCTCCCGAAGCTCGCACAAGCGTTACGGGCTGATCTGCTGGCATCCCTCCTCCAGCCGGGATGTGCCCGTCTGCTGGCATCTCTGTGACAGGGGAAGCTTGATAGGCTGTGTTGAAACACGTGTGGGCTGCCTGCGCTGCTTTCAGTTCAGGTGGCAATTTGATGCGCTTAGCCCGTCGCAAAGCTTTTCTCTGTGTTAAAAACCAACCACGGCTGGAATGGGAACAGAATCAGTTCTATCCTGCATGGGTAGTAGATGTCTTAGACATACCATTATCATGCATTATGCAGTGTTTAGGTGTGTTGACACTGTAAGGGGATTTTTTGTTTGCTTTTTCAGCTAGTGTTCTGTGGAAAGATCAAAAAGGGTGTTGTACAGGTACGGGAGAAATAAACTTTAGTCAGTTTCTCAGCTCTCACAGGAAATCCTTAAAACCATTCTTCAGCCCACAATATTTCTTCTGGTGCTTATACTTGTGGTCTTAATGTTTTTAGCCTTGCTGAAATTAATTCAGTTAGAAGATACTGTGGGTGTGTCAAAATAAAATTAATTCAAGCCCCTGTATTAACAGCTATCTTTCCTTTGGCCATGATGTCATATGATAGGGTGAACATTATGGATTAGGAATTTTTACAGTTTAGGTTTTACTTTAGAAAACACAATGCACTGACATTTCATGAGAAAAGGTCTCAAGCAGCTGACAACTTAATGTGAATTTTACTGTGTAAGAATAAATGGCAGGTGATCAAATATCTGTGTAGATAAAATCTCACCCAGAATTAGACTGTGTTTAGATAATGACTTATTGGTAAACATTAAAGACTAGGATTTTAAAAGTAGAGCATTTAAAATGCAGTACATAATGCATTTTCTTCTTGCTGAGCTTCTTTTTTATTTTTTTCCCCCTCCAAATTAAATTTTTTGGCTAATATTGATGCGGCGTTTCTTTTAGTATTCTCTCTCTTACACACATACACGCAGACACTTTTAGAGAATGTCCTTTTGTTTATGCAGTATCATGGTTTTCTTTAACCTCAACAGTGAAGAGATATGTTAATTATTTTCCTTTTAATTTAGAAGTGGGTGTGTTTGGTGTTCATCTGCTGCATCACTGATACTATAAGTGAGTTCTGTAATTCAATGAGGAATCCTAGGACTTTTAATTAAATGTTAATGTAGTGATGAGACCTTCTAAACTTAACAGTTGAATTCAAGTCCTGGCCTGCCAAATTTTTATGCCATTTACTGTCTTCTAAAATACTTTTTAAGATCTGTTGCAGCTGCTAGGAGGTGCTAGCACTATGTAAATGTCACTGTGTTGCCCACTACAAACAAAGAGGTAATGAGTTCCTCTGTATTGCCAAAAGTTAGGAAAGTCTGATTTCACTGAAGTCCTGGGGGATTTTTAATGTGTACAAGAATGTTAGTAGACCCATGGTTTATATCTTTAGACTTACAGCTTTTGTTTTTTGATTTGAATGTTATTTGGTAATAACCATAACGTTGGATGCTAAGTATTGCTTACTAATTGTTAGCATCAGTTGCATGTCTGTGGACAAAATTATGTAACAGAGCTGCAATGCTTTGAAAAACACTATTTGAGACATCACAATGAATTCCCATGTTGTTTTATAGAACAGAACAGTTCAAGAACATCTTGCACCTCAAAGATGGGAACAGTCTGTATTTATTTTTTTATTTCTGTTCTTGTGGTTAATTTTTTTTTTTTTTTTCCTTTTAAAATTGTTAGAAGACATACTGTGGTTAGAAACCTGGAGTTAATTTCAAGCTGGGGTTTTTTTTGTTGGTTGTTTTTTTTTTTTTTTTTTGTGTTCTTAGCTACACATATTATCTGTTCTTTTGTTGTTGGAACACTAAATAGTCATGAAGAATTTCTGTCATGGTTTGACCCCAGACACTGACCAAATACCACACAGCTCCTTACTCACTCCTTCAACAGCAGGACTGGGGAGAAAATCAGATGAGTAAAAGCTCATGGATTGATATAAAGGCATTTTAATAGGTAAAAGCTGTGCAGGCAAATAAAGCAAAACAAGGAATTAATTCACTGCTTCCCATGGGCAGGCAGGTGTTCAACCATCCCCAGGAGAGCAGGGCCCCATCACGCATAACAGTTACTTGGGAAGACAAACACCATCATTCCGAACATCTCACAGTTCCTCCTTCTTCCTCCCACTTTATATACTGAGCATGATGTCATTTGGTATGGAATATCCTTTTGGTTATTTGGGGTCATCTGTCCCAGCTGTGTCTCCTCCCATTTTCTTATACACCTCTGGCCTCCTCATGAGTGTGGCAGTATAAAAAGCAGAAAAAGCCTTTGCTCTGTGTAAGGCCTGCTAAGCAATAACAAAAACATCTCTGTATTACCATCATCACTGTGTTCAACACAAATGTAAAACACAGACCCATGTGAGCCATTGTGAAGAAAATTAACTCTGCCCAAGCCAAAACCAGTGCAATTTCTCAGAAAATGGGAGAATCAGAACTGGAAAGACATGTGTGTTCTTCAGCAGTGTTTCTTAAAGGAGTACATAACTTGCAGTTAAGGCAAACTGGCCAAAGTGTTATGTAGTGTTCCTTTGAATCTTGAACCTTGGTTCATCTCATTCGGTGTGGAATGGGAGAGAACCAAAATAGTAGTAATTTCGAAAGTAATGTAAAATTTCTTTTGTTCTTGAGTTCATGCGTTTATGAAGGGATGTCAGTATCTGTTATGAGAGAGAATGGAAGCTATGTGTCTGTGAAAGGAAGGTGTGAATAGTAGGGACAGGGCTAAGGAGCATACATTGCACAGTAACTTGATCTGTAGTGTCAGCTGCTGACACCAGTGGAGATAATTCATGGAGTACAGGTGCTTTTAGCATGTGTGGAAGGAAGTGTAAGTTGACTCCAAGAGGTGATGTATATGGGATGCTTAAAAAGTCATAGTGAGATTTCTCACTTGAAAGAGAAATGAGGGATGAACATCAGCAGGATATGACTGGTGCCAGTCTGTTAGGCAGTGGATGGTGTCAGGCAGGTCAATATTTTTAAGTCTTTCTGTAGGTGTACAAGTTTCCAGAGACTTTAGTTCAAAACTAAACTGTGTTCTCTGTGTTATGCCATTGCAACTAGGATTTATAAGATCCCTTCCCACATACAAACGTGTGTATATTATACCCTCTATTCTGAAAAGTCAAGAGACAAGGCTAATAGGACATTAGTTTAGTATTTCAGATCCTAAGAATGAAGAATGTTGTGTAGACTTAGATTCTCTGTTTCCTGAGGCAAAAAAACACCCCAAATGCTCTGTTTATGTAATCTGTTAAAGCAAAAGCCAAGTTTCCTCTTCGTAGGCATTTCTTTGGAGTAAGGTCAATTTCAAAACTAACCAACACCACCCAGCTCTAATCTTGTAATGGAGAGCATTTCCATCATGGTTGATGGCATTTAAACATTCAAAGCATTTTGCTGGCTGTCTTTGGAGAACAGGGCTTGTAAGAGATTTAGTTGGTAGATTTGCATTCTACTGTCTTGAGAAAACATGACTTAGATGATTGTTTATCAGTTTGTTCTCACCTAAATAAATTTTGAGACTGTTACCCAATATCAGCAAATATACAAACAATGCAAAAATCTTTACCGTATGATCACTGAAAATCAATGGCTATTTAAGAAAAAGAGTCCTAAATTACTTTATCTTCTGCAAGAAGAAAGGTAGAATTTAGCCATTCAGTCCATGTAAGTCAACCTGTGTAGAACTCTGGTTTCAAAAATATGAAAGAGATTACATCTTTTGTGGAGATCTGGCATCTTAGAGTATGTAAAATTTTGTGTATTTTTTTTTTTAATATTTACTTAATCCAGCTTCAGGATTTTATGACAAGTACCAAACTGTTCACTGAATCCTACATTCTTTGTGTTCCCTTTTCACGGCCAGTCTGTATGCTATTTAATGTTCTGGCAGATAAATTTTTGGTGATCTGGAAATGATGGTTTCTCTTCCTTTTTTATTGTTATTTATGTAAATGTATGTGTACAAGACCATAATCAGTTCTAGCAACTCTTTCAGCAGTATTTACTACTGTCTGATCAGTAGGGATTAACCAGCCCCAAAATGGTGGGAGATGCTGCTCTCAAATATACGTCGTGATTGCTTTTAACTTTTCACTTCAAAACTGTTGTTCATATAACTTTCTTGTAGTTTAATAACTGTCTGAGAAGGTGAAAGCAGAGGGAATTAATATGTATTTAAGCTTTAGAAAGTGAGAAATAGTAAAGGGCCAGCCTAAGGTGTTAGAAATATGTAGAATTGTCCAGACTGACTGAAGACAAGAGTTTTTTGTGTACATGCTTTAACCAGAAATAACTACAGCCCAAGCAAAAAGAATGTGTGAATTTCTCTAAGCAACAAATAGGAACATAAGATGGTAAGACACACTTTATATTTAACCTCCTTATTATTAATTTTTCCTCCAAGTGTTTTACATGAGTCATTCTTATTAGGCTTGAAATGCTAAAGTCAGAACAGTGGTTCTTTAACCTGTTCCAAAAATCTGCTTTAAAATAATACAGCAAACAATCATTTTTAATTAATTCAGGCTGGAGGAAGGAATCCACCCACACATGTTCTAATTTCTTATCCAGCTACTTGGACTGACAGTTTTTTGAGATTATCGTGTTTTGGAATAAGATGCAGCATGAATTCCTGCTGCAGGGTGGATTTTTCTTTTCTTTTCTTTTCTTTTTGTTTTCTTTTTCTTCCCCCCCGCCAAGGTCCAGACTACTCATATTTATAGGTCAGGAATGGTGGTAAGACACAAATACATGCAGATGTGAACCAGTGTACATACCTAATTACCTCTTTTTCTTTCCCAACTTACTTTTCATTGATAGTAACTCCTTAATTACTGGATAATTTTCTTCTAACCGAGAGTTTTGTCTAGGATATGTGAGCTCATATGTCGCACACTAGCAACTCGGGCCACAACAGCAATCATACAGAACAGATCTTGCTTACAGATGTGCAATACAGACCAAAATGTTATGTTTGTTAAACTTTGTTGTTTCTATCCATGTGTTTGAAATAGGAAAGGGAGTTCCTTGTGTTTGCCAATAAAGCTATTTCATGAGCTGGCTCCTACTGATGACTACATGCTATTTATTCTCTTTTACCAGCTACTGTAGTTGATAGCCAATTTCTAGTTTCTGTTTTTCTGCAGTTTTCATGTTTTTTTCAATCCAAAAATGTAGATAAGAGAGGTTCTGAAGAAAATGTTTTTTTGCACCTCTTCTGTACTGTGGGTAAGGTTGAGATTAGACTTTTTATGATTTATTTTTATTAGAAAAATTATAAGATTTACAGAAAAAAAATAAATTGGATTTGTGTGATTTTTGTACTGACAAATAACCAAGATCCTTCAGGATTCTTGCAACACTCAAAAGAAATAACAGTTACTACTCACATTTCTTGCAGCAGTTCAGTCTCCATTAGTTACACCTTAGCGTCACAAGGATTTTCATAGGACTCTTGCTCCCTGCCAGATTCCTCTAGCAGACATTATCTTTGAATCAGACCTTGTAATAACATTAGACTGTAAAGCAGCTGTAGCGGTATTATGCCAAAGAACTCTTGTGAAAGCTCAGGAAGAATAATGAACATTCCTGCAGAGTGGATTATCCAAATACCATTATAATGCCTTGTTCTGTCCCAACTGACGTGTATGTACTACCGTCATGATTCATGGGTTTAAGATGTAATAAAAAAGAAAATTATCTAAAAGTGAACAAAATGGCATATAAAAATTATTTTTATAGCTATATGATTTTTTTTTAATGGCAAATTGCTTCATCTTCTCATTGTTCACCTACCCCAATAAGTGGGGGTGTTCCTCAAGGTCGATTAGAAAGAATTAGAAGAATAACATACTGTTTGTATTTCCCATGTATATATATGTATATATATATATATATACAGTATATATATACTGTATGTATAATAAACATACTGTAATGTATTTCCCACTGCTAGGGGAAAATGGAGCAATGCTGGGGACTGGCAGTCAGGAGGTTGGAGGTGCAAGAAAAGGAAATCAGAACCCCTGTTTTTCTGCACACTTCCAGTGATAATGAGAGTTAATTTAGGATTTAGTTTGGTTTTCTACATATACACCTGCTCCTTATATGAACCCTGATAATTTTTGATGCCACTTTCACTCAGGCTACCTTTAGGTTTTGATGGGAGATGCTGAATGTGGCAATTTATTACTCTCTTTATGCTAACTGGTCAAGAGCTTGCAATCCTGTTCCACAGAAATGTCTGGGTAATCTCTACTGTAAGGAATTGCATTATATATTAACTTTCCTGGAGCTTATCCTGCACTGGGAATGAAGAACTACTGCTATACATTTGTTGCTGAATAACTTTTAGGCTGAGAGAAGGAACAAATAACATTATTTTTACATATGATTATGTTTCTAAATATATGTGATAAAATACTGTGCGGTAGGGATAACTGTTTTGTGCATTTTCTGAGCATTTCTGCAGCGGTGATAACATGAGTAGTCTGGATACCTCTGAAAGCCAGAGAGCTGTATGGAACAAGAAATCCATACCTTTCAAAGGGTACGAAGTAACATGGTAAACATACAGGGCTTTTGAATTTGGTATGTGAGACCACCAGGAATAGAACAAGTATGTTTGTGCAAATCCCAGAGCTGGTGACTGGGATGTGGTACACTTGCATATCAAATCTGACTGTGTGAATTATGCATGAATTTTTGCCTTGTCAACAAAAAGAGGATTGCAGACCACCACAAGTACATTTCTTATGTTTAACTTTAAACCATCATTGACACTACTGAATTAGTTAATATTACCAGGAAAAACACAATTCTTGATACTATTTCATCCCTGTGGATCACTTTTTTAGTCAGCTTTTATAACCATTGTGACAACACCTCAATTGTGAATATAGGAATTCCAGCATGTAGTTTGTGGCATAAACCAGAGTACATTTCTCATTGGTTTTTGATTTTGGTACAATTGGAGATTATTTTCTATTAATCGTTCCTTCTTAGAGATGACTGAGCCCTCACAGAAAAAGGTTTTCTTTACCATGGGAAAAACACCCACACCATTTTTTAATTGAAAAATACATTTGTAATATGCCTACTGAGTTAAGCACAATGTCTTTCTGCAGCTGGATGCAGCCTTCTCAATTAGTTCCATTGTATTAAGGTTGTGCATTGTGTGGACTTAGGGTCTGTGTGTGTCACTTTTTCTATGCTTACATAGTAAATATGAGAAATATTTTCTAAATTCAGAGTAGGTGGGAAGCCTTATTATTCATACCCTATAATAATTGATTATGCATGCAGCTTCAGCTTCTTCTCCCCACTGGAGCTTTGACGTAGAGAGTAAGACAATCATTTGCCAGAAAAATTAATAGTTAAATGCTTCTATCATCTTCATAGCTTGCTAACTAGAGGAGAAAAAGTACTGAATCTGCCTGCCATATTGAAAGTAGTTACTGAAAAGTGACTTTGAAGCTCATAGCTTAATTGGTGAAAGAACTTTTGTGGCATATAAAAGTGATGGAGAAAGCAACAATAGCAATAATCATCATCATCTGCATCAAGAGTTTGAGTCAGTTCTTGGGAAAGTAAGACACTGTCTCATAAGAATAAAGTGGAACTCAAGCTGTTAGCCTGAGTCATTTTTCTATTCATTGAGGATAAACCTTATCCTTTTGTCAGGGTTGGTACACTCATGATTTCAAAATCAGCTGTATTTCATAGAGAATAATATCTAAAAGAATCAATGGACACCCTGTCTTCTAATACGTTGGTTCTTCATGATAATTCACATGTCTGAAGGCTGTTTGTACAGTACTTTGCTTCCACTTGTAATATATTTTTGTCCCAAAATATCTATTTAAAACTTCTCTAATTCAGAGGGTTTGATGTAGCTACTTGTTCTGCCAGTCTGATTTTTGCCTGCACCTCAATTATGTCCCATAATGTCGCTCAAAATAATGAAATCGTATGTGTGTCACAAGTAAGAGAGAGAGATCAGGGCTTGGTTTAGTATATTACTTTGGGCAGAGTACAAAACTGTGTGTATAGTTTTTGCATAGTGCTTCTGTTTTTCATTATCTATAAAATATGGGTTTTATTTTAGTAATTTATGACTTTTCATTTGAAAACACAGCTTACAGATACACGTGAGATCGCAGAAACATGTAAAAGTTGTCAGTGCTTGTTTTAAAAGAACACTGAGGAACACAATGTACTTGTTGAGAGTAAAAATTTGGGAGGCAAGACTATTTATGCCTGTCTGAAAGAAGAAAAATAAAAATAATCAGATATTCTGTGAGATTACTGCTAAGAAATGAAGCTTTTTGCTTCAGGAATCAACCTTTGCTGATATGAAACCTTTTCTTTGTATTCCAGGCTCTTTGGGACTAAGATACAAATGCCATATAGGGAGAAGGTGGTATGGTGCTGGATAAAATAGTTGATTTAAAATAGTTTAAAATAGTTGATGAGAAAAATTGTGGTGATGAACAAACTAATGGAAGGTACACAATAGTTTCTGATTGTGTTTAGCATTATAGAAAACATAGATAATATCCCCGGGGTTTTGATCTGAACAACAGATACGGAAAGATAGAAAAGCTGATTTAAGAAGTTATCAACTCTGGGTGTAAGATTTGTTTTTAGCATGAAAATGTTTGTGAAATCAACTTGGATACAAATTAATTAAAGCTGAGGAGTGCTTTCAGCTCAAAGGCTCTAAGAGAAATAGGTATTTGAATTCAAAGCTTATGGAAGGTTGTAAAGAATTTGCTGTAAAAGTGCTGATAAAGTAATGGCATTATACAATTGATTGTTGAACAGTTATATAAACAGCCTCATTAGAAAAGAAATAGAAGGCAGCAAATATGATGCTCAGATGACAGAACAAACGTAGAAATAGTAAAGACATGGATAAATATGTTGCATTTGCGAGATCCAGAGTGGTTTTTTATATTATATGGAGAAAAGAAACTCTCAAAGAATGTGTATTAGACGTATTAATAAGGGTATAATAGTAGACCTGGGTTTTCAGAAGAGCAGTCTGAGTATCATAAACTGTGGTATCACAGTAAAAAAGGAAAGAACTCCATTTATGGAAAAATTTATAAAAATTTTGACAAGCTATATGCCTGTCTGGGATGGAGTTAGTCTTAAATTTAATTGATAGATACAGATAGATGTGAACATTAGTTATGTTGGAAGCTGTTCAGTAATTTTTTGTAATACTTCACTTAATTCTGCTCTTCTTCACTTAGCATGAGAAAATGCAGCATTCACCTAAACAGGGTTCAGCTAGTTTCTTACAACTCATTTATTAAAGATCCAGCAAGTAGCAAGTGTTCTGCCTTATCTAAGCTGCCATGACTGATCAGGAATTCCAGTTGTACAGTCATTTATAGACCATCAATTTTCATGTGTATCTAACCATCTCTGTGGAAGATGGGATAATTTGTAGGCAGTCTGCTTCAAAAATGGTGAAATGTATTGTGGCTTGAACATAGACTGTACTTTAATCATCCACCTCACTTCTGTGTAATTGTGAAACAAACCCATTTCACTTTTCTCATGCAAGAAATTCTCTGTCTCACTTATCCTTAATTTTATTTGTAAATATTTTCATGGAAAGACTTATGCCTGGAAACATTAAGAAGCACAGCACAGGAAGTGTCACGGAATAGGCAGCTTGAATAAGTGAGGAAAAGTAAGGCTTAAATAGATTTACAGTTTCTATAAATACAGGTTTGTGTAAGTTGCAAAGTGAAAACAACTCCTGCTGTAACACTCATAGTATGGACTTCATACTTCCTCTGCTGTAACAATCACAGAATGACTTGGATTGGAAGGGGCTTTTAAGGTCATCCTGTTCCAATGCCTCACCATCCTCACAGTAAAGAATTCCTTCTGTTTATCTAAACTAAATTTTTCCTCTTTGTTTGAGCTTGTTACTCCTTGTCCTGTCACTACACTTCCTGAAGAAGAGTCCATCCCTGGCTTCCCTGTAGGCCACTTTCAGACCCTGGAAGGTTTGTATGAGGTCTTCATGCAAACTTCTCTACTCTAGGCTGAACAGCACTGACGTTGCTGTTCTGCCAGCAGAGATTTCTTCCCAGTAACTGTTTCAAGGGCTCAATCAGTTTTGTGCCAAAGAAGCTGAGTGACTGAACAGTGTGTGCCTGAGATAACCTGACAGACCCCCAGGGAAAAATGTGCCCGTAGGAGACTTTTTACTGCTCAGGTGCACGACTTCACACATGGTCCATAAAAGGTGAGTGGTCTCTTAAGCTACTCTTCTCCCATAGTGTAGAGTAGTTTCTGAGAATTAAAAGGAAATTTAGCTGAAAGGTATGAAAATAAATACTTGCGATTATCTGAAAATCCATTGATGAATGAATCCATTAATTGACCTAACTATCTTTGTAATAGATCATGTAGTTTCAAAGTGAGTCAACATTATTAAGACAATCTGGAATGAGATTGAATTTGTTTCCTCAATCAGTTTAATGAACTCAAGTAATTATTAAATTTCATGTTAAAAAGACATTATATTCTGCATAGCACACCTTTAAATCACTTCTGGAATTAGTTTAAAAATGTAGCATCTGTCTACACTATGACAGTTCCTCTACAATTATTTTCTGGAAGTGAAAGTGAACTTATGTATTCCCTGTTAAACCAAATCCACAGAGAGTCCAATGAAACAATTTTCTCTCAATCACTACCTGGTTTTCCTTTATGGCTGTTACTTGAAATATCTGAGTAAAATTGTGTGATTTGTATTCATTTTAGAGGAAAGTTAGGTTTGTTTGAAATTACAGTGAGATTCTTACTGGCTTCCTCGTGGCAAGAATTCAGCTCCAAGTCATTATGGAAGAAGTATACAACATAGAACATAACATTTTGTTCTGTCTTACTGTTCTGATGAATGTATTCGTGTGCAAGCCATTTATTTCTACAATGTCTGGAAGAACAAGCGGGTCCAGGAGGTCCCAGGGGTGTCAGAATGAATTGTTAAACTGAAGTATTTGCTGTAGTTGAAATCTAGGGAGTGAGTGGCTATACAGAGCTATGAAGAAGCATTTAGTGTTGTTTCCTGTTTAAGTGAAGCTGTGTTTCTATCTTTGTATCAGCTCCTTTGACTCTACAGGAGTACCTTAACAGTAAACAAAAGATTAAAGATAAACTAATCCTGGAAATAGTATGCTAGGGGAAGTTCTTTAAAATTACATATACAGATCCATAGTAGTCTCTTTTGTTGTGAATTAAACTTATCTGTGTTGAATTTGAGATGTTTTCACTGTATCAGCTGGGCTGAAGAAACAGCTGTTCTGAGTCTGTGTGGATCAAAATATTGACATGTCATCATATGGTACTTCTGGAATCCCACTGTTCTGTTTCATAAACATTAATCACGCCTACATATGCACTTGTGAATGTATCTATGTTTTATGGAAAACCTGATGCGGCGTAATGCCAAACAGTAATATAATTCTTTATGTACAAATAATTCTTGTAATTTTTACCAGTGGTAAGAAACTTCAGAAAAGGATTCAGCCTTTATTGGATAAAGTGTCTTAAGAAGTAAGCTCAAGGTTTTAGAGGCTTATTCTAAAAGAATTCAGATTAATTTTTATGAGCAGAGCTAATTGCATCTGACACCTTATTAGATTTTAAGGTGGATTTAATGTGTAAGAGTGTATTTAGTGTTATTGGACCTAAAGAGATTTTAAGATATTATACTTCTCATCCTTAGTTTCCACTAGGAAATATAATTAGCATGAAAGTGAATTAGTATATTTGCTTTATATTTATTTGTTTGTTTTTAAATTGGCAAGCACACACAAGCTGTTTTCTTCCTGAATATCTTTGTAGCTTTCTTCTCAAAAAAAAAAAACCCTGAAATTTTAACCTACTTTATCTCTAGTTAATGGATGTTCTGTTACTAAAATCTTAACTGAATTTTTGTCCCTGGTGTGTTCTAGTATACATCAGAGAAATTAAGCTTCATCACAATGTATGTTGCTCTATTAAGATGCAATATAATGTTTAGAATTACTGCATATTGCTGAGATGCATTAAAATTCCAACCACATGAATAATCTAGGGCTTTCAGAATTTGGCAACAGTGTTGAGTAAATCTGTGTTTTTGATACTAGACTATGGGTGCAGGACTGAGATAAAGAGCATGTAGTTTAAAGCAGACAGATGGCCCTTAGACACGACCTAGCTGTGGCAATAGAGACTGTAAGGAGAAAGAAGGAGATTGTAGCTATTCTGAGGCACTTTGTTTTTTGAAATAGTGTTCTTAAGAGCATTCTTGACATGAGACAGATCGTATTTCTCATCCTTGGAAGAAGCCTTTTCGTGTATCAATAATATTGTTATACTTCATCCCCTTTCTCTATGGAATGTTTCCGCATAACGTCCATTAAATTGAATTTCTTGTGTCTGTCTAGAATAGACAGACTTGGAAGGTGAGCTAAGCTGTTCTTTCCACATTCATAAATGAGGTCTGTATACTGCTATTTAGATAAGTGCATTGTGCTTTTGATATAATGGATGTATAATGGAATACTGAATTAATTTTAGTATTCTAGTAATGTTGTTAAATCTAGCAGGTTCGTGTCTTCTGCCTACAGACAAATTTATCCTTGAATCTGGCAACTTACTTGGTACAAGACCTGATAGAGAAAGGTGAGGTGCACATACCTTGAATAATTCGTTTGTGCGTCAGTCCTCAGCCTCATAAAAAGGCTCAAGAGTATTATTTTAATAGGCCTGGAAATAGAAGTAGTTCTTGTCTGAGAAAAACATGCATATGTACATGAACCTTTGTCTTCCTCAGAAGTGACAGGGTTGTTTTTTTGTTTAGTTTGTGGGGTTTTTTTTGTTTGTTTGGGTTTTTTTACAAAGCAAGAGGCTCTCTTGTCAGAATGTACTTTTGAAAAATAGCAACACTTCTGAAGCCAGATGCTCTATGATACTGGGTAGTCTGTTGTTGGATTCAGTTATTTGAAATGTGTGATGAGGGATTGTTGTTTTTCTTAAAATCTGTAATTAATCTGCTTGAGGGAATCTGGGGTCAGGATTCCTTCCCAGATAGGAGTATTCAAGCACAATATTCCAGGAAATTCTTCTGGCTGATGCTTTTTAAGCAATGCATGGCATAATCCATATAAACATATATATATATATATACACTATATATAATATAATATATACAATAAAATATATTTAGATATTATATATACATAATACATTTAATATTATGTATATTTAATATATGTTATTTTAATATATTTTATATATGTTTATATCTCTATATCTGTTTCTATAGCTATATATATATATATAAAAATTATATCTCTGTATCTCTATAGCTATGGCTATATAAAAATATATATATATAGGGTTTTTTTACACATATTCTGTTACTCCAGTCCTGGTGAATATGGATGATTATCCCCACATATATCAGCTGACTAGAAAAATGGCAACATGGTGAATGTGTGGTTTTAAAATTTGGTATTTGTCTTAAGGTGATATACAGTGGCGTGGAGAGAGTGGTGAAGCAGGCTGTAGAAAGAATTGTGTAAATAGAGATACTGTCCTTTATTTAAAGAGTAGTACACTTTCAGAGTTCTTGTTCTGCATGCTCGGTATGGGATTTTTGAAAATTTTCCAGTTATTGTTTTAGAGGAATGCTTAGTGTTTGCAGAGTCAGGCCCCAGAAGGACGAGTAATGCATGAAGGACGCAGAAGTTTAGTGGCCTTCTAAATCAGGTCACAGCCTATTTTTTTTGCCTTTGATAACACACTCTCGTAAACTTGATATTTGAACAACATAAATAGGAAGTTATAAATTTAAATAAAGGTTAAAAAATAATGCCCTAGATTTGCATCTGGATTTTGTTACCAGTCTTAGAATGCTGCCCAGAGCAACAGCATGCCGCATGGGAAATCTGATAACGTTGTGAATCTTTCAACCTTATGCATTCTAATCTGAATGTGGTTTCCTGTAGTATTGCTGATATGCCAGATAAAACAAGCTTGGATCCAAAATCAACCTCTGTTATAAATGGATGCTCTCTGTTACCCCTATTTTTCCTGTAATCTGTGATTAACTGTTCCCTATCACAACAGGAAAAACACTATTATATTCAGTTTGGTGTGTAGATTTGCTTCCAAAAGGTAAGCAATTGCTATTTACATGACTGTTTAGTTCAAGTGCAGTTATGTTTTATTTTATGGTACATTTATGTGCAGAAATACTTTTATTCAAAGCAGCATCTTCATGGCAACCAACTGCTTTCATGTTTCTTCAATGGCTAAAAAACTTTTCACCATGGTGATGAAATTATCATGATTTGTCTTCCTCAAAGTAAGCTTTTTAAAAATTTAGTTGAAGTTATATACAATAGATTATTTATTGAGAATTAAACTCCAACAGCAAAATTTAGTATGAACAAATAAAATTAATTCTTTTGCTCTTTAAGTGCTAAGTAGAATTTATGAATAAAAATACCAAGATCTGGTCCCTTTCATTCCTGTTTCCCTGTCTGAGTTGACTTCCATCAGATGTTTAGACATGAATTACATGAATTCCAAAGTCCACATTTCCTAATTATGCTGAGCGTTTTGGTGGTTTCGTGCTCTAAAATATGTAGCATTACACAATAGTGTCTCCCCATTTCACTTAAGGATTTTCATATTTCTAAAGAAACAAGCAAGTTTTGCTGCTCTCTTATGCTAGAAGTTTCTTAACATTGTTTTTCTCTAACTCAGTATGGCATTTCAAGAAAACCAAAGAAAGAAAGCTACCACAGAAACCCAAGCCACTGAGACATGAAGTGCTGGGGGAAGTGTCTACACAAGTTAACATCAGGTGTGTAGCTTGATTAGGAAGATGTTCATTAACAGAGTTGTTTTACTTCATACAGAACTTCAGAATACAAGTTTGAGGTGCTCTGATTTCTCTTCTGAAGGAGGCTTGCTCAGATCTAAATAGAGAGATTAACTGCTCCAAATTTAGGGGCTTTATTTTCTTGCCTTATACTCTGGTACTGTTAGACAAAAAGGAGGTCATGAAGAAAGAGATAATGTAATTGAATAATGGATTATATAATTAGCAATTGAAGCCAATAATGTTTAGATAGAAGGGCAAAGAAAGAATTGTAATGATAAAAAATATTGATGATATTACAATAAACTTTTCGTGATGAAAGATTAGACTAGTCTAGTCCCCACAACTGAGAAATGCTTCCTTTTGTTTTCTGGATCAAATTAATATTCCAAAATTCAGGAGAAAAAGTTGAGTAAGAAGTGTGAAAATGCCTAATCCTTCCCTCTCCTTCTCAAGTAGTTTGGACTTTGGGCCAGTCTCCTAGGAGCTGGAAAGCGTGTATTTAAATCCTTTTGGACAATTATGGATCAGTCCTCTGTACTGAAGCTATCTGGTTTGTTTCAAAAATTATGCTTCCGACGCTTTACTGGATGGGGAAGAATGTCAGAATTCACAAATCATATACTTGGTGGAGGTGACAGTAATTGAAGTCTTAGAAAATGAACAATACTTGTAGTCTTTCTAGGAGTGAAGTGGAAATAGCCAGAACTACAGCAAGTCAGAAGCTGAGACCTACTCTGAAAAATGCAAAGCTTCCTTTTTTCTTTAGAGCTCTCATTTTTGAGTACTACATGTTGACTATATTTTGTCTATAGCTTGCTACAAGTACTGCAGGCAAAGAAAGTTTGTAACTTTCATACAACATACAACAACATACAAAGACATAGAACTAAAGTTTTCACTGGCAAAACTGTCAGTAGAAACCAGCTACCAATGTCTTACGTAGGCATTTTATTACACAGCTATATTCACTGAGAGTTAAAAAGACATGGTTTTAAGTTGTTTTATAGCTCTTCTGTGAAGAAATTGCATCTGTAAAATATTACTTGCAGCTGTACTTATGGTTTAGTGATAGTTGTTAAAGATTGCTATTATGAAAGGAAAAGGAAGCGTATTTCCAGCTTTCATTTTGAAATACATGTAAACTGAATTCAAGAAATAAGTATGATTGTGACTTTTGTAAATCCATGCGAAGAGAAGAGTAGGAAACCCTTGTTTCTCTCATAGTGGAACAGTGTCAAAATGATAGTTACCATCCTATAATAATTTACTTTCTAGACTTATCTAGATAGTGCAGAAAATTCTGCATGCCTGTCAGGAAATTGAAGTCTGTAAGATATTCCATACGTCAGGATTACAATGTCAGGGAAGAAAGCATAAGAGCATGGCAGATTTCATGTAGTGAGAACCACATGCCTAGGAACTCAAAACAGCAGAAAGCTTTTCCAATGTTATTGTGTAAAGTTTACTGTTCGGGCTTTTTTCCAACTAATTTAATTTCTATCTTTCTGAAAAATAAATAGCCCAAGAAATCAAAATCGTATCTGGAACTTGGGGTACTTATGTAATATGAACTTCATGTATTTATAAGATAAAGATAGTACCTAATGCCAAGCACTGATGTCTTAAAATTGAGATTTTCTGTATTATTAGACCAGTGTTAAGGCATCTGAATTTGCAAAAACAGGGATATAAACCAAATCTCCTAGAACACATATCACCAGTACACAACTTTTAGTGGCTATTGCCATACTCTTCTTTTCCCTCCTCTCCCAGTGGAATCTTCCCTTCATAGTTTTTTGGGGAGCAGGGATGGCATGTAAGATTCCTTGTAAAGACTGTATTTTAACAAGTGGTAGGTTGCCACATCACAAAGCTTTCTGAGGAAAAGTGGTAAAGTTTCTTCAGTTCTTTTCTCATTTTTCCAGGGGCACAAGAATTTTTGAAAACATGAGTTTATGTTGTAAAATGGAAATGTTGTGTTTCATTTGTGTAGCATGACAAACCCCAAATATTGTGAAAGTAGAAGCTGTGTGTCATCTCCATTACCTTCAGAGAATAGGTGTGGTTCATGGTTACTACTTCACTAGATTTGTGTACTTCTATTTGAAAGGAACTTGGCAATCTTGTCATTGAACTTCAATAAATCAAATATAATGGAGCTGTTTTCCTTTGAGATTTTTTTGTACTTTCTAATCTAAAGCTGAGCCAACAGAAGATTTTTCCCTCAATAGCATCAGACACGATAAACAACTGTTGTTGGGAAGTCTGCCTATCCTTTTGTATATATGAACTGCAATTTTGCATGACCTGAAGGTAGATGTTGAGATTATGTACACTGTGGAGGATTCTTAGAGTATGTGTGGCAAGTGTGTACACATTAGGCAATTTAAATGCCTTTTCAGCATGCCTCAATTTTTGACTTATAAAAGTTTGAGGAAGATGTTGAAAATTGGGAAAGGCAGTATTTGTGGTGCCTTCCCTTAAACTCTCTGCAGCATATGGAACATATACAAAATTCCCTGATCAGCAGAGAGCTGTGAACATTTTTAATGAATATATTAAAGCCGGGTGAATGCCAGATACTTGTTTTTTAAAGCCTTTTCTTAGAATTTAATTGTTTTTAATTAGGTGAAAGAGCTACAGCTCTGTTTTAAAAGAATATCTAGGTCCTGGGCATGATGAGCCATTGTGGATGCTTAATTTACTGTTTGCACTCCTGAGAGCTTGGATGCTGTTTCAAGACTTTGGAAGCCTGCGGCTTTTCTGGATCTGCCTTTCTAATGTGGTCTCTTTTCATGAATGAGGGAAGCCTTAGCTTACATAAAAATGTAGTTAGGCTTAGAATTTTTAAACAGGTATGATTTTTTGCAGTAGTGGTCTTGGAGTCCTTCAGGCACTGGTTACTGTGGTGTCTCAGTGTTTGACATGAAGGAAATAACAGGTGAAGACTGTCTGTTATGCTAGCATTGGAAATCAAACTCAAGAGGATTTTATCCTTAATCCTTTCACTTTGTTATACTTTCTAAAAAGCTATTAGGTTTTGGCCTTGCAACTTATTTTCTGACATCAAAGTATGAAAAACTAATGCTTCCTACATATTTTTTATATTTATGTAATTTTCTCTCTTTTTCCTCATGATGCTCGTTTCCCCATCTCTACTGACTGAAATTGACTTGAAAATTATTTGTTATAGAAATCGTACATCATATATTCAAAGATAAGGTCTGAGAAATCATAAATCTTACTTTTAAGCCCAGAATGTTCACTAGACTAGATATTTCATTCCTTGAAAACAAGAGTGGGAAACAGGGAGGCCGTAGAAGCAACTATGATGTTACACTGACTTGCCTGCAGATGAGGTGGTGAATTAGGCAAGATTTGTCAAGATGATGTTACAAGGCAAATCCCTGTAGCTTTGGGTCTGGTTTCAAGCTTTCTATTCTGCTGAGCTCTGTCAGATATAGAGGGATCAGATCATTTAATACACCAACTAGTTTACATATGGAAAATGAATGAGCATCATGAGTGCCCAAGTCTCCGTTTATTTATGGAAAGAAGGTATAATATACCTTAATATACCTTTATCTTATCAAAAGACTCAGGGAAAGAAGTTTTAAGTTTCTGCAGCCTGCAAGGAGAACTTTTTTGAAAACCCAGTAAATTCTCATGAAATGACATTTGTGATCTGCTAATAGCCACCTTCCTTTGGTACAGAACTTGCTAATAGCCACTTTCCTTTGATGCAGACCTCAATCCAGGAAAACATGAGAAATTACTTGCAGCTTGGGGTTGTGAGGCGTATAGGGGAGGCAAGATCTTTAAAGAGATGAATAGCTGTAGTTTGGTGGAGAAGTAAAAATTTCAGGAACATGAACTTAGAAATCTTCTTAAAGGCTTGTGAATAATGACACAGGTCTATTATGGACAGAAGTTACCTTTATTACATGCTGTAGATCTGTCTCGGCATTTAAGTATCAGGTATATGTGATTATTTTTCCTCTGGGTGCTATTGCTATATGTGCTATCTGGGATGTCCCATATATTTTGTCGGTATCTAAGGTACTGTCTCAAGCTTTTTTAAAAATATAAGACACTAAATTCCATAATAAAAAAACAGGATAACTGTTTTTCTGTGGTCTCTGCAAAGACATATATATTCATAAAGTAAAAAAATATTCAGGGTTTAAAACTCATATAATAATTTAGATTAGAATAGCTAGACTTTGTCATGGAGAATATTGAGCTATGTGTGATGTTACATAAACTGGCTTTTTGGGAGCATGGAATGACTGCAATTTCAGTCAATGAAGTATTGAACATTATAGCTGAACTCTACTGAAGTTAAGCTGCATTTGACAAAGTCAACAATTCAATTGAGTACAGATAACTCTTTCCTTCCTTCCTGTGTTTGAGTGGTGGTAAGTGCAGGCATGTTGTGAAAGTACAGATAAAGTGTATTTCTCTGCATGTGATCTCAGTGGTACTCCTGTATGAAAGGTAACTTGGCTGATACATGGCAGCTCTGGCTTAAACTGTGTGTGTTCATTTGTAACAGGATGCATGCACAAGCAGTATTCCTGGCAATGGATTCATTGTCTGTATATTGTCTTGAAATCGGTGTTTTATAAAAGCATGTTAATTTTAAGCAAAAGTGTAAATGGATATTTATATAATTATGTAGTAATCTATACAGAGACTATCTGCTCAAGTATAATATATCTGTTAAGCACTGTATTCAAGGAATAGTGGAGATACTTCATATATTAAGTAAACTAAATTAAAACAGAATATGTATTAGTTAAAGCTTAATCTATTTCTTGAGTAGTTCCTGTAAGTGTCAGGTACTTAGAGAATTACTGGTAGTTTACATTAAGTAATAGTAACATTATTTTAAAAGACTGACAATTGCTTGCCAGTATTACATAGATTGTGATGGTTTGGGGAAAAAAAAAAAATACCCTGACCAGTTAAAAGGCTGAAATCCAAGACCAGTGATTTTCTGCTTGTCTTGTTATGAAGTGCATTGAGGCTGTATTACTCAATCAGTACCTAGCAGCCAGGTAACTAGCCCAAAGTAGGTATGCTTAAAATATCATATATTTTTCAGTTCTGTTTATGGTGCAGTTTGGAACACGGATTGCTTTGACTAGCTGGGACATTCTGGGGACCAACTGAGGGCATTCAAACCAGTGTCAAGGTGCCATTTTGCTGCTTTGCAGAATCAAAACTGATCATTTTGCTACATAAATCCCATTTAAGTACCACACAATAGTTAATTTTAATTAAATTGGAGGGACTTATGTCTCAGCACATGGGTCTTCCTTAGTATGCTAGAACATTTTTATCTAGGCAAAAAAATGAAATCTGACCTGCTAAATATTGTGTGCTTGTTGGAATAGAAATAGTCAGCAGAAGGGGTCTGCCATTCAGTCATGAGAGAAACAGACACAAGTGCTGGGTAGTTTTTCTCACTGTTAACTCTTCACCAAATAAATGAGAAAGTAAGAATGACTGTGTTTTAAATTTTGGGAACTCCTAGAATTTGTTTTAGTGCCTGAGGCAAAAGATGATGGCAGGCACATAGAGAGTTGAAAAGCAGTTTTTCTCTGAGAAATAGGGACAGGATGAATGGAAGGACTCAAGCAACCTTTGTATGGCACAGATCACAAACATAAATTCCCTTTCTGCCACTTTTCAGTGTTTTTAGCACAGAAGTAAATTATAGTTTACCTGGAAGATATTTTGAACAACACTTAGTTTTTGCAAACAGATATATCCGTAGCTTTTCTGTTCAGTTTTAAAAATATGTTTATATTTTAGTCTTGATTATGAATGTCTTTAATCAAAAGGCTATAATTTTGAAATTCATGATTTGAATCTGTTTTTTCTTAAAATTTTTTTTCTCCTAAAATAACTTCTATTGCCTTGCAGCACATGATTCACACCTTGGAACAATATCATTATTCTCTAATACTATTATTTTGCTATGATGTATTGTACTTTATGTGTGAAGTACAGAAATTCTTGAAGCTGCAGTGTTTCTGTTCACTGCCAGATTGTGCCTTTGGACGGTTATAATCAGGAGGTACAGTTACTCTGAAATACAGTTCAACTGAAGAAGTATATACATGTTTTGAGCTTCTAGTCAGTTTATCAGGGCTAATAGCCCATGTTATCATCTATCTACTATCCTATCTATAACTTACTGCCATTTATATTAAATATGATCTATGTAGTTTTTAATTTCAGGTGTTGTGAGTAATATAATTTTCCTATGTTTCTACAAGAATTTCATTGTGTCACTTCCTTTTAATGATTTTTTAAAACACAGTAGTATATTTGCTGTTGGAAGGAAAATGTTTCCAACAGCCTTTCAGTGTTATGTAAGGTCTTTCTGTTCTGCAGTTGCAGAGTTTGTCACATCTTGTAGATGATGTAACTTACTTAAATGTGCAAGTGGAATGATTGAAACTTTGCAGCAAACAAGCCAAGTGTCTGTATTTCACTTTCCTCACCTCCTGACTTCACCTTGACTCAAAACGTCACTCCCATACTTATACTAGAGGACTGATGTATTATTCATTTTAACTCCCATTTTTTCTTTCTGCCTTCACCAACCCCACAGAAGCTGCTGTGCATTATGGAATGTATGTGTAAGGATTGTGCCATGTCTGTGTAGATTACAAGCTGTGGTTTTACTTCTCCAGTATAACTTAAAGGCACGAATGAAGCATTGAAGGCATCAAATTATATTGTGATATCTGTAAGTGCAAATTTCGATCAAATGCCACCTGAGTAAAATATTTCATTTACTGTTTGGAAGCATTTCAAGTGATTTGTGCTTGGGATTTGCATATTACAGTCAGTGGCATTGCTGTGAAAGTCTTCTAGTGTGAAGTGTTCTAAAAATGTTAATTGTTTGGCTGTATGCATTTACTGAGGGATCTGCTGGTGTTACATAGGGAAAATCATTATTGTATGGGGGATGAAATATTTAAGGGAGGAGATAGAAAATTACAAAAGAGTAGAAAACAAAATAATTCTCATTTTTCATGGTGAAGAGCTGCACATATTGTATCATAAAGCAAACTGGCTGACCAACATAATTTTCATCTTCAAACTACAAAATACTTTTGTATTATGATATTGAACTATTATTTTCAATATCATAATACAAAAAACTACAAAATACTTTTGTATTATGATATTGAACTGTTATGTTCAATATCATAATACAAAATCTCAGCCTTTAGGTAACTAGAATACACTAAGTATTCACCAAATACTTTAGGCACTTTAATATGATCAAGAATAAGACTGTTTTTTGTTTAAACTGGTTTAAAACATTGTGATTGATAGTGACTTCTCTTAGAGATGGATGAAGGAGGGTAATCATTCTGCATTCTCTTATGCAATCCAAATGATCTTTCCCACTGCTACATTGAAGGCTGACTATTTTGTAGTACAGAAAAGATAGAGAAAAAAATGTGAGAGTGGAAGAGAGAATCCTGAAAAAATAGGAAAAGGCACAGTGCTGAAAAATGAAATTCAGTATCTTTTAGCACATGTAGGTGCTGACTTGTAGTCCAAAAACTAAAGATTCCTGGCATACTGCTTGATTTGTTGTGTCTGTATTGTTCTTTAGGATGAAGTTGCCATATGCAGCCGTTCTTCCAAATGTCAGGTGTTAGAGGAGGTGTCTGACAGTGTCTGTTTTTTTATGAAATAGGTCTCTCACTTCTCATGTGAGGGTTGAGTTTTTGTCTCTGTTCAGTCAGAGATGTTTCATGTCGAAAGAGGATGTTCTTTGCATCAGTATACAGACAAGTATGGTGGGGTTTAGTAATGCCTTTCCTCTTAAAGCCAGATTACCAGTCAGGTAAAGAGTACAAATTTTTTTGGGAAAACTGGATGATGTTTCTAGCGGTAAGGCACTTCATTTGGCAAAGACTGTATCTCATATCTATTCCTTTGTCCCCATACTTTTTAAACACAGTTACATATTTTGTATATTTTCTTCACTGATTCCCTAGTGAAAAATACAGGAATGCTCACTAAAATGAGAACTGGACTTTAAAATTTCCATTAAACTGCCTCGCCTTCCACTTTTGCATCCCATAGCACTCCATGTGCCTTTACAGAGAGTCAGACATCAGAATTCACACAGATCATCATTTTAGGCCTGATGAGCAGAACACGATGAAAGATAGTTTTGATTTTCCTTTTCTTGGATTTACAAGACTTCAGACTTGCATTGTGGAATAGAAAAGGCTGTCACCACAAATGTGCCAATGCTTTTGAGTGCAAGTTGATGTTGTCGTGCTGGTCCTGTGCACGTGGCAAGCTCACAGATGAACTGGCGAATGAGATCTCTCGTTTGGTCACAGAGAGTGTCTGCAGGTGAACCCTGAACAAACAAAGGTATTCAGTGTCTGCTGTGTTACATACTGTATGTTTGTATTGTGCAAAAGAAAGAGAAACAGGAATAAATCTTAGATCATAAAATAACTAATTTCTGTGAAATGTATCAAGAGTAGTAATGATTACAAGAACATTGACAAATGGTTGGCAAAGCTGCTGAAGCATGCAAAGCTCAAATATTGCAAGTAGGTTGGAAAGATTTGTGTACTACCTTCCATCTAAGTCTTTACTAAAGCTTATTATAATTGCCAATATTGTTGGTCTGCTGCTGAAAAGCAGGAATCGATTGCTAAGCAGCGGAAGAAAAATGCTTAAATGAGGAACATCTTACTATCAGATTCCATCCAGTCATTTGGATGAGAGAAAAAAAAGTATTATTTAAGAATTAATGTAATGAAGAAAGAAAGTAGAACCATTATTGATTGAATTCTATCAAAGTATATTTAGGAAAGTTATATTGACAAAAAGTCTCACATTTGTCCAAATTTAAGTGTAATAATTTGCATTTCCTTCCAGTTCTGTTAACATCCTTTTTTTCTGCCATGTGATATTTTAGTGTGATCCATGGTAATCTAAACATGAAGAGTTCTAATGTGCCTTTCAAAGATCCTGACCATCCTACTATGAAGATGTACATGGTTCCTATAAAGAATTTTTTCTTTTCTTATCCTTGGATCTTTGCCAGTGCATATAATCCTTGTCTCTCATTCCGCAGATTTTATGTATACTGAAAAGAGCCAGGTCTGTGTTTTAAGGCACTTCATATCTGAATAGCAATACCTTTTTTTGCTTCATAAATTACTAGAAGGGAGGCATGATGGAAGATTGCAAATCAGCTGTCTTTTTGTTGCACAACTCCACAGGCAAGCTCTCAAAAAATAATGATTTTAAGTCAGTACTCTTCTCATCTGATTTCTCTCAGAAATTAAGGTTTTCTTAATCTTTCTATTAAGTGTGTCTTGAAAATGCTGCCTTTAGGTGTGAGCTGCAAATTAAGAGAAGGTATGAAGCCTAAGCAAGACCATGAAAAGTGGACAGTACTGATTGAGCAATCTAGACAAAATGTCTGAAGTAGCTTCTCTGAGAAAAAAAGTATCATAAGGAAGGTAGGCAGGAAGAAGGAAAGGGGTGAATAAAAGGGAAAAATGAATTGAACCTGAAAAATGAGGAATACACTGTTTCTACGTTGGATGAAATGTGATAAATTAATTCTACATTTAATAAGTAAATTCTATAAATTTCTTTAGGACCCCAAACCAAAAGCACACACCTAAAAGCTAATATGGAAAATCTCTGTGCTTGTAAATGTAAAGTGAGAAAAATAGATGGATGAGTGCACTATTTGGACAAGACAGCAACAAAATGCTTTCCCTCGAAAAAAAATTTGATCTATAAAGTGGTACAGTGGAAGTCTATACTGCGGTACAGAAATTCATTTCTGGCAGTTGAAAGTTATCTACCCAGTTTTCAGATGTCAGGCATTCTACCTTCAAGGAAACTATCTGCCATATATTATTTAATTTAAGTTTGAATAATATGAATTATTAATTTTGCACAATTAATGGTTACTCAGAATCAACTGAATTCAACTGTTGTGAAGTATCCTTTTGCAATACAGCAAGAGAGTGAATTTTCACTTGTCTTAATATGTACATATTTATACCAGTTACGGTTTCTTTTTTTATTACAACCAATTTGTACAAATAAAAAAAGTCGTATGTTCTCACAAAACTTGTTATGATGTGAGGATGCAGAGATCCTGAGGGATCCCAAACTACCCTATCACTTTGCAAACTCTGTGGAGAGCTTCATAAATTTTATAACCAATCTTGTGTACACCATTCATTTTTCATAATAGTCTTTTTTTCCTCCCCTGTTTTTAGGTTTAGTTTTTGGTTGTTTCTTCTTCAGATACTGTTATATGCTTCCATGGGCTTAAGTCTGGGACAAATTGTTACATGGTAGTGTGCAGTTACAATGACCCATTCCAGAAAGGGATAGGGACTCACAGAGGAGTGTTGTTACTTCTTTCACGTGTGCTATTTTTCTTCAATTGTGAATTTGAGCCAGACTCAGCTGATTCAGGACGATTTAGCTGTGTGGATGATTGTGTCAGATTGTGTCAATGGAGAACATGGAATAAGAGAAGCTTCTGAAGCTTCAGCAGCATGTACTTCAAAGAGCCTTTAACCTGCCTTGACAGTATTCTACATTCTATGTTTTTGTCATGTTTTCTCTACTCTCCATCCATCCAGCAGTTTATCTGAAGTTCAAGAAATATGTAAGTGTAGCCTATAAAGAAAAAAATTTGAATTTTCAGGTGAAAAATACAATGTGGGGTTGTGGGTGGCATTCTGTTAACATAATTTTATATAACTGCCTCACCACCTTCTTGTGGCTCTGCCCTGTTAGTGTGAAATCATAAGTCTGTATTAGAAGCCTGTCTCAGCACTGGGCTTAAGAAGAGTCCTTTAATAATGAAAAATTGCAGTGCTCTGACTGTTCCACAGCTGAAATATAAAACAAAGAAATTAAGGGTTTCAGAAAGGGCTGTTAGAGTTTGGAAGGAGTTTGATAGGACTTCTAGAGGAAAAGGGAGTTGAAGCCTTATTTGTGACTTGGAATTAGAAGGCAGAGGAAGGAAGTCATGTTACAGTCTGTGGGGCAGTCTTATCAAGGGAAGTTTTTATATTTCTTTTGTGTTTCAACTCGGTGACCTGAAGGTCACATTCTATTCTTAATTTGGATACTATTTTTGATTACTATTGTGTGCTTCATGCAAATGAACAGTGCTCTAAAATAAAATAGGAAGAAATATCATAACTGAGAAATGAGATAGTCCTGGTGCCATCTATCAATATTTGAATTCTCCCTTATTGCAGAGAAACTGTACATGACAGTCTTCTGAAAGAGGCCTTTTGCATTTGGATATCTTTCTTGTAATTGCTTCTGACTGGGCTAATGAATGAGGCATATGAGGTATGCAGTAATGATCTGTAGCAGAGCTGTATTTCTCCTGCAGCTACATTAAAAGTAACTCTTGTTCAGTATAAGTCCATGTCACTATCAATATTCAAAGCTGAATTGATTTAAGTTGGTTTTGGCAGAGTAAAAGACACCTCCTTTTTAAATTCAGGTAATAATTTTTCTTCTAATGATTGTCATATTGAGCTGTTCAGATCTTTATTCTATATGAAAGCAGAAAATCACATCTAGCAACAAGCAACAATAAAAAGTAATTATTTTCCAAAGAGGACATTATTTTTTATCACGTGTGAGCTTTTAAAAAGATATTAAAAAGTTATTATCAGTTTTCGACATCACTGGTGAACTTGTTCATGAAAAACCTAGAATTAATATGGGTATTTGGGTGTTTCTGACTGTTCTTGTTTTCTCCAACATCCTGACTTCTTCTTGGGGATAATCTTGTGCGATATTACTTTTTTTTTTTTTTTCTTTTTTTTTTTAGCATCATTGTATATTTTAAATAGCTTTTCCTAACTGGGAGCTGTTGTAATGCTGGGACAGCTGAGTTTGGAGAGGCAGAGCAGAAGACAGTATCATCTGCAGCCACAGTGAGGGTGATAACAGTGGGTAAAACTCCTGAAGTATGGATAATGTGTAAATTAATAATTTAGCAGCCACACACATGCAGCTTAACTCATGGTTCTAGGCTCTTCTCCAATCACTGTTTAGACATAAAGAACTCTGCCCCTACTTTTCACACAGGAGAGGTCAAAAGCCTAAATAAGAATGTTTGTATTTGCTTGCCAATCATTTGAAGCAATGCTGTAGTGAAGATTGAATGTATTGTGATATTTATTACATTTATTCCTACATTATCTGGGAGGGAAGGAATATTTTTTTCTGTTTATAAAATGGATGCAGAGAGTTTTCTTTGTGATGTCGTTAACATGAAGTACAGTGTTAATATTGCTCTTAATTAATTCTCATTTACCCACAAATATTTGTAGTTTGAATTAGGTGCTTTAAGGTTGAGTAAGTCAGCTGCTTGGAAGTTACCAGCTGAAGTTCCATTTCTGTTTACTCTGTTTAAAAATGCAGTGAAAATATATCTACAAGCATGAATAAGCACACAAGCATTGATTGCTAATGAAATTGGTTTATTTATAAATTGGAAGTCTCTTTTTTAAATTTGACCTAGCTACTAGCTCTTGGCCTTAGGGCTTTAAACCACTCAAATGGAGATAAGTGTAGCTGGTAAATTACAGAATCCAATGTTTCTGGGTGCCTTCAGGATGCTGTGAAAGGATATATGATTAAATTAGATCTCTAAGCACCCCAATTAGCCTGTGGGGTACTTTTGCATCAAAGGATGAGATACAGAGCAGCTACTTTAGGGGAATGCTGAAGCTAAGCTTTTAGTTTCTTCATTTTCAGATTCCTCTATGGAATAAACCATACTATTGGATACAATCAATTCAGCTCCTTCTACACTTCTCTGGGAAAGAAGGGATTCCAGACTCTGATGAGGTCCAACATACCCATCTCCTTTTTGGTTTCATATCTGTTCAGGCTAAGGCTGTGGGAGGGAGAATTTCCTATCGCTCTTAACTCTTGATAGAGGAAGGCTCACAGGGAAGGGCAGATCTTTAGAAAGGCATCTTCATGCCTTTCTTATCTTTGGGAAGTGCTTTTACAGTCTGCAGTCTCTTGTAGTCGTTTTGTTCACCTTGATGGCCAGCCTTGCTTTAACTTTCTCAGCTTTTCTAGGAGCAATGGAGCCTTAGACAAAAAAGGTACTGTGATGCTTTGCTCCTCAGCATCTGCTTCTGGCAGAAATGCAGATCTGTCAAAGTTTTAGCTGTCTAATTTTACTGATAAAAAAATCAAAAAGGAAACTTATAAAGATGACTTTGGGCCTGAGTTGTGATAAGGATCAGACCATCGGCAGACTTCCACTTCTTGGGGGTATGTAATTCAGTTCTCTGCTTTATTATTGTTTCAATAAATTTTAGGCTAGTATTTCAATCTGTTTTTATGAGAGTCAGGTTTTTTCCCAAAAGATTTACCACTCCAAGTACCACTGTCATACACCCATAACATTTTGTTACAGTTCTAATTTTTAAAAACTCCTACTAAATTCATTCATCTAAGTTTCTTATTATATCTGTTTTAGTTATATTCTCTTTCCTGAGTGTCCAACAAACTTTGCCTTGTAACTCTTTTTTATAAAATTATTTTTTAGTGCAGCGTTCTTTTATTTACTCCACTTTAAAAGCTTAATGGACACTCAGATCATGTGTACTTCTTTTCAGTTGTAGCTGGGTAGAAGTGCAAAACCATAACAAAATAATGGAACTCTCTTAAAATTTTAATAATTCAAAAGTTTATAAGGTTTGTAATTCACATCAATTTTTGTTACGTTTTCCTTCTTTAAGGTAGTATATTTACAATATTGCATTGCGTGGGCTCTTATCTTAAACTGTGTGATTCCTATTTTCTAATTTTGCATTGCATTTGCTTATTTGGAGAGATCATTAATGCATGAAGCATCTCAATTTAAGAACTTGTCCAACTGTCCGCCATAGTAATGTATTCTAATTACTTAAGAACACAGAATTGTGTTAAAGAAGTATTTTTGAAGCAATGGTATATTGACAATAATAACTGTAGAAGACATCAAAAGCTTAATTTGGAAAGAAAACCTGTGCTTCGGAATGACAGTTTTTCCTAATTTTTACTGTGAAAAATGGCTGTCATTCTTTCTGTTAGAAAATAAAGGAATCGGCGAACATTAAAATTATATCAGCATTTGCTCTAATATACAGCCAAGTGATGTGAAGTCATGAAAATTAGTTGGTGATTGTGCATGCTTCCGTTACACTCCGGAGTTTTTGTGTAATGGGCAAAAAATTGTAAATTATGCACTAATTCCTTCTATCCAGGAAAAAACAACTTTGGGACTTTATGGGTACATATTATTCTGTGTAAATTCAGCAGGAGTCAGCAGGGCTGAACTTGCTGGGAAATACATTTTGCTCAATGCATCTCAGCAAAAAAGCAAAGCAACAAAATCTTAAAAACAAACATGATACATGGAACAAATACTGAGTAGGCAGCTCTCTCAGATACTCTATATTTTACCAATTTCAATTTTAGGATAGGAATCTACTTACTCTGAATTGCCATTACTATGGTTGATATCCAGAGATCCCATTTTGCTGATAAACTTGCAAGTGTCAGAGTTAGGTAATCACCACAAAGTGGTTGAGAATGCCTTCTATGCCTAGTTGACTCCAAGTATTAGCTCCATTGAGAGAGAAGTACATATTTTATGATTAATATACACAAGTTGTATCACAAGACCACTTCAGAGTATGGAATTAGTTTTTTTGCTATTTTTCTTTTTGTGTTAAAAGGTGTAACAAAGTTTTCACCTGATATATAAAGTAATGGGGAAGATGAAGATACTGGATAAATAATGTGAGGGAAAACATCTAGTAATGAGACTTCAGGATATTTGTCTCTGCCTTATTGTTGTAATTTCCCAGATTTCCCTTTCTAAAAACAGTTTTGTCTCCTTCTTACATTTTCCTATTATATGTTTATTTTCCCATGGATTCAGAATCCAGGGAAAACAAAATCCCAAGCTTATATTTTCATATAGAGGGCATCTGTGTTTTCCTTCAGTTTAGTGATGCCAGAATCTTACCAACAGTTTCAAAAAAGTTTCACCTTGCCTGATTTGTCTAGTGCTACTTTACAAAGATACACTGCACAGTCAATATTTCTAATAGAAAAGCAAGCATTTCTCACTACCAGTGTGTCACAACTATGAAATAAATTGTTCCAATACATTCAGATTTTATCCTTATGAAATCATAGGGGAAGAAAACGTTAAAAAACACCACTGCATTGTATGACTGGGTGTTATTTCAAAGAAAACCTCATTAGATACTTGAAAAGGCATAGTTCACTAAATGGAAAAGCTATCTCAAAGTTTTTAAAAACCTAGTTAAGAGATATGAAAATGGCAATATAAACAAAAGAATACATAATAAATAAAAAAGAAGATAACTGTTAGTAATTAAAATTTATGAGTAGATATCTGAAAGCTAAATAAATCTGTGAAGAAACTATCAATCTATTTGTATTTTGGATAAGGAGAATACAAATTCTTTGAGACAGTAAAATATCCACATAATCATTGGATAGGAAATGATAAAATGATTTTTAGAACATTGTAATATTAGACAGACTTGAAGGTATTTAAAAGGGGAAAAGCAACATTTGGAAAGTAGAAGCAAGATGCTTAAGATAGTGGTAGGCAGAATAGCATTGCACTAATCCAAAGAAAAATCCTGGAGAAGACTGATAACCAGAGACAATCAAGAAGCATGATACTTTTTGGATTAGTTAAGGAAGAAATTAGTTAACAAGAAATCCAGTGCTGGAAAACAGATTTATAAAAAAACTGTAATAAAATGTTTATAAGGTGATACATTTTAAAAACGTTGACATACTTGGTGCTCTAAATTATTTAGCTTTCTTTGATCAATCTAACCTCATTAAAACTAGTACTCTGCAAAGACCAGTGTATCACAATGTTAATGATAACTGATATCCCAGAGAGCTGGTAAACAGAAAATCAGGTAATGAGGTTATAGCCAGGTCCAAAAGATCTTTTCTTGTTCTGGGGCTGTTTATCATCATTATAACATACCTACATGAAAACCTGAATTTGTTTCCTATAAACATTACAGATATCATAAATACCGGTTAAATAATCATTAAAATTGTCAAAATCAGACAGAGCTCTACAGCACAGCACAGATTGCCTGGTATCATAATCTTGCTTGAATAGGGTATGCATTTATGACCAAATGATATAAAGCACACATACATACATACATACTATGCAGACCCCTTCAGAGAACTGAATTCATGCAGCAGAGCATTTAAGTGCAGTGTATGGCCAAGTGTCCATAATGCACATTGGTGGCTGCAGGAGCAGTAATGCCTCTGAGGTACTTCAGGGAAAAAACAAAGGAAGAGTAGGCAGCTGTTACTGCACTGGCATTGGCATGTTTTTTTTAGAAAAAAGATGTTGTCTTATTCTAGTAATGACACCTTCAAAAGATTTTTGACTAAAATTGTGTGAATTGGTTTTTCAGTGATTTTTCTTTTTCCACATTAAAATTTCATCCTTATATCTTTGGCTAAAATAACAGTTTTACTTGTTTTTGCTTTAAAGGTTTTTGAATTTTTTCATAATTTCAATATTTACAGCATTTTGAAGTAAAAGAATTAATAAAATATCAAAAAGACATTGATAATAATTAGTTCAGCGGACATAAGGTCCTACTTTTGAAATATTTTAGGGCAAGGCAAGAGACTAGTCATGACTAGATTTTTTTATTGCTCAGCTAGGTAATGTAATACAGGAATTTCTTTGTGAAAACCCATAGGCTGGGCACTGCATGTAACTGCACTAGTTGAAAATGGGTTTTCTGTGCTTCAAATTTTAGGACTTTGTACTAGTCTCTCATCTAATTTTGGCATTGTCCAGAACGTTTAATGGAAATTACATTGCGTGTGAGGAGACAACCAAGAGATAATTCTGAAAGGTGCTTTTTTTTCCCCCCTGTACCTTAAATACTGATTTTTAAGTGTGTCTTTATGGGATTCTTTAATCTTCTTAAATGTTTTTTACTCTGTATATATATATATATATCTGCATTTGATTTACTTACGAAGGTAATCTCACTGCCCTTTCAGACTTTTGGGAAAACTTTTTAAAGAATACATTGTATCTGTAACATGAGAACAGAATTTGCAAGGAATGTTCAATTCATTGAATACATTAAATCAGAAAAATTTCAGCCAGGCTGTTTTTGTTCATGAAATTTGGATATGCATTTAGGATTTGTTTTTCTAAGTCAAGCATACACAAGTTTGAAAGTGCTATCTTTAGAAAAATGTTAGAGATTTTGAAAATGTATGGGGTTTTTTGTTGTTGTTTTGAAGCAAGCTGTCAAAATAATTTAAAATGAGTTGCATTCGCTTCTCATGAAATTTGTACAACACAAAATTCCAGTGAGAGAGATGATCATGAGAAGAAAGTCCTGCTTATCAAACTGATTTCCTTTTATGATAAGGTAAGCCACCTAGGTGATCAAGGGCAGCCAGTTGATGTAATCTTTTTGGATTTCAGTAGAGCTTTCAGTACTGTTTGTCACAGGATCCTTCTGGGGAAAAGGTGCAGCACACAGCTGGACAAACACGTCATGCAGTGGGTGAGCAGCTGGCTCATGGATCGGGCACAGAGGGTTACAGTGAATGGAGTGAGTTCAGACTGGTGATACGTTACTATGGGGTTCCACAGGGCTCCATCCTTGGCCCTGTGTCTTCAACATCTTCATAAATTACTTGGACACAGGACTGGAAGGGATTCTCTTGGAGGCAAAGAGACCCTTCAGAGAGATCCCAGACAAATTAGAGAGGGCTGAGCATCCAAATGAAGTTCAACAAAGCAAAGTGCTGGATTCCACACCTGGGGTGGGACAACCCTGCATGTATGTACAGACTGGGAAACAAGAATCTGGAAAGCAGAGCTGTGGAAATGGACCTAGGTGTCCTGGTGAATGACAAGCTGAACACGAGTCAGCAGTGCCCTGGCAGCCAGAAGGGCCAGCCTTGTCCTGGGGTGCATCAGGTACAGCATGGCCAGCCGGGCAAGGGAGGGGATTGTCCTGCTCTGCTCTGCACTGGGGCAGCCTCAGCTCCAGTGCTGTGGGCAGTTTTGGGTGTCACATGTAAGAAAGGTACTAAAATAATAGAGAGTGTTCAAAGGAAGGCCATAAAGATGGTGAAGGGTCTTGAGGGGAAGCTGCCTGAGGAGCAGCTGAGGTCACTATGTCTGTTCAGCCTGCAAGAGACCAAAGGGACACCTCATTTCAGTCCCAACTTCCTTGTAAGGTGAAGAGGAGGAGCAGACCCTGATCTCTCTGGTACCCAGTAATAGGACCTCAGGGAATGGCCTGAAGTTGTGTCAGGGGAGGTTTAGGTTGGGTATTAGGAAAAAGCTTCTTCACCCAGAGGATGTTTAAGCCCTGGAACAGGCTCCCCAGGGCAGTAGTGACAGCACCAGCCTTCCAGAGTTCAGGAAGTGTTTGGATAATGCTCTCAGGCACATGGGGTGACTCTTGGAGGAGTCCTGTGCAGGGCCAGGAGTTTGCTTGAATGATCCTAATGGGTCCCTTCCAACTCAACATACTTTGTGATTCTGTGATGATTGGAAAATGATAAGGGCCAAAGGAAGCTGAATTAACCTAGGTCGTCTGTTGTAGAGATCAGTTATGAAAGTGTCTTTATGGAATTTGATCTGCTGCTTGTCCTCCTGCAAAATAATCCCACTGTGCCAGAAATTCTTGTAAGCAGGAGCCTAAGCTGAATTGAATCAAACTTAGAGCTTTTATATAAATACTGGTTATTTGTATTGCAGCTGAAAGATGGTGAATCTGTCATTCAGCTGTTGTTTAGCAATTTACTATGAATTATTTATTATTCTGATATCTCTGTTCTTTTTCTGATATACAGGAAAATTGCTGGTGAAATGCAAGTGTATTTATGCAAATAGAAACTTGAGTTAGATTAACTCAGTGGGATATGTATTCTGTAACAATAGCATGTTGTGTGGGTTTTTTTTATTTTCTCTAAGTCAGAATTTAATGGATTTTTTTTTCCCTGAATTCCCTTGTTTATGTTCAGTAAGGAAGGCAGATGGTTACAGGAAGGATATCTGCTATCTTCTACGAAACACATGGTACAGTAAACTAGACATAGGGAGATACCTCTAATGTTTGTATGTTCTTAAATATTTTTTTCAATCTCTAGAGAAAATGCTGTGTTTTTTAATCTGGCTCCTTAATTTATACCAATTCAATTCTTGAACCAGTTATACAAACCTTTCAAGTGAAGCATATGCTGCTTACTTAAAGTACTTCCACAACTACCTATGCCTTTGAGGTGGGACTGATTTGGTGTGAGGATGAGTGTCACTACCTTCTCTCTCAAATGCATCCTGGAAAACTGCCATTCTTTTAGTTAGGATGGAAGGGAATGGCTTAGGCTATAAGGAAATGGCTTAAAGCTGTGTCAGGGGAAGTTCTGGTTGGGTACTAGGAGAGTTCTTCACTGAGAGGTCGGTCAAGCTCTGGAACAAGCTCCCTAGGAAGTGGTCATTGTCCAAAGCCGAAGTATTCAAGAAGTGTTTGGAAAATGCTCTTAGATATGTGGTTTAGCTTCTAGGTTTCCCTGTGTGTAATCAGGAGTTGGACCTGATGGTCCTTGTGGGTTTCTTCCAATTTAGGGTATCCTGTGATTCTGTGGTTTGGTTATAGATCAAAGTACTTTTAACCTTTTAATTTGGACTCTTCTTAACCTATTTTCCTTTCGGTTGTTTCCTGTGATTTTACATGTATCACACTGAAACTATACACGACCTCTCTCCCTCCTTTATTCTAATTTTCCTACTTAATTGATGAAGTAGTGTATTGTTTAACTAGTTTTTGATTGGTAGCATAATTCAACTGTTGGTTGTTTCTTATTTAAAAGGTGGAAGAGAAGTGTCATTCACATAATTAATTTTTAAAGTAACTCCGCTGTCTGGCTCATACTTCTTCAGTTGTTTGTTTTTTTTCCCTTTGTTAGCCAGACTGTTACTGTATTTCATAAGAGGCAAATAAAGGAAAAATAATTATGTATGCATCTATTAATGTTACAATGCTACAGAAGTAATCTCATCCCCAGTGACTGCTGAAATGCAAACAAAGCATAAATACCATAAAGAACAAAATTATGAGTTTATATGTGCATGAAATGCCCTGGTTAAATGAAATTTGGGTAACATTACATAAATACAGAGCACCATGTTCAGAATGCCTATTGATTCTGTGAAACTAGGCCTGGAGCGAAACAATAAGGATCTTCCAAAGAACGTCAGAAAAAAGAGGGGAGGAAGAGGCTATGTTTTAAGCTTGATCATGCAGTACAAATGATTTAGGGGAGATAAGTTGCACAAAATGACCTGACACTCTTATAAAAATGAAATTTTCCCATTCATGTCACTGTGGCTCCTTCTGGAGCAATGCCAAACTTTCACCACTTAAAATTATGCACTTAAGTGGGAGGTCTGCTAATTATACTTTTGGAGCCTGGAGAAATCCTATATTGAATAAGGAAAAACATTTTGGCTTAATATCTGGACTCCTAAAAAGTAATCTTACATTAGAATTGTTACATTAAAATATCTTCTTTCAAATGTATTTTACAGAAATTCTAGACAGTAAGATATCCAGAGTATGCGGGTACCTCCAGCTTCTCTATGCAAAGTCTGAACATGTTAACACATTTTGGATTTTGCAGAATCCATATGAATGATGAAATTATTTTCTTTAGATAGCTAAATTCTGCAAGAGAAGTTAAATTACTTGGTCAGTTTTGAAGATCATACTCTGTCGGTTGTTCAAGGCCATGCAATGAATCACTGAAGATGAAAGGCTACAACTGCTTAATCTTGAGTGTTTGTTGCTCACTCTGTCAACTGGATAGGATTTTCAAGGAGATACTGATAGAAATATTTTAATCTCTTCGTAGAACATATCAAATAAATCAAATTATGTTGATGACGACAAAGTAATACCTCTTCAAAACATCAGTAAAGCAGCAACCTAGGTGTCACTTCTGCAGTTCAGTATAGTCATAATGCTTGCTTGTTTAATCCAGGTTTGCTTTCAGTGTTGCTGAGAAGTCTGCAAATTTTTAGCAGCCATTGGCTTAAAGGTAAGAATAAAAAAAATAGTTAAATTATTATATTTTGCTTTATGAAACATTCATTGGAATGCTATCGCTATGAGGCTTTGGAAAGTTCATTATTAGAATGTTGAATATATGAAGGGACAGAGCTGACAGACCACTGGGGTGGTTTAAGTTCAACATCCTATTGGCTTAATTTAGGTAAACCTGAGGTGCTTTTAGATGGGTGTCAGAAATAGGAAGGAATAAAAAAATAATACCTTTTTAGTTTATTTTTTTGTGCATGTTAGGATTTTAGATCAAAAATAGCTAAATTTAGGGCAGTTCAGTTCACAGCTGTTTTTAATATACTTGTTTTGTTCAGATTTTTGATAATTGACAGTTAAAAGATGAATTACAGATTATTATTTCCCTCTAGTGTAAATAAATGCCCCTTGAAAATGTCTTCCCTTCTAAATGAAGGCCAAATCCAAGTGGATTCACTGGAATCACTAAATTACACAAATGTGTTATTATAGTAAATAAGCAAAGGGAAGCATAAATATGAATCTTCAGAATACTTTCACCAGCCTAAACAGGTAAAGGCTTGCCAGTTTCTTTTAATTATTTTAGAAGCATTCAAGTTGAGTTTTCATGCACAGTGTGACACATCATTTGTGTAATCACTCTGTAGTCTCTGTAGCCATTTTTCCGCAATGGCTTTCTCCAATCTAAACCACCTCCCTTCCCCAGCATATAGAATGTGTAGCGCTGAAAACAACCATTTAAAAGCTGGAAACCAGAGTTTAGCTCTTCAGAAAAGGGTTATGAGTTAACCACATTCATCTGTTTGCAATAAAATCTTCTGTTTCTTGGTCACATCCTGTTTATTTTTATTACTGGGTATTACGAAAGTGTAAGATTTTTCCAGGCTTCTTTTAATCCTCAGATGTGGTCTTTTGTCTTACTGCTTTCCATTTGTACGTTGTCTTGAACACAAAAAAGTGTCTGTTTTCCTTATTCATGATTTTGTGTTCTCTTGATAGTACTCTATAATAGTATTTAGTACTAAAGCATTACATCTTTAAAGGAAGTGAGAATCCCCTACCAAGTCAGGCTGTGTAAGGTATTACCTCCAGCCAGTAAATGGAATTGCAAAGAGATTTTAAGCAAAAATTTTCCATTAACATTGCGTGCCCCTGAGACATTTGGAGTACAATCTTTCCTCCAAATAAGAGAAACCACAGCTGGAATCTTCAGAAATTTTTGCTGCCAAACTTTAACTTTTCTCTTTTCTGCTTGCTAAGGCATGCACAGATAAAGAGGGAATGCACATGAACAAGGTGGTAGCTGGTCATCTTTTCAATACGGCATCAAAGGCATGTCCTTTATAGGTCTGTGTTAAGATAGAGTTACACTTCGGGAAAACAATAATTAACACTGACAAAACAATTTATCTTTGCCAAATTTGTTTTTGGTATCCACAGAAGTGTTCTGACATGCAGAAATTTCTACTAGAATTTTAATCCAAAGCATAAAAATCTCAGATATGAGTTTTAATTACTTAAACATTTTTTTAAGTGATACAATAAAAAGGTTGTGAAATAATATCACTTAGCTTCTTAATGGTGTGTGTTTACTTTTATATTTTATGAATATTTTTTTCTTCTTTTTTAGATTTTCTCTAGTCATTGTCCTAATGGAATGAAAAATGAAAAAAAAAACCTATTCCAAAATGCCACTCTTTCTGTTGGCCTTTTGCAGGCATCTGGAGTCCTTTTGCTTTTCTACTCAGTGTTACCTGGACTTCTAATAATTTTGCTTGTCTTCTGAAAATCAGATCTTTTTTCAAAGTCCAATGTCAAAATGAACATCTTAGGTCTCATCTTGGAAAATATTTCATTGTTTTTCATTCTATTTCTAGCTTCTAGCTATTAATAAAACTAATGATACAAATTATTGAGACCTTAAAGCTGGACATTCTATACTTTTGATTAGGTGCCATGGAATGAGGATCACCCTTTTTGTAACTACATTACATGGGGTCTCATGATCTGAGGTCCATTGCAGCTTCTATATGATTTCTGCAGAACTCCTGTTCAGTAATTGTGCCCATTCCTGTGTTTGTGGAGCTGCTTATTCCTCGTGTGAGTTTTTAATTTTCTGGATTTCAATCTCAGCTTTTCAGAATTCTCTAGCTGCTGGAGAGCCTCTAAACCTGCTTTCCAAACTGTACTTTGGTAATAAGCATACTCATTGTTCTATTTCTGTAATTAATAAGCAGATAAAATAGTATTGAATGTGGAACAAAATTCACATGCAGAATATTGTTTCTTGTATCCTTCTGTCTCTTTTAGAATTTAGCCACAAGTAGAGTATTTTTTGTACCATCATGATTTTTCTTTGAAAATAATTTCCTTTCTTTAGCAAGAAATAGTTGCAAACAAACATCTTCTAAATTTCATCTACCTTCCTTTTCCCTCATGGTATTATGGTGACCTTTAATTAGAAGATGGTCAATTACTGATCTGAGGGGAGGAAGTGTGAAATCATTTAAGTCTGTCCATTGTAATAAAGGGCAAGACTGTATGCTGCCATTGGAAGAACACTTCCCAGAAAGCTGTGGGGGTATTTGACTGTTGAGATATTAGAGAGATTATTTATAATCTTGGGTATGAGAAACTGAGAACCTTAGAGCTTGATGAAAGGCAAGAAGATTCTTTTCCTGAGAAAAATGTAGTGCTTGTGAAGATTAAGCATGACTTAGAAAAGGAATTCTGTTCCAACCTCCTAATATTTTGATACCCTGCACTAAGGTCAGCAGGGATTTGTTTAGTTGAAATGGATATTGTTTGAAAAACTAAACATTTGCAAAAATTATTCTATTTTAAGACGTTCTTACCTATCAAGCACAAAAGCAAATGGTATTTCCAAATGAAATTGTGATCCGTAATTTGTGATTCTTACACCAGATGATGTTAGCATACTTACTAGATTCGTGTTCTTTTTATGTATTTGCAGAATTTGGAGGTCTGTTGTCCTAGTGACATTTAAAAAAAGAAACCCAAGTGTGGGCAAGAAACTTCCATTACAATTAATGCAGTTATATTAGGGTTCAAATGATCCTCATTTTAGATGACTGTGCCGGAGAATTAAATTCAATATAAAAGTAAGACTTAGTTTTTTTGGTTTTTTTTTTTTTTATTAATTAGCCCTGAAAATTAACAGTTGTATTATTGGACCAGAATAGTTCAGTTGGTTTGTTTTGATATTTTTAAATAGCATTTTTAGTAGCTAGTTTGAGTTTTTCCAGGTGAACAAACCAGTAAATGTATATGCTTTAAAACAGATGTGAAGGACCAGTGGTGACAATCCAATCCTGTTACCACATTACTTATTTTGTCTGTACCTTTGGCTGTGTTTTTGTTTTACAAAAGATGCACAAAACTGATGGTTTTATTCATAGGTGCAGTTTGGCACCATTTTGCCTCAATGGCAAGAGGACTATTCTGAAACTGCTTTTTTTTTTTTTTTTTTTTGTAGCTAATGCATTTGATGTTGCCATGCAATTGGAGGAACACATTTTTTCTTCCTTTTCATACACATAGTGAATCAGATTTTATAAAATTAATTAGATGCTCTCCTAGCCTGCTTATACCTCACACACATGTCACTTTTTAACCTTAAAATCTTTGCTTTTCTTCTTGCTCTAAGCTCCATTAATCCTGATCTTGTAAACAGGCCACATCTACAGTGAAGATGCAGAAGTTGGGCATACTTGCTTTCCTTTACATGTACTCTAGAGTCACCTCAGTGTGAGTATTCAGGAACTCTCTCATGTCAAAATGCAATGAGTTTTATTTTACACAGAGCGCCTTACACAAAGGCTTTTCTGGGGTGAAAGCCTCCAGCTGCTTTTGTTGAGTGTGTAAAGAAATGACTTGCTAGGATTTGAGGAAAGGAAAAGCTATGGTCATAGCTTGACATTAGTTGAAGACTTTTCAGATACTGATCCAATTACAGAAGTAAAGTGATTTAGGTCACTTTTCATCACTGTATCCAAGTGTACACTTTACTTTAAACATAGCCTTAATTTCATTGCCTTCAGTGGAACTGAAGCAAGCAATAAGTGTTCTTTGGATTTAAAGCCAATTCCTGTACACTGCTGATAAACTACAGAAGTAAAAAACTAGCTGTGGCTGTGCAGTAATCCTGATAGAACTAGCCTGATACCAGTCATGCTGCATCAGGAATTCATTTGGTTTGCAGTCTCACTGCAAACCACAGTTTTTTCTTATAATACCGTTAGTAGATGATAGTTAAATGTGTCTATTCGAAGACAGTACTGAAATAACTCCAAGCTGCATCTGAATCAGTGTCTGGCTGTGTTCCTTCCTGTGTATAGGCTTCTTCCTCTTATTGAACCCCAGAAACAAAAATATCAGTAAGAAAGAAATTATCCTTTCCGGTTCCTGGTGAACTGATGAATGCTGGCACATGTTAGTCCTGTGAGTACTTTTACTATCTATCCACTGGTATCTCTTTTTGTCTAGCATGTCATGCAGCATTCTTTGAGTTAGTAATTTTTAATTACTCATTATAAAAATACATTAAAGGGCAAAACTGACACTCTGTAGTGGAATTTGTTCTTTCTGAGTCCCATAAAACAATCAGATAAATGTATTTTTCCCCTTTTCATATCTGCAATTGTTTTTTCTCAAGAGCAAGTTCTACAGTGTCCATGTTTCTATATTTCTATGTTTCTGTAACTAATAAAACAGGCTTATACTCATCTATTCTGGCTTTACACTAGTCTCAAATCTTAAATTTAGCTTAAAGCTGACAGTTCCCTATCTTTTAAAAATCAATTCCAACAGTATCAGTTGTTTTATTATTATTATTATTTTATCATTTTGCTATTCTCATAATACATCATCTTATTTGAAATAAGATCTTGTCTATACAGGAAACATTTAATGTAATTAAAGGTCCATCTTTAGACATAGATAAGCTACACTATGTTTAAACATTACTGTATAGTCTACATATACTCTATGTAGCTTTTAGTAGTTTATTTTGGTCTAATTGATTTCCAGAAGTTTCCTAAACATTCATTAAGGTCACAGTAGTACTAAAAGTGTGAATAAAATATAGACCCATTATGCCTGATGCCAGGACCAGAAGCAATAGCTATCAAATTTCTACCATAAGACTTCAGTCTCTTGGGAAATTTGGGTGCCTTCCCAAAAGCTATCCCTAAGACTCAATCATAGAATCATAGATTTCTACATGTTTCCTTAAGGTTCATGGCTGCATAAATAAATAACAATGTGCCATTAATTATGTATTAATGTTTCCTGGTTTACACTTATAAAAAATGTAAGGCAGTACTGTTACCCAGATAAATTTTCCTTTCATTTGTGACAGGAACCTTACAAAAAAGAAGTTTCAGAAATCCCTGATGGTAATTCTCTCAGCCTTTGTAGGATTAACCTTTTGTCTTTCCCAGTTCTTACATTTCTGTTTTCTTATAATTTGATTGATTCTGATGCTTCTAGTAGTTATTTAAAATCTAAATCTGTTGTCTCCATTTATTTGTCAATTTCTAGGGACAGTAAGTTAGTGTTTTATTTACTTTTCAGCAGTGAACTTCAGCCAAAGCCTCTGAGGAACACAGAGATATTTTCAATAGCTGTTATGGGCTTGGTATAGTTCTGTGCTGTTGAAACAAATAAACGGCTTTTTAATACAGAGAGAAAGAGCAGCTCAGGTGTGGGCAGCAGTGTTTCCAGATTATGAGACAACTCAGTAGAACTGCACCACTACTGATAACTGAGGTAGTTTAAGCAGGGCTAGCTCTGGTAGTTCTCAGTGGCCATGTGCATGCGGGTGTACCATAAATTACCTTACACTTTGTTTTTATTCTCCTTGATTCAAATTCAGGAAAAGAGATGCTGTTCCCTTATTGCATAGGAAGTCATAAGTTAAGGCCATGAGCCTTACTGATATATGCAAAGTGTTTTGTGACTTTGAGCATGTAAATTATATGAAGGGCAAGCTATTCATACTCACAGTTTCTTTTGGCCTTGGAGTATTTATAGAGGCTCCCTGTGGAGCTGCACTGTCAAGCATTCCCCAGCTGGGGAACAGCTTATGAAAGGTTCTCTGAGGACTACGTTTGCACACTGGAAACTCATTAATAGTCATATGCAGTCCTATAAGCAAGACTATTCTTGTGTCCTTTCTTCATCTGGAAAAATCTTTGGGTTTATTTCTTTCATAGTGGCATCTCCTACTTTGGAGCATTTTTTTTTTAATGCTGAAGGTTGGCTTCAAAAGGGACTAAATGTCATAGAGCTTGTTGTTTTTAATGTCTGACGAAATTATTGTCTCAAAATAGGTGTTCAGAGTCAATCCTCTACTGTATACTCAGTTGTTTGCAATCCCTGCAGTACAGAACCTAAAAAACACCTCAATATGTGAAGAACAGAGCCTTAAATAAGAAATGTGGAAGACTGAAATCTGAAATTCTGTGGTAGGAGCAAGCATTTGTGCACAGAGTAAATAATAGGTCAGAATAAAAATGCAGAATTATTATGTAAAATCATAACAGTCCCTGACTAGACAGATTTCACACTGCTTCTGTAGGGCAGAATCTCCCCCTGGGTCTTTCAATGATGGTGCTGCAGCAGTGCGAGCACCATGTTTGACCTCCCTGTGGTCTTTGAAGTGTTCTGTGGAGTCATAAAGTTGTTCTATAGAGCTGAGCTGTGTAATTCCTTTGGATCATCATTTTTCTTCAATATGCAGCATTTCACTTAATGTTCTAGTAACGGCAAGTATTTACTCCTCTCTTTTTATTCCATATCCATTGCAAGGGCTTTTAAATCATAGCCAGCGATCCATAGCTTAAGATGTAATTCTGTGAAACCTTCCAATGTCATTTGTTATTTTACAGATTCATATTTTCATCTGCCTGAGGACCTGATGTAGACTTTTCTGTCCCCAAATTCATGGTTTAATTGTGTATGCATTTGAGATCTGATCAGGATTGTGTTTTGAGTGCCTATATTGACAGTGAATATGGTAGTGGTGCTTGGACTTTGGACTTTGATTTGGTGAGTTATTTGTTTTTTCTTTAATACATGCTGGTGGAGTGCTCTGTTGTATATCTGCGCTTGATTATGCATTTAGAAAGATTCTGGGACCTGCTGATAATGTACAGTATACCAGAGCATTCAAGCTCTCAAAAAACTTCAGGAAAATTAGTGAGAACGATGTAAGTAATTCTAACATCTTGGTTGGGATAGTCTATCCAAACAGCAAGGTGAGGAAACAAGTAAGAGATTCATCTAGAATAGGGTCCTGGTGTTCACCTTCCATCTTGACATTTTGTTGTCCTGAATCTCTAATACATAGAGATATCACATGACACAGTGGACATGAAATATCTCCTGTCATGAATGTCTGAGATGAGTCCTATTATGCTGTAAGATGAAGAAAGCCTTTCCATTTTCATGCTGGATTTACATTAAATTTGAAGCTGTGAAATCTTATGACTTTGCCAGGTGCATTTATTTGAGTTTTCTTAAAATTTTGACCACCAGTGTATGGTCATGAGCACCTTTCCATACAATTAGAAGCAGATGAAGTCGGTGTGGAGGCAAGTGAGGTTCTTCTGCTTCCTTGAACAGCATAAAGAGAAATCTGCATGGTATTCTGAAGGATCATCCTGAAGAATTTTCCTCTAAGGTGAAGGGAAGTAATAAATCTGCAGATTGCCAGGGAGTATGAGTACCAAAACAATTACGAAGATGTCTCTAAAATCAGAGGTCCCAGGAGAGGTGAACTTTTTCAAAGGAGACATTAACTTTCTTCTTGTAAGAGAAAGTTACATTAGGAAGTTGTCCAGCTAGCTTGACAGAAAACATCTGGGCTCTCTGGTGGGTGGCAAAATACCTAAGTATTTTGTTCTACTGTTAGAAGCCATGAATAGCCATGTGTTCTGCTCTGCTGTAGCCTGTTCTGTTGCAGCCCTGGGAGAAGTAGTGACACAAGGGAAAACTTTTTTATTTTACTTCACTTTTTATTGTTAGTATCTTTTAATGATGTCCAGGGCTGTGCAATATGTGAGAAACTGCCCTTATGCTGCTCTTCTGCCTCGCTGCAGAATAATGAATGTTGTATCTCAGGATTCAGAGCCTGCCTGCAGCAAATATAGTCAAAGGCAAGATGCTCTAGTAAAGCTTCAACCCTGCGTTTTAAGCTACAAAACCACGTGTTTAGGAGCAGTAGTCTCTGTCACTGGAATTAGCAAATTATTCCTGCTCCCTGTGGTTTAAAATGGGGAATGCTGATTTGAGTGTTTACATTTTCTATCCCGCAGCTTATATGGTGGTGTTTCTTTGCATGGCTCAACTTTCCTCTGAGCTGTAGACTTCAGCAAAAAGTCTTGTTCTTCAACTTTTTAATTGCTTTGTATGCTTCTGCCTTTTGACTCTCTGTATGTTGATTCTTTAGACCAAGTCAGTTTTTCCGTTTTCTGGTACCAGCCTTAGAATATCAGCAAGAAACAAAAATAACAAAAATGAAAAGTAATCTTCCAGATAATACTTCATCATTTCCTTGAACAAAGGGTAAGCCTTACAAGCAATTATGAGCTCTAGTAGTTATTACCAGTCTACTTGAACGTATTATATTTCATAAAATAGTTATTTAAAGCAACTTATATAACTGTACTTTTTATTTTCTCTTTTGTTTTTTTGTTTTAATTAAAATAACTACATACTATCATACACCATTTTCCAAGAAAAGGTAACAGAAAACAGTAACAGAGTAGTTAATTTACTACTCATTATCATAATGAATTCGTTTGGAAAAAATGAGGAAAATAATTTAAATTTAGTCATAGCAAATGTTTGCCTAGAAATACTGTTCCAGCTGATGTTGTCTTACGCCTCATGCTGTGCTAAATGCTTCTGTGGTTTCTTTCTGAAGCCTGCAGACTGAAGAAGCATTGTTACACTATTAGCACCTGTATTTTGGATGAGTTCTTTGGGTGAGGACTTTTTGTTTCCCGGCAGGACCTTATCCCAAGGGACAGTGGGTTGTATTAGGTGAAGCATAGGAAGCATATGCTTGTTGAGCTCTTCAATGTATCTGGTAAAGGCATTACACATGTAGGGGAAAAATAAGCTTCTTTATACTCTGTGCCAAAAATCAGGGAAGTAATCAGATTTCACGTAAACAGTGTCACGGCCATCTGCAGTATCCCTCTCTGGTTATTGCACATGTGCTTTGCTTTAGACAGTCACTTCAGTCTTCCTGTTTAAGTAAAAAACCTCCACATTTTCCTTGCATCCCCAGTTATCTACAAGGACGTTAAACTGAGTTTTCAAACACCTGCAAGAGCACAACTTTTCTGCTTTCAGGGCTATAGGGAATGTCTTTAGGGCTCCAAGGATGCAAATGTGAAAGAGAAATTCACTCTAACTATTTGGGAGGATTTTTTTTTTTTTTTTATTAACATGGATGCAATATTAATGGAAGATTTTAAACTGACAGCTCTGGTAATTAATTTCTGCTAACTAGGTCTGATCCAAAGGCTGTCACAGATTTAAAGGAGCTTTGGAATTAGGTTTTATGATGCCCATTGTGATCATTCACTACACTGATCTGATCTTACTGCATTTTGGTTACAGTGGTTATTTAAAAAAACACTTGTGGTTTTTGGGGGGTTTTTTTGTTTTTGTTTTTGTTTTTTTTTTGGGGGGGTGCATTTTGGTCATGTTTTTCAAATAGATTTGGCAATACTTTGAGAGTTAAAGTTCTGTGGATGAAATTCTGTTGTTAGAAGGGGAAAAAAATGGAAGATATTGAAGGATGGGAGAGAGAACCAAGTTCCTTTTTCAACAGGAATAAGTTCTCAAGGGATGGGTAATTGCTATGAATGAATGAAATATCCACCAGGCTCCTCTCTGGACTTCATACTGCAGGCTTTTTGAACAGATCAGGGACTGGTTTATCAACTGGCTCTAAAGAGAACTGGAACCTGAAAGCTGTGGATGGTATCACACATTGCTTCTTTGAATTCAAAATACATAGTATATTTCAATTATCAAGTTATTAATTAAGGAAGAGCAATGTGAACAAATCCTTGTATCAATAAAATAGGTTAGCCTGAGGTAAAAGCAGAAGTGATTAGGATTATGTGCTTCTGAGCTTGAGAAACTGTCCATGTCTGTTCTTGGTTCAATTTTCTAGTTTTCTAGTGACTATTTGTAATCAAAGAAGAACATCCTGATATTTTTTTTTGGGTGTGCAATGTCATCCAGTCTGAGCATGAATTCTGAAGTTTGTGTTCATGTGTGTTGTGAAAAGAAAATAATTTTGTTTGTTTTCTGTACTGCTCGCATTCTAATTCAGAGCATTTGATACAGTGCCATGTTGTGAATTTTCAGTTTGATTAGGAGCACAGTAAACTACTGCAGGGAAGCAGGAAACTCCATGTTTCCAGAGGTTTCTCTTTCCCTCACTGTGAAATATTTTGCCTTTGAAAAAGCTTTACCTTGTTCTTAATTTGAGTTCTTTTGGTGCTCTAATTTCCAAGAACCATCTCTCTTTCAATAAAATAATTGTCCTTTAGCAAGGTATAATGAAAATTATTACTTTTTGCTTAAAAATAATTCCCTTGTTAAATTCAATGCACTTGAGTTGTTATTGATTTTGTAGGTTCTATACACTGCTGAAAAATACAGAGAATTTTCTTTAATCATGTTTGTTCAGTTAATATCAGATTAGTACAAGTCTGTCCTTACATACTAAAATTTCCTATTCAACAGACCAGTGCTAGTGCAATGCAAAGAACTTCCGAATATTGAAAGTCATTTTAAATTCAGTAAATAATGCTGTGACCAAATTCTAGATTCATAATTATTGGAGCTAAGAATCACATTTGGATACTCATTACTGAATAAATGGTGAAACACACATTTGATTGGCAATGTAAGTCTGATTCTTAGAAGGTCATAATGTTCGCCTCTAGAAAGAAAATTAAGAGCTAGGCCTCCAAATTAGGGATTCAAATGTTAAAATAAAGCAAAATAAACAAAATCTCTTTCAACTCTACTGGGAGACAACTGTGGTTTGTGGGGGATAGGACCATTCGTTCTTCAGTCTCTTGATTCATGTTCATAATACATGGAAGTATACAAAATGGAATTTCAGGTGGCTCTGAATTGATTTTGACTCCAAAGTTTCTACAGTATTTACAGAAAGGAAAGGAAAAGACTATTCCATAAATCAGCTGCAAAAGGGAAGTATGCTGGATGTTTTTCTGTCTGCTAGACATCTGCAGACATACTCATGAATTTCTAATTTAATCATCTCTGTAATCTGACGTAATGTCTACACATTTTCTTCTTGTCTATGGGATTTTCCTTTAGTTGTATAGAATGGTGGGGCTTAGGTCTTAAAATTTGCTTTTGGGTTTACCTGTTAAATCAGTGAAGAATCATTTTCAGCAGTGCTCTCTCCTTTCTTACTTGTTCAGTAGAAAGGTCTGCTTCATAAACTGAACATGGGTTTATTTCTTGTAACTTTTTCTTTTATACTGCTTGTCCAAAGAGAACCTATTCTGATATGAGAGCCTTCCTCCAGTCCTTGGGATGTAAGCGTTAAATCAGCTCTGTGAGGAAAGACCTGAACAGGATTTTATATTTCATGTCAATTAAAATGAAGCAGACTTGAGGTGGGGGCATGATGTTTTAACCTCAAGCTATTGGATTCCATTTCCAAATTACAGTGTAGTTTAATCACAAGAACCAGTTGCTCACTGCAACCAGTCATGTTTTAGATGAGTTTTCTGTTGCGTTCTGGTTTTCTGCAGGGCTGGCTGGAGGTGCCCATGTTACTGTTAGAGAGAATAAATTGCTTTCCTGAACTTTGGGACTCACTTTAGTAGAGTTTGAAGCACTACAGGATTTTAAATATGAAAGTATTAATATTTCACTGTTGTTGAGAAACTGTCTCACTGCCTCATATGTGTAGCATATTCTACAAATTAATTACTTGGCAGGTCTGAAATACCTGTTTTTATTAGGCATTCAAAGACAGAATATCGCATTTTATTCTTTTGAAGTAAATCACAGAGCACTACCTCTAAGTATCTCACTGCTCATTCCTCCCTTACCAACCCCATTTATTCATAACCTATTTCATCCTTTTTTGATTTATGTCTGTTCCATGTGTATGGCCATGAATACAAAATGTATTGCTATGAATGTAAATAGGTCAATTGCTTGTGCAGATTTAGTTTAAAAAAATTGGTATATTTTTAGATTCTTGTCTGTAGAAATCAGATGTAAAATACAGACCCACCAAAAGTGACAGTATTTCTGTAAGGTGAAAGGCCTTGAAGGCTCTGCAGGTTCTCTAGTTTTGTGGTCAGGACCAAGTCCTTTCTCATGAGATTTATCTTTTAAAGACATTGGGAGTGGTGAGCAGATAATGCCTTTTAAAATTTTTTTAAAATTTAAGTACATTTACACATAGTCAACATTCTTATTCAGAGGTGTTCTGAGCTTGTGTGACTGTTACTTACTTCCCTTACCATTTCATATTTCCCTTTTGATTACTGAAACTAAAATAGCATCCCTTTAATTTCTTTGTATTCTATTAGTAAATGAATTTGTAGTTGTGGATATGTTGCTTGCAAAGTAATCTTCTGGTGTAACTCTATTACCAAGCAACACTAAAACCTAAAAATGATATGAAAAATAAAGTTAGAAATTCATACTGTAGGAGGTCAGCTGAGGAATATCATTATGTACTCTCATGCACTCCTGAAACTGCATTGGATATATACCTTTTGGTGTTCGAGCACACCTTCTTTCTGTTCACTCTAGTCTGTGTTCAAGGACTCAAGTGCTGTATCATTTGTATGGACAGTTTGCAGTTCTTGAGCAATAGGGCTCAGAAATGTTTTACTTTGGTCTGTTACAGATGACAAATGTTCATTATTGTGGATAAAAATAAATAGCATTTTGAGAGACTGTTTTTGAAGAAGCCTTCCTCTAAAGAGGCAGCTGAAGTAAGGCGAGTGAAATGCATCTTCAGCTCAGAAGTCTGTTCAGTGTTAGATATCTGTTCAGTGATACTTGAATGTTTCTAGGTTTCTGACTTTTGGAGGTAATTTACAAGAGAAACATAAGCCACATTAAAGGTCTAAGAGTGGCTTTTATCTGAGATGAATGGAAACTGAATGGAAATTTTGGGGTTTTGATTTTTTGCTTGTTTGTTGCTTTTTTATTTTAGTATTGTATTAATACAGAGGGTGGGATTCACATTGTGAATCGACGCCTGGAGTGAGGTGTGTTAGTGTCTGTAAATGTGCTGTGCAAACCCGCTGTAACCTCTGAGCCTTCAAGGAGGCTTACTCAGGAGACAGACTGAGAAATTACTCTTCCAGGAGCTGGGTGACTAAGCTTCTGCTGTGATATTTCTACACTAGCCATTTTGTCAGGAGAAACTACTGTTTCAAAGTGCTGTCTCCATTTACTCTGCTTTATTCTCAAAATAGTCTTTCTAAACCTTAAGCTCTTTCCCTAAATCTGTTCCAGTCCCATTGAGACCTAAATCAATGAGTGGACAACTCAATTAACAAGATTTTCTAGCACACATATCTAACATGCCTGTGCTAACAGAGGGCTCTTAAATTCTTCTGCACTACAGTGACGTAGATTTGTGTGCCTCAGTGCCATTCATACTTTTCAGACCAGCAGCCTGCTTCTTCTTCATTCTTCTATCCTTCTAGCTGGGAAATACTTTCTTTCTTGGAAATCCTACCATACCTTCTGTTGTCATGCTGAGCATTAACCCTATTATTTATTTTCTGGTTTTGATTACTTGGATTTCAGTCTGTTAAAAAAATCAGTGAAATGCAAACCATGGTCTCAAGGAAGTGCCTGTTGATAAATCTGTGAAATTTCTCTAGGTGCAGAATAATTAGAACATCAGAATGTTTTAAACTTTTAAATGCCACTGGGAAAAGACTAACAAACAATGCTGTATAAAATTCAAGGTGAAGAAGATAACTACAGGAGGTGTGTCACACAGCAGGCATAGACCATTTAGGGAGAGTTTTAAGGGGTCTTTGGATTGAAACATGGCTGTGAACTTGTTGCTTAGTTGAAGTAACAGATAGTGGATATTGTGTGAGAATGTGATTTCTGGAGCTGGTGCTGCTCTGTATCCTTAGCTCTCACAGGATGCCACTGTGAGGGTATATTGTAAGATATTTTTTTGGCCTGCTATACTTTCTAGCAGGTGTCACCTTTGCTCCAGCATTCCTTGATTCCAGCTAGTTAAGCATACTGCTTCTCTGGATATGTCTTTTAACTAGGAACTGTGCTGATGAATTAGGGCATTCAGCTACCGACTGTGAACTTAAAATGCAATCCTGGTGTAACTGGAGGACCTGTTTTTTTCCTGTGGTGCTGTGAGCTGTGGAATATATCTTCCCCATAGTCACTAGCTACATCAAAACCTGCTTGTTCAGAAAAAAGTGACTGAATGCTTCAGGCACACATGGCATAGCATTTCTAGACTTTCTAATGACCTGCTATGGACCCTTCTGGATGCCTTTCATTTTAACATACTGTGGGAATATTTTGATAGAGAAGAATCCGTATGTTTTGGGAGACACTAATGTGAAGAAGCTGGTGAGTCTGGGAATTGTCAGTGTGTCCTGCTGCTTCTTTTAAATTTGGAAGAGGAGCTCCCTTTTGGTACCAATCTGAGGAGGATGCCTGATGGAAGTGCTACAGAGTGGTAATAGACCTTTCAGGAATGTCTTGTACTGAATTGAGAAGGGTTCATCATTTCCTGCTGGTTAGCTGAACTCTGAGGCCATGTGAACAAGGGCATTTCTATTTAAAATAATCCAACATTTCCTAAAATACCCAGATTTCTCTTCCTCTCAGCAGGCCAACACCAGGCCCCTGATTTACTCTCAGAATTATTTCAGGAGTTATTCTTTAACATAGCATGTATATTATGAAAGGCAAATGAATGGGAAAAAGTCCTGACATTTCTGAAGTTAGTGGGAAATTGATCTCAAAGGAGTCAAAGTTCAGCACAGTTGAAATCCTAGGGTAAAGAAGGAGGTGAGTTCCTCAGTTTACAATAACTTTTAATGAGTTTATCTGAATTTAATAATTGAAAAGTCACAGCTGTTTTAAAAGATGCTGCCTATCATCCAGAATTGTGTTTTCTGTTAGCATGAATAGCTTCAAGTCCAACTGCTGCTTTCTCCCTATTGCTTTTGAAATATTTTTTTCCCTTTCTTTCTTCTATGTATTTATACTGGCTCAGATTCCCATGGTGCTGCCAGATCTGTTTGGAAATTGAGTCACAACCATCTCATGACTGACTTCTTTTGATATAACATGAGAGATTTTTAATTTTTTTTAATAAATTGTTGGGTGAATTTTAGATTTTTTTAAATGTTTTACAAACATAAGCAATGAATGTAAGTCTCCCTCTAAAACTAAGAATCTTGGACACCTTACAAAATAAAATTTTTAGCCACATCTCCCACATGCTGCAAGCCTCTAAACATAATCATCATATATCAACTCTATCTGTGGATTTGATGTAAATATCTCTCATTATAGAAGTACTGCCAATTTCTCTTCAGGAAAAATCTAGAAAAATCATGGCAAAAAGTGCTGTAGTAGTTTAGACATTTAGTTCAAATATTAACATGTAATAATATGTAGTTAGGCTTACCCTGACTTCTTGTCTCTTGGTGCAAAAGAACTTTCTGGCTGTCTTGATGGCAGAGGACATATCTTGACTGAAAACAAAACAAAGCAAATAATTATTCTACTCCTCTCAACAACCTAACAATTCATAATTCTTTAGAGATCTCAAAGTTTTATTTACGGTTTCTTCCTCATCTTAAAAGTTGTATGCTTACCATATGTTGAAAAAGTATCATTGCCCAGTAATCTAATAGTAGCGAAGGTTGAATGTATGCATAATATACGTACTTTTTATTGTATTTCAAATTGAAATCAGTGACAATGGGTATCAGAATCAAACAAGAATAATTACAAATATGGATGCCCTTTTCTGGGGACAAACTGTGTTTCTTGACTGTTTAACAGAAGTTACCAAATGTGTTTGTCATGTAGGAGGTACTGTGTGAAATATGTAACACTATAATATCAAGGTGGTTAGGTTAGGGTAATGATGCCCCAGCATTGGCTGTTTTTCATGAAGATAAATTTAGGATGATGAGAGCTAAAAGACATCTAATAATTTCGCCTCGGTTAAAAATTTTTGTTTCTTGTTTTATTGTTTTACATATGAGAGATTATGAGATTTGCAGCTCATTACTACTAAGGCATATTTATGAAATACATATATATGAAAACATTTTCTTGTCTTTCCTGAGAATCGGCTATTACCTCAGCATTACAAATTAGAATTTTTTCTTATGGCATTTGCATTGAGAGGTTCATAAATAGCATGTAATATGTTGAGAGTGGCAACCCTTGACAGCTATCACAAATGGATGACTGAAAGGATAGATATTAGTCTTTCTAGGGCATATGTGTGTCTGCAGTGGAAGAAACTGGCATTTGGAAAAAGTAATATGCTCTCTAGGCTCTTTCCTGAGAATCTGACAGGCAGAAACTCACAGGTACCTTGATACAGCTACCTGTGGAAATAATTGTGTAATCTGAGAAAATAGTTCTTTCGTCATTAATATATATTGTTTACTTCTCATCTGCTGCAATGAAAATGAAAAGTAAAGGGCATGACATTATATTTTCACTTTTCCTGTAAACTAAGAAGTAGGATGATTCCTAGTGTCTGGGATCTGCTTGAATATCTAACATGTAACTGCACAAATAGGAGTTTTACACGTCTGTTACAGAGCTCAGTGTAACGTGATCAGTTTACAATACAAATCTGTGTAGTTTTGCCTTTCAATATCACTTATCTACAAAGCTATTACTTCCGCAGTATCCAGTCAGTTCCTTCTTTTCCTTTAACAAGAGAAGGTAAGATTGGCAGTGAAATTGGCTGTGATAATTAGTTGATTTTTTTTTTTGTCATCTAGAGGATAGAATGATGGAATTTAAGTATAATGTATTACGCTATGTGGGTTTTATTCACCTCTTAGCAGACAGTGATGAAGTTGTCAGGCCTAATGGAAAATTCCGAAGGTGCTTAAAACACATTATCTAGAAACTTTTGTCAGGAATCCAAACTTCTGTATAAGAGGTACATGTCAGGCAAGAATATTCAAGGTGGCTGAAGATTAAAAGTAAAGCTGAATATGATTACATACTTAGTTTTCTTATTTCTTGGATTGTATGAGAAGTATCTGTGTCACCTGAAATATTTGTACTGTGTTACTGGCATATCATCTGCTATGGAGGGCTAATTACAGTCTGCTGCTGCAGTGACCACAAGTGGAGATGCTCAGGCACCAATCAATTTACATGATCAGCATCACTTTGGTTGCTTAGTACGAATGATTTTGAAGATAGAAGGCAATTTTCTTGAAAGCTTCTACAGAAGTGATCTCATGTACTGCCAGTTTATTAATTACATGTTTCATAAAATCTAACCATTGCCATATACTCCTGTATTACTGTGCTAGAGTTGAGCTGTCTTTTTAGACTGCATACCTAGTCAGGGCCATGTATTTTGATCAGGTACAACACTTCACCTCCCCATAAAAATTAGATACTCCGCTGATTTGGTTGCCATTTCTGTCTTCAGGAGGCATGAGAAGGAGGATCTAGGAAACCATGAATCCCTGGGAAGTTGAGGCTTAAACCATTTCCCAGGCTGGAAGCCATTTCCCAACAAAGAACAAGAAAGTAGTTGGGAGTGGTCAGCATGGATTTGTGAAGGAGAAATGCTTAACCAGTTTGATAGCCACCTACAATTGGATATCTGCTTCAGTGGATGAGGGGACAGCAGTTGATATTGTCTTAATTTAAACAAGACTTTCTTCAATGTCTTCCCTAACATCTTTTATAAGCAGATGAAATACAGGCTAAGTGGCAGTGAGACAGACTGAACTGTTGGGCTCAAAGGACAGCTGAGCTGTAGGCAGGTTGTGAGGAATCAGTATTGGAGGTAATACTGTGAACCGGTTACTAGTGACCTGGATGATGGGTTAGAGATCACCCTCAGCAAGTGACAAGATTGGACAGAGTGGATGATCCAGGTTGTTGTGCATTCAGAGGGGCAGGCTGACCTCAACAAGCTGGGGAAATGGACTGACAAGAACCATATGACCCCTTGGTTCTGGCCAGGACAGGGGGGTTAATTTTTTTGTGGCAATAAGAGGGGATGTACCCCAGAGATAATTCTGTAGCACCTCAAGTCATTGCTGGGGGTGGGAGAAAGGGACTCTTCCAGGGAGAAGGGTTTCCTGCTGGTTAAGGAAACATGATGGGGGAAGCCATCTGGTATTGTTTATTATTGGTGTTTTATAATAACATGACTTGTTTCCTTTCTTGTACCCTCTGTCATTAGTATTGTCACTGCCATGGTTTTTTTCTTATCTCATTACTGTTGCCAGTAAATTTTTCTTAACATGTAATTTTTGCCTTTTGTGCCTCCAATTCTCTCCAGCCACCTACCCGAGGGAGGGGGAAGGGGAAGTGAGTGACGCTGTGAGAGCACTAAGTTGGTGCCATTCCTAAACCATGATCACCTTATTTGGTGCCTAGGGCTCGAAGGGTTGAGAGAACAGCAGATCTGCCCAGAACATGCTGGAAACAAATTTGATTTAACCATTTCTTGAAGAAGGTGGGAAGCCACTGGTCATTATGTTGCTTGGTCTGTTCATGGGGGTATGGGTATATAACTCTGTATATATTTCTGTACACGCACTATGTGCTCATCAGAGTGCTCTTTTTCGAAGCAGGGAGAGGGATCAGGAAGTTTATTGTACTGTGGGATATCAATTTATGATATTGTGAGAATATCTCAAGGGCAGTCAGAATTGTTTGAGACGTGTATTCAGTGTTGCTGTCCAACCCTTACCTCAGACGCTGCATTTGGGACAGCATTAATATTCATACCCAGTCTAAGGGGGAACACGGGAGGATCATTTTCCTCAGGCTTTCACGCCATTTTCCTCTTTCAGGCCAGTTACAACTTTTGAGGATTTTGAATTTCCCTTGGATGTTAAGGAGAGTATGTTCATGTCTGCCAGGTCTCCTCAGTGCAATCTACACCATGTTTAGAGTTGCAGAAGAAATTTTTAGGAGGGTCTTTCAGAGATCTTCCTCAAGACGGACCAGTCATGAGTGTTATGGAAAGTGGGTCTGCTTTTGAAAGATTGTTCTGCTCCAATATTTGGAGGTTTATTCCTGAACATCCCTGAACAGGACCCTGATAAAGTGGTAGATTATTTGAAAGAAGATTGTTATGGCAGTTTCAGAGAGGTGCAAAATTAGGCGGTGTGCTGGGTCCTGGCTACTGTTTATTGGACACTGATCATCACAAGAGAGCACCTTCACGTGAAGAGGAGGAAAGCACAACAGCAGGCACTGTGGTCACTCAGGCTGCAGCTGAACCAGGGGAACAACACATACTGGTAACAGTTTCCCCTTACACAGAAGAAGAAATCCGAGAGAAAATCAGTTCACATAGTGAGGGATGAAGAAGGGCCCTCAGAACAGGAGGACGAGGCAGGGACAGAGTTAATCATCTGATCCCTATCACCGGGAGAGCTGCAAGGTACATGAAAATATTTCAGCCACCAATCAGGAGAGCCCCTGGTGACCTGCCTGCTCTGATGTTAGGATATTGTGGCCCACGATATGAAATCTCAGATTTATTTTTTTTTTTTCACAGTGAATCACACTTCACTAGTTTTCTTGAAATTCTTTGACTTCTTGAAGTAATTTGATATTTAAAATAAATATTCAATCAGCATTGAATGTAGACTGCTTGTTTGTGTTGCAGTTTCACCCACTCTGGTTTTATTAAGATTAGCCATACACTTGTACATAAATAATGTGAGACTTGTTAGTGCAATTACTGATAAATCCCAGAAGAATGAAATTCTACAATACCTAAGTATTATTGTAGCATTTTTCTCATCTAATTTAGGCAAGAATTAGACATCTCCATAGTATGATTCAGCCTGTTTGTATTAGCTACTTAGGAGGTATCTCTTGAGGGGCATAATTTAATTCTGCCTATTGACAGAGCTTAACTGAAAAAGACATAATATTTGTGCAGATAACTCTACCTGTCTGTCTTCTGTGGAAATTTAGTTTTGAAAAGTTGATTTATGCAGAAAACAAAGAATGAGAATTTGAAAATTATGTCCTCTCAGATCACTCTGCATCTGGAGACAGGATATTTTAATTAGATTTAGACACAAAGCACATCAAAAATGGATATTCATCTATGAAAATTATGCTAGAACTGAGAAATATAAAAATATATATTATATATAATTTACTTTTTGACTGTTAGGCGAAGGCGCTTCGATGTTACTTTTTCAGCTGCACAACTGTGTTTGTGTAATCTAAATCACTAGAGATCAAAAGTGCCTCACAGAACTTGCAAAATTGCACTAATTGTAAAGTAGTATTGGGCCTATTGGAATATTGAGACAATTATAAGGTAAATATATATTTGATTATGTGGTTCTTAGTTCAAATGAGAGAACAAAGATTGTGTCAGTTGAAGAGGTTGATTTTTAGTCTCCTTGGACTATGCCTTTCATCAAAATAATGCTAGAGCTTTAGCGAAAAAAAAAAGGGTGAAAATTGTGTGGGTAGTTGGTTTGTTTAGATTTACATATTTATAGCGCTGTCTTGACTGACTGGTTTCTGGGTCCCCACAGAGTGCATGCCTGACAAGCTGAACAATAAAGTCTGATTGCTAACAAGGTTGAAGACCTTTGAGAGAATGCCTAACTGGGAAGAGTGAAGATATAACAAGGCTGTGTAACACCCCTTAACAACTCTGACCACATAATGCATTGCATATTAGCATTACAAATAAGATCATCCTATGAAAATCTTCAGAACTTTCCATTAATCATAGTATTTTATTGTCAGGAATATAATAATTGCTATTTTAATGTGTTTAATTTGCAAGATCAATGCACCAGTTAAAAAAATGAAGAGTTGTTTACATCTGATTTTGGTTTCAGGAGAATACCTAACTTTCAGAAATTATTTTTTCCTGTTTTCTATTATGGAAATTACGCATATCAACTACTATAATACGGTTCTACTCTAAGCTTCAACATGACGTCAAAGATAGATTTCTTTATGAAGGTACTTTTTATTAACAGTGCTAGTGTTCCAATTTTTGTTTACAACATTTCTTATGGAATTACAGTAATTAGAAAAATTTTAAAGTGAAGTTCAGAGAAGTTGATGTCAGTCTTGCATTATTAGAAATTTAATATTGTGAACAATCACTTTGTTAGATACAGAATCAATATTTATCTGGGCTTTGATTTCTCAGTGTCAGTGCAGTTCAAGGAAAGCCTTGAAGCACAAAGAATTAACTTAAAATATAATTTTGATGGTAAGTTATGAGTCATTTGTAGCTGGCTTTGGATTGCATGATGTAGGACTTAATGAACCTCAAGACGCCATTTTCAAGAATGTTTTGTGTATTCTGTGTTCAACTCACTGCCTATCAGTTGCATTCAGCAGCAGAGGAAGGCCTTCGCGATAGCTTCCCTACAGATCTCAAAAAGTGGGTGGCTGTGATAACTGTAATCATGGTAGGATGTGCTTTGTTAATTTTACAGTAAGGTTTCATGTCCCAGCTAAATTTCTGCAGGAATTAAAAGTAATATTAAAAATGCTGCAATTGTTCTGCACGCCTGATTATAATGATGAAGGAGACAAAATTGATTCCAGTTCATGTAATGGTGTTCCAGTGTTACTCAGTAGCACCTGTTGGCTGACAGCTGTTCAGGATTATTCCAGGTTTATTAGTCATGAGCAAGATAACAATAACAGCAAATAAGTTTTCAAGTAGCAGCTCAGGAATTTTGTCTAAAAGATGTAAGTCTTGTTATATCTGGATGATTCTTAATGTTAAACTAGAAAGAGTATACAGCCATGGACCAAGGTGTCCAGGTAAATACATGCAGTTGTCATACACATACCAAAATCTCTTCTTCTAGGCTGTATCACATGGGGATGAGGAAAAATCAGAATTCATTAAGTCAAACAAACATAAGAAATATTTTTCTGACATATATGTTCTCAGCCTAGATGGAAGTGAAAAACAATTGCTTTGTGTACTTCCTTACCATATCTATGCCTTGAACACATACGGATTTTATTTGGTCATTAATTTGTATATTAGAGTTAGTCTTCGTGGTGCAATTTCAGAGATGTTTTCAGAAGCTTGGAGAATTAGTAGGCACCATATCTCTCTTTTCTGTTTTGAATATGAGTGTTACTGCTAGAAGGTCACAAAGCCAGAACTTTCATGGTTCTGGTGGAGTCTTTCTGTTTGCAGGAGCTGAAAGAGAAATGTTAAGTAAGAGCTGGCTATGCTACTTCGTTTAAAGAAAAGAAATCAAGCCTCTTTGCCTGGAGGAAACTCCAAAGCCAGATCTTATGCTGCTTTTTAGAGTGGCTAATAGTGATACATTTATAAAATGTAGAAAAAGCCCCACATCCCATGACTTAATAAAATTGTACCAGGATTTCCTTTTTTATTATTTTTTTTGTAGGAAGGTGATATTTTTGTACTGCTAGAAGCTGAGAAATGCCTGTTTAGTTTTCTGCAAGGCCACATCTGTTCTTGCTTATTTTACATCCTTCTTGAATAGCTTATTCTTCTGCCATTAAATAGTTCTCTTATTAGACAAGCCTAGAAATCCTAAGGCATAGCATGTCTCTTCCTTAAGAATAACTTTAACTAACTTCATTCATCTTTTTAATGACAATCTACTCCCTAAATCTCTGTTCCTTATTTAAAGATCTTCACCCTTGTCACTTGCCTGTGGGAATGTTTGAAAAGACATCAAATGAGAAAAATAATCTTTGAATTTTTTTTAATGTTTCAGTTGCCTTCCATTCCCACACCCCTTTTGTATTCCTCCAAAGTAATTTTATCTTTTTACTCCCTTGATTTATCCAGCTTTTATATGATTAGTCTTTATCTGGTGGCTATTCTGTATGTAAATGAAGAAAAGTTATTTTGTGCTATGTCCAGTTCACCATTCAAGTCTCTTAAAATGTTTTGTTCTACTGCCTTTGAGCAAGAAAAAAGTCACACTAGGAACCAAAAGAATGTTCTGCAGCTTTTAGACCTTCAGTTTTAACTGAATTCCTATTGATGTGGTCGGGTATTGCAAAGATTACCAGAGAACAGAAGGAAGCTGGAGATTTTTGGGTAGGGGAGTTACAGACAGACTACAGAAAGTACACTCATTCTATTTGGAACCAGTAACTTTGTGTCAAACTAGAACTGCATCTTAATTTTAAGGGTGGTCTTTCCTTGCTCAATTTTTACCAAAAAACTTCATAAATTGAAAGTCTGTAGTCACAGCAAGGAACAGGGAAGTGTGCAAGGCTACACTACTTGGGTGGTAGTGCCAGCCACCCATCCGAGGTAAATGACATGCCATTCCTGACACCAAATGTGTTTGTACACTGCAAGGCTTCTGGCATGGATGAATTTCTGAAAAGAGTGTGCTTAAGCATAGATGGGAGTGTGCCAGTGCTGACAGGCAGTTGAATTGTCATCCTGGTGGAATTGTGCCCAAGGAAAGCTAAATTTAATTCAGCATTTTTTCAGGTTTGGGGCATTAACCTAAAGATCTGGTGGCTGCATTTTTTAGCAGTAAATGCCCAACAGTGGGTCTGTGACTATATGTGTTTGTGACTGTATAAATAAACAAATGGAGGTGGAAAACACCTGTGACTCCATAGTTGGCCTGAAGTGCCTGCAACAGGGTGCAATTTTAGAAAGGGATGACCTACCACTATCTATGGATTTCCCGCCAGAGTTTGTCCTAATTTCTTTCACATGATTGTTACAGATTTTGTGGTCATATTGTGAGTTAGGTCATTGTTCTTACCAGATACTATTTTTTTCTTCAGGTGCATATGCAATTTCAGCTTAATGTGCAGCCAAATGATTTCCACAGTTGACAAAAGTATGGTAGAAATGTGTGGATACAGGCATAAGGGGAATCTGCAATTTTCAGTGGCAGGACATGCTCAAGATTGATTTAAGGCAGCTGTGAAACTGTGCTAACCTGAGTAGAAACATGAAACGAGCAAAATAAAAGATCACTGAGAGACAAAGCTGCAACTTACCTTTTTCTCAGTTAAGTGAAATATTAGCGATGTTGACATAAAGCTGACCGTATTTTTCATGGTAGATATAGGCTACATAATGAGGGAGAACCTTAGAAACCGTGGAATAAAACAGTAATGCTGAAATAAGGTCTTTTGAAGCAAGGAAATACATTATTTGAAACAAGATGTTTTGAAAAATCAGCTTCAGTCGGTAAGTAAACACTCTAGCGTCTCATTCTGAGGAGAAACAGAAAGAAGAGATTTCCCTATTATTTTGTATTCATTCTGATGACTACAGAAGGTCATCTGCTTAGGAGATATACTGGTGATTTCTCAAACAAACAGGAAAAAAAAAACCAACCCCAAAAGAGCAGGAGAATTTAAGTTCAAATGTTCCAAATGTGTGATCTGGATAAAAGAGGTATGAATTGATGGATCATCATGCATTTGTTTTATGTCATGTTTACCAAAAATAGGCCGTTAAAAACAGCTAAAGATAGCCATTAAAAATTAGATAAAAAATAGTACGTGGATCTTGAAGGGTTTTTCTGTTGGTTTTGGATTATTGTTGTTTGTTTGTTTGTTTGTTTGTTTGTTTTAACCTAAGCATTTTTTTAATCCTTCCCCTTTATTTTTCTGTTTTGTCTATCACATGTTAATCATAGAAATACTGGTGAGAAAGGACCACTGGAATCTAACCTTTTGCGATTCAAACACTATAATATGACCAGCACATAATTAGTTTATTAGAATAGAATATTGTTAGAGTAATACAGTTTTAGCTGTGACTTTGTCTAGCCAAATGTTAAAAATCAGCTAAGACAGAGATTTCACAAGCTTTCTGGAAACCTACTCACCAAGAGCAGTTCTTCTAGGTATCCAGTTTGAACATCTCAAAATTAAATCTGTGGCCGTTGTCCGTTGTATTCTTGTGGCTTAGCATTTTCATGGCTGCTTGTTTACCTCAGACTCTTGTTTTCCTTATATCTTCTGCGAAATATTTTTTTTTTAATCAAGGGAGGATCCTTCTCTTCTAGCTTTAATGCAAATGTTTGTCTTTGACATTATTCAGGTCATAAGGAGTTCACATTTACTTCACATAAGTACTACAGACTCTAATAAATTGTCATCTTAGGCTGGGTTTGAATCTGGAATGTTTACCAGATATGCTGGTCTATATTGTTATTAATAACCCTGATTTCAAATTAGCAATGTTATTTATAATTATGTCTATTTGAACATGACTATATCTACATTAACTATTCTCTGTTACTATGTATTAGCTATATTTTATATAATTTCTGATAAAAATACTACATTGTTTCCCATAAACAGACATAGCATAGTATTCTAATTACATATTGATGAAGCTCTCAAAATTTTCACATAGCTTGTCTGAAGTTCATTTTGAGAGGATTCTCTGTAGCTTCTGAAATAATTTACATGACAGTAGTTTTTCACTGCCTTTCTGTAACTTGTTATCTTGACATATCATCCATGCTTTGGTATTGATTTGATTTTTATTTCCATTCTTTACACATCCACATACATGAAATAAAGGTGCAGCAGATGATGTCTTTAAGGAGAAGGTTATGGGATTTACCACTTTGCTTAAAAAAAAATTTACTTCAGTATGAGGAAAAAAATTACTTCTATAGTCAGAAAACATCCCAGGGTTTTTTTTTACCTCTGTGACGTAAATGCTTATGTCAGCAGAATATCCAGAACCACATAATATGAGTGTCAATAAAGTCAGCAGAGCAGTGAGGACTAGCCAAGGCCATTCCAGGAGGATTCACTAATTATGCCCTCAGTGTGTGCCTTGCAGAAGCAGGATAAACTTGCAGAAGTAAACTATAGCATGAATGAAGATAGTAATTGGACCAGTTGTGATCAAACAAATAAATTAATATATGTTTTTCTTTGTCTGACTTCATCTGACTTCTGGTAGCTAGTATCAGAAGATTTTTGTCACCAAGAGACAAAGAATTCACACTCTGCCTAAGAATTCTACCAGTTTTAAACACGGCCCAGTTAAGAAACAACACCTGAATTCTGAACCATAACACTTCTGAGCTGTTCTTCCAGCTTAAATGTGTACTTCATTAGACTGTACAAAAATGAAAAATCATCAAAATGCATTATTTTCATAACATTTCTGTTTAACCAGAATTTTGTTTCAATTGCATGGCCTTCAGGTTCCTTGATGTCCATATATACGCAATCTGGATTCCTCGTGAAATTTTTCTGTAACTCAAAGTGACTTACACTAAGTCATCTTTTTCTTTTTTTTCATAATTAGAGATAGCTACTAAAAGAGATTGTTTCTTCTCTGTCATGTAAGAGACATTTACAAATGGACAGCGAACCTACATATTTTTACTGGATTTATGTTATATTTATTTATGTAGAATTAAATATCTGATACACCATATTGCTACTTAAATGTGGTGAGTAAACTTGTAGTTACCAGCATTGCATTCAGTTAGTCTGTCAGCTTCTGTCATCTGACACTTGGAGTTACTGACTTTATTAGATTGATTCTGTTAGGTAGCTGATGCTTTCCCTGGTGCGCACAGAGCATTAGTTATATCAAGAAAGATTGTGGAACTATATATGTAGATTTAAGTTGGTTCTGTGATGAGAGGCAGAAAGAGATCTCAGTCCCTGGTGCTTAACAGAGAAGAAATCTGAAAGATTGCAGAACTATGCAAGAGCCTCACATTGGTTTTCTTGCTGTCTTAATTTAACAGTTGTTACTGAAATTTTCTAGTCTTTTTTTTATTTTTTTTTTCCTGCACTCATTGCCATGATGTCTAAATGTCTATTAAACTGTGTAACTGCTGAAGTGGGAATTTCCCCACCAAGGGAATTCAAGAGAATTCTAAAATATCTAATAAATTATTCTGTAGATCTTAAAGTTCCTTTACCAGTAGAATCAGAATCAGTGTTATCTTTTTTTTTTGGTGTTAATGCTTGAGACACATGGAGAGATTCCCTATGTTTAAAAGAAGAAAGGCATTGTTGGATTTTAATGTTTGAACATTATGTTTAAACAAATGGTTCGTGAGAGGTGTCTTGGGGTGGCCTACCCTAATTTACTTATGTGTGTATGTATGTGTGTGTTTGTTCTTCCCTAACCAGGTAAGTTCTGTGTTTCCAGAAAAAATGGTGCCCTTTGACCTCCCTTAATCGCCTATGTCAAAAAAGAAAGGTAGAAAGGTCCCATTTATTAGAAATAATAAAGGATATATTTAGATGTTGCAACCTCAGGATAAAAAAGGTACATATGTAAATATATTTAATTTTTTCTTTTCCTCTAGACTTTTTCTTCCAACATAATTTCCATATCTTTTATAAAACAGGGCTGATATTATCTCCATTTTAAAGATGTGGAAAAAGAGGTTTAATGTGGGTCTCAGAATAAATCAGTGGTAGAATTTGAAGCACAACTTTGATATTTTGCCTTCCAGACATTACTGTGATTGATTCATATGTGTATACTTCATGGCAGAGGAATTTTTAAAAGCAATTTCCATTTCTTTTAACTTAAACCTCACAAAAGTGACAGAAACGGAGGGAAACAAATCCCATCCTTTATGGAGTGCCACATGAAAGAAATTCATGGGTTTTGTTTTGTCTTTGTTTACAAGCACAATGCTCTAATGGGAAAAAAAATGTTATGCTCTTAAAAGCAGGCTTATAGTAAAAATGGAAATGAATAAAACAGTAACATGGAAATTGTGCAAGAGAACCATATATGAAGTTTTTGCTGTTATGTTGCCAGTACCTTGTGTTATCTACATCAGGTGAATACAAGTTCTTCTGATTAAAATCAGTGGGTCTTCTTGACCTGAAGAAACACCCCTCAGCTTCCCTAACTTCAGAGCCCCTTTCTTTAGGTATTGGCAGATCAGAGGTTTATCTTACAGATTTTTGATTTATATGTATAATTTATATCTCTTAATAATTGCATATTCACATTTTCATAAATAATTCTGCGTGCCAAAATTTGTTTTCTCATAAGTAAGGACTTGGTAAATGGATATTTTATTTTCTATTTTTATGCCTGTGTTACTTCAGTGTCTTGTCCATGGGAAAGCCATCTGGTCATTCAGATATGTCATTTTTTAGAACCAAAAAGACAGAACATTGTAGTTTGTAGCATTAAAAAAAGAGAAAGTGCAATTATAATGAGGGAAAGAATTCCCATATTGGTATATAGTGTGGTAAGAACTGAACAAAAGCTTAGGGAAATGGTTTTTGAGACCTAAATGCCAAAGGAATTTGTTTTAAAACAAACTGTTTCAGTTTTACTTCCCATCCAATTGCAGGGTGATTCTGTTGCGAAAAGCTGCCCTTGGCCGTTGGAATCCCAGTGGGAACGGCAGCTGTGGGTAGTGGGGGAGAAGGCTTCTGTGGCCAGGGCCTAAACCTCATAGGCACAGAATAGTTTGCAGGTGTAGTCAGGGACAGATTATAGTCCTCACATTAAGGTTTTCAAAACATACTGCAAGGAACTTGTACAGTTGTCAACTGCTTTAGTAACACCGTTTTGGAAGTTACTTTATGTGTAGGGTCACCAGCTTACCAATCGTCTAAAATCAGAGTATTAAGGATAAATTGTACTGTACACAGTCAGTATCATGAATGTGTGTATAATGTGGGAATTCCAATGCCCTTCCTTGTGTATTTCAAGGAGAATGTTATAAATTAAATCTCATAGCAATATTTAATAGGTATTAAATCTCATACCATACTTTTAAAAAAAAATAGCCTTGTCTTTTTAATACCAGGTCCCCCTTAAATAAGAGATTCAGATTCTTGCCCAATTGTCTTTGGGGACTTGTCACTCTGTAGGAACTACACTCTTTTTCCTTCAGATTACTCCATTAGCTTTCTTTCAGATGAGAGCTCAAATCTAGTCTGTGTACAGAGATTATAATCTCATATGGTACAGTACAATTGTTTGCTGGAGATCAACTGTGTGATAGTAGAAGCCAATTAAAATAGGGAAGAATGCATATTGCTTAATTACATATTGATTAAAAGAACAGAAAACTCTAAGATGATAAAATAGTGACATATTACATGTTTTTGTCAAGGCTTGGAAAAAGATGAATCAAGTATGAGCATCCCACAAGAATCAGTAGAAAATGGAACTGTGCTACATGACAGCAGGGGGTACTTTTATTTGGTCTCAACTGCATTGACAGTACAATTGAACCATTATTTAAGAAAGGATAAAGACCAGCAATATCATTTTACAGAGAGAAACCACTACCACAGAAAACCCACCTACCAACCTGTGTGCACTGTGTCTCTCAGATATTGATTATATGAGAGGTGGGCATGCAGTTGAGTAGAAATCTGTGAGGAATATTTGCGAATAGTTCTAATTTGAGTTGAGTAGTTAGCTAAATATGACCCTAGGGGTTCTTTTGTAATATGAAGAATTAATTGAAATGTGTATTTCTGTTATCTTTCCAATAACTGGATAGCTTCTCTGTTTCTAATAAAAGAAAATTTCCTGTCACAGGATATTAAACTGATCTCCACAGTCTTACAAATTTAATTTTTTCCACAAATGGATAAAAACTTATCAATAAGGACACATTTAGGCATGCTGTAAGATTTAAAGGGTAGAAAATACGGTGCTTCTACCTAGCGTTGTTCAAAGCCTCCCTGGTTCCTGGTGGTGTGCTGCCTGAGAACTGTAGTAAATTTCAAGTGGTTTTGCCTTGGTCCTAGTCTAGGAACAGCTGAATTCACTGCAAAGATGCCAAGATTATGGTTAATACTTCTGGAGTAGAAAAAGATATATTTTTTGCTACATAATGCTGAGTGGAATTGTCTGCTGCCTTAAAGTAATAGTTATATGGAAAGACACTAAGCAGATATGAGGATCAGTATTTGAATTTTACAGTAGAACATGGACTGCATGAAAATTGTTTCTTCACATCCAACCCAACTTTTAGGATTCCCTATGTAATACAAACATGGGAAACATTCAAAGTATGATTTAAATTAAGAATATGCTTATTATTTATCCCCTTTAATTACCTTCTAATAGTCCTATCTTTGTGATAAGGGTCCCATACTGAAAATATTTCAAACATTAATCTTTCAGAGGGAATTAATTTGTATATTCTTTTCAGAACCTTTTTTCAGCTCCTTTATGTGAGAGTTGAAAAATGCAGTCTAGTTAATAATTATGTGTACTGTAGATTTCATGAAGGTTCTAAGAGAGTACTTGTGTATTATTATTTTATCCTAGGTACTGATTGCTAATTTTTTCAGGAATTTTAGTCAGAGGATTTATGATAGAAATGTAAAAGAAATTCTCTTAGACTCAAAATTAAGCATGGGATTTTAAGGAGAGGGTACACTATTAGTCCATAACAAAAGCTGAGGTATGTTAGTAGATACAACTCTGCACTAGTTAGAGAAAGAATTAGATAGGAATCAATATTTTCCCTTTATTAGAAAATGCAAACAAAACTTTAGAATTAAAACTTTCAAATGAAGAGATATGCTTCAAGCATTTTGTTCTTTGCTGATTCTGCAGTGGCCATTGCACAGTGGGAAGCCTCTTCCACAGAAAATTACTCTGAAGAAAATTCTCAGTCTCTCCCACTGTGCCTGTAGAAATGATACCATGTCTATCTTGCAATTTTGTTTTTGACATTGGGGTGATGGCTTCTGTTGTCCTTCATAAAAGGAGGCACTTTTTTTTCCCCCTGGGTGCAAGGAGAAGATTACAGTCTTTGTATTCTTAGTAACCAGAGTTATGTGTTCCCACCCAAATTTATTGTGTAAAAGTTTCCAATCATCTTTCCTCTCTTTGGGAACAGCCTTTGACTTGTTTCTTACGAGTTTTGTCTGTTACACAACTTTTTGTCTCACTGCTACATGTGCTTACTGATGTTCTGTTTCCAGCCCAAAACCCCTCTGTGCTCTACTGCTCCCACTTCACCTATTGCCTTTCTTGCTCTGTGCCCTGATGTGAGAAATGCAGTGCATCAAAATCTGTCACTGACCACAAACTTGGGTCGTGTAGTGCTTTCCTTGTCTTCCTATTGCTCTTCTTCAGGTGTGGGTTTCAAAAGCAGAAAGGCTGCCAAAACTGGTGGTCTCTTGATAACCATTTCCTCTGCATGTAGGGTTCAGATACATCTGCTGAGTGTTTTATCCTTTTGCCTTCTGAAAATGTATCTCACTTCTTCCTTTCAGGGACTTCCTGATTTTAACCCTTCCTCTCTTAATGATGTCTGTTTATCCCCTTGTTCTCTTTGTCTGCAAAAGGAGTTTCTCCTGCTCTACCATCTATCTGCTCTAACTCATATATCAAAATCCCCCCAGTTTTCTATAAAAGGAATACTGCATTTCATTGCTATGTATGTGCAGTATTAGGTTTCCTGCCTATTTCAGCTCTCAGTACCTATTCTAAATTCTTCCCTTCTTCTGGATTTTCACTGATCAAAAAATTATTCTCTTCAATTCTGTGTCTCAGTAACTAGACTCCATGGAAAGGATAATCAAGTGTATCACCGTTACTTGGAAAGCATTAGTAGGTACCTTTATCATCCAGCTCTGGTGGTTGTGAATTTATACAATTAAAAGCAGTTTAACCTGTCACTCTTCTAACCTATCTAGCTCAGATTTTTTGTACCTCTCCTTCCCTTCCTCTTTCCCAGGCCAACTGATTCTGAGAACACTTGAGTTTTAGAATTAGTTTTAAATATTGCAGCCAATGATCACAGCTATGCTTTTGAGTGTTATTGACTTGCTAAGCCTGCAAAGACCTTAACATTTCAAATATGTTTTTGTATGGATGCGGATCAGCTGTGTCTTGTCCATACTACTGCGAGAAGTCTCATTGTATAATGTGGAACTGTGTGTTTCAGGGGACAGTTCTTGCAGAATCAAAAAATGTCGAAGGTCTCCATGAATGGAGCAGTCTCTTGCCTGATTGACTGAAAGCAACTTCTGTTAATCAGAAAAAAACTGCATAAAAAGCTGTTGCTATGCATAAATGTGGGGAACACGAAAACTGTGGGGGGAGGGAGGCATTTTGCTAACTTTCCGAACAGTGAGAACAGCCAAAGGAAAACCCAAGAGATGTGCATCTGATTCATACTTGTGAAAAAGAAACCGTTTGTTTCCAGCTGAGAGTCCATTGCTAAAACCTTTAATTATGCAAATAAATGTCATATTAGTGACAGTAGCACCACTGAAACTTTTTAAAATCCTATTGGAAGACCTGAAGAATTCCTTTCCTTGATGTGTCATCCCATGCATTTTTAAAGCAATGTGCAGGGATTCATCTGCATGCAGTTCTGACTGATTTTAATGGGATGTAAAGATGTGACACCTGTGATGGCTCTGAGTCTACTTTTATAAAGAAGAAAAGGAGGGTTTCCACTAATACAGATAGGCACAGCTTTAACAGAGAAGTATTAAGAGATACTGATATAATTCAATTTTCATTAATTATAAAGTAAGTATGTGTAGGGATGTTCAAGCTGGCTTATATTCTAAGCCAGATGTCTTTGGTTGTAACAAGCGGAAATTATATACCAGGCTGAACATTTTCTGTCTAATTCTAAACCATAGTATGTTGTCACTGGTTTGCTGACAGCCATCTGCTCAGACCTCATTTGATCTTCCCATTCAGTCACAGTTCAAGTAAGGGGACAAAATATATGGAAGGCAGGGAAATTATTTGTCTGTTTTTCTCATGGAGAAAATAAATATTATTAAATCTTCTTTCTCACAAAATGTATAATAAAATATATTGAAATCATGCACATATTCTGTTCTCTTCATGAAATGGGAAGAATTTTAAATTTACTACTATGGCTACAGATACAGATGCACTGCTTATTGTATTTTCATATCTGTATATGTTACATATATATAATTTACAAATATGTGAATACAGTACCACAGGTCTTACATGTATTTAGGAGCCCTTTTGTAGCAAAGTCTCAGGTGAACAAATTTAGGTGACACACAAGAACTATTTCAATGTGCTAGAACAAAAGAATACTGTAAAACTGACGAAGAGTGTTCACAATATTCTTTCATATTCTCATATGTAACTGGACATTTCTTGATTCAGTGCATAGTAGTAGTATAACTACACAAATATACAATTTAATTTTTCAATTTATTGTGGTTTTTATATTATTTGCAGTATTTCTCAGTTATTCAGCTAATTCGTGCCTCAGAATACTGAATGTATGGAAATGAAACAGATAACCTGTTCCGTTCTGTGAAAAGCTGTGAGTCTAAGATGTGAAAAATAAATTTGCATTCTGCCTTGATACTGTAATCACTGAAGGCCTTGATCTTGCTAATTTTGCTTTGCATGCATTGAAATTGAACAAATCAAAGGTGTGTGGCCTTACAGTATAATCTGAGAAGGGCAAATTAATTCTCATTTTAATAGGATATTGTGTAGCATGGATTTAAGTAACACATACACATAAAATAGTAAATAGGAAAGGTACAGGTAGCTAAAATGATGGTTTTAGGACCACATGGATTTTTTTGGAGGACAGTTTGTGATTAGCCAACCTGATGGTCTTCTATGATGAGGTAACAGGCTTGGTGGATGAAAGGAGAAGTGGATGTTATTTATTTTAGCTTTATTAAGGCTTTTGATACTGTCTCAGTAACATCTTCAAAGAAAAGCTGGTTAAATACAGGTCAGATAAGTGGACAGCAAGGTGGATTAAAAACAGAATGGGTGGGTCTGAATGGTTGTGTCAGTGGCAGAAACTCCACCTGGAGGCAGATCATTAGTGATCCGTTGGCACGCACTAGCCATCAATGCTGGGGCTGATACAGTGTAACATCTTTGTTAATGACCTGGATGATGGGGCAGAGTGTGCCCTTGGGAGGTTTGCAGGCAACATAGAATTAGACACACTGGTTGATATTCCAGAAGACTGTGCCAGAAGGGCATTGGCAGGCAGGAGAAACAGACTGACCTTATGAAGTTTAATAAAAGGAAAAAAAAAAAGTAAAAGGAAAGTCTGGCATGTGGGGATGGATAGCCCATGCATCAGTACAGCGTGGGGCCAAATGGCTGGAAAACAGCTTTGCAGAGGAGAACCTGGGTGTCCTGGTGGACAAGCTGAACGTGAGCCAGCATATGAGGCAAAAAAACCAAATGTGGTGCATTAGTTAGAATGTCCACAGCAGATTGAGGGAGGTGATCATTCCTGTCAGCTCAGCAGTGATGAGAGCACACCTGAAGAACTGAGTCCTGTTCTGGGCTCCTCAGTACAAGAGAGACCTGGACACATTGGAACAAGTCCAGGAAATGGCTGTGAAGATGATTAAGGAATTGGAGTGCTTGTCCTAAAAGTAGTGGCTGAGAGGGCTCGGGTCGCTTAGTTTTGGGATGTGTCAAGGAGATTTTATCAACAATGTGTGTCAATATGTGTCATGGGGTGATACGGAAGATATATTCAAGCTTTTTTTCAGTGGTACCCAGTAACAGGACAAAAGGTAATGGGCACAATTCAGTATACAGAAAATTCCATTTAAACGGAAGAAAACAGTTTTTTTACTCTAAGTGCAGTCAAACAATGGAATATATTGCCCAGGCGGGCTGTGGAGCTGGCATCCTTAGGGATACTAAAAAACTCATCTCCACAGTCCTGGGCCATCTGCTCCCATAACCCTACTTGAGCAGGGGTTTGGGCTAGATATGAGGTCCCTTTCAGCCTTAGTGGTTAGAATCCTCTGAAGATGGTTCTTAAGAACTCTGCAGAGAAATTGCTAATTTGTGATCTTGCGTTTTACCAGAATATGTTGAAAATTTATAATCCTAATCAGTATGTGTTTGTAAAGCATTACAGCAGAATAGTGAGGAGTAAAACAGTTCAAAGAATGAAAATTGAACTTCATGTTTATTCAAACTCATCAGTTGAAACACTTTATTTTAATCTGTATAATCAGGCTAAATGTAAGTGCACAGAATCTCTTACATATGGTAAAATCAGTTTCCATTTGCTCTTTGGTTTCATAAAGTTAGACTCAGTTTGGATTTCTTTGTACAAGAACACAGTATACATCTCAGTCTTTCTGTTTAAGTTGACAGTGTTGGAGACTCAAGGGCACAGTAACTAATTCTGACTTTTCATTGTGATTTCAATGGACATTGAGTTTGAAGTTATTGCAAAAATACCCATATTCTTCATATTCTTTAGTGTCCAAAACAATGCATTTTTTTTTCATAAAGCAAAAACATTGTCAAGACAAAAGTAATCAGTAAATTGCATCTGGAAGCTTTGATTTTCCCATGCTTTATCTTATCTTTGAGAAATTCTGATTTTTTAAAAAAAATTCCCCCCCTATTTTTTATGCTTGTTTTTTTTTCCTTTTCTCCTTCAGTGATGGGATAGACAAATCATACAGGTCTGTGTCTTGCTGTTTGCAAATGAGGGAAGCGCATGAGTGTGTCTTTTCTTAGTATGGAGACCCTGGTACTCAGTTATGGAGATGGAATAAAAATGGACATTTTTAGCCTTGATTTGCAGTTTGGAGAAATTGTAAATTGGTGTGTGCTATCTAAGAACAGAAGGCATGGGATCTGGGAGAACTACTGTATGCAGAACACTTGTCTCAGAGGTTGTTTTACTTTTTCTTGTTAGGCCTGCTTGGCTGCCTAGGACCATAGTACTGCATTGCAAAGGTTTCAATGAAGATCATTGAGTTAAAAAATAAAAGAAAATAACTGTAAAGAGTGCAGTGCTGCTTGCTTCTTCATGCATAGTGTACCCTTTCTACAGATAAGGTATTTGTACAACTGGGATTTTGCCCTTCAAAATTTTTGTCAGAATACATTTGAAAATCAGTGGGTGTCTGACTCAGACTGGGCATGTAAATACCTTTGAAAATGAGATGTCCATTAAGTCTTTGTGCTTTGAATTTTTGATTCAGTGGGAGTTCTGCCATGGATGTCAAGGAGACAAGATTTCATCTTCACCTGTGTTTTTACTGTTCTCCTTTGCAAAACAACCTTTCATGACAGCTCTGGGGAAAAAAAAGGAAATTCATTACAAAGCAAGGAGGATGCTTATATATTTAATACAACAGAATATTGGGGTAAGCCAGTAGTGATTTTTTCACTCAGTCTCCAATCTGTAAAACTGATGGAGTTTTGCTGTTAAAATCAACAAAATCCCTACAGATTTTCGGTGCTGTGAGCCGTGGAGAGGCAAAGTGATATTACTAGATAATCGGTACACCCTCTTTCAGATGTGTCTGTTACTATGTAAGGATTATAGTTAGATTTGCTATCAAGCTTCTTCAGGTTAGTGTTTCATACTTTGTTTTTTGTGTTGAAGATAAATATGCGCAAGGGTGTATGTAATGTTGCTTAGAATGGAGAAAATCACCTCTGAGTAAAAGCAAGCCATCTCTACCACCAAACATCAAAAACTACTTTTCCACTTCCTTTGGAAGGAAAAAAGGCTGACTGCTGAACAATACTGTAATGCACAGTGATTTGGGGCAGCTGACATAAATGGGTACTGAAACATTTGTTTTCCATTTTGTTTTCCTCTGGACAAATGATCCTAGTGTCAATTTTTTTTTTATTTTTTTTTTATTTTTTTTTCGTTCAGTCTTCATGCTCTGTTGTGTCTGGACAGCTATTTCTTCAAATTGGGTTTATTTTCTAGTTGTATAAAAGTATTCATCTACATTGTGGATAGAGTGCATTAAGTTACTCCCTGTCGTGCACAGCTGGAAGCAATTCAGTGCTGCAACATTTTGTTTTGTTTTGTCCCAGTTTTTTCTCCCCACTGTGTTCCCACAGCCTAGCATAGCTCTGCGCCGCAGAAGACAAGTCTCTCTTTTTCCAGTGACACTTCTTAGAACATCGGAAATTGACATATTCTCTTTTGTCTTTTTAGTACAAATTCAGTGGCAAACAGCTCTGCTTGACTGCATGAAGATTTCAAAGTGCTCTATAGACTAGGAAGATTGGCTTGAAAAGTTAGACATATTTAGGCAGGCTGTTTTATTTGCTTCTTTGAAGAGACTAGGGATATTTTGAGAAGATTGAAGGAAGTATGCAGTGCCAAATACTGGTCTGTTTAGAAGAGAGAAGAGGAGTATGCAGGTCTTAACAGAGCTTTCTTTGAAGGAAAAAACATTTTCTCAGTTCTAGTGCTTTAATAAGACACAAAGGAATCCCAGAGTTGGCAAACCGAAGTTTGTCTTCTATCTTGGAAGTACTTAAAAAAACCTAATAAAAATCAATACTGATTTTTTACAGTTAACATTTTGTTTGTACGTGCAGGCACTGCAATTATTTGTATTAATTTTACCCTCAGTAAAATGAGATGCTAATCTTATCACTGTGTAATCAAACCACAATATAGACATTAAATACTGAATGCAAATTTCAGTGTGCCAGTAATCTTCTATAAAAAGGAAAGGTTACAGGCTCTATGGGTATCTTTGCAGTGGTCTTCCTTTCAATTTTTTTCTCTCAGTTTCCCCCACTCATAGAGTTCCTTCCTTTCTCTCCATGCAAAGACTGCTACTGCTGTCTTCCATTTCCTATCAACCACCTGTGGTGGGTGCTTCTTTCTCATTTGAAATATCTGCTCTTTCCTCTGTGCAGTAGCAGAAGTCTAACAGAGATTATAATCTTTGTCTTGGTTCCTTGCTTGTGCTTCCATTGTGGTGCTGGAGTGCAATTCCAGGGAGATTTACTGCACCAGTTGCTCTGTAGGTGTGGGATGGTGATGTGATTGAAACAGGATTTACAATTCTCCATGAGTTATATGAAGGGAAGGGAGGAAAAATGTGTCAGAACTGGTGAACTGTAGGAACACTAATGTGCAAGGTAATTATTTTGTTTACATTCATATGTTTCCTCTACCCCTGCTTTGCTGTAGCTGCTTCTTGACACATTTTAAAGGTAGTTACCCCAGTGACTGTCCCCACTTCATAATGAACCTGTAATCACCATTCGGCAGCTGGAGATGCAGTTAATACCTTTGATTTCCCTCTAGAATCCATCCATCCTCTCTCAGCTAGGGAAATCAACTCAGTGGGCTCTGAAGGTCAATCAAACAGTGCTGTTTCTAAAGGGAGTGAGAGTGAGAATGAGACTGAATTCAGCAGCTGACAGGCTTTATGAAAATGTCTTGTACCTGCTACTTGTGTAGCTCGTCTGCTTCTGCTTATCTCCACTACTGCAATAAAGCATGTGGAAAATCTGTCAGTTTGGCAGGGAAGTAGGTAATAGGGCATGACAAAACAGGGCAGGGTGCCAGGCATCAGATAGGTAGGTTTTATTCCACCGATACTTGTGGAGCTTATATGAGCTGAAGGTTGGTGGGAACTCATGAAGAGTAGAAAAAAGAAAACATATGAAGCTGGGCTGTTATTTTCCTTTATGCAGCGAAAATAAGGAAGGCATAAGAAAATTAATTAGGTAATACTGCTTTGCAGAAAACTGCAAGGAAATTGCCAGGCTTGAGAGAATGTTCTGTAGAGGATCTACAGAACAAGATCTATTCTATATAATAAGTAGCCATTGAGGAAACCTCTCTGGGTGCAAGGCAATAATGGGAAATAGTATGGCTGGAAGTAGACAATGGCTGGTGAAAGAATTGAATATTGGCAAAAATATTACCGTTTCATTAGAAATAGCACACAAAATTAAGATTATATTTTCTCTTCCACTTTAGATGAACCTTGATGTTGGGATGTATGCTACCAGCCTTAGTAAGAAAAAATCTACAGATACCTATCAGCAGCAATATTGAGGAAAAATGTGAAGGAGTACAGGGATGTCTCCCTGGGTAAAACCCTGCATCAGCTAGTGATTTAGGGATGTTCTGAACTGGTAACTGAACACAATAAACCACAAAATTCATGTTTAAGAGCTCTGGATGAACCCTTGTACTGTATATTAATCTAACTGGTTTTTAATCCATTCTTGTCTTTGGAATAAAAATTCTTTATTATATGACTTATTTATCTATTCTATAATTTAATTGCTATCCTGCTGAAAAGTAGCTCCCTTTATAAATAGGAAAAATGTCCCGATCAGTGAAGAAAACTCCTGCCTGATGAGTTGATTCAGCACCTTCAATTTGTGATAGAAGGATAACCTACCATGTTCACTCCAGAGTTTACTAAAGCCATGTGATTTTATATGCAGTTACATCGTTTTATACTTCTCTCAGTCTGTTTGTTTTCCAGTGGAAAACTCAGACTGTTCATACCCACATTCAGAAGCTATTCCACAACTATGATCTTGTCACACTTTCCTTCATTTTTTTAGCTCTACCATATCATTTTACAGATGAGAGGTAAGGGATATCATACAGTATTTGAGTTGTCAGTATAGATGGATTTATGCAATAATGTAATAACATTTTGTTTCTATTCCTTGAGCTAATGTTTTCATTGAAATATCAATAATAACTCATTCAGGACTGATAATAGCTTGTGCAGAAGCAATCATATTTCCCCCCTGTGTATAAATTTCCATTCCTTTATTTCATATGCCATTTTATTGCCTAGACAAACCATTCTGTGGAATTTTTCACCACTCTGTGGTCTATGCTTATTTTAATTTTCCTGAATAACTTTTATCATCAACAAGCAGTCATCCTAGTTTTTATCCTCTTTTCTAAGTTTCTTATGTTACTGTCAGAGCAGAATAGTATTCAGCAAAGAGTGTTATGGTTTTCCACTGCTATTCTCCACTTTTAATTCTGACCTCATGAGAGGTCATTCCTTCATGTGTTATGATGGCTTAATTCCTTCCTTTAATGGCCTTTGTGGAATCTTGTAGAAGTCTGTATGCCAGTCTAAATGTGTTGAACTCAGTGAATCACTGACATGCTTGCCAGTCACTCCAGAGAATTTTAGTATTAATAAAGGATGGCTTTTGAGGCATCTGTAAAAAGAACCACAGATACCAAGCAGCCACTATCTTTCTCTTTAAGATAGGTATCTTGATGTGTTCTGATCCAGGGCCCATTATAAAAAATAAGATAATCTAGTTAGTACCTTGATACCACACCTACTTCACTAGAACAGTGGCAGTGTAAAACTTGAGTACATCAGGTTTTGTAGGCAAGCAATTCCTGATGATTTGCTGCTTTTCCTTTTTACCATTTTTTTTCTAGAACTCTTTCTGTTGAAAATGCATGCTAAACTTATCATAATTAATTCTCTAGTGACTTGAGCAGCATGCTTGATTACCTGTGCATTGTACACCACTTTAAATAATTTGATTAATTTCTGTGCTGTTTGCTTTTCATAGTTTATTCACCTGTCAACACTAAGCAAACTTCCTATTGGGTTTCCATGCACTAAAATCTTCATGGAATGTGTTCCACAATTAAAAACCAAAGTGTAAAGCAGAAAGATGACCATTCTCTTCACACAGCAGCAGTACTTTGAAACCAGAAATTGGGCCAAATTTGCTAAAACCACCACCTAATTAAAAGCCAATACTTTCTTCCTATTTCTATCATGCAATTGCTAGAATTTTTTTTTAACCGATAGAATTTAATACTAATATGATTCTTGCCAGTGACACAAAGGAGAGAAAAGATTGATCTAGCTGGCAGTTGAAGGGAGTCAAATTTTTCTGCTTGCACTTGAGCTACACAAAATAGAGATGATGTGTTTGTGGCTCAGAGGCATTTTATCCAGTCTTTGCACTGGAGCAAAGGTTTACACAATGCATTTGGCAATAAAGAAAGATGAACTCTTTGTAATTTTAGCAGATCATATTTTTGGAAGTGTTTGATGGGAGGATGCCCATAGAATTCAAGGTGGGATTGATAACAACAAACTTTAAAATTTATTGGGAAATTGAATAGAAGATGTGCAAAACTAGTACACCAGTTTTAAAATATTTTTTGTGTATGATTATTGTAATGAAAAACAAGGCAAAAAATATTAAACTGTGGTAGCTAGAGCTCTCTTGCCTTTTTTCCTGGGGATTTATGATTGGAAGATGAATTTCTAAGGTCTGGATCTCAGAAAATGTGACCAGATAGATTAGCATCATAAACATTCACATTTTTATTTCATATTCAAAAGGCCTAGCTAAAAGTTTCAAGACAATAGTTTTATCTTCTGTATTGCTAGAATTTCATACCTCTGTTGTGAAAAAAAATTTATGCGTAACTACTAGAAATCAATATTAATAATATTGCTTCCTTCATTCTATCAGGTTTGCACATCAAATGTTCTCTTAAAGCAAAGCCTTCTTTTTGGGTTGTACATAGAAGTATTATAGAATCACAGAATACCTTGATTTGGAAGGGACTTGTAAGGTCTGCTGAGCCCAGTCCCTACTCCTTGGAAATAAAGATTTTCAAAAAAAGTTCAAATAAGTAATTGTTAATTATTACTTGTTAAAACTCTAGGGCTGAGGAATTAATCAGTTGAAAAGGTGAAGTGCTGGCTGTAAAGTGCATCTTTTGCTCTCTGCCCGTCACTCTGAGCCTGTGGGGAATTCAGTGTGGAGTACCTCTGTGGGGTGCTGGCATCTTGACTTGTGGGCCCTTCAGTGAAACACCAATACTTGTTTTGTTGCCTGTGTTTGTACTGATTATGGATAGGGCTGTTTTGGTAGCTTTACCATAACCTGCTCTGCACATTAAAGAGGTGTCCCAAGGGTGAAATTATATTCTAATAAACGAGTTTCTTAAGTACTCTTCATTTATTTACTGGTCTTACATTTAAAGTTTGTGTTAAAACTTAGAACGATGGTATGATTTGTGATAGACATATTACAGGTAGTATTTTTATAGCTGTATGAATCTGGAGGCTTTTTGGTTGCTCTCTTTCAGCTCTTTTTTGAAGGATTTATTCTCCTGATGCCATATACTGCAGTTCTTTGCGTGTAGGATCATTCTGTCCTTTGTACGAGGTTCACTTTTGAGGGCTTAAAATACTTAGCTCTGAACCAAATGCCAAGCTCTTTGTTAACACTAAATGATTACTGGCTTCTACACTATTAACTTTGTACAGCCTAAAAAGATAATAATGAGGCTGTCAGTCAACATAGGAAGTTCCACAGCTATTAATTCATCTACTCTGCTAATGCTTGTGCAGATTTTTACCATGTGGCCCCATCACAGAAGGCAGAAAATGCCACTGAATGCAATGAATAAAAATACAAGACCAACTGTATAGATTTTAAAATGTGATGAAAATAAGCTTTAATCTATACAGAAGGAGCAAGCTACATGATCAATAAAATCTCAAGTATTGACTGACTGCACAAATTGGACAGGCTAGTAACTAATTTGCTCTCTTGCTCAAGCAGTATATTTACACATGGTTTTAAAGTGAGCATGAGAGTCACTAACTCACAATGTCAAAGGACAGCTGTACCATGACCAGCCAAGCTTGGTAATTAAATGGCACACAGGTTAATTGCAGACACAAGCAGGAGACTGGTGTTAAAGGACTGAAACGAGCCAGTTGAAAGGTGTTGTCCATTTGAGGACAGAAAGAAATGCCATTATAAAGGGAGCTTTATCTGAGTTCAATGGTGACCAATTCAGTTTTTATTAAAACCTTATTTTAAGGTTATAATAGTATAATAGGGCTGGAAACGGAATGAATTGCAAAAGAGTAAATTTTGGGGCCAGTTGAAATTGTCATAAAATGAATCTAAAAGTGACCCCATAAGTCCATACATCAGCCTTTTATTTTGGTTGGCTGGTTGGTTTGGGTTGGGCTTTTTTTGTTTAACCTCTAGCCACAGCAAATTTGCTTTTGAAAATGCAAAATTGGTTGATTTCATGTGAGAGGTACTAATATGTACATTCGACACATACTATCAGTTTGTCTCCATGGATCAATTTTATTACAGCTAAAAGGTTTTGATCGGTGCTTAGTGGGAAGAAGAGTAACCCACTTTAATGAATGTTTTTCATATGGTTTATAATCTTTATAGCTTACTGCTGCATATAACTTGGCTCAGCAGAGCACTCAGATGTGCTTAAATGCTTTGCTGAATGAGAATTATAATACATCACTCAGCATGTGCACCTGGAAAAATAACAACAGCACTACCATAAAATATATGATGTTGTATATATTATTTTCTTCATGAGGAAAGGGAAACATGACATATGCTATTCATGTTGCTGGATGAATTACCCAGCTGCTCTGATGACAAAGGTGTCTGTGAAGTCCTAAGCAGAACAGCAACACAGTGCAAGTGCTGCAGTGTGTGAAGGAAAGCTTTTCCATGGAGATGTCAGCAGAAAAGAAGTATGATAGTGTTTTCATAGGTACATTGTGTACAATGTTGCAGTGGCCAGTTGGGTAGGAACTCAAGGTTTGATTGTGAAACATAAAAATTTATGATGCTTTGTATGTTTCTGTACTTTCTCCTTTGGCATCCTGCTGGTGTTCATGATATAACCAGAAGGTACTGATTTGAATTTTAGGAGAATGGGAAGAAACCCATCAGTATAATGTCTTTATTCTGATGTGTAAATTCTGGATACACATCCAAAGTTTTTCTTTATTATTTCCATAGCTGTTGAAAATTAAAGCTTTTGCTTTAATGTTTTAACAGGTGTTAAATTCGTTTGTGATTATTCTGCTAAATTCACCTTGGTTTTGCCTCTGTTGCTTTTGTTTATGATTTTATTATTTTATTTTATTTTCAGGCCTGTTTCCTGCAGTGCTGAACTTGGCTAGTAATGCTCTCATCACAACCAATGCTACCTGTGGAGAAAAGGGGCGGGAAATGTACTGCAAACTCGTTGAGCATGTACCCGGACAGCCTGCAAGGAACCCTCAGTGCCGCATTTGTGATCAAAGGAGCCGAGTTCCACATCGTATGTGTGCCATTTTCATTTTGTTCCTTTTAAAATATTTCTTTCCAGAGCATGTAGATACTCAGGAAACAAAACAGTAGTTCACCAGCCTGATTACTCTGAAATGCGTCTCCTTTTAAATCAGGTTAACCATCTCTTCCAAAGGTATTTCAGAATCTGTATCTGATATGGGTGCTCCTCCCATGGAACTTTCTGATTTAGGTACTGAAAAGCAGAGCACCTAAGTTCAGATTAAAAAAATTAAATATCTACAGCTGTTGCTGAATTCTTTTAATATACACTAACCATGAATGAAAACCAGAAAAACAGGTAACTGACTTTTACCTGCATACCTACATGTGGAATTTGAACATTTTGGCCAGTCTAAGCAGTATCTGAAGTTCCAGTAAATTCAGTTTCACTGAGCCAGAAGAAATAAGATAAAGTAATGGAACACTGCTTGGTTTAATGCTTAGTTTTTAATATTAAAATTGATTTTTGCTAACACTGATTTCTTAAAGATTACCTGAAAGCAAAATCAGTTTTAAAGTATGAATTTGTCATCATCTACTTCAGACATGCTTATTTCTGGTAGTTGGGAAGATTAGAACTAAGAAAATTTCTTATTCAAGTCATACAAGTTTAATTTCATGTAACCTTGCAGTGAAAGACATGAACAGCTTTAACATTATTAGATTTTCATGAGTATATTGGCACTGCAGATTGTAGAGGATGTAGGGATACTTGAGACAGCTTTTAATGGAATAGATAAAATTCTGGAAGAGGCACAGACACAGAAGCATGAAGACAATAATTTTTTTCCAATTGTATTCCAATAAAACTTAGCTCAGATACATTTATATCTCATGACATTTAAGCATGTGCTTAAAACCAGGGGAAAAAGAAAAAAAATAAAAAAAAAAAAAGACACCTAATCTGTCTGCTAGTTCGAGACAGGATGAGCTATCTGTGGCTGTAACTTTCCAGACAGATGCTTGTTTGGATTCTCCTTAGAAACTTCCTCCCCTGGCCACACTTTCTAGTGTGGCTCACTCATTACATTGCTGAAAACAAAGTGTTTTTCTAATAGCTAATCTGCATCTCCTTGCTGAAGTTCATGTTACCTATTTCCTAAATTCAGTCAATACAAGGAATGGATTATAATTCCCTTTTTCTTAAAAAAAATTAATTAATTGAAGGGTGATTGTATTGTTCTATCTAGTTTCCATACCAAGATATCTTTTCTTTCATTCTCCTCATAGGTTTTATTTTCTAGAAGATAAAATTCAAAGAACTGCATGAATTGCAGTTCTTTGAATTCTCTCTAGAGGCTTTCATATTTATTAAACTTCACCTGAGCTCTTACTAGCACTACACAGAGATCCAGGTTAGCTCCAGAATAACCATAAGTTCCTGTTCACGTGCTTTACTTTGAGATTTCCCATTGCTAATGGTGAAAAACCATTGAGAGGGTAGTTAGTTGTCCATTACAAACTTTAGATGCTTTCTTTTCCTGCTAAATTTTATAATTGTGAAGCTGTTTATAATTGTCCTAGTGTAGACTACTTAATTTATCTGAAGAGAGTTACAAACTTTTTTTTTTTTCCCCAGATTGTTTTCCAAGTTTTAACATCTCCTTTAACTTTAGAAAATTCCACCTTCTGAGGAAAGGTCACATGGTAGACACATCCAATTACATTATAGTTGTGTGTTTCACTCAGAAAATAATTCAGTTTTTGGAAGCATTCCGACAGAGAGACTGAGCAAAAGATTTCCTATTTTACAGATGGGAATTAGAGACACATGCACATTACCCATTTTTTTTTCCTATATGAAGCTTGCTTATTTAAAAAACCAGAACTAAACCAGAGATATTGCTTTGTCCTGTCTATGATGTCAGACAGTGTACACTAAAATATTTGTATACACACAGGCATATATATGTGTGTGTATATAAAAAAACCCATCTAAATGATTTATATCTATGTTTCCCCTTTTTCCTACTCTTTTCTGAATTTGAATCAGTCCAGCTTCATGATATCTGGTCTTTTGTGACAATCATATCTCATTTTAAGGACTTTACATGTTCAACTGGCGAAGGGAAGTGTCTTGTTTAAACAGAGATGGCTTGTTAATAGGAGAACCATGTAATATAACCAGACTTAAAATGATCCCCCTGGAATGTGTGAGTCTGGAGTTCTTCCCCTTAATTACTGTAGTAGGAAATGAACACAAATTCCCTGGTTAATCACATGTGAGTCCAAATTAAAGTGCACAGTTTGATGGGCTCACTCTCTAAGTTCTCCCTCTTGCCATCCATCAGGGAGATTGGTCCTTGAACTGCATTTGCAGTCCAGTCCTTTCTAGAAATATTTCATTTTTTCCCCCTTACCTTTTAAATAAGCTAAACATGCCAGCAATTAATCAATTTTCAAATTAATTATGATTAAACTTTCATAATGGTGATTACAGTTAATTGTTGATTCATCTCCCAGTCCTCCTTCTGATGATTTACCTTTATATCAGTTTCATCTGAAGAGACTTAGATCAAAATTTCCAATTAGATAACTTCTGTCACAATCACCAAAAAGCCCTGAATTTGATTTAAAGCTGATTTTTGCTGCCACTCATTTAAAGCCAAGATTTGAGAAAATGATCAGAGCTGTGGGAACTGACAGCATGTAAAGCACAGGGTGTGCTTTGCTTTTCTCTTCAATATAAAGATAAAGCTACCTATAGCTTTATCAGTTATAGTACCAGAATTCGAACTTGCAAATGTTACTGCACACTAATACCATTGAATAATATTTAAATGAAATTTTGTCATTTTCAATATTGAACTTGTATGCCTTCACTAACTCCCAGAAAGCATTTTAATTGTATGTTTAAATATGTTCAGGGATTCTGGTTTCTCTTAATGAGCTAGGACTCCTGTCCTCCACAGGTGGTTGATATTGCAAAAAAAAGAGATACAAAGACTATCAATCTGGCTGGTTGATATAAGTAATAATTAAAATAATAAGTAAATTAATCAGTAATTATTAGCAATTCTAGGCCCAGCTAGTAATGAATCATATTCCAGTTTTATACCAAGGAAAACTGACAGTTTAGAAAGTCATCCATAATAAGAGGTGTAGGGTTTCCTCCTTAATTCATGTTCTTGCAAACAGAATTTGCATAGAAGAAACTTACTGTGTTTTAATTTCCTCTGGGTTATTTTCCTCATAATGCACAGGCTTGCTCTGAAAAATTAGGGACTTCAAAACATAGATCCTTGGACCTTTTAAAATTGTGATTTTGTACTTCTCCATTTCGTACAGGAGAGAAACGCAAAAAGTAACCTGGAAATATTGAGTGTGATTTTTTCTCAATCTAAATAACTAATTAAAGTACTAAGTAAGCAAATTTTGATACTGTAGAAGATCTTGAAATTCAGGAAAAATTCAATTCTGTAAATAAATTTATATCCCTCTTATTTAGGATTCATTTGGGACACTGCAGCAGAGTAAATATAGACATGAAAAAGAATGCATCTTAGACCTTGATATGGATTATAACCAAATAAACATTTATATTCATATATGTGAGTCAGAAAATTTTCCAGCTGAAGAATATGTTCTGTAATGATTTCTGAATCATTTCCTCTGTAATGATTTGGGAATTATTTCCTGAACTATTTCCATGTGCACTTAAAAATGTCTTAGAAATGCCAGTACCAGTATTACTTTAATCTCTGCTTTTCTTACACACCATATCTCAGGTTTCTGATTTGTTGTTTCTGTTGCAACATTCGATGACTTTGCAGTACTTGAAATTTTGGAAGAGTGCAGGAAATGTTTACTTGATTTAAATGTCTGCATTTTCTGTTGGATCAGGAGAGCCTTCTGCAATTAGATGTTCTGAATGACCTTCTTGTGAACATAATCAAAACTAAACAACTAAAATTAGATCAGTATTCCAATAATAATAAGCATGACTGGTGGCCCAAGAGTACAAGAAAAACTAATTTATTCTTTTTTCTTTTTGAAGTCCCGCCTCATTACTTCTGCAATTGTCTTAAAATATAGATTTCAGATCTAAAAATAAGTAAGTCTTCTAATAGTTTTGAAATTTATTTGTATGTTCCTGCTGTTCTAACAGAACGACACCCGATAACAAATGCAATTGATGGCAAGAACACTTGGTGGCAAAGTCCTAGTATCCAGAACGGAATTGAGTATCATTATGTGACCATTACGTTGGACCTCCAACAGGTAGACTTCTATTTGTTTGTTTCTGGGCTTGCTTTCTTGCATGCTAGATCACCTGGATTATCTTAATTTTTGGTCTGTGTTGGTTTCCTGTATGAAGACATGACCAATTTTTTTCCTGTAATTTTCTGTTGTTTATATGGATATGACTGACCCATTCATTGTAACATAATGTGCCAAATAAAAAAAAAATATTATTTAATATATATTTTTAGGAAGTCATGCTGTTTTTGTACCTTTATCTATGAATCTGAAGTATTTGGAGGGTAGGCATTTTTAGACCTGGAAGAGCCTTTGAATCCTGGAAGTGTAATTAGCATTCTGGCTTTGGAGCCCTCTTGGCTAATGGCAGAAACAATCCTACATCTGTGGTTTAGCCTTATATATGCAAAACTATTCAATGTGCATTTCTCTTTCAAATAGGAGAGCTAAAACTTTTGCAGAAGTTTGAGAGTAGGATCCTGTGCATTAAAGAGGTTTAGGGTATTTTTAAATGTGTCTTTTAAATTTTCAGAGTTATTTACTGGTTTCCTTTTGCAGCAAGGAATTGTGCCTCTTCTTGGTTGTGATCTGATAATATGCAAGTAGCTCTCGGGTATTAGAAATAAATTCCCATCCTTGTTTTCCATCACCCTAGAAATTTTAGTTGTGTGGTTGTTTAGGTCAGCTCTTCTAAACTAGGGCTTTACAACTCCTGTTTTTGATCCTGCTATTTCATCATCTAGATTATCATCAGAAATTAGCAGATTTATGAATTTATGCAAGTTTTAAGTTTTCTTATGTATTAAAAGCTAGCAACTAAAGCGTCGGTGATGATACTGGAGAAAAAGTATGGGTTGTTCTAATGTATTTAAAAGGCTTCTTCATGTGCCAGCTGACAACAGTCTGAGAATGCTGCACTGTGTGTGGCGTGGGTTTGGGGGTTTTTTGTTACTGTTTTTAAAAATTAGACAAGGATCAAGTCTGACCCCGTTTCTTTCCCATGTCCTATTACTTACTAACTGTTCAAAGAAAACTTGGCAGTCCTTCTGCAGCTCTAAAGCTGATACCTTCTCTTAAGCCCATTCATTTGTTCTTGGCTGAAATAGGAGCAGTGTTGAGGTTTCTGTGGATGTCAGAGAGGTGGGATAAGACCCTGTGTCACTAATGCTATCTGGCACACCCTTTATGATCTGAGTAACCCATGTAGTTAGGAATGCACACGATTTTACTCCCCACTGTACAGGAACAGAACAAGTATTGTTCCCCAAAATGTAGCAGAAGGTCTGCTGCAATTTGCATGGCTCTTGGACTGCTCAGTAAGGAATGAGTGTTTGTGTCTTGAGAGGTATTAGGAGTTTTTTTTTGCTTATCCAGGAATTTCATAGTCAGAGCATTATAGACTATTAAAGTAACCGGTAGAATATGAACTTTCTCTTTCAGCTTTTCTTTTGTGTAGTAGTCAGTATGAATGGTGAAGGTCACCAGATATATCTGTGACCTCACTTAAAAGAAATTCCATTCTTTACCTTTGGCTTTTAGGAGATTCAGTAATTGCTGTGTTTGTGTTGATGAATTCTTGCTATAAGTATAAAAATGCTTAATTTCCCTTTGTGAGATAGAAATAACAAATGACAAATCCACAAGTAATGGACTGAAAATTGCAGGAATGCATTAGTTCTTATGTTATTAGTGGTAATTATGATAGTACATGGAATGCTTTTAGCAATCCCAATTTCATGAAAAAATCAGGAAAATAATTACAATTTCCTCATTTATATAGTGCTTGGCCTTTTGGGGCAGTAGCTTTTTTTTTTCTTTACTTTATTGTGCAGGGAAGCCATATAAAAATGATGTATACTATTTAGCAGTGCTAATGAACTAGAAGTAACATATACTTAATGTTAGAACAAGCTCAAATATTATCAGTCCTGTTGAGAAAAATGTTGAGTTTCACCTTAATGCTTACAAAGAGATTTTATCTAATGGAGTCTAGGTTTATGATTCATTGAAGTATGCTTGAAATTTTTACTCCATATATTATTAAAATATGAGTTGAAAACTGGAACTATTTGGTTCTGAGCATCTTTGAAAATTTGCTCTTAATCCTTCGCTTTTTCCCACTTTTTAGCCATTGTAACAAGTCTATATCACAAGAAAATTATGGAACTCTATTCATACCTGTAAATGTGAGATTATTTTTTACAGTGCTTTTTATCCAGCAAGTGCATAGGAGGTCAAAAATACAGAGTTATTTAGGAGTTTCTGACATGAATTTAAATGGAGGTTAGAGTGACAGGTTGAGATACCTTGGTAGGGCTGAGTTTGGAAGGGGGTGGTTCACAGACGGGCCAGGTACCAAGGGAAGCTGTCTGCTGTTCTGCAGCTCTTAGTCCTGCTGGTTGGGGAGAGTCTGTCTGCTCTGCCTTAAAAGTGTTGGGCAGTGACTAAGGAATCAAAACATGTTGAGCAACAAAGCCATATTAAATTAGCCTTTGCACATTAGCTGCATAGTCATATAGGGTTATGCCTATCACTGGGCGATAATTGGTTTAATGTTATATATTCTTTTCTCTGGAATATCAATTTTCCAGAATTTTCCCCAATATTCCATTGGGGAAAAAAGTTCCATATTTCTGTTTAGTAACTTCTAATATCAAATACCAGAACAGCTAAGAAAGTTAACTATACTGTTTAGTCGTGGGATATAAGAACCAGTTTAGTAAAATGAAGTTCCGTTTGGTCTTTAGGTGTTAAATTTCTATATATATGCAAACATTTTGTTTAGATGTTCAATTAATATTTTCCTTCTCTTTTTTTACCATTAACTGTGGGCTTAAAATGCTTTCAAAACTGTTTTTGTAAAGGTAAGGCTTGAAGCTTCTCTTCATCCCCAAACCAGAAAGTAGTTTAACAGAAATGAAGTTTAGTCCAAACTTGGACTTCTCTCCAACAGATGACAGTCAGTTTTGTTCATCTTCAAAATTTTTTTTCTAAAGAGAAAACAATGAAAAATTCCCAAATCTGTTGAGACTATCATGCTGCAATTCCCTGATTGCCACTCCTCCCCTCACTGGTGAAAGGGAGGTGTTTCTGCACTTCTTGTTCTGGCATTTGTGTTGCCAAGCAGGAAACCAGATGTACCTTGGTACTGAAAACTATGTCTTGTTTTGTTGTTTAGGGGGTGGATTCTGCCAGATCAGTTTTCTGATTTGGCTTGCCTATGTGAGGTTTTATTGCCAGCTTGGGGGAGAGGACAGCCAACACTGTGTTGGCTTAAACACTGTAAAACCTCAAAGTGTATGGTACTGATCTGTGAGCTACAGTCCAAGCCTGCAACACGGTGCTGTCATCCTCAATACTTGTTTTTACTATTCCTTGCTCATGAATCATTCTGTTTTGAAGTTATGTAAACACTGGGAATTCAAAAAACAAATTATCTCAAAACTAAGTCCCATTTTCTGGCTCAGTTACACCTAAGTGGTAAAGGAACTGTTGAAGTGACAGCCCGAAAGAACTGAAACCATGAAAATTACTTTTGAATCAATTAAAAAAAGAAAAAAGAAAGAGGTGTTCTATTTTAATAAAGTCCACAGCCAACTTTTAGACAGGTATGTTAGTTACAATACTCACTTTTAATTTCTTTTTTCATTACCTTCATAGGCTTGAATCTTACCATTTTAGTGATTCCCTTAAGTTCTTTAGTTTTACAATTTGCTGGTAATGAACTAACTAGGTATTTATGGGATGAAGAAAAGTGTAATTTACCTTTCTAATATCCCCTTAAATTATTATTACTTTTAAATTACTTTACATTGTTAATTTGAATTTAATTTTTAAATCTTTTTAAAGCAAAATTATTCGACTTGAAGTCAGCTTCTAATGAAAGCATTTGAAAAACTCAAAAAGAAAAACAAGAAAAGAAATTGCTTATTAATATACCAGTAAGAATTTATAGCAAACATACCTAGAAAAAATTATTTATTATCATGAAAACAGAACGGTAGTAAATATTTTGACATTACAGTAAACATTTTTAAGAGCTATCTGTTTTATATACGATTAGCAAATTTACTTTACATTATGTATCTTGATTTCCATTTGTGGGAAGGAGAGAATATGTGCACACTAATAAATAACAGATATTACCCAGGGCTCCCTTCTTGTCTCAGAATAACATTTTCGTCATTGATATCACTCAGACAAAAGCCTAAGGAAAATAAAATTAGCTTTTTTCTTAGTTAAGGGACAAGACTGCATCTCTGTGCCAGCCATAATTCCTGAAGAGGCTGCTGCATGAAGCTTCTAGGTGTTCTAACAAACAAATGTTAGTGTAGGTGCTCAAGATGACTTTCCCACAGCATTAAAAAAAGAGAAAGTTTATCATGAGTTGTTCAATAGTACATGGAGGGAGTTGTCTCAAATGCATTCAGAAATGCTGAGAACCCATTATTGTATTGTAAGATGAGTTGTAATACCCACCAAACAAAGTCCTATAAGCTGGGTTAAGGGGTTGTATTAGCAGTAAATATCCACAGGATTATTTTGCCCATTTTTTTTATACTCACCATTAAATCAGACCATGAATTTATTGCTTTGTGCTTAGTCAGAAAGATTTCTAAGTGAGCAAATCCTTTCAGCTTCAGTTCATAATACACAGTAACAAAGATTTTGAACAGTGTTGAGAATTTATGCTTTTTTTTTTTTTTTTTTGAGGTTACTTGCCTTATATTTTCTCTGGATAAGTGTAATACATATACATTCCACTTTCATAATTTTGTTTTTGAGGACGAAAACTATTCTCCTTTGAATCCGGTGACACATACGTTCTGACATGAATATGAGGTTGTGTTCTGATTTTGTACTGGGGGAATGGTGATGTGATAAGTAAGGGGTTCATTGGATTCTCAGTCTTGAGCAGATTTTGTTACTGATATTGAAGAATTATGCTGTCTTTGTGTCTTTTATGATGAATAACAAGCTTACTTGAAAAAATAAGTTTTGCAGCTGATGATGGTTGTGAAACAGTGCTTCTGTTGTGACAGGCACATTAAATGTACAAATTTGGTATGAGGGAGAACTGCTGAGAGGACCCTGCATGGAAACATTGCTGAAGGAAATAAGAATGCTTCACTTTGAGTACTCTCAATGCTTCTGGACCCAGGCTGAGCATCAGTTTTTGGATATAGAAAATGAAATAAAAAAGAATTTTTTTTTCGTGTTATTAGCACCGAAATAGAGGAACAACCTCCCTCTTGTTGTCCCCTCCTGTCCAGGTTTTAAGAAGAAGGGTATGGATATTGGCATTTTCATCAATTTTCCTTTTCTCAAAATAGTCTTTCTCCATGGAAAGAAGGGATAAACTTTAGAAAAGAAAGAGAAATTGCTTTCTGTTATTATTTGAAAGTATTGTGAAGAGAGATTATTAACTTCAGCCCTTGATTATGATATACACCAGGGCAATGATGAGCAGCATAAATAGTCAAGAGAAAGCAGCTTTTCTTTTTGAGGCCTTCACAAACAGCTGAATAGTTGGTAATGGAGAAAACCAACAGAGAAAATTACAGAGAACAAAGTTGACATTGACAGGAACTTTACAGGTTCTGACTCCTTCCATTTGGCTTAATGTGTCTCAGATATTCAACAGCTGGACAACTTGAGTCCTTTACAGTTTGACATCGTATAAAGTGCACTCTTTTAATAGACTTTGCTTTCTATTTTTTTTTTTTTAATGACATCTCGTACTTACAACATGAACAAAAGTTGAGAAGTATTAGTACAATGTATTTTTTGTCATGGAGAAGAAAGTGTTCTTAGAAGAACTTGTGCCTCTCCAGCAGTTACATACATGTAGGGGAAAAAGCTGAGCTTATTCTAAGTTCAGGTATTTTTTTAGTTTTTTTTTTTAAATGCATATTCTGCAGGCATTAACTGAATGCGACTGTGCATTGTACAAAACAGAATTTTTGCCTAACTAGAAAAGATTAATTTGTACCTGAAATGGCTTGATTTTTTTGGAGACACCCACCTTAGAGCTTTTCAAGATTGTCTGTGATAAAATCTTTCTCAGTTTTTCCCACGAAGCACTGTGAACATCTTAATTTGCATGACATTTGTAGCTGCAACTTTCTGTAGTTGCAGTTTTTCTGGACAGACGACATCCTGCTGAAATTGCTTGCAATACTGGAAAAAAAAATATCTATATTGGAATCAAGTGTGTGTTTCTTTCAGCCCAAATTCCCCATCTGATAGCAGCATTTCAGTTGGAAGCAGCTCAGAGGAACAAGAGCAACATTGTCATTAAAGGCAGACTGCAGCATGATGGGAGATGTTCAGCTCTCTGAGCTGGTATTAGTGGAATCCTGCTAACCAAATTTTTTTTTTCCACCCATGCCAACATTTTCAATTACAGAATTTCTAACTGTGAGCAGAATATTTGAAACCATGGCCACTGTCTCTCAGGAGAGTGATAGAAAAAATACATGTTAGGTGGCCATTTGAGGAATCTGGAAAGCCATTCCATTTCTAAATAAGGCTTTTCCTCTGTCTGAGTTGCATGTGAGACTAAAATGAGATTAGTTGTTTTTAAATAACCAATTGTATAAAGATTGTTGCATCAAAACTGTCTACTCTCTTTCAAACATAATAGATCCAAACAATAATCCATAACAGTATCTGTGAATTGAAATATTACTGACCACATAAATTGGCCTCTGAGAATACAAGGAACTCTCTCAAAACTCACACAATCTCTGCTTCAATTCATGAGTAGTTGGATTTGGTCTCTTTCATGTCTTAAACCTTTAGGAGAGGCTAATACAAAAAGAGAAACCATGCAAATGTGGTATTTAAGGTGCATGATGTGCTGCATATGTAACAATTGTTTTCATATGTGAGTATCAAGATAGAAGTTAAAGGCAGAGGAACAGTTCTGCATTGAGAATCTGTTTTTATCTGTGATGTCTGATTCTTAGTAACCTGTGGTGTTAAAAGTTCAGGCTCCTATGTCTGTTTTCACATTCAGACTGTAGCAAGGCAGAACTCATACTCCTGAGAGAGTGAAACAAATACATGGCTGCACAGAACAACATAAATAGACCATGGTGTCCTGTCAGCACCCACATGAACACAAACACAGCACAGCCGGCTTCACCCTCTTCTTCCTCTCCAGCTGAACAGGATTAGTGTCTCCTAGGGGTGTATACATCTATGGATGCATCCAAGATATGCAGTGCTTCAGTATGCCTTCGATAATCTTTTGAAGATCTTGGAGATTTACAGCCTCACTCCAGTTGCTGGTATTTACATCTATTCTACTTGCTGAGCTTGAAGTTAACTCTTATTCACACACAGAGAGAGCACACCTTAAGAAGGTATTTAGAAGCAGGATTTAGTGAGAAAATAGGATAGACTTCAGCGATTGAGGTCAGGATTAACATGCTGATTGGCTAGCTGGTTGTAGTCAACTGGTTCCTTTCATCTCCTTTTCCCTGTTTTACACTTGTTCCTTCTTGATCCTCCTTGATCCCTCCCATTCTCTACCTCTGTTCCTTCGCCTAAGTGGTTCCATTTTGAGTCTAATTCATGTACACAATCCCCTTAACACATCCCTAAGAAATTCTCCCTAGACTTTCCCCTGCTTCTCTTAATGAGGGGGAACTCCCTGTAGCTAACAACCCCCTTTAGCCACAGGGTGTTCTGAGGTAGCCTTGACTCATCTGGATGGATTTCACACTGGGACAAGGGGTGTCTGCAATGCTTTTGCTAACCCTATCAGCACTTTTAAATAGCTACTTAAATAAATCTGTGTCATGGTAAAGGCCGTATGGTGTTACAGTATTTATACCAGCCTGCAAGGAAACAAGTCCATGCCTAAGTTCTGCACTCTTCTCCATGAAAGAATACCATGTTTACTTGGACACTGAACTGCAATAATAATCAGCAACATAATAAACAAGTAGATGCAGCATTTACACCAGATTGTTGATGGGAGCCTCCATTAGAGCTAATAATTTTTCTGTTGAGAAAATGAAATGGAAATACTTCTGAAGTGTGATACCATTTCTTTTTCTCTGCTGATATTCTGATTTACATGAATGCTTTCTAACCGAAGGATTTATTTTTTAAATAGAAGCGCAAGTGGGAGTCGGACACAATGAGATTTCCTGCTTCAGTAGTTAACCCTATGTAGATTAATGATTCACTTCAGCTCTATCTGAATAATATTAGTGTAGCAAATTATCCTGTAGAGTAGGATGCACTTTTCTATGTCTTATGAGGCATTCACAAGGAGCTACAGTGCTATAACTTATGGAAGTGTTCCTACAATATGTGCTTCATAGTTCTCACTGCTGAGACAATTACCAGTGAAAATGAGACCCAAGACTCATTTTGTTTTTCATCTTGAGGATTATGTTGCCTATAATTTGGGGAAGGTTTAAAGGACTATTTAGACTATTTCCCTCCCACTCCCATGATTATACTGCTATGGTCACATGAGCAGAACAAGTAGAAAAAAGCACCAGCTGTGCTTTGGCAGCTGTGTTAATGATCTTTTGCATGCTACCCGGCAGTTAGGTATTGCTCCATTTTCCCATTTGTATAAGCAGGCTTGGGTCCCTAGGTTTCATTCTGTTGGACTTGTACAAATCCAAATGTGCTCTAAGATTGTGCAGTTACTCTGTCAATTGACATGTGTCGGTTTATTGATGCTACCTGAAAAGTGAACCGGGAGTGCTTCATCAATTATCCCGTGGGAGCTCAGTGTTACGCTGTGATAGGAAAGCTGGCTTCAGAATACTGAACCGTGACACCTTTTTTGATTGTGGAAGCCAATGCAACAAAACTCGATGAATTAGACTTTATTAGTTTTCTCATGCCACCATGCTTGCTGGTTTTGTGTTTGCTAAACAACTCCCGAGTAAAAGAAGAGTTACTGTTTTACCTGGAGGACAGTTTTCCAGCTGATTGGAAAGTCAGCATTGCTTCCATTACATTGATTTGCTTTGAGAATGATCATATAGCTGCCATTAATTTTAGTCTGTTCATTGTCATTGCCACCTTGCTGAGAAAGCACAGTAAAACATGGCATGCACCATGACTGCTCTCTGCCTCTTAGCACTGTGGTGAGCTGGTCGTGCCTGGTGTAGCTGGGTGAGCTGGGGCAACCATCTTCTCATGTCATGCTAAAGCTCTAGCTGTCCCTCAAAGGAAAGATATTTTTAAGAAGCATAGATTAGCATCCTGTACTGTCTTCAGCCAAGCCTTAGAAAGTTCAGGAATAATATCAACTAGGCCATATTTTTGATGCATGATGCTTTTGATGCAGCTTCCTTTGTCTGCAGTTAGCATTAACAGTCTACCAATATTTAAAAATACTGGTAGTTCCAGCTCTGTTTCTCTGTCCAGGAAGTAATTTTGTTAGTGGGTTGCAGATAGCTCAGTGCTGTTACAGAATGAGCTTTAGAGACTGGGAGAGTAGTAGTCTGGATCAGGTTGAAAACTGTAACTGAAAAGTAGTTAAAGCCAGCTCTTCATATGTACTCTTTTATTTACATTAAGTTCTTTCTTCTTGTCAGATTTAGAGAGATTACATCCATTCCACTGTGATGTGCAATATGCTGTTCACTCTCCACTGCTTTTTTTTTTTTTTGGTTGTTTTTGTAGTTTCATTTACAGAGAATCCTAACCATAATGAAAGCCAAAGGTATATATTAAATAGTAGTCAAGCAGTGAACTATCTGAAGGTAAGAAAGAAGACTTCAAACACATCCTCAGCAAAATATTGAGGAAATGTTATTGGAAGAGGGCTTCAATTTGAAAAGTCACTGTAGAAAGTTTCATTCTCCCACAGCCTAGTATTTCAAAGTAAGCATACAGAAAAATGCTTCCTGTTGATTACACCTCTTGGCCCCACAGAGCCAATATATCCAAGACGTTTGCAGAGCTAAATGTTTTTTGGCTGTATTTAACAATGTATCTTTCATGAAGTTCTGCAAATTTTAGGACTTCCAAAAAGCATGCTATATATATGCACACCGGTGGTTGTGAATTTATTGTGAGATATGTCCTAAACCACAGATCTTCTATGGTAGAAGTCCCAGTAATGTGTTAAGCTCAGTTGCTATCCATTCAACATATAAGGAACAGTCTTATTCTGAGAAGTTGATGTAAATTGCTTATGCAAATTTTTTTTATAAAAGGTATTTTAAAGTACTCTGGAATGAAATCTTTAGTCTATATTTCTTACATTTCTAAGAGCTTAACTTGGGGGTGAACAGTTTGGAGAGATTTGTTAGTGTTTTGATTGTCTCTGTTTATTGTAAAGAGTATTAGTGACCCTGATCCAGGATAGTTAAAACTATAGTTGTATGTGACCACAGTGGAAGATAGCTGTAAATGAGTTTGAGAGACAAAAGGGGATTTCTGAACGGGGACAAGTGGTTGTATGACTCCTGTTGGAACAATGGAATGAAACATGGGTTTTTTTCATTCTCTGGAGTGTTTATTTTATGCTATTGAAAAAAAGTATAGAGATAATCCTCCAAGAAGGTACAGCTACAGACATGTTCTTCAGATTGAAATTAAAACGGCCTCACCCACTTCTTATTCCACTGAAAAACTTTGGCTGCTAGTGCTTTATTTTCCTGACTGAAGCAATTGTGAATCTTACCACATTCTCACCATCTGCACAGAAGGTGGGAATGATAATTGGAGATAAACATTTTCTTTGTCTCCATCGTCAAGTGTTTGGGAATACTTGCTATACTCAGTCACTTAAAACATTTTCTATTTTGCAGTGATACTGGTGGGTAATAAAAACCAGTTCAAATTTTCTTACTGTTTCTTACATTGTTTACCATTGAATATTCTTTCTGTAGCTTTACTGATCGTCGAAGCATTCACAAGAAATTTTGTGTGGACTAAGTCTGAATCTTGCAGCTTCTTTACAGTGACTATCCAATACAAAAAGCTTTAAGTATTAAATCAACATTGCCATGATACCCTCTGGCATCCTCATGTGCAGACCCACAGCACTGCATCTTAAAAATATTAACTTGATATGTGTTCTACTTTTCTAATAGAAGTAGCTGCTTTTTTTTCTTGGCTTCAGTTCTACTTCTGTAGCATACAGCTGTTAGTATGTTAAAAACCAAACCAAACCAGACCTGTGTCACTAATGTGTGTCATTCTGCAATTGCAAATGTATTTGTGGTTTGCATTCCAGCAAGCATGTACACAGAAATAAACCTTGATAGATCAGTTGAATAGGCAGGTAAAATGGACTATAATGAGCATTGATTATATGCTTGCATTCTGTTTATAGTGATATTTGATGTGTCTCTGTCCTGTAAAGCTTATTCATGGTCACAGGGCTGAGTTGTGTGATTGAAGCAAGAATGTTTTATAAAATGATTTCATCATGATGTGATTGCCTTTCAATAGCTTAAAACTATGTTTTTCTTTAATAGAGATAGAGTTGTAACAGTTTGGCATCTCCTAAGCATTGTGGAAAGTGTATATCTATAAATACACATAAAGAAGCAGTCCCACTCCTACAAATTGAAAATACTTGAAAACAAACTTTGCTGAAAAACAAAATTTGGCTGAAATGGCAGTTTAGCAATTACCTACTAAGCTATGTGAAACTTAGAGTGCTTTGTAATTCTATTTTCAATGTTTCTATTGGCCTAATGCAACTATTCTTTTTTTCCAGAAATCTTGATGGAGAAATTGTTTCTGTAGTTTTAGAGTTTCCATGTAATCCAAGGCCATATTGCATTTCTAGGGGAAAAAACCCAGTTAAGCATTAGCATATTTACTGTTTTTATTTTGGTTAGCTATGCAGAAATCAGAATGAATTTTTCATTGTGTATTTAGCTGTATTTTAACAATACTTGTGTTTTTCAGATTTTCCAGATAGCATATGTTATTGTGAAAGCAGCTAACTCCCCTCGTCCTGGGAACTGGATATTAGAGCGTTCACTGGATGGAGTAGACTATCAGCCGTGGCAGTACTATGCTATCACAGACAGCGAGTGCCTGACGCGCTACAACATTTATCCCCGGCCAGGAACCCCATCCTACATAAAAGATGATGAAGTCATATGCACTTCTTATTATTCCAAAATCCATCCTCTGGAAAATGGAGAGGTAAGATCAGATGGTGTTCCATATGTAACATGGCAGAAAAGAATCCCCTTTGGTTAATTGATATATCTGCCTTCAGTAGACAAGAGTGTTTTGGAACAATTGAAAACTGTGGAGCGAATCTATTTGCAAATTTTAAAAGCTCATCTTACATGGTCCTATATAAATGCACACAAGGTCCACTCTAATAAGAATATTCTACCAAGTAAACCAAGAAGTAAGAGTTTATCAGGTAGGCAATTTCAGGTAATTTTATGTGCTTGAAATATGTTCCCATGGCACTTGTGAACAAAGGTGACAATACTTGGAAAAATCATGGACTCAGTAAAGTCATAAAACACTTTTCTTTTAGATGCATTTTCAGTCCCTGTGCACAAGCCAGGATGTCAAATGGTAATGATTTTAGTCATAATTTAATTTAATGCCTTATTGCTGACCCTCTGCCTGTGTTTATGACTATTCCTTCTTCTTTCAGAGGCCTCTACTGTTTTAGCCTAAGTCCAGGCACATGAATCATGGACCAGTCATTTGTTCTAACTGAGGGCATGGAAAAGATTGAGAATGAGAATCTGTGGTTGAAAGAGCGAGTCAAATGTAACACCTGTAGCTGGAAATGCAGCATTTTCAGTCACTTAAAATGATGGGAGGGAAACCCATATGTACCACATTCCAGCTGCATATTTTTTTTAACAATTTTTTTCCAACGCTTGCTCTGCAAATGAAATTTTAGCCTCAATATTTATCCCTCTGTTATTTTCTCTGTTCCACTTTTTAATGATTTCTTTTCTTATAAGTAAGTACAAAATTACTTATTTCTGTTCCCCTAGATGCAAAGCAATATTCACATGCAAAGTTGTTAATACAGTTATTTTCAAGACCTTGATATAGATATATATATAGTTAGTTTATCTTCTCAAAAAATTTCCAATTCTAGTTGCAAAAACTGAAAAATTCAGCTTTCTGTAAAAATATCCTGTTGATATGCTCTAAAAAGATATAACCTTGAATCTAAGAGTCTCAGATTATCAAGAGTTATCAGGTGGGAAATAATTTTCAGTTCTAGGAAAATTTGTAAGTATTTTATGTTTGTAATTGCACTTGTATCATTAGTGCTTATATAATTTGCATGGATATTTGTTCCTTTAAAATCTCACAGGAGCAGATAAAGTGATATTAAAAGAAATAGTGCATATACATGTGCAGTATTTTTAAACTGGTTCCAACTGGGTGCTTTTTTGAGGGGTGAATAGAACATGAGTTAGTAATTTATCACTTGCAAAGAAATTTTATACTGTTTCTTTGGGAGAACATATCTGCACTGAAAATATAATGCAAAATTAATTATTGCAGTAATTAATTTAATTTACATGGTTCCATTTATTTGGTTATCCAGTTCTTTCACAGGCAGATATTGATTCCAGTAGTCTGCTGTCTTCTTGGTTAAACCAGTGAGTCTCTGTGTTCTTCACTGACTAAGCTGAAAAGCAGAGAACTTTATTCATCACTCTGGTATATATCCATGACTGAAACATTGGCTTAAAGCCTGCTGAATTCGGTGGAACTTAATTCTGATCTTAAATGTGAAATTAACAATTTTTGACTGGGCCTGATGTGCTCTATCCTTAACTTAGTAAATTACCTACAGCTGGTATGTGGTTTCTTTAAAGATAAAGATGACTTTGAAGGGAGTAATGCATCTGTTCCATTCCACTTGACAAAGGGGAGTTGTTAGATACAGGCATACTCTGTGAAATACATGGGATAAACCCCAAGATAATCATACCTCCCATAGGTAGTTATTAATCTGAGATGTGGCTGTAACAGAGAGAGAACAGCTTGAAATGAAAAGCCTAAATATTAACCTTTATAGTGATTGGAAGAGTATCATTGTACGTGAACTAATTATCTTACATTTTTAACAATACTCTTTTCGTAAATAAACCACTAGTTTCAGCTGTAGCTGTGTAGCTAAAGGCTGCATTATGAAGTATGTAGCATTTACAGAGAATTGATGCAGGTTAATTAATTTTCATATTTTGTCAAACACGTAACATGAAAAATAACATTTCTACCAATATCATATTTACTTGCAGTGGTGTTGCTGGTGGTATTTGGCTCCTGGTCTTTCAGTGGAACTACATCTGCATATAATTTATCATTGTTCCAGCATAAAAATTCTGTTTTCTGAATCCGATATTGCAGTCATCTCGTAAGACTGATGGAGTAATGTAAATAAAGTGCCTTTGCTTCAAACCCCATGCATTTCTTAGGCACACCATTCCGATGCACACCCAGAAAACATGAAGTGCACGAGGATCATGGCTGGCAAGCCAGTGCCAATGTCAAAAGTACATTTGCAATACTGCCTGAAGTTAAAAGTTGTCTAAGTTGTCATCTTAGGAAAATCAGAATATGTTCTCCTTGTGCATACTTTCGATGAACATTTTAGTCAATTACTTGTTTCATTAGCATATTTTCAGAAATGTTCATTCTAAGCCAAATATTTTTTGTCATTTCATACTATTCCTATTTGTACCAGTAATATTGTCTTGGCCATTCACAGAATTAGAACCAACAACAGCTAGAACAACAAAGCCAACAAAACAACAACAAATTAACAAAAACCCCTTGTGATTTATCTTCAGATCTGTGTAATTAGCACAAGTTTAAGTCAAATGGAAACAAGCAATCTATAGGCCAGGGATTATTTGCAAAAAGTAATTTTACTGAATGAGTTAATGGAAAATTGTATAATGACAGCTTCCAAATGAACAAAGGTAAGAAACACTCAAAGAAATTTCTCTAAAAGTGAAGACCTGAATGCAGGAAGATTCCTAGCATTCTGGTTTTCATACTAAGCTATCAGTGATAGCTAGAGAAACAGTGTGTCTCTGTATCATACTGGCTAAGCTGTTTCACAGCATCATGGAATTGGTAGGAGTGGAAGGAACCACACTGGATCATCTGTCAGTAGTCCAAACTCTTTGGTTAAGCAGGGTCATCCTACAACACGTGGCACAGGATTGTGTCCAGATAATTTTGGAGTATCTCCAGTAAGACAGCCTCTGCAACCTCTCTGGGAACCTATTCTAGTGTACAGTCACTGCACAGTGAAGAAATTCTTCCTCATGTTTAGGTAGAATCTCCTGTGCAACAGTTTCTGCCCGTTACCTCTCGTCCTGATGGTCAGCACCACTGAGAAGAGCCTGGTTCATCCTCTTGCCACCCCCCTCTTCAGATACTTGTATATGTCGATGAGGTCCCTTCTGTGTCATCTCCTCTTGAGGCTGAACAGGCTCAGCTCCTTCACCTTATCCTTGTAAGAGAAATGCTTCAGTGCCCAAATAAATATAAAAGCTAAAGCTTCCCAAAACAAAATTTCAAAACGAAAATGAATGTTGCTCTCAGTATCTCCGTGCCAGAAAAATAAGGGAAAGAGATTAGTTCACTTAATGAGTTATTCATTACCTTTTACTGAACTGATGTTTCTTGCTTTAATAATAAATTATTATTTTTTTTTTTACACTGAGTAAGAAAGACCAGTAAGGATTAATAGTTGGTGATGTGAATCTGGTATTTTCAGGTAAATAAGAATGCTTATCTTGTTTTCGTCTTTACTTAGACACTGTATAAGAATGACATTTCTTTCTTTATTTCTTCAGATGATCATTAGTTCAAGAAATAAAAGTTAGTGGGTTACCATAGTGATTTTTGCTTCAATTTTCTTACACGGGAGCCTCTAATGTTTACATCCAGTTTGCACCTTTTTTATTGAAATATTTCTTCTGCTAGACTGCAATTTGTTTCACAGCCTTCTTACTGGCTAGGTGAATGTAAGTCTCTGAATGTTAGCCTTCAATGCTGTAACTTCATTTTTTTTGTGAGATGCTGAAAGATTTTCTTTGCAAATTTTTTGTTGAATTAGCACATGTAGTATTTGTATTTTGATACATTGGAATCTTCCCTCTTGCTTCCAGTTGTTTCAAAGCTTGACCTTCTGAAAACTTCCATGTGCAACAGACGATCACTATAACATGTTAAGAAAAAACATAGTATATAACATAGTATATAACAACATAGTATATAACTATAACATGTTATAAAAATGTATATCTTTTCATAGAAAAAGGACACAATTTTGTAGGAAGTAAAATTGGAGGTTACACTTGGAAACATACACTTGGAAATATTCTTTTACTAAGAAGGCAAAAATACCCTCTCCCCTCATTCCCCCCTCCCCCCCCCCCCCCATATTCTGAGAAACTTTGAGTTTCTCTAAAATTAAGCTTTCTGAAAATTTAAAAATGGAGGTTAAGGTGGTGAATTTAATTCCCAACTTCTAAAATCTTAATTGAAATACTCAATTATCTCCCTTGTCTGTCATCACATAAAGGTATTCTGTCAAAGTTGGTTTAAAAATTATAATTATATCTGGTGGTGCAGAAGGTATGTAAACTTTTCAAGGCAAATAAATACTTCAGTCTCTGTGGGCAGAATCTGTTGTCAGAAGATACTGCCTCAAAGGATATTTCTGTGGTTGATTAGAGTTTGGGTTATACAGTGACAAGGGAGATATGAAATCTCAGGATTCAGTAAATATTTCCTTGTAGGGAGCAAGTGAAACAGTCTTTGATTGTCCTGTGTGAGATGCCTTTCATACGTTATTTTCAGTTGCTGAGAATGCTCTACCTTGACATTTAAATACAGAAAAGTTGAAGGATATTATCCCTGTATTTGAAGTAATCTGATTGTAGAAATGAGAATGATGCCTAATTGCACCATACAAAGGACCAAATTTCCAAAATGTTTATCTAGATTCCTCGTATCAAACACAGCCCTTGGGGTTGCTTGATTCTTTTCAGCTTCTTGTGAAGCAGTGTGACCAGATGGTTGATAAAACAATATTGGTAATGACTATTGGTTTATTATTAAGGAGGTAATTAAGGAGTTGCACATCTGCATTGTTCCATTGCAAACTGCATGGTATTTCCATGTTCAAAGGTGAAAATTGGACACTGAAAGACTTTGGCTAGAGCGGTTTGTGTGAGCAGTGGAGTCGAGGGTTCTCTCAGTTCTGGTGTCCTTTAACAAGAACATTCTATGTTCTCTATGGCTAAGGCTGAAATAGAAGACTGACAGGGAGGAGAATGATGGTGCAATTAAGTAACTTATCTCCTTCATTTTCTGCAATAAGTATTTCTATCACTGCTATTATAGTGGTGAGAACAATACTGCAGTGAAAGTGATGGTTCAGTTCTGCTCCTTTAAATGATTAATCTTGTATGCTTCTTGTGATTGTAGCAGTGTAACTGTAATGTAAAACAAAATAAAGTACTCTGGTAGTAAAGACAAGCCTTGTATAAGCATGTTCATTAGTCTTTATTTTCTTCAGTCAAGTGGAAGTTCAAAGTGTGTACTTCCTATGTAAAGAAGAAAAATAAACAGAAGCAAGTGCCTTGACAGATTTTTTTTTTTATTATTTTGTTCACTTGTTGCCGTAGCACTTGAATGTTTGTACTGTATCCCTTTCTAAATGCGTGCCTCAGGTCCCTTAGAACCTCCCTCAGTGTCCCAGTACTTTGCTGAGATTGCCTCAGGCCAGTGGTACCATGAACGTTGGACTCTAGTATTTCCCAGTGCTTGCATGCAGATTTTCTCCTCTTCATACCATAGTGCTTTGTCCTGTTCGGTGCAGTCTCGGTGAAAAAAGAGACTTGGAAAAGGACCCTAAGGTGTGTTCTTATAGCCAGATTTAGACTCTGAGAATATCAATGCTAAGAGGACAGAGGGTCCAAATTTTGGAAGTACTCAAAATTAAAATGTATTCACTTGCAGACTAAAAAATTTGAGTTAATTGATTTTTTTTCTTATTTATTTATGATACAGATGCTACACAGTTTCTATAAAAAAAAATTACCTAAGAGTTTGTGAATTACAATATTGATGCTGCCTTTATAGTTCCTATTTTCAGATTGATCCTCTCAGCTAACATGTATTCAGTATTTTGTCTTTATTGTAAAATAATTTTCTAAATTCTGACCTCTTATTTCCCCTTGAGTAATAGTGATAGGTGTATTTTCAAATGCATAAGATGTAGAAAAGGCATCAATGGTAAAAAGTAATGCTAGTAATATTTTTGTCCATGCCCTCAGCTGCAATCACCCTAGGCATTTCTCATGAGTATGTTAAATTTCCATATATTTGACTTGCATTTCTTCAGTACAGTACTTGTGTTTATGGTATATGTTGTCTTGTACCAGTATTGTGTTTCTTTATTTTCACTGGAAAAACAAAAATGCACCATATAAAAAAAATAGTAACAATCTATTATAGATGGATAAAACTGTTCAGAAATTGAAGTGGATTCTACTTCCAGCATCACAGTTTAGACAAAGACATTAGACAAAGACTAATGAATGCAGTCTGACTCAGAATCCAAAATAGGGATCTGTGAACAGCATTTTTCAGCTTGACGTCTGAAGAGGGAGAATAACAATCATTTTAAGTAATTCTGATTTTTTTTTCCAAACAGTGAAAGGGAAATTTTTATTTTGATTGACATGAATTGTTCCATGTGATGCAAAATGAAAACATTTTATTTAGTTATTTAATTCTCTTTTCTTCAATGCAAAGACAATGAAAACAAATTTCAGAAAACTGTGAATGGAGGACATGAGACAGTCTTTTGCTCAGAATGCAAATGAAAACTTCAGCAAGTAGAGATCTTATCAGATGCAATCCTTGCATCCAAGATGTTCTGCTTCCGTTTTGTGGCATACTTTGAGTCAGGCTGTCTAGCTAAGTGGCACAGCTTCATTTTCTAAGAAATAATGACAGGTTTTGTCTGGACTGAAATCCAGGTGTCCCATCAATTTAGGATCTTTCTCATTCTGCTTTTCCATTTTACAATGCACAGTTAGTTTTTTGTAGTGATTAGTAGTAGGGATGTAGACAACAGAGTCTGTAGGTAAATGGTGCGTGTTATTAAAAGATCTTTCCAGTGAAGTCAACAGTCATCTTCAGCTCAGGTTGCCATGAATGCTCTTTGTTAATCTCATTTTATTCAGTGTTGCACCACTTCAGAGGTGGAACGGTCCCTGCTTAACACTCTTGGATTACTCATACTTTGTTCTCCCTATTGATTTTGGTTTATATTTTCTTTGCTTCCCCTCCTACCCTCACCTTCTGGCTACAGCAGCTTCAGGAAGACTTCTGCTCAAACCATGGTTTTGGATACTCTTTTTTTGGACACCTTTTGTATGATTGGTCTCAGTGAAATGACTCTGATAACTTCTACTTTTAAGTCTTATTTTTCAAGCGCTTTGAAAGGATGTAGCAGTCTAGAAGCTTACTTGTGTCTACCAAGAAGGGATAGAATATTGATTTTCTTCCAGAATTTTGGCACATAAGCTTTCAGCAGCTCCAAAATTTCCATTTAGAATAACTTCTAAAGAAATGGTTTACAAAAATAAATAAAACAGATTAGAGGTTTGAACAAAGATTCAGGTCTACTTAATTTTGTTGCTTTTGGGGTTTTGTCTCTTTTTTAAAATTTGGTTATTTGGCTTAGTACAAGTAAACTTGAGTATCTGATCTGAGCAAACAAGACCTTTAACAAATGACTGCCAAATAAATGGATGCATCTTAAATATTCTGTTTACACAACAGTATATTGCCTCACTAATGTAAAATTAACATTTCCTGTTTTCCTACTAGACACTGAAAGATATGTGAAAAGACAAACATTTGACATATGTGCTCAGTATCGTAGGAAACATAGAAAAACATAGAATTTACTTTGAGACAGTTTTAAATTATTTTACTATGTATTTACTATTTTACGATGAGAATTGTCTTTACAATAATTTATTCAAAACTTCTACAGCTAATTTTGCAAGTTGATAATTTCATAATTACATTATAGCAATATTCATTGCTAATTTTTGTCTAAGAAAAAAGAAACTTAAGTGGTATTTTCAAGTTGGTAGTTCATACTCAACTTGAGTTTCTGATATTCAATACTACAGAAAAAAATAATGGTTATAAAATATGAAATGTACTTTTAAATTATGCTGCAAAGAGGAAAAAATGTGGAAAGCTGAGTATAAGTAGTATTGCAGTCTCCCATTATTGTGTAAATAAGAGACAGGATATTTACTGGTACATCTGTGTGAGCCAACTTGGAATGAAAGTTTCTTTTGTGTAGTTAGACAGTCCACTTTTCTATCTTGGCACATCTTCTCTCATTGAGCAGAAACTGATGTTGTAATTTCTACCATTTCTTGAAAGAAAAACTGATTAATGATCTAAATCATAATAATGAAAAAGTAATGAAGTTTCAGAATGCAAGAAACATTCCATACAGTGCAATCTTTCAGTTTGAAGTTAAATTGATTAGATGATGTACCTTTTCTCTTTAGCACCATAGTTTATTGACCACAATGCTTACTGAAAAGAGATGTGTTACAGGTCAATGTGTAGATCTGTGGCAGGTTTTTCTAATTTTAAAAGGAGGACTCATGCCTGTAAATGTAGTTTCTAACTCAACATACTCTTTCAGCAGTCCAAAGGGAACTAGTATGCTTAACTGTTTTTATTTAGTTGAATGATCCAAATTTCTCTTGTAGGGTTTGGTAGCAGATTTTTGTACAGTAATAGATCTCATTCTGACAGGAAAACGGGAGTAAGTGGATATTTGGTGAAGGCTTTTTGTGTTCTGCTTGATCTTCAGAGGACCTGAAGATCATTGTGGGTAGTGGGTTTTTTTGTTTATTTGGTTTTTTTTTATTATTTATTTTAATTAGTTGATACCATGGAAAATTATTGGGCAAAAAAAATAGCTTAATTGTAAAAAAAATAAATATTTTTTCCTTTTAAAGGAGAAATTCATTAAAATACAGGTGGACTACATGAAGGAGTAACTTTAATCAACCTCATTGAAGCAGAGAGATACAAAAATGTCAGCCTGAGACCAGATGTAGGTGTGCTTTCATGTCCGTGCAAAGGAATTGTATAGGAAAGAAAATAAAAAACAAACAGCATCGTTTACCTGGAATTTTCAGTTTAAATGGTAAATGTCACAGAAATTCGATAAAAGGAAAGTTAGTCAAATAAAGACTGTGGACCAAAATGGGCAAATTACTCAAAATTCATGTTTTTCAAAAATCAAATTATTTGATTGAGGTCTGGAGTCAAGAACATTTGAATGAGAAAAGCAGAGAGACAATGTGGGTAAGTAGGCAGATTGTCTCAGCAAACAATTCTCTGTCAAAGAAAATTGACATATTTTATCATATATCATATGATAAAATATATTGTGCCTGGGGAAGAGTAGGAAAAGTTAGGACTGCAGTACTATTTAATCAAGGTAGTGAGACTACATAAGGAGTCTCTGAAGCCAAAAATAAAGGCAAAAATCTGACTGTAATGAAAAAGTAAACTATTGTTAGCTTCCCATAGGCTGGGTTAGTGTCACAAAGCCTAATTTTTAAATCCCTTTGAATGTTCTTTCAAGGAACAACATAATGGTACAACTAAGAATATGGGATGAAACTCAAAATATTCTGAGAGAAGATGCAATGAAAGATGGCTCAAAATACTGTTATTTAAAACTGTTCCATAAAATGGCAATAATATTCTCACTATTTAATATTAAGAAATTTTTGAAAGAGAGTAAAAAATGATAAAGCAATCTCTGAGGGTCAAAATATATTTTTATATGTTTTCTTTTTAATATGTAGGAGTTTATGCATGCTATTTGCAAAAAAGAATAGATCTTAGAGTATCCAAAAAGGTAGCAGCATAAAATACCTGAGTACTAATAGGCACTAGAAACTGAAAGACATCATAAAAAAAGCAGGGAAAATACAAAATTTGCAAATTGATATGAAATCACAGTAAGGCAAAAGAAGAGTCAAGAACAAACTTCTGCCCTTTCCTACCAAAAAAATGTGCTGGAGGCCTAAAAGATCCAAAGAGAAGAAGCATTTTCAAGCACATCAGACTAATAAAGCTGATAGCCAAGTGAGATATAATAGGAGTGCCAAGGACAGCAAATCCATGGCAGGTGGATTCTGTGGCTTGAGATTCCTACTGAGGGATATAACAAAGTAGCCACACAAGAGCTTTTCTTTGTTTTAGAAGTTGGAGGATCTTCTGAAGGAAAAACAGACCCAAAATAACAGTTTAAAGGCCTTGGCAGGTTTGTTCCCCGGCTTTTACTGCTGATCACGTTGTGGGGGATATCCTGTGGTCAGCTGGGGTCAGCTGTCCCCGCTGTGTCCCCCTCCTGACCTCCTAAGCACCCCCATGCTCCTCACCGAGGGAGGCAGGGTGAGAAGCTAAAAGGTCTTGGTGCTGTGTGAGCGCTGCTCGGCAGTAGCTGGAATATCTCTGTGTTATCAACGCTGTTTTCGTCACAGATCCAAAGCACAGCCACACACTGTGATAATAAACCGATACTGTGAAGAAAATTAACTCTGTCCCAGCCAAATCCAGCACACTAGTTGACTATATAAATAATTTTGTATCATGTAACATAACTGAAATCTGAAAAATCCGGACATTTGAGAGTCTGACAAAACCCTGCCAAGTGTAGTTTTTTGTAATTAAAGTAAGCACTACTATTTTTGTAACTTTCCAACAATTAATCATGATGGGAGCAAAGAGCAAAAAGCACATTTCATGCACATAATTCTTTAATCTCATGTGTTTGACAGAAGATTTCTGATGACATTCCTAGCCTGGACTGTTTGTTCTGTGCTACTCATAAATGGATTTTTTCCCTCCCCTGACTTTTCTTCTAGTAGCTTCTGTAAAATATCTCTGAAGTCTGAACAGGTCAAGTTCACAATTGGAGAGGTATCCAAGTTTGTTGTATTCTACAACTGAATGTCCTATTTGTTCTTTCTTTTTAAATCATTAAAAATGGTTTTAAAGGAAATGAACGCTTACCATTCACAGGGATTCCATCTGGTTTTCAAAAGCATTCATCAGTTTATGTTCTAAATGACATGACACAGGTTTTGCTAGAACTTTGAGTCCAACACTATACAGTAGCTGTAATGAACTTTTCCACACATGGATTTCCATCACAAAAAAACCCAAAATAGTTTTGTTCAAATTGCTCCAGTCTAAAATTCTTCAGAGTTGTAGTTAAAAAGAGGAATGTTGCATCAATGTAAAGCATATTACCACAGTTTATTTAATGATAACATTCAGGAGCAGATGTACTTGTTTACTGTTTGAACAGCTTAAATCCTCACATTCTCCCTCTTTTACATCAGCAGTTGTTTTTGGCAGCCATTTGCAACTGCTTACAGCTGTTAAAAGTTCCTGTGGATTTTCTTTCTACTGGTCACAATGCTGTACTGGCAATAATTTGTCTGTAATTCCATGGTGTATCTCATTCAGGAGGAAAAATATAGTGTGAAGTGCCATGAGTTTTTCAGATAACCATACAATTAATAAGGGAAACCATAAAATCTTGGTAGGAAAGCGGGGATGGGTGTTGTTTGGGTGAGTTTTTTTTAATTTTAGTTAAATCTGAGGATCAGAATGCTTTTGTTATAATTATAACATTATAATGTCCAAGAAAACTTACAAGATAACTTTCCCTTTTTTCTTTTTTTTTGAAATTACTTGTCTCATTTATGATCATTGTCCAAGAAGAGGTGTACTACTTTGAAAACTAGTAAAGAAAAAATACACTTTTTGTGTAATGTCAACTCGCTTCAGCGCTCCCTTAAAAAATAGCATACTTTGGATTTTAACGTTGTGCTTTTTGAGTAATTTTGGAGAATGTGTTTAACACACCACTGCATTTCATCCTTTAAGCAGAGAGGTGATCATGTTTAACTCACTAGTGCCTAGGTATTTCACCTCTGCTTGATTAAAACTCAGACTAACATGATTTTCCTAACTGCTTTGCAGCTAGAGTTGCCATTGGCATCAGCACAAAATACATTTTTGCTGCCTTAGGAGATGAGGTCTCACTTCTAAGTGCACCTAGAAGAGCCAATAGAGCAGAAACCATCATGGCTGTGTGCAGTATTCCAGGCCTTGCATCTTGTCCGAGTCCCTCATAGACTGTGGTAGGCATGACTGTTGCTGAAACTTGGTGCAATGTTTCCACTAATGTAAAACAGTTACAACAAGAAAATAAAAACTTGAAATTATCTAAATACACTTCCAAGGTAATCAAATTTCTTATTATTCTGTGATTTATTAATAACTATTGCTCTGACAATGAGCAGTCTGTTTACAAGTATGCTAGATGATGTCTTTGACAAATTGCTTTTTGTCTAAAAATGACAAGCATGAGAATTTCGGGAGCCATAAAAAAGCAGTGGCTTGAATAGGCAAGTGAAATTGGAAAGAGAAAAATGACGAAAGCAAGTTAATCAAAACTGAAGCAATGAAGCCCTATTTAGCTTAAGCTGTAGGGTATAGTTGTCAATGACACAATACTATTTGCTTAACAGTTTGTTAAACTGACATTTGCCTGTATTCTTAGGGGGAATGAATTAGTTGAGATACAACTGACATGCATAGTCCTTGACATTTTAATGCAAGTTTAAGCATTGCATTTCAAGCAGCTCTTGTAATCATTAGTGAAGCACAGAAGGGAGTTGTGCTTTCACTTACTAAACCACTAATTTATTAAGATAGTGAGATGTTTATTAGAAATATAGCAAAATTTGCCAAATATGCCATTTCTTATACACAATTATTATAAATATGTATTTATGAAGAAAAATTGAATGCTGAGTTATGGCATATGCTTCCATCTACTATTCTAGTTGTGAAATCAACTCTAATGATACGTTAGGTCTTGCACTAAGAAAACTTACAGAAATTTTGTCTTTAGGGATTAAATATAAGATACCAAGAGATTAATTAATCAGCAGTAATTTTCTGTCTACTGCAAATGAGCTATTTGCAACAGATAATTAAAGGCAGTATTGGGTAGGAGAATTACGAGAGCTACTGAATCACCTGTTGAAAAATTTATTTTCAGCATTGTTCATCTTCATATTAATGTGCTTGCATAACTTGAGAATGTAAATCATGGGGTACTTTTCCCATTAGATCATTTTAATGCTGACATTTTTGTCTTCTCCATTCCCATTATCAAGTTGCAAGACCTTTTGTGCAGGACACAAACTTTTCTTTCCTGTATGCTGCTGTCAGAGATTAGATTTCAGTGAGACACTGACCTTTCTTGGCAATAGTTTAGGGTCAGACCACTGCCTTACACAGAGCACCAAGGTTGAAGCCCAGAGTCTTGATATGATGTACAAAATAAACTACTGAGTACTTGAACAAAGGAAGTTCTTTACCACTGCTAGCCAAAAATTATTGTAGGATGACGTTCCCATTCCATCCTTGTAACAAATTACACTAAATAGATTTCTCTTTTTATGAAAGAATTAAGTCTTCCAGTTTATCATCAGTGAAAATCATATTGGTTAGTGGAGCTGTTTTCTTGCAAAGAAAGTGAGCAAAAAAACTCCATGCCACACAGCTGGGGTTTTTTATATCCTACAAACAGCTTGAGATTGATTGCACTCAAATTGCTTGGCAAAGTAATGGGCTTCAAATACCAAAGCTCTAAGTAGAAAAATACACCACTTGGATTCATATATGGGTATTTTAAATTTGTATGAGAGCATGGTACATACTTAAAATTCTTAAAAACTTTGTTAAAGTGTGTTAATTTTATGTTACTCAGCCGTTGATAATAGACATTATGCCAAATGGCAGCATTTTTACTGTTGCATTAACAACAGAGGCAGCTAACATGATGCATGTTTGCGTATCAGTTCATGCCAGAAACACGCACAGAAGAAGAGGTGGAAAGAGTGGTTTTGGGTGCTCAGCCATGGTGGTGAGGCACAGTCTGGGCACAGTCTGTGCACTGGCTGCCACAACTGCCCCAGTACAGCAGAGCCATCAGCTCAGGCTAAGTTCCAGAGCCAGGATGCAGATTTTAACCTCTGAGACTTCAAGAACCATCTGGGACCTTGCTGAAGTTGAGGGAGAGAGTGTCCTTGCCTGCAGAATGGGTGATGTGTTTGGGTATTTGTGTCACCAAGTAGAGGACTGCAGAAGGATGTCAGTAGACATCCAGTAGACTGTACAGCATCAGAGTGACAAGAGTGAGTAACTAAATTTTATTGTGGCTTCACTCTGCAGCCTGAAGCCACCACTATACAAAAAAAGAGAGGCAGGCAGAGTCTGTGCCTGTTGGTCCAGAAATGGAGACTCCCATGAGGGTGAAGACTGCAAACTGGTGACTTCTGACACCAGGAGAGGGGTCCCTTCTTTGCCTGCGGATGGGCAGCTACATGACAATTCGGTGACTGGAAGCACACAGTGGGCTGAGAGCTCTGTTCAATGAGATGTGAGCCAGCTGTACCTACATAACCCAGGAGCATTGGGAGGAAGCTGAGGGAGAGTAGGGGTGTACACTAAGTTCTACAGAAGCCAGCAGGGTGTCCTTGCAGGCAGTGTAAGCCAGGAGTATCCTGGGCTGCATTAGTCAGTCACCAGCAGGTTGAGGGAGGTGATGAGAGCACAGCTGAAGAGCTGAGTCCTGTTCTGGGCTCCTCAGTAACATATAGATAGGGACATGTTGGAACAAGTCCAGGAAAAGTTTGGGAAGACAAATAAGGACTTGGAGAGTCAGTCTTGTAAGTAGAGGCTGAGAGGGCAGGGTTTGCTTAGACTTGAGAAGTCCCAGGGAGATTTTGTTAACATTTAAAAAGTATTTGGTGGGGTGCAGGGTAATAATTTTCTTTATCCTCAAGACCTATTACAAGTAGAGTCTAAACAAGTCCTTGTTTATCGGTATATGAGACTTGCCTACTGCCAAAAATAGCAACAAGTTTCTTAAGCTGTCTGTCACTTCTTCCTTGGCAGAAACCCAATGAAATGTGTTGTGAAATTCTAGTGGTAGGTCTCATCATCACCTGTCTGGAGCACACTGCGAGCCCTTTCAGGTGTCTTTGTTACAGAAACTAGGATTGGATGGATCCTAGTATTGCCCAGTATCCAGACCCAGCAGCTGAGAAACGTTACCTTTATAATTAATACCAGCCTTTAAAGGGTGTTGAAAAAATGTGATATTATAGGCATGACAGAAAAAAGGAGCTGTTTAGGAATGACTGACTTATAGAGGAGAGGCACTATAGATTTAATAACATAAGAAAGTCAGCAGAAATAAAATGGTATATGAGATCTCTGTGAACTAAATTTCAGCACCTAAACTGGGACAGCATTACTTTAATGTTGTATCAGCAACTGCCCAGATGTGTGGAACTGAGCTGTTCTTGCTGAAGGAAGGCTAAGAATATAGAATCAACCTTCTACAACCCTTTAGAGCAGACTCTCTAGCTGTCACAATAAAATGCAGTGCAAGAGTATTTCTTAAAAACCCGAATGTCCTCCATGCAGCTAGCAAAGGAACACATGGTTTAGTTGAAAACAGAATATAAATCCTGGTCTGATTAATTAACTGTCAAATAATTATGTAATTATACACACATTCAATGCTACATTTTAGAATAGTCCCAGAAATCATACATCATGTTTAAAGCATAAACCAAGGAAAGATAACAGATATCAAAATTAACTGGTTTTATTTGTAAATGGGCATCATATCTTTTCCTGCAAATGAGACAAAGAGGTAAGAAAATAAGTTCCAGCAAATGAAATGTTAAACTGCAGTAAAGATGTGAAAAAGTTTCTGAGTGACTGAGTTGAAATAAACCTTTTTTCAGACACATCAGATTCAGGAAGTCTGCCAGAGATTTGGTGGGCTGAGAGATGATCAAAGAGCATTCAAGAAAGATAAGGTCATCGCTGAAAAACTAAATTAATTATTTGAATAATTTTTTTTTCTGTAGAGACTGTCAGGAGAGTTTCTGCACTGGAAATGTTATTTACAGGAGAGGAGTTGGAGAAACAGTTGCAAACTAGGTTGTTAACTGAAGAGGTGCAGAAAAAATTGATAAATTGAATAGGGAAAAGGAACTCAAGGCTAAAATAGGTGAATTATAACAGTTGTTATTTAACTTCTCACTGTCAGGTATTCTCAGTAACCAAGGAGCATGGAGCATCAAATGAAACACTATTTTTTTAGTAGCATTCCTTAGTCATCTGAGGAAACTACAGATCTGGAAGCCTGATACCCATGCAAAGCTAATTAGTAGTAAAGAAATGAAATGAAGAATAGAGCTGGTAGAAAGATATATTTCTTTGTTCCAATTTCAGAACTGGAAGTACTAAGAGAGCATAGTATGTGTCAGATCTAAAATCGCAAAGGAAGGATCTCTTTCCCTACACATAAATGAGATGAGAAAATCCTAATTAAGTGATGGTGTAGATATTGAAAGGTGACTTGGATTTAAGGTGAGACTGAGACTGAAATCTTTTGAGGCTTACCAGATGTAACTACCTACCTACTACTAGATAGAAACTACCTATAGCTTAGCAAATCCCTGAGGAAGTATTATGTATGGTTGCCTTCATCTTACTGTTAGCATGCTGGCTTGGATGCTGTATGGGGCAGACTGCCAAGCTGGATAGGTCTTTAGGTTCTGGCATGGTCCAGGGATTCTAATGTACTCGAGATGCCCTTTGAAGATATTTGGTATTGTCCCTGTTGTTCAACAATCTTGCAGGCAATCTAAAAAATCAGAAAACTGTGTAATAGCAGCATTTGTTGGTAATACGAAATTTAAAATAATTTGTTCTATTAACAGCTTATGATGCTACATGAAAAGTACTGTATGAAAATGAGTGTTGCTAAAAGCAAAGTAATATATGTATGAAGTAAAAAGAATTATGCATGAATGCTGATGGGCTAGTCTTAGACTAAATTCTCTTCAGAGCAGAGAACTTGTAACATCCTCCACAGTTCTCAGATAAGAAAAGTTGATTTATCATCATACTGAATTTTAAAAATTAAAAGATGTTGACTGCTCACAATTTTCTCAAATGAAAAATTAGAATACTTTCAATTAAATAATTATGAGTTCCAGGTTTAAAAGGAAAAAGAAAACAATCAAACTGAGAACCCTGCCAGAGCCAGTTATTTTTGTTGGGGTTTTGTTGTTTGTTTTTTTTTTTTAAGAAGCAAATTTTCTGGGCTGAAAAAGGGAGTAGAGCTATAAATACAGAAAAGGGGAATTGTTAGACATTAAATGCCATGAGTCAGATTCATGCTGTAGCTCAGGAAGCCCTTAGACTGATTAGTTAGAGGAAGTGATCATATTGTATTAGAGGGATGAGTGTCTAAATGCTGTTTCTTATAGTCCTTCATAACCATTTTCCTCTGGCCTAAATTCCTAACATTTAGGAATTCAGAGATTCCTAAAGATTCCATTTTTTGGAATATAGTCATGGACAAATGCCTCATTAAGGAAAAGTTTTCTTTAGTTTTTCTTAAGTTGAAATCTGAGTATCATCGATTTAGAATCCAAGATTATGATTATTTCTTCAGTCTTGGAAATGGTAAATAAAAACCTGAACAGAATTTGATATTGTGCTGTCATGGGGACTTGGATTATCCAAGTTGCAGCAGCCCAGTGGGTGGATTAAAGTATTAATGTTTTCCTGGAAGACTCAGCTTTGGATCTTTGCTCTGCTGCAGAACTGTGGAGTGTGCACAGGCCATCAGCACCGTAGCTGATGTGTGGAAGGGGGATAATCTTCACAGGAGCTATATGGGAAGCACCATCGTGATCTTACATGGCGTAGTGGTAGGTGCTTAGTGAGGATTGTGTTCACTGGGACAGTTTTCAAGTCCAATTCAAAAATACTTGGAGGGCAGGGACCACATTAGAGTCTTGACTGAAAACATGCTGTCCTGGGAACAGTGTCTTACAAACAGGTGCAAGATAGTGGAGGGAGATGAAGAGAGTAAGTGTGCTCTGGAAAAACTCAGTGATGTCTCATTGGGAGAGTCATATTGAAAATATTGAAAATCTAAACCTATTTAAACTTCTTTAAATTAAGATTCATCCTTTTCTTTTTTTTTTCCTGATTAATGACAGATGTTTCTAAAGTATTCTTAATTTCTTCCTTATTCTCTTTTCAAGGAATAGGAACAACTTGGTTGGACAGTTTTCAAGTTGATTCTAACTATTTCTAGGAAGAAATGAATGATTTCATCACAGATGTTTATAGGAGGAGAAATAGTTAAGAGTAATTAATTTTATCAGTGTAAAATTTTCAGATTCATTTTGATAAAACTATCCAGTTTTGAATTTTCTAGTTGTGGTGTCATTTTGCTGTACATACTTAAGCAGTTGCAGTATTTCATGCAGGACATAGCTGCATTTCAATAATTATGTGAACTTAATTGTTTGTTGTTTTAAAATGAAATTCTGAAACATTTAAAGACAAAGCTTAAAAAAAACATAAATGGAAGTCATCATGTTACTAGATTAGCCTTGCCAAATAGCTGAACTACTGGCAGATAGATTCTTTCAAAAATAGGGTCTATTCTAAAATTAACACCTCTAGTTTTATTTTTAAGACCAAATTTGTTGTTTTTAAAATCAAAAGGTGTGACTGCTGATTGTCAACAGTGTCATTTGTGGTCAAGCTGTATCTGTGATTAATACTTCTAGCTCTCTGTGGGCACCTTCTTTCTTTGATATGTGATTTGACCTACATCTTTCTCCCCCCCACCCCCAAAAACTTTCTCTTTTTGAATAGATACTCAGATTGCCATGCTGCTTATCGCCATGATGCTGTTGTTCTGTCAGACTGAGCAAGGCATTACTTTAGATTAATTTCTTCTTTATCTCTGGAATATCAAAGTTCAGTGTTTAGTATTCTGTTGCTTTAAACCATAACCCATGTATGTTTGCTGGCTGTATAAAAAAAAATCTCTTGGATCCTGTTTTAAAGGAAGTCAGTGATGGCGTGAAAAAATATTCTGAATAAGTATGTTTCCTTGCTCACAAGTAAATATTATGCAAAAAAATCTTTAGGCATGTGTTTTTGCTAAAATTCTCCTTCTTTTGGAAAGATCTGTCGATTTCCACTTGACTTGTTGCCACCTTCTTTAGGCATCTTTTGAAGTTTTCTCTCCACACATGTTCTCTCTCTTTTCACCAGGGACTTGAGTAGTTCTCTGGTCATCTGCTTTTGTCCTATTTGTAGCCAGACATTTCTCATTCAGGACCTCCTCCTTGCTTCCTCTGGGGTTTTTATTATAACCTTTTGTTTGCACCATGTCTTTTTCATAGCATTTTATTCTGTTTGTTTCCAGCCGTGTCCTTTAGTTACTTGTAGTCAGGAGCAGAACTGAGTCAGACAGAGCTCAGTGGCTGTCCTGGTATGATCTGAGTAGGAGGTAGTGATATCGCCTGTTCCTGGAGGTAACATGGCAGAAACCCAGAGGTGCTGATTCATACACAGGCAAGATATACTTGATGACTGCTCCTGGCAGAGTGGTTCCCAGTGATTTGGTGTACCTGTAGATACAGTGGAGCAGAATGCTGGACATGATGAGGTTTAGGTTTTCTCTCTTAGTAGTAAAAATCACAATATCACAGAATTGTTAGGGTTGGAAGGGACCTCTGAAGAGCATCTAGTCCAAGCCCCCTGCCAAAGCGCAGTCGCACAGAGCAGGTTACACAGAAATGCATCCAGGTGGATTTTAAATGTCTCCAGAGAGGCAGAATCCATGACCTCCCTGAGCAGCCTGTGCTGGTGCTCTGCCACTGTCAATGTAAAGAAGTTCTTCCTCAATACTGAGATGAAACTTCCTGTGTTTAGAGACATTGCTCCATTGATCCTGACACCAGTGAAATGAGTCTGGCACCATCTTTTTGACACCTGCCTTTGAGATAAATAAGTAAGTTGGTAGTATCACATAGGCAGTGCAAGACAGCAGTTGTTCAGTGAGTCTATCCAGCACCTCCAAAAACTCCAGGAAACAAGAGCTGCTGCTTTCCTGGGAGCAGTAGATTTACAGTCTCTTTCCTCAGTGTGAGGCAGCCACTGCTGAGTGAGTGCCAGCTGGTGTTTGGAGTGCAGCTGTTTGCCTAAACCAGCAGCGATATGACCGTGTTCAATGACAGAAAATGGCTATGTGGCCTGACCGCTCACTCAGAGCGCTGAGGTATGAGGTGACACATGTTCATTGCAAAGAATAAATAATTCACTTATTCATTCCAATGTTCTGCACATTTGGCTTAGCATCTGAACATTCTTTCAGTGTACCAGCCTGTAATAAAAATGCCCCAATTAAAATTTAACACTTGAGGATACAGGAAAATTAATGGTTTCTTTCCTCTCTCCCTCTAGGTGCTCATTAACAGTATTTTCCTATACTTGACATGCTTCTTCTTGTAGGCCTTTTCCAAGAACAGTTCTGTAGCAGCCCATCTGCTTTATTTAGTTGATTCAGAGCTAATGTGTGCCATGATCAGCTACAAAGACAGGAGGGGAAGAAGATCTCTTATTTTTGTTGCCTTACCCTTGATGCTTCAGTTGAGGTTGGAAAGTTTCTATGAAGGAGCCGCAGAGCTTACCTAGAAGATTTCTAGACCTTAGCATAGGGCAGGCAGAGAAAGGGGGAGGTAATCTTTACAGATACCACAGTGTAGGCAGAGAGTGGAAGTGTCTTTGGGAAAACAAATGCTAAACAAAGTTCTCAGAAGTGATAAAGACTATCCTCAGGGACCTGGTGAAAATTGTTGCAACCCAGGAAATTGTTTCACCTTGCTGAGAACAAGATTCAAAGAAGATGTGTAAAGAGAAAGTGGGAAAGGAGAGGTGATTATGAATGCTGAGTTTGTCTCATCTAGCCATTTTGTAGTTTTCAGTATTTCAAAAGTTCAAAAGCCTTTTGATGATGATCACTCCAAGAGGTGCAAACTGACCCCTGTTGAATTCTGAATCCCATTCCAAGTATATATTCCCTTAACTCAAGATTTCTGAACCCGTTTGGTTGTATGATTACCTATTCTCAGACTAGGAGAGAAGTGAATTGCCTGCAGCATGGACACTGTTTTAGGGCCTGGGTACACATACACAGTTTGTACTTCAGTCTTTTTGTAGCTGATGACTGTCCTTTGCTCTAAATGTTTTTATTATGAAGACTCTTCATAGCTGAGGCCTGTGGACACATGAAATATTTTGGGGAAAATCTACTTTCAAATGAAAGAAGTTATTCTGCATGTACAAATGCATTAACACAATGCCCGTAATTATATGTGTTGGCCTAACCATGACAACATTGATGTAATGTAATGTAATCCTTACTGCTTTAATAATTCTTCAGATTCACACTTCTCTAATTAATGGACGACCTAGTGCTGATGATCCATCACGTGAATTACTGGAATTCACCTCTGCTCGCTTTATTCGCCTGAGATTCCAGAGGATACGGACACTAAATGCTGATCTAATGATGTTTGCACACAAAGATCCAGCTGAAATTGATCCCATTGTTACAAGGAGGGTAAGTTCTGGCGAGGCAATAGAAAGGCACATGTAGAAGTTCTCTTACACTTGTAAGTGCTGTACCTGCCTTTGTTTGCCATAGAGAATTTTGGGAGATGATGACTACCTGTTGTTATTTTTCAAAATCCTGGTGTTGGAGAATTCCCTGTTCACTCTATTTTGTTATCTTCTCTAGAGCAGAATTAACAATTTTACCTTTTCTGCTTAACAGTGTTATTAACATAAACACCCATATCCTTTGACTGAAAACATTTGGATGTAGGTATTTGGCAAATGTTTGCTGTTAGTATCTCTTGCCTCTTCTACTCAATCCTTTGCTACCTTTAATATGACTTGAACACTCCCTTTGAGTAGAATTTCTAATTGTACTATAGTAGTAAGGCCTGAATGCAATGCTTTTAGTATTTTCATATATTGAGGGTAGCAGTAAACACATTGTGTTTTGCTTTAGCATAAAAGAATGGATACAGCATTTAAACTCTCACCATACCCATACTCTGGTCTCTACCACTGTGCCCTGTGGTTGCACACCCCTGTCTCTTCTTTCTGCAGTCTTTACTTCCTTTCTAAGCCATATTTCCCTGTTGGTCTGCTGATCAAATGTTTTACATATGTAAGTGTGTGTATGCAAATGTATTATTCTTGTTTTCCTCTGATTTTTCGACAAAGCATTCTCAAAAACTGGTTTGAGGGATTTATGTTCCTTTTTGTTTTTTCGCCTCACTTCCTCTTCCTGCTGATCATCATATTATAGTGGTAACCTACACTTTCCAAAGCAAAAATAAGTCCTGTTATGAAGGAGACATGTATCATTATTCTTGTCTGTAGTTAATGTCATTTGTCAGTGATGAATAAGTGGTAATAAAATTTTCTTCTTCTGTTCTCCACTTCTGGTTTCCATTTCCTTGTCTAAATAGAGAGTGCTGGCTATTTCTGAAAGTTTGGAACAAGCCATTTTGTTTTGAATTACAAGCCCAGAATCCCTTCCAATTGAGTGCAGTTATTGCAGCCTCACTAATCATGAATACTGTGTATTTATGTAAAAGTGGTCATTTAGTAATCTGATTCTAAGCGAATAGAAAAACAGAGTTGAATTAGCACTAGAAAAATTACTCTAAACTCATGAAAACTGAGTGCAGGATGATACACTGATTTCTCAAACCAGCAAAGAACTGTAACTTCTGTGTGGCATGTCTCCATGAGGCTGTCCTCAAAGGATCAAGGAGCAACCGAAATTTGCCACCCCTGTCAGGAAACAAAGCGTAGCCACAAATTTTTCATTTTCCTTGTGTTGGAAGTTTTACTGGGACTGATAAGAGTTCTCATTTTGTGTGATATATTTATTCATGATCTGATAAAGAGGTTGAATACTGTAATAGCAAAATTTGCAAATAGCATATGTTTTGTTTGATTAGCCAGCTGTGAGATTGTTGCAGGACCCTTGCTGAAACAGAAGACAATGAATGAGATTCAGTTTTCACAGGCTTTGTGATGTAAGATTATGAATATCTTTCTATCCTTCTGTCTGCTTAGGGCTCTTAATCCTCACCAAAGAAAAAAGAGAAATGGTCAAATGGCAGCAAAACAGGTCAAAAATACTTCAATCTCAGTAATAAAGACTGTTTCATGATCATTCAAAAGGCCAATAGTGAAAAACAGTTCTTCTTTCCACAGTTCAGTGAATGCCCAAATTAGACTCAGCTAAGGTGAACAAAGGTGTTTCATAGGCTTTTTCCTAGCTTTTCTCCTCTTCCCATAATCATGCCTTTTCCTTTTCATATTTTCTGAAGGGAATAAATTCTATAGCATTTGACTTTTCATTATCCCGTGTGCATATAGCCTTTTCCTATTCTCATGTTTTTGTATGCTGTGTATAAATTGACATGGCTTTTGTGACTTCAAACAAATGGAACTGTGCCAATTTACACCCTTTCTTTCACTCAGCCTGAATCTGTTGATCAAGACACGGCTTGGATTACACTGTCTGCTATATTTGTAATAGATCAAAAAAGAAATAAAAGAGGACCTGACAGTTTTGTCACAAGAAATGAATTCTGCAGTTTGGCACCTGCATTTTAGAATCCACTTAGCAATTCAATTTCTGTTTTGTCTTACAGTATTACTATTCTATAAAAGACATCTCTGTTGGAGGCATGTGTATATGTTCAGGCCATGCAAAGGCTTGTCCACTGGATCCAGTGACCAATGTATGTATTTTTTAATTTTTTTTTTTTTTAATGTGCCTTATTTATAGGCTGGAACATGAGGGGGAAAAAAAGAAAAACCCTTATATTGATATTCTTCAGCGTTCTGTGAATTTATGTCTGTTTTTCACCTAGAAGAACCGTTAGAAGCAGTGCCAGAATGAAACAGTGCTTGCAGCCAGAATAATAAACATTCATACAGTGTCAGCAGAGGCTTTCCTGAAATGAAGTAATAGGTTTCAGGTAATTCATATTGGAAGTTTCCTAGGAAAAACAGAAATCTGGGTTACACTATGTAGCTGTAGAAATGAGCACTAACAGTCTTTCTTTTCCTTCTTGATGTTAATCAAGATGTTTCCTAAATAATTGTCAAATATTTAATTGATGCTTGCAAACACATGATGGCTCTAGAATGGTGCATTGGCTATGTTGGAAGTATCAATTGAAAGATAAGCTAATCTAGAAAATCATGAGCTATTTATAGTATCTTTCAACTTGTAAGTCTCTTTTTTTGCACAGAACCAGTACAATCAAAATATAACCAATACAATTAATACAGAAATATAATTTGATTATTCAACTGATTATTCAACTCTAGGCACACATTATCACTAATACTGATTTTCCTGTTTATTCATACTACATGCCACAGTGTGGGATCTCTCCATATACTACTCATTTAAGTAGGAGCTTTACAGGATTTAACCGAAAATCTTGTTTGTATGTGACATTAAGCCATTATGTAGGAAATAATTTAAAGAAATGACAAAATCTTACAGAGAATACATTTAGAGTTCTAAGCAATTTCTATGAATCTTTGTAAAAATTGAGCAAACTCCTTGGTTTAACCCTTCTGAGAGTTTTCTGTAATGATATGTACAGCAAGTGTTGAACTATTGTTTCAGATGCCCTTAGTGGTGAAACTGCAGCATTGTCTCTGTGCCATCTGATAGAATCAGGCCTGCCTCGGAAAATAAGTGCTGCTACTGAGATCAATACATACTTCAGATAATTTAGCTACTAGATAAAATAAAGCCATTTTGACAAGTGTGATGTCCTGTTTTGCACGACGTCAAATACGTATTTGTTGTCTGACCAGTATAAAAAATAGCGTAAGTGAAACAGCTCAAGCCAGAAGAGATTTGGAGGTTTAGCTTTCCAGGGATATTCTTTAGACTGAGCCATGCCAAAATAGGCTTATCAACATTATGACTGTACTTGTTAGAGAAAGAATCTTTTCCTCAGCATTACAAGGAGCAAACTTTCTGGAACATATTGCCATGATTTTCTGAAGCAGTCCTTGAGTTAGCTTTGTTTTGCAAGATTTATGCTTTGTCCTGTGAGCCATGGAGTTTCTCTGCCTAGCTGGTTTGACCTTGTACGGCCTCACAAGGACCACAGAGGATCCCCTTCACTAAATAACTATCGGGAAGGCAATTTTTACTTTTCATTTCTCCAAACTGTGGGTGTTTTTTCAAGCTGCCTCTGTGGCTCAGGGAGTTTGAGTGTTCCTTACAGTAATACTTTCATGCTGGGACTAAGGTGATCTTGTGGGGAAAGTCACTTTTGTAAAGGGACTGAAAGGCTGGACTTGTGCTCATCTATTATTACTTTAAACATTCCCGCTATCCCTCCCATAGAATTAGTTACACAGTTGGAAGGTTATATGATAAATTGACTTATCCAGTCAAAAAATAATAGCAAAGTATTAAAAAAAGGCAATTTGTATTGCATCAGTCAACAGAATTGATTTCATTGTGCAGCAACAGAACTGCTGTATCAAAGGGAAGGGTGGAGAATGGGTCGCTCCTTCAGGGGTCAGATCTGTTTTCCTGTATCCAAGGGCTACCTGTACTTTGGCTTATTTGTTTTATTAGGGAACTTTCCCATCCTCCTCTATCCAGTTGGAATTAAATTCTCCTGCATTCTTAGATTCTCTTTAGATTATCTGGCCAACTATCTTCCTTTGCTTTGTGGCTGTTTTCTTCAGATAGAGCTATAGAAGTTAAACACACTTGGTGAATGCAGGATACATAAATGAATATACAAAGGAATTACAGAGTAGAGCCATTCTTAATGTTTTCATAATTTGAACTGGAATGCGTATTACGTACATGGACAGATTCTTCAAATCATCACATTGTGTAAATTTTTGTTTTTCTTTTCAATTAGAAATCCGTCTGTCAGTGTGAGCACAACACATGCGGAGAGACATGTGATCAGTGTTGTCCTGGTTTCCATCAAAAGCCGTGGCATGCTGGCACTCTCCTGCATAAGCATGAATGTGAACGTAAGTTGAAGGCAGTACAGGAGAAAATTTATTGCAACTGCTGCTGAAAACTGAAATTGGGTCCTATGTGATTTTGCAGTTAATTTGGTTTCTAACCACATTGGTTTATGAATAGCATTTGATGTGATGTTATTCACTTAATTAGACTGACTCAAAAGACTTAGCAGAAAAATTACATGTAGAGCTGTGGTTTTATTGAACTCAGAGTATTTTATTGTAACATGGTGATATTTCAGGAATGCTATATTAAAAAAATCATCTTGTGTAGTTTTTATAATCATGATGATTTTGTTTTGATAAAATAACAGGGCTATACCCTGGTAAGTACAAAAATCTCTTTACAGGTTTTTCATTATATGAAACTTTACTGGCATGATTTCTTATAAATGACACTTTTATATGTTATAATGTTCATATTTGCTAAAACAAAATATTTTTTATGCTCAAAATGCAAGCTGACTGTCTGATTTTCTTTAACAAAAAATACAACGTATCTAGTTTTCCAACATGGAATGAAAACATACCTTGAAATATCAGCTTCCCACAGGGTGGGAATTGAATTTTCAAATTTATTGTAGTAAGGGTAGTTATAATTGAACTTTAACATCTTACTTCCAAAGGTCACATACCACTATTTCTGAACATAATAAAATCTAGTGGTCCATTACATTAAGCATTTATTTATTTGTAGGATTTCAGATATAATTTTATCATGAGTGATTAAAAATAAATAAAAATTAACAGTTATGCCCATACTTAGAATAGCCATTGCTTATTTGTGTCCTGTAAGCTTGAGTTACAGAGGTCTTTGTTTTAGCTGGGACTGGGACAGTCTGAACTGGGAATGCATTGGAGAATGAAAGCAGGGTACATTTAATTTCATGTTTACTTTTTAAGAGACATTTACACTCTGTTCAACTCAGTGAATTGTTGTACTGTCTTGGTGGAAACAGTTCACTGGGATCTGGTTCAGATATAAAGAGAATGTCTCCCCACAATGTTGATAAGCTTTGAATTTCTCTTTATGATGAAATGAATGTTTTAATACCATGGGGAAAGGGATAGTGAGCTAACTCATTTTCACTGCAGCAGATCATTAGATTATCTTTCCCGTATTTGGACCTGAAGTCTAGAGTTCAGATATAAATGTCGAAACATTTAAGATTGGGAATCCCTTTGTTCTGCCCCAGTTCTTGTATGCATATGTGCAAGTGAGAGGTTTTTAGGATGCCTTTCAGGTTTTATTTGAATTACTTTAATTTACTCATACCATTGTGCTACTTTCCTCACAACTCCTCTTGTACTTTAATTTAGATGACCCTCTCATGAACCGTATGTGTATGCAACCCCCAAAATGTTTCCTAGCTATCAATTTTAAACAGGAAAAAAAAGTCAAACAAACTAAAACAAACCAGGAACATCATAATTAGACTGTGTCTGTACTCCTCAAGACAAAATATTGAGGAGAAAAAACACAACATACAGAATTTCAGGCTGTGTTTGTAATGGGGCTGCGTTGCCTTTCATAAATGAAGTAGTAAATGAATGTTTGGATGTGCTTTTATAATATACACAGAACCAATGATAAAATATTGAATGGCTCTTTTCTGGGCATCCCTAGTGGGGAAGTATTTGCTAACGCTTTCCTTCTCTTTTAGCATGCAACTGTCACGGGAAGACTGAGGAATGTTACTACGATCAGAGTGTGGCAGACAGAAATGAGAGTTTGAATATCCACGGGGAGTACCTCGGGGGTGGAGTGTGTGTGAATTGCTCAGGCTACACCAGTGGCATAAACTGCGAGACCTGTCTGGATGGCTACTTCAGGCCAAAAGGGGTAAACGCCCGCTCCCGCGACCCTTCGCTGCAAAGCTTGATGTTCAGACTATCACTTCAGGGGGCAACAACTTAGGTTACTAAAAAGAGTTTGAACTGCCATTTTGTGAAGGTTAACTCCCAAATCTGACAGTGCAGCGGTTGATCTTCATTGCTGGAAATGTATAAAGTTAACGCTCAGAGAAATAGGAAAGTGAATTGTGTTAATATGAAGGAATGCGCTTGAGGTCAGGGCCTCCAGCTAGTATTTCAATTTAATTTAAAAGAGGATGTGGTCCTGTAAACAGAACTTTTGCCTCAGTAATGAATTTCAAGTTTTATTATCAAAGTTCAAAGAAATATTGCTATATTTTATATTGATGAAAGAGAGAATGTAATTTCTATTTTTTAAATTCAATGTAGAATTAATCAGCACTGAAATTCCATAGTTTTTCATGAATATTTTTAAACTTCAGTAGAAATTGCTTTTTGTATTTCATTATATAAGACTATATTTTCATCTAAGTGGAAACTGTCAAAAGATGAATCTTATATTAGGTTGTATTGTCAATATAGGCCATTCCTGTGCTTTAGACAGCTACACTATTAGCATGTGCTTGAATTGTTTATATTTCATCTGTATATTTTCAGTTGGGTAAATAATAGCCTTTAGTCTGATTGGTGTTCAATCTTCAAAGAGAAAACATCAGCAAACAGCAGTAATTACGTTTTCCCTGATAGACTAGATTTAGCCTTACAAGTTGAGTAAAGGAGTACTGAGAAACAATTTCTTCAGCCACATGGCACTTACTGATTTTTTCCTCTGTTTTAAGTTAACATCTAGCTAAAATGGGATTTGATATATATGTGTGTGTCTGTGTAGTATATCCACAGTATGTGTATGTATCTAATTCATGTAGAACTTCTAATTTATATTCCTAATGTGATATTAGGCTGATGTTTAAATTTGGTTGAGGTAACCTCTCAAGAACAAAAGGAAATTGTTCTATTGTTTAATGGAACACTCTTACTTTTCTTCACTTACCTTTTTGGTCTCTTACTGACTAACTAACATTGGTTAGTTTTTTGAATCATGCTGACCAGAACAACTGATCTTGTCAGTATTGCTTTGGGTAGAAAATGCTTAAAATCTACTATTGCATTTATTGATTTTAATTATATAAAGTTCTGTTACAATCTCTACACCTGGTATTTTTTCAGTTGAAGACGTATTTCCGTCTGTGTCACTACGTATTTTTAAATAAAAACCCCAAATGTAACTTTAATAGAACCACCAAACCTAGAATAATTTATTTGGAAAGGACCTCTAAGACTGAGTCCAGCCCTTAACCTAACACTGGCAAGTCCACCACTAAACAATGTCCTTGAGTGCCACATCTACGCATCTTTTAAATGCCTCCAGGGATGGTGACTCCACCCTGTTTGGTGCAGTCCATTCCAATGTTAGACAACCCTTTTTGTGAATAAATTTTTCATAATATCAAATCTCTGGTGCAATTTGAGGCCTTTTCTTCTGGTTGTAGTCTGCATGGACTAAGTTTATAATTTTTGTTGAAGTGTAAGCCACCTACACAGAAGCCCTTCTCTCTTACTTTTTATTTAAGTTGTAAATAAAAGTTTCCAATTATTGAAGGTAAGGTTTTTTCTTCTAACGTCTTTATAGGTATTGCCAGATGACCCAGATCCATGCCAGCCATGTTCTTGTGATCCAAATGGGTCTTTAAATGATACTTGTGTCAAGGATGAGAAACATGTGGAAGGAGGTAAGATCCCTCAAGTATAAGGATGTTAAAGATGAAGTTCAGCAACGGTCAAAGAAATGCTGAATCATATTTTTGGTATCTTTAACAAGAAAAAGTCACATAAAGTTTGGTTTTGGTTTCTTGTGGTTCTTTTTTTAAATTTTTACTCATGTAAACAGTAATCCAGCTGTATTGGTTTGATGTTGTTGTTGTTGTTTTTGTTTTGTTTTTGGTTTTTTTTTAAACTCATATTCCAAATGTGTTGAGGCTTCTTACAGATTCATGGCTGGGAAACTTGTGTATTTTTGGAAGAATATTCCCAGTGGAAAATATTGAAGAATCTTGGCATTAAAGAGCTTTCTTCTTTTACCATGGAGATTAAAGCTCATGCAACAGCTATGTTATAATATCTTTTCTTATCTAAGCCTATTTCCATTTGAAATCTAAGAAGTATTCTTGAAAGGTAATTATTTGCTTTCTGTGTTATTCATGTAGGATTACAAGATGCTTACCATAGCCCTGTAAAAGCTGTCTTCACGTAGATAATGAACTGGTCATTGGGCTTTAGAAACAATGAATTGCCATATTTTTTGGTTCTTTCATTGTAAGACATGTGAAAATACTGTAGGAAGATAACAAAACTCAAGGTTGGTTCTTAAGAGATTTATAGATTGGGCTAATTACAATCTATTGATGAGATGTAGCAATCCTTTAAAACAGAGATCAATAGAACATAAAAGCAACATGGCAAAGGTGCAAAGACAGGGTCCATAATCTACTGTAATAACCATGTACTGATCGTATCAGTTCAATAAAATGATACTGATTTACTGTCCCAGGGGTATCTCTGGTGTGTTGATCTTGGCTAGCTGAAGCTGCCCCCTCTGCTACTCTCTCACTGTCCTTCTCGCCAGGACAGGGGCAGAACAGAAGATGAAGCAGCTCATGGACCAAAGTAAAGACAGGAAATAATTTGCCAGTTATCATCCTGGGCAAAACAAACTTTACTTGGGGAAAGTTAAGTTATTGCCAATTTAAATAGTTTCAGGTAGTGATAAGCAAAGACAAATATTAAAAATACACCTCTTCTGCCACCTTATTTTTTTTTTCCCCCCAGACTCAACCTTACTTCTTCATTCCAGACTCCTCCTCTATCTCTTCCCCCACTACCACAAGTGGTGCAGGGTGATGGCAAGCAGGAGTCATAGCAGTTCTGTTCTGACACTCCTGTGTGCCCTGTTGGGAGCTGGCTGTGTCTAGCACAGAGCAGCCCCATCCTTTTCCTCACAGAGGCTGCCCTTGCAGCCCCCTCCCTGTTGCTAGCACCCGGGCATGGATACCCAGTGCAGTATCCATGTGGATCACGTGGAGTGATATGAGAGACAGTACCAGCAGAAGGGAGGATGAATCCCAAAGCTGGCAAAAACACAGCAAGACTCTCCAATGCCTGTACCAAGCCTGCTGGTGAGACTTAAACAGGTTACAAACGACAGACAATGCAACAAAGGAACCTCTTGGACTGTGATTTTGAGATGGGGAATGATTAATTCCAAAAACCGTGATGCCCCACTTGCATGTTACACACTTGCTTGGTCTCTCACTCCAGTCCTTGCTGGAGTCTCTCTTTTCATACGTTTTCCAGCCCCTGGTGTGGGTCATCCTCCTGGGGTGTGGCAGCTAATCAGCACTTAACAAGCTGACAACTCCTCTCTTACAAGAGGAAAGCAAAAAGAGAGACGTTTTTCCATCTAGTTTCAATAATGGTGTCCTTAGGAGCTCTTAAAATGTCTTATGCCTCTAAGCATTCGGCAGATCTAAACCATCTCATAGTTCTCATCTCATCTAAATCTGCTTACACTTTCTGAATCTGACAAGGTGGTACTGTGCTTTGACACCTTGCTATGTCTCGTTCTGCATTTTTAGTGCTATGATCTTTCTGGCAAATTCTTCTTTTGCCTCATTTCTGAATATCTCTAGGAGGAGAATCAAGCTCCTGTTTGGATTATAAACTATGTTTTTCTAGAAAATTAAGAAACATGTCATACTAACATGTTGAAGGTAACATCTTGGATTATTTTTCTGCTTTTCCACCTTTTACTTATATTGCAGGTAGCCAGTCCAGCTCATCTGGCCCCAGGCATTCAAAGAAGCTATTGAATACTCTAGTTCCTCCAGTCCCAAAACCCAGAGATTGTTTGTTCTCTTCACTAAGTGAAAACTCTCGTTTTTTTCTGTCTTAATTGTAACCAGCTTCTCCTCATCTTCCTTAAACTCCCTCATGCTGCTGCAGTTAGTTGGAGGCCTGTTGCTTTTGAGCATGTTAATATCTGTTGAATCTGCTATTAGCAACACATAAAGAAATCCTTTTCCTTTATTCCTTTCTAAACTCATTGATGCCTTCTCTTCCCAAGTTATTTACTGTAGAGGTTATTTTGTGTGTTTAAACTATTTATTTTTATATGTGACAAGGACAGTTGTTGTTTAGATAAACCTGCCATCATATATGGAATTCCCTCCCCAAAGTAGTCTGTGCATTTGTTCTTGGGACCAGGTGTCTGTGTCCTGCCCAGTCTTGGAAGTCTAGTGAGAAGTAGGCACTTTGTACTGTCTGGACAGTAGCCAGAGGATAATTTTGATATCCATCTTATTGTTTGCCTTTTTTAAGACCACAACAACAAAAATATGCCACCTCTACATATAGCTGGGCATCACAGCTATTCTGCCTACAATGGACTTGCTCTTTGTTCTTACTGTTTATTTGCCTTTTTTTTTTTTTTTTTTTTTTTTATTGCACTAAATAAGGTTCCACACATTAGGAAAGCTGTTTACTTCTTACTCATTATGTTTGTAGTTCTTGAACCGGTCACATATTCATGACTGTAATGCCTTATTCAACAAAAAAAGACAAAATGATGCTGCTTGAAAGGAAAAGCCTTTCTAATATTTCTTTGAAGAAAAGATTGTTGTGGTAACAGAAGACGTTGTTTTAGAATCAAGAGTGAGTCTGGATATAATTTTAGCATAAAACTATCCTGAAAACAGATCACTTCTTCCCCTTTTTCCCTCTCACATTTGTATTCAGTGCACTGATAGTGTTCTTTTTACTGCGTGCTGCTCACCCTGGGCAGCAATTGGGTTTGAAGCACTGGTGAGTGTTCATAAAGGAAAGGGTGGAAAGCATGATCTGTCTGAAGGAATCCATCTATTCACCAGTAAACCAGAATGAACACTCTAGGTGGGTTAAAATACATCTTAAGAGTCACTGGCTGGTTGGATGAGGATAAATTGTTTGCTTGGTGTAGGATGCTTTTCCTTTTCAAATGTGTGCTAAGTAAATGCTTTGAGAGAGTAAAAGACATTAAAATAAAATGGAAATATGATAGTAAGGAACATCACTGGGGATATAGAGCTACTGTGAACAGTTCTCAAGTAAAATAAAGCTGGAGGCTGTACATTCTCTGTTCTTGAATACAGTAGGTAAGCGGCAATTAAAATGGAAAATTGTAGCAAATACTATAATAACTGGTACACTGATGAAGTGCATCAAGAGGATTTAAATGACTGCATCCTGTAGTCATAATCAGGTTTTGCTAGATAAGAGACGGGCATAGAGAAGCTGCTTTATAATATAGCATTCATTGTTTCAGGAAAAAAAAAGGCAGGATTGTTGTATCTCATGTATAATTTCCATTTTGATCTCTTTGCCCTCATGTATCTCAGTCAATAGTCTAAAATCAAATATTATTATTGTTTGTAAAGTGTATTTTTGATTTTGAATCTTCAAGAATGCTTTTTAAGTATTCTTTCACAAAAATCCTATATAATATGTTAGTGAGAAATATAAAAAAGAGAAGCTTAGAATCAGTCATAAAATAAACTGATGAGGATGACTCTAGGTTTTGTAACTGAAAGGACTTAATTCTAAAACTGAAGTTTTCCATCTGTGTTGAATTCATCCTAATAGCTAAATTTGACCATTGCTGATACTGCAGTTTTCCATACAGAAGCAAAGGTCCAGCCATTTAAAACGACTCTGTACTCCAGTAATTAAGGCTTTCTCCAGGAGTTGGTACTCTTGTTTCAAGCTCTAATGGCTAGATTTTAACAAATAGCCATTTTACCTAGATCTTAATCAGCTACAAGAACTGACAGGTTTGGAACCTGGCAGATTTTTGTGACTCAGTCTTCAGGGCGTGCTATTTTTCCCCTGTTGCCTCTTTATGTGCAATATAATCCCAATGACAGATGTTTATTTTTGCTGAAAAAGTCCTCAGACACTTTAGGGTAAGTAAGATCCAGACATCTCAATCTTTATTCAGGCTTTGTACTACTTTGTTCAGCAAGCAGTCCCACTGACTTCCATGAAATTATTTTTGAAATTTAAACACTGTTGATCAGTAGTTAAAGTGACAGGAGGCCACTCCTAGAATCTCAGGTTTTTTAAGGGTCTGGTTCATGCTTTTGCATGCATTTATTTTTGTGCAGTTTTTAAAGACTGCTAGGCTAGGAAAAACTAAGTGGTAAAACTCATATTTCAAGATGACTCATCCTCTAGGGTGCATTTTCAAAGCCTCTGTATGCTGAAAGACAGGACAGAAACTGATAATATACAGGCAGAAAACAGGGAATAACAGCTTCATCAAATAAAGACCCATTCCAACAAGACCTGTGAAGTCATAGACCAAAAGCAAAAGATGTCCTTCTTCTGAAATATCAGTTAATTACAACAAAACCAGAAGAAAGACCTGAAATATCTGCCGTAAATTGAAAAGTAGTCAGACTGTTGACATAATGTACATTACAGATGCACCACAGCAACCTCATCAAAAATAACCAGGGGGATGCTGAGAGGAATTTACACACTGTGTAACACAGGGAGAGCTGAGATCTTGCAAGGGCTGTAAATGAAAGAAGGCGTGGAGCCAAATCAAGTACACAGACTAACTGTATCAACATGTGTGAGAGCTGGAAGAATGTACAATAGGTAGCAGTCACCTGCCTTCCTTTCTCTCATGAGGAGTGTGAGGTCTCTTGATAAGCGGTGTGCTGAGGTTATCCGTACCTGAGTGTGCTGTATAAGAATGGGGTGAGCTGGGCTGGTGACAGTAGAGTTTTCAACAATTGCACAGAAAGGAAGAGCAGGAAAGGGATGGTTCTTGTTGGGGAGCTAAAAAAAATGGATGGATTGGGCAATGGAGGAGAGACTATAGATTTTAATTAGTATTTGGGAGCACCATACTGAGACATGTAATTGAATTTGAGCTTTCTGAGGCTTGATTTATGAGACATGAGTTCCTGAAGCTTTAATATGAGGTGGTCTCACTTCTAAAGTCTAAAGACTTGCCTGTGTCTCTTACTGCAAAACCCTGGAGTATAGCCTGCTATTTTCATCTGGAAGGAACAAAAGTTTCTCTGTTCCAGATTGTCCAGTTAGGATGCATTGACCCAGATTACAACAGCTTGTGTCCTGCTGTGCTGCAGGGCCTTGATGGTAGCTGTTTGAGAGGAGAATAATTCAGAAATTTGAGAATCAGCTGAGCCAAAGGCATCAAAACCCATGGAGCACACCACTTTGAGATAGGAAGCAACAGAAATTTCATGCACTGAAATTCTGTATATAATTAGGACAGATCAAGAAGGTGACAGTTGGTATGATGTGCTGCAGGAGATCAAAGTTGCTTCAAACTTAGAGTAGACAGATTGAATTTCACCTCTGTATAGACTAACAGATAATATAATTTAAAACTCCTGTAGGTGTCTGCTTCTTCAAATGGCTGGTTAGAGAAGCCATAAAAAGGCGAAGCACCTCTGGATTTATGCATGAGGGACTGTTTTAAAACTCGTCCTCCTGAAGGGCAGTCAAATTCAACATTCTTGTAGGAATGAGAATGCCTCCCTGAAAAACAACTTAATCAAAGCAAGGAAATCTATAAAAGGAAAATAAAAATGAACGGTCCAAGACTGCTAATGGCAAGCTTAGGGTTTATAGACTGCATATTAGACATTCTGAGAAGATGCATTTCTCTGGTTCAGAATTATTCAAGCAATGCAATAAGCTAAAAACAACAAAAAAAAGGTGCGTCTATTTAAACAATGTAAGAAACTCACTGAAAATCAGAAGTTATTTCTAACTGAGGATAATAGAAAAGAATATATATTGTGACATGTTCCAGAAAGTCATACTCTTAGTAATAAATACACATATTTTAAGGAATAATTTGCTAAATACTTAGATGTTGCTAAGATGTACTTTTTCAGACAATTCAGAATCAAACGGACTGCTAGAGATTCAAATGCAGTAGAAGATAAATGTGGTTTAGGTGTAATCTACTTATAAATGGACATTCCAAGAAAGAAGGGGGCACAGCAGAAAGGTTATATTAATTCTTTTTAACAGTGAGTAGAATAGCTCAGGGAATTTCCCACTTGGGAGTCTTCATTCATGGGGACAAATCAGAAGAACTGCCTCAAACAGAAGTGTCAGATTTAGAGCAAGCTAATAAATGCAGAATCAAAATTTGTCAGGCATATAGCATATTTATCCATGGCTTCAGGATGAGTTGAGTAGTTGAAAATTGAGTTGCATGAGGCATTAAATATAGCTTATAATATTTTTTAGAAAAGACATTAATATTAAATAGACACTGTTTATCCAAAAGAAAGACAAGATGTTCCAGGAAACTAGAATCAGAAGGTCTGGTTTCTGTTTCATGGAAATCACTAGAATTACAATAAAGGATTTATACCATTTCTCAAATGTGGCAAAAATGGGAAAAACCCCAAGACTAGGGGTTTTATATAGAGGACAGTCTGTCTTGTGAATCTGTTTGAAGGATTAAATGAATATGTGAAAAAAGGCTCATTTGATTAATATTTTATTTTGATTTTCAAAAGGTTTTGACAAGATCTTTTACCAAAATTCACAAAGGAAAGTGTAATAGAATAAGGAGAAAAGGTTCTTTCATGCCTTAGTACTTGGTTAAAAGGATAAATGGACCATTTTCACACTGGTGATCAATATGAACTGTTCAAAATATTCATATTTAACCTGGAGAAGGGATGAGTAGGAAGGTGACAAAGTTAGCAAGTACAAAATCTTTCAGCAGAGAAAAATGTATGAACTGCAAAATGTTCAGAAGGATCTCAAGATAGTCAGTGGCTGGGTAGTAAAATAAATGATGAATTTTTGTAGCAATTACAGAGAAAGTAGAACACTGGGAAAAGTAGTTCTACTTGTACAGTGATTGCGGTGATTCCTGAATGAGACACTACCAGCTGTGAAACAGCTCTTGGAATTACCTCGGACTGTGCCTCAGGTCTGTCAACTCAGTTCTGTTTCAGCAGTAGTCAAGAACATCAACAGGGCCTTAGGAGATACTACTGTTTTTTTAAAAAAAAATGTCTGAAAAAAATCATCAGAAAATCCAATCTGCATTATGCACTCCCTTTTTAAATAATTTATTAGAAATGGAAACAGTGCAGAGAAGGACAGCAGTGGTTTTTGGCCATACCAAGTACTTTCTGTGTAGAGATAATGAGTAGATTTAGGAGTTCATGGCATATGAATTAAAAATAAGATAGATATATATTGAAATCACAGATACATGGATAAAGTGAATGGTTACTTGCTCTTTTCTGTGATATGACAATTAGATGGCAGTAAACAGAGATTTAGCGGTGTTTTTTTTCACACTATATAAGTGAAATGATTTAGCCAAATGTGAAATTCCCTGCTAGGGAGCCTTATGGATTCTGAAAGTAAAAGCATGTGGAAAGGCCTTTAGATGAATTGATGGAAGAGAAGGTTTTTAGGGACTGTTAGATGCAAGGAAGTAGGGATATGTTTTGATTTTCAAAATTTCTACTATGCAGATTTCTGGAAACTCAGAATTCAAATCACTGTATACTTGCCCTATTCTTACATTGCTCATTCTAGCCTCTCTCAGATGACTCTGAGTTACAGATGGTGGTGTGAGCAGCAGTAAACATCCCCTTACATTAAACCTACCAAAGGTGTTGCTTTGAACCCTTTAACATATCTGACAATAATAATGACAAATGAAATATATCTCATGTTTTCTGCCTCTTCTCATAGATTTGTTGCCTGGTTTCTGTCACTGCAAGTCTGGCTATGCAGGAGAAAGCTGTGATCGCTGTGCCTTGGGTTATACAGGATATCCTGACTGCCTGCCCTGCAACTGCTCCCTTGAGGGCAGTGAAAATGATGACCCTTGCATAGGTCCCTGCATCTGCAAGGTATGGATGTTGAATTCTTCTGAGCCAACGATACTAATGATACTGAAAGATTACATTAGTGTTCTTTTATTATGCCGGAGTATTCTACTATTTTATCTAGCTGTGTTAGTATCTATGTTAGCCACTTCTCACAGAACACTTGTTCTTGGTCCTACAAAATCATACATGGTCTTTTGTCATCTCAGAACTCACTGCAATCAACATATTTACCTAGGAGTCTGCTGCCAGTCAAACAAGTCCTTAGAAATCTATAATGAAGGGATACTAACAAAGCTTGTGAATCATTTATTTCAAACTCTGTCCTCATCTACTGAGAAACTATATGTTTACAGTATTGTGGATTCTAAAACCAACCTGTAAATGTGATTTCAGAAGGAGAAAATGAAGTGAACTGATGATCTATTAAACCAAGGAAGTTCCCTTTTAGGAGTAGTCATTAGGGATATAGGACATTCTTTCCTGCTTTGGGATGGTTGTTTTAGAAATCTCTGACATGTTCAAAAAAGCAAATCTATCCTTTCTGTAGGATGAATTTCTTAATTTCTGGGAAGAAAATTTAGGAAAATTTAAGACAGTTTTTCTCTGTATGCCATTGGCTATTTCCCTCAAACTATACCTTGTTATTATATTGAAATGAAAAACATTTTAAAGCACATGCATCCACTTATACCTAGCTATTACAAAGGCTTTAAAAATGGTTGTGCTTTCTAAGTCACAATCTAGTAAGAGGCGATGAATATGCCCAAAGGACAGCTCACTGTACTGTGGATTAATTTTTCTGTACTGTGCTTGTGGGAATTCCCTTCCAAAATTTAGTTAACAGAATTAATCACAAATGAGAATTTCAAAATACTTACATGACATTCCTAAATACAGGAAAGTACAAGAAATGCTTCAATCTCATGCTGCAGACACACACAAAGCTCTGGTTTGACAGGTGAATAGCATGGAAATCTACTCAGGGAATTAACCTTATCCTTGCTTTATTTGTACGTAACAACCACGTGCTCTCTGTCAGAAAAAAATCATCCTTATCACATTTCTAATTACTTAGCCATCAAGTCTACAAGATCATAAGAGGGTGATTTTGCCATGTTCTGGCTTGAAATGGAGCTTTGATGAAGATGTATTATGCTAAATACCAGATAAATACTGCTTAATGATTCTTATGATGTTATTCATGTAAAGCCAAACTGACCTGTTAGTACACGCAGACCAAAATGAACAAATAAGGAATAGAAATAATTTTTCCTAGCCCAGAGAGTTCTCATTATATACGCTTTTCTCTCAGTGTTCATCTTTTGTCTTCTTTGTGCTCCTCCAATCCCTTTTTAAGTGCTTGTGGGATAAAAATGATACCTTTTGTAGATAGCTGAGATACAAATGCATACACATTTAATTTCACTAGCAATTTTCAAATTCAAATCAAAGCAGAATATGGTCAAAGGGACACTGAAATCATCAGATTAGTTATGCTCCATATGAAGAACAAAGTGGGATGTCTGGTTAATAGCAGGTCTTAAGAAAATGCTTCCCTTCTTTTAATCACATCTTTCAATTACCTATGATGGGCTGTAAATTTGCTAAAGATAGTTTTCATGTAAAGGAAATTACTGAAAAGCAATCCTAACTGTAAGCAGCAAAATGTAATAAAGTGGGCATTAGATTGTTATCTTTACCACATTAACTAGAGTAAATTAAGATACAGAAAGGAGGGGGGCAACTATAAATGCCTTTTTCACTAATTATTGGAAGTTTATGAAGATATGTGGTCAAAGTCTCATCTCTGGATAGCTTAATACTGCACTGAAAAGTATTGAGAAATACATGGGATTGCAGAAACATAGTTTTATTTGCTGAGGAATAGGTTAGATCTCCTTTCCAACTCTGAGTTTTATTTATCTGTTATTCACTGAATTTGCTGCCTACTTAATGGAGTTCTACAGCTTTTACTCACAGATGATTGTGACTGCAGAGTGGGCAACTTTGCATTTAAACATGTTTGGTTTGCAGCTCTCTTTTTATTTTCCCACTTCCTGCTCTGCACACGCTAAGCACATCAACACGGTGTGAAACTTTTGGGACCAGTGTTCATATTTCTAGTTTTTTAAATAATGGGTGAGTGTATCTCTGTGTCCAGATGTTGCCCACATTATTATTCGCATGAAGCATGAGTAATCAGTTAATTCTGACTTACCCATGGTGGCAGTATGCATTGATTAATCCCAAGATTTTTGGTGAATGTGTGAAAATGCCAGTCTTGAGATTCATGAGATGTTGAAGTTAAATGTAATTGCCTTATAACCTTGAGTTTTATTAAAGATATTTGTGGTTTGTTTAATAGTCTGTATGATATTATTGAAGAGGAGTGTAGAGCACAGCAGTAGAGATGGAGCAAAGATTCTAGCCTATACATATTATTACTGTATAATTAGTGGTAAAAACATTATTACATTTTCTTTGTATCTCCCTTTTTGCAGATTGTTTCTCCTTCCTGCACAATGTCTCTATTTTCTCTTCATTCATGTGTGCTGTCCTTTCTCCCCATACATCTATCTGCTTTGCCCTGTTTTTGCCATGTTTGCTACATCTTAACCAGGAGGCTATCAAATGGCTTTCAGTGAATTTACTTCAGAGCTGTGTATTTTGAGCTATCCTAGACTACACAGTGTGGGCAGGGTTTTTATAATGTGTTCATTCTCTGCTGATGTAGAGCCAACAGTTCAGTCCTGTGTGCATTCCACAGAGTGCTGTCTCCAGGGTTGAAGAGACTGTGCATAATACCTGTGAAAGGGGGAGTATTTTCTGAGTTATGTTGGGGAAAATACTGAATTACTAAGCCAGCACCATATCATGAGCCTTCTGCCACACACTCCATGTAAAAAACATAGCTTTAATTTTGCCTATAGGACAAATTGATTGGTAGTGTAAGACAGTAGGATTTAATGCACAACATAAGCTTTCTACAAAAAGTATATGTACAAAATTCTAAGTTTAGAATAGCTCATGTATATTTAGTGCCTGTCTTCCTGCAGGGGAAGAGTTTCCAAACCTGGCTGCATGGCTGGCAAACACGTAGTTATGGAAAGAAGTGTAGCCTGTTTAGCTCATGTATTTATCCTGAATTCAGCTATTAATGACAGATCTCTCATCACTCTGAGTGATTAGTACAGCTACTGCCACATACCTGTAGTTTTCATCAGCTGGATGTGCATGGATTTTGTCAGCCCTACCTACGTACTACAGTTTTTGAGGTCGTAACATTGTCCCCTACTTCCTACCCCTCTGAGACTCTCAATTGTAAAGGATATAAATTAGATTATTTCCTGAAATTTAGTATGTCCATTCCTAGAGATGAAGAATGGCGACTCTTTTAATGTCCATATTTCATGTCCTATTATTTACATGCAGACACATAGCACCTTTTACTGTGTAAAGGATTTGCTTCTAACAATAACAAATAAGAAAGTCCTTCCTATGAATGTCTTTAGAGTCCTCCTAAAGAATAAAAAGCCTGAAGAATAAAAATCTCTAATTCTCATCTATGTCAACTGAAGTAATATTCCAATGTGCCTTTCCAGGAACATGTTGAAGGAGAAAACTGTGACCGTTGCAAACCAGGCTTCTTCAATCTTCAGCAAAATAATCCCGAAGGCTGTGAGGAGTGTTTCTGCTCTGGGAAAACAAACATCTGCAGACACTCTCCCTTCACCTACAGAAATGTAAGAAAAATCATACCATACCAGCACATCTCATTTCTCTGTGTTTTTTGTGCTGTCACTAACCATTGTCACTAGGCTTTTTCTTATTAGAAAATCATGCATGTTCTTTATGGGTCCCTTTCAACTGCAGCTATTAATAAAATCTATACAATTTTACGATATTTTTCATTTATCCAGAAGAAAATGCTTGTAAGCTTTGTCTCTCTTCTTTGTGAGAAAATTCTGAAATAGAGCAATTAGAACAGTGACAAGCACAAAAGAAGCTATAACAATAAAAAATGAAGCCATATGCATAAACACAGTAACACAGTCCTGTAATGTGCATACATAATCACTCCTGAGTTAAATGCATCATATCCATTGGGCAACCTCTTTTCCAGATAATTATTAAATTTCTAAACCTTAAGTAATTAAGAATTTGAAAACACTCAATGTACAACACAGCTTAAGTAAGAAAAAGGAATGCCTTGCAGGGAGCATTTTGAATGCATTTCTTTGTATGCTGCATTCCTAGGAAAGGATGTGAGAGGGAGATGAACCTACTGTTCCTATTTGCACTGTAGAAAAATGTCTTTAGCCTGCAAATGTACTCTAAACTGTAAATTAGTTCTCAAAGCTCAGACACTGATGCCACTGAAACGGATGTTTGCTACATATTCATGCCTGTAGATCGAGTTTGGGAAATGTGTTCCAGGTCTACTAGGTCTTGATTTTGGCCGTATTGCTATGCTGGAAGTCTGCAAGTAACATCATATATGTCTAATGTTCTCATTTACATGCCAGCAGCTGAGAAATTTTCCATTCCATGGCTGAGCTCATTCATTGTTCTGCTTGTATACGGGCTCCAGAAGCCATCTTTTTATGAACAGTGTTCTCTTTCCTGATGACTCATTTCTAGTTACAGGATTTCAGAAATTCAGGTCCTGGTGCTTTCCAGCAACAAAAAGGTGTAAAAGTATAAAAAGTATATTTGGTCTTGTTAAGTTGTAAGGTTTTAGAACTGAAAAATAGTATAAATTATGCTGCCTACATATCAGAAGGTATATATCCATTTTTCAGGTCATCTTCTGTACAGTCTGTGATTATTATTATTTATTGAAAGCTTGGAAAATATTTGTAGATAACTCCTGCATATATGTTTGTGTGTTGGAATTTCTTTCTTCTGGACCATGAAGCACAGGATGCAAATACTTGCAGTTATTTCAAACTGAGAGGTTATAATTCCCAGTCATATACAATAAGAAATGTTTGCTGTTATCACTTTGTGTTTTCCTTGGTGCCTACACTGCTATTAAACCTAATCAGTTTTTTAAAAAATGGAAGAATGAGAGGCTGTAACTATTGAAATGATCAATGTCCCGATTCTTATTGTAATGTGGCTTTTAGTTATTTTTTTATTTTACTATCATTTTAGATAGAAGACATGAATGGTTGGTATCTGACTGACTTACCAGGTCTCATCAGAGTTATCCCCATGGAAGAGAGATTTGATGGGCGTCAGCAGCTTAGCATCAGCAACGTGGCTGCGCAAAAAGTACTGCCACAGATTTACTATTGGAGCGCACCCAGTTCTTATTTGGGCAACAAAGTAAGTGCAAGTGGTGCTTGCCTAAACACTAATTAGATTTATTGAGAAAAAAGGTAAGTCTTTGAAGGAGGGTGGAACTGAGGTAGGATAAAATTGGTTAGCTGTTTGACCGGCAAAATTGCAAACAGAAAGGAATCACTGTGTATAGTATTCTTGTGAGGCAAAATGTTAGATAGACCAAATTAACTGAGTATCTTTAACCTTGAGCCCTCGTTGGTCTCCTGCTGTTGGGTGTTAGAGAAGTCCAGCTAGTTCCCAGCATTAGTTTTTGAATGAACTAGCTGGTATGTGGTTCAGGTTGACCTGCTCTCTTCCCACCTTGTCCTCTGCTTTCAAAACCAGTTCCCTCATCTGCTTTTCAGAGATGCAAGTTGTGTATCAGATGCTGTGGGGGTGTGTTGCAAAACTTTAGTGTTTGTCAGGAAACTTGTGTGTGGGGAGCTTTCTGCCCTGGAACTCAGAAAATGCTTTGTGACAGTTCTGATGCATGTGCATGTATCTAAGCGTGCATGTATGCACATATTCACACCCCACAGGTTAATACCAAATCCAAAATACTTTCATGAAAATATCACTTTTTTCCAGAGACTAGAACTGAAGACTGAATGAATCTTAAATGTGAAGAAAGCTTAACAGCTTTCCATTTCCTGTAACCCTGATTATGCTAAAACTTATCAGAAATGCTAACACTGATGTATTTGAGCACGTTTTCCTCTGTAGTCTCTTCAGGCTAGTCAACCTCTTATTTATTTCTTTCTTCCTGTTGGCTGAAAATCAACAAGACAGAAGGTAAGTGAGCACATTGAAACTAAATAGCATCATTCCAAAGAATTGGGCATCCTGTTCATGCCCTATAAATTGTTAAAGAGAGTCAGGCTCACTTAGCTGGGCAAGGGGCAGTTTCTTCTGTAATATTGCATGTCTGGTGAACTTACCCTGAAATATGAACTGATACTTTTACTGACAGAATTTCATCTTGCTTCTAGTCAGTGAGCGAAATAATGGTAGGAATATGCACACATTATTTGAATGTGGAAGATATTTTTTCAGTGTAATTTGGAGGTCCTTTGTGGTTACTGTCAGATATCGCTGTATGAATGAAGCAATTTGCCTTAATAACTGAACCATATAAATTTTTGATACTACAATAACGCTGAAAGCACTCAAATTACCACAGTACATCTTAACTGTCATGTTGCATCATGTAAACTATAGCCATAATGACATGCCTAGGCCAGATGATTTATGCTATGGAAAGGGAAATGGAAATAGAATATTGAGAGTCCTTATTTGTAAACTCAATAAAACATTTCTCTAAATAGCTGAAACTGAATAAAACCAAATAGCTGAATCTAGATAAATACATCCTTCCTTGAGAATAACTGCTAGCTATAGAATAATTGTTATGTCAAAGCATGCAAACTCTTTAAGAATTTTTGTCTTAAGAAACAAAGAAAAAAAATTAGGAAATCTTTTATCTAGATGCACACTTCTCTTGTAATTTATAAATCTTGTGTCACAGAAAGCTGCCTCTCCTTTATATCACTAAAATTATTTATCTTAAATAATATTCCCCAAAATAAAATTGTATAAAGAGAGGTAGTAACCATCTTGAATTTCCAAGTTTTCAAATATAGCTCAAAAACCTTATATTAAATAATTATTTTAATATGAAATTGGCATGTCCTGTGTGTGCCTCCACAATATTGACTGACATACATGTGCTATCTGCTTGTTTTACATCCATCTCCAACTGCCTCTTTTGGAGGAAAAAACCATAGTAAATGGGATGCCCCTGTGCAGCCTTCAGCTTTTTCTTTTTCATCTAAATCTGGGTGGCACTGGGCTATGTGATACTGGTCTTTGACTGTGTCTCGAAGGAGACATTCTGAATAACAGGGGGCTGTGGATGGTTGTTTATTTCAGAGTGGGACAAAAACATGAACAAATTACTTTAACGTTAACAGGCCCTTTTAGTCTTCTAAATATATGTGCTGCTACCAGAACTTAAACTTTGTTGTATAAATTCAGGTAATTTTTTAAAAACTCATATAATATGCATTTGAACTGAAACATTGAACAATGCTTTTGATGCAGAATACATTTGGGAGTAATCTGGAGAAATTTAATTTCTAGAAATAAAATACCTAGTGGATAATTTGAGAGAACGATTTAAAATGGCTAGTATTAAGCTTTTAGTAGGTATCATAAAGCATTTTATATTCTTTCCTGCCTACCCTCTCATAGCCTACTGAACTAAGGATTGCAGCAATCATGAGGACTTGTTCTGTGTTAGACCTTCTAGTATCTGAAAAATTGCATTATTCTAGAAACTCTAATTACATTTTAGGTATTTGAAAACCTAATTTTCTTTCAGTTAGCAGTTTCTTAAATTGTTTTGACAACAAATCTGTAAATCTCTTTTAAATATGTGTCCATGCTAAAATATTTTATGAGTTTTTCTGAAAGCGTTATGAGTTATAGTATGATAACTTTTGATCAGAGCACTGAAAAGAAAGTAGAAAATAAATTAAAAATTAGGTACCAAACTCAGCAGGATAATGTGAAACACTTGTTTCTTTAAAGTCAGTGCAGAAGGGTTAGGTGGGTGTGGTGTTTTGGGAGTCTACCATTACGCATATACTGTGCCTCTTTGATGCCTCATGAAGAAGCAATTTGATAATCTGCATGATGAGGAGAAGCTCCTTATAATTAGGCAAGATTAAATATGATATTCAACATATCTAAACATATGACACCCCTCCCCACCCTCCCATGACAAAAACATGAGAGGTGGCTGAGGCCACTTGAAATTCTGTGAGGAAACTTCCATCTTTGGGTACATGCTTTATTTTTTTCTGTAGCTGCAAGTTTTATCTTCCTTTCTCTGCCAAGGGCCAGGTTTATATTGTGAAGGTGGAGATTTACCTTGCCTTTTTTCAGATGAATAGGGTACTGCCTTTGGTCAGCAGTTGCAGGTTAATTCAGTCCTTAGGTGGAGTTCATCTTAGAATTCAAATCTCTGGACATTGTTAGGTCTCAATGCGCAGCACATAGTATGTCCCCACCCACTCTTCCCTCTGGGTTTGAGAGCACACTAATGCTGCCGTTAATCAACCTGCAAACAACGTGACAGAAACCCTAAACCACTTTTTCTCCATACCACTGTATGCATACAGACAGGCTTGGACTGAGACATTTCTTGAATCCAGCCCTGTTTTACAGGAATCATTTAAATTAGCTGTACAGCATGATCCCATTCACTGTAAGTAAGGTTAATGTAAGCTGATCCTTCATGAAGTCAGAGCATGTTGAAAATTAAAGCAAAAGATGGTTGAATGTTAAGCTTTGTTATCTCTTGGAAAAGTTCTTGGACATCGTGTTTGTCAGATCTATAGACCTAAGCAGCCATATGATAGATATTGTTCTTTCTCTGACTTCTAGTTAAAACCAAGACAGCAGCTGAAAGTTTTATGTAGAGTCTGTGCATACAGAACAGAAAGGGGACTTTTTGGCCTTGTCCTTTCATTTATTTTCCTATTATTTTATAATTAGCTATTTGCAAGTAACCTATTTGCTGAGTTCACTAAGTCATTGTTTCTTTGAGTCCAGAAATGAAGACGCTGTAATAAGCCTGTAGTCAATTCATACAAATTTTAAAAATCTGTCAGCCTTTTAAAGGTACTTCACTTGTGGAAAACTAGATTGGGATAGAATGAGCAGTTTGTTTTGTGACATATGATATATTGCAGACTGCCTAGAATACCTCATAGGATTAAATATTGGATTATAAAATAATCATAAACTAGGTCCTCATGGCTTTTATGTTTATTTCCTTCCATTTGTTTTCATTTCTTAGGCAATTCTGATACAAAAGGCGGAATAATGCAAGCAAATTGCAGTCTATGGCTCCCAGTGGGGAAGGGATGGAGTTGAGACCCAAAACATAAAGAAGCGTAAATAATGCAATAATCAGCTGGAACTGAAATGCCAGGATCAATTGTCCTGAATTATGAATGCATCTAAGCCCAGAAAGCTTCATCTAGTATTTTCATGGTTTCAGATCTAAAGATTTTTTTGTTCATAGGACACAATGGAGTTAAACAGACCCTCAACTCCTTTACTTTTAGTGCCTGCCTCAAAAAGGAAAGCAATCTCTCATAATAACTTTTGGTATAAATAGATGAAATACAAGTTAAATTGTAGTTGGAAGCTACTATTTTTACCATCAGTTGGTTCTGAAATTATTTGGCCTAATGAAAGTAATCTAGCCTACAAAATTCCTACACTCAGCTGTGTCAGATTCAGCCAACAGACTGATTTTTTTAAACATTTGTCTGTATTGCTTATATTGTCAGGGAAGGAAAGCAGTGCAGCTGGGGTGGGCTGGTGTGATCTCCATTTTACACACTTTTGTAAGAAAACACTTTATTTCAGCTGGTTTTATGGACAGTTTAGGCCATCAATAGAAGATTTGATTCACTAATGAATATGGGTTATCCAAATTTAAGCAGGTCACCCTTTAGTAGACATGCTTGAATTATCTGCTCACTGTGTGATGGTAAGGCCAGTACTTTGTGATGAATTTGCCTTTTTTATCCCCTCTGCACGTTAAAGTGTCAGCACCAGATTTGAATGTGTAGCAAAGCACATCTCCAAGCTCACAACAGTAAATTGGGAACAGAGTAGGGAATGTGATCCTCTAGTGTAAGCCATAACACAACAAAACCAATTTTGTAGGGACATTTAATGATTCTTAATATATTGTAAGTATGAGTAGGTGGAAATAGTTGGGTTATATGCATGTTATCCATATTTATAAAAGAAGCAGTAATAGGTATCAGCAGTACATAGTACGCAAGAAATGTCCTTCAACACCCTTGAAGTTATTCTCAGTTGCTGCAAATTGAAGTTTTTTTTAAAAAGTCAACAGCCAGCTCATGGCAGAAAATTAAAATGATGCAGTTAAACTTAAAGAAAAAATAAATTTTGTAAAGACAGCTACTTCAGTATTTTTTGTCCTTTATATTGGAATGCATTCTTCTAAGAAAAAGATGTTTTAGTTTATTGATATGTTTTTTATTTTATAACAAGTAACATTAAACTGATCTAAATAATGCTGTTTTATTTTAAATCACAATCTAAACTGGCCTGGCTGAAACCAAATCACCATGGTGATCAGCCTCAGTCAGCAGTATGAAGTTGTCTTCAATTCATACCAAATGTACCATTTATTTTATTAGCACTTATTTTAATATAGCTTCTAAAAATTGAGGTAATAGGCAGAGTCAGATATGGAAAAGATGAGACAAACAGACCAGACATCCAAGGGAAGAGCAAAGCATTTTAAGGATTTGAACCACATCTGACTGATGCTTTAAGTTTACTTAATTTGTGTTTCATTATTTGGTTTAGATTATTTTTTTTTCTTGAAATATTCTTTTACCTTGGCACCGTGAAATGGACAGCGGTAGGTCTCTGCATTCTTTCACAGCTGTGGCTTGCCAAATTTGACTTGATCCCCAGTAAAAAGCGCAACAATATTAGTACTGTCCTACTTGGGGCTCAGCTACCCATGACTGTAAAGAACCACCGAGAGATAAGTAAATATTGCACACTTTGTTCCTTGTTAATGCTTTTAATGATGCTTGGATAGCCTGTTGGGACGGTTCAAGTGCAGCCATTGTGATTACAAGGAAACTAAGGATGCCCAGTAGACTGTTACAGCCTCTGCATCTTGGAAATGTGTGGAAACTGGGCTCAGACTGCCTAGCTGAGTCCACTGACTGCAGTATTTCATGTATCCCATGTTACATTTAATTTCTTAGTGCTAAAATCATCTTACACTACCCTAGATAAAAGAGGAAATTTACTGTTGGTGAAATTATTTCATAAATCTCAAGTGTCCTTTGTGTTACCTGCCTACCCAAGTCTGCCTTGAAGGCAAGGGTTTCAATCAATAGAGGCAGTTGAAAAATGGAGAAACAAGCAGAAAATAAAGCAGTTTCACAAAAGAAGGGAAGTGAATGCTAGAGAGAGAACACTGAGGGGTGATAGGAAATAATGAAGAAGGAAGTAAATAGGGGGAATATGCTTTCCAGCTTGCAAAGGCTTTGATTTCTTTGATCTCAAATACAAAAATAATGAAGGATGTGAAAAAACAGAAGAAAGAGATAAAAAAGGCTTTGACTTGGAAAGAATTTATATATCTGGTGGTTTGTACTGAGGGCTAATCGCCATGCAAAGATACATGGTGATGATGATTCCCAAGCTAGAGATAGCTAAATTGAGTAGTGGTTACTTAGCGATTGCAAAGAAAAAGTGAAATTTATGAAAGGGAGGCTACATAGGGGTTTTGTACTTCTTATATTTTATTCCTCTTATATACATTCTTCTGCATGCTAAATACTTCATCAGCAAGTAAGTGTTTGCTTTGAAAACTATATTTAGAGTTCCTTGCTCATTACAGGGTATCTGTAAGTAAAGTGTTTAATCAAGTTTTACTCACTTAGATTAATCAGAGAGAATTTATAGTCCAAACACCTAGTTCATATTGGGTTGCACAGGAGAGGGATGAAGGAATTTATGCCCATTACCAAAGAGGTATACTTGAGAACTACTGAAAAATCATTCTCAAAATATTGAGAGCCATAAAGAGGTAGTTTTATGTTTAGCTTCCAGATATCATTTTATGAATAAATAAACTAAAATTTATGTTTGATTTCCCTGCCCCCCCCCAGTTTACTTCAAATTTAAATGATTTACAGAATCTTGAAATAGAATGCAATTGAAATTGTTGAGCTTATATAACTCATTAGTGACACTGCATGATGCCACTGAGCTTTAGTTTTGTAATTTTTTGGTGTTCGATTTTTCTTTCCACATCAAAAAGGCAGTATGTGACAGGGCAGAAATACTGAGAATTTCTGATGGTGCACAAGGGAAACAGCCTTTAGCACAAACCATTTATTGTATTTTCAACCTGTGCTATATTGTTTTTGAAGTTTGACATGCTCAGTAGCACCTGACAATCTCAAAATTGTCCTTACATGTGGCTTCTCTACAAGATGGATAAATTCTGTTGTTTCCATTTTACATGCAGGAATTAGTCTTGGTATTCTACATCTGTCCTTAGAAGCTAAGTTCTGGTGCCTAAACTTGATTGACACACTACCCTGTGCCATTAAGAAGTTTTAAAACCAAACAGGTGTAGCACAGGTGCCCAAATCCAAGTGCTAATCACCCGTGTACACATGCAATTAGGAAGTCTGTGTGTGTGGATTTATGGGATTCATATTTTATTGTATGGGTGTTATGGGAATTTTCAATCAATTCACAGATTTGGGAGACCTAATCCAACTAACTTGGTTAACAGCATTTTACATCTATTGTCATTAATAAAAAGGTTGTGTGTTTGTAAAACAAAATATGGGCAGGAGTCACTGATTTTTAAAACACAAAGCAGCATTGCTAACAAGACTGCAGAAGATGTAAAGATGGTATAAGTGGTTGAAAATTATACAAATTCAATTAAAACATCATTAGTGAAAGAAAACCCAAACTGATGTTCAAAGTGTACACAAAGTAATGCTTTTAAAATTTATCTTATGTTAGTTTATGGGAAACAGTAATCATTTTGGCTGTGATAAACAGCCAAGGAATTGAATAGTGAAATGGTAGCCAAAACTGACAAGTAGCACAATAGTGATCAGAAGCTTGAATTATTTGCTTAGTTTTAACTTGTGTTTTCATAGAGTCATCATTCTAAGCATATTAATACTGAGAATCATGCTTTGATCTAATCCCTGAAGAGAGTATGAAGCATCCTTTAAATCCTGTAGATCCTGTGTCTCACATACACTATTCTAGGTCTCATCTACCCTGACAGCTCTGAATGGACTCATACTGCTTTGTTAAATCTCTAGAAGGCAAAATGAGATCACATTCCTAGTAAGTTTGCATACTGTAAGATGATCTTTAATAGAAAGAGAATGATGGCAGGAGAGATTTTGTTTTCCAGGGAGAGAGCCTAGCTTAATACAATAGATTTCTTGAGAAAGTGGGAATTTTAAATATTCAGTAATTTTTTAGAAGTATGGATTACCGTAACTATAGAATGAATTTGTATTTGTCTTCTTGCACCCAAGATACAAAAGGGTTAAGATGTCAATATTTGGCATAAGGAAGGGATAATCATGTGCTGGAACCCTAATCTGAACTGCAATGAATTATTTAACGAGTGGTTTGTTGGATGATGGAATATTACCTGCTAAGCAGTACTCTTCTAGAGGCACATCCAAAGCTAACTGAATTGAGCCAATTAGGCTGACAGTCTCTCCAATGTGTTGTGACCTATCAAAGGTAATAGCTTATTGTGATGATAAATGAACCCATCTCTCAAACTGAAGCCTGAGTGCACACTTCAGCAGTTTCCCTGAATCATAGGGCCATTACCTATCAACTTCAGATTGACAGGAGTGGCAGCAGCGAGAGCAGATGGCATGCATGAGTAGAGACAGATGATTGTTTTACCCAAATAAATTTGGATTTGGACTTATTTTTGGTGAGGTTGTTTTGTGGTTTTCTTGGGTTTTTTAATGGGCCTGCCTTAACATTCCATATTTTGCTAGAATGTTTCTGACAATAAATGCAGTACCATCCCTGTCTCCTGAGATGGCTGGATGAATTTGTGATTGGTATGTACATACATTTTCAGATTCACAGGCACTCTGTGTTGTGATACAGGTTAATCCTTTTTTTTTTTCTGATTGCAGAATGTGATAGATGTTTGGCCCTCTTAGCTCTATCACTTTATTTTCCAGAGCTAACTTCCTCAGAAAAACGGGAAAGATAGAAGAACTGTAACATTATCAATATTTTTCATTATTTTATTACAACTTTTTGAAGCTGTAAGTATCAAATATCATTAAATACTTGACACTTTTGGATCAATTCCTTGGCTAGTTTAATTCTTTTTAAAGAAAGGAAAATTTTTCACAGTGAAGGCAGTCATTTTAACAACTTTCTGTGCCAGTTTTCTTCTAGGCTTTTTTTTTTTTGTTATGTTGAGGATTTCAAGTGTGCTTTATTAATTAAAAATAACACTGCCAGAGATATATCCCTTCTGTTTAACGTCCTAAAAGATGATTTTGGTTATGACTCAGTTTTTAAAATGAAATTGCAGAAGAGAAATAGTTTTATATATTCCTGAACCACCATAAGATAGTTCCATCATGCTCTGAAGATGTGACCTGGAGTGAATAGTCTTTTTAATTAAAGATTTTAGCCTATGCAATTAGCCAGTCAGTACAGCAATCTTCTCCATAACCATTCATCTCTTCGGTCCAGAAGGTTTCCTGAGACTTGTCCTGGTGAGCTCTCCCTCACTGCAGCACATGCAGACCATGCAGTTACTAAGGCAAAACTTGACACAATTCTAAGTTTGCTTTGCCATGAACTAGGTAGCTTGTTTGCAGAAATATTAATGGATATAAATATGGGGAATAGTAATCGGTAGTTTTCCATCAATATTGTATCTTCTGTGCTCCAGAAAAACCATAACACAGTATTTCATTTACTTTGAAGTTATTTGAAGCTCAGATGATCAAAGTCTGTCATATTAGAGAAGAACTTTTTCTTCTTACATATTTCAAATTAAATGCAACAATACAGAGCTATACATATATCTAGTAATTGTAAATGTTTGCCAAGTTAAAAAAAGATGGAAAAGTTAAAAAAGTGAAATGAAAAAGGAAATAATAGCTCAGTATTCTGTTTTGATTAAGTATGGAAAGAAGATTTCCTAACTTAATAAACCTAAGCGGTCTATAGTAATAAAACCGGTGGACTGAAGCCGTATTTTTTAACTTAGTAAGTAGGTTTGTAACAACAAGATGCCTTTAAAGCTAATCAAATAAATAGGTACATTGTTTGGCCAGCTGTGTCTTATTACTTAAATGTGTGAGCTAACTCTGTTTAGTCTGCTGTGATGAAAAGTTCTTTTTGAGGAAGAACTTTCTACAGTTTTTTTGCCAAGTTTCATCTTCTGTGCTATGCAGGCCAGTGAATTTTTTCCTCTCTTTCATAGATGATGTATTAGCTCAGGTGCACAAAACTCCAGTTCTGTCTCTGTTCTGTGTCTTTTGTTTTATATCAAATAGGCGATAAGTATACCTATACATTTGAATAAAAATCACTTTATACATGCATCTCATCTGTTGAACAAAAATATGAATGTGTAACACAAAGGATGAAAGAGAATAAAAATTGCCACGAGATTAAAACACATAGAAAATTAAATACAGGAATGATCAGGGCAACTTTTCTCAAAAAGCTCTCAAGCTTATATATTAAAGCTAGCTGACAATGATTCATTAAAATACTCCTCTGGCTTTTTCTCACTAAACATTTTCTAATTTTCCGTTAGAAACATCAGAGAGAGATACTTTGTTTCTGAATCTGGAAAGTGTGATATGTCGCTGCAATTTTCTTCCTTAGTTTCTGTAAAGAAACTTGCAGTAGTAGAAAAATTCTAACATTTGGTAACAAATTGGGGTTGTTCATCCTGGAGAAAAAGCTCAGGGGCACCTTACTGCTCCCTGTAACTATATTAAAGGAGGATGTAAATAGGTGGCCATGGGTCTTTTCTTCCAGGTAACAAGCGACAGGAGAAGGGCAAAGAGCATCAAGTTGTGCCAAAGGAGGTGTAGATTAGATATTAAGAAATATTTATTCACTAAAAGAGTGGTTTAGCTTTGAAACAAACTGCTCAGGGAAGCAGTGGAATCACCATCCTTGGAAATGTTCGAAAATGTGTAGATGGGGTGATGAGAGACATGGTTTAGTGGTGGACCTGGCAGCATTACATTGATGAATGATCTTTATCACAGAGGTCTTTTCAAACCTTAATGATTCCAGGATAACTCAAAATCTCTTATTCCCACCCTAAATATGATCAAGTAGATGATTCTGTCAGTAAATCACCAGACTCATTACCAGGTCTTCCCAGAGCTCCATGAAATAAAACATCATTTTGTCTGCAATATTCAAGGAAAATAAATGTTATCTGAAAAGATTTAGGGTAGGCAAAAGAGCTCTCAGAGTCTCTCTTGTCTGTCCCTGCACTGTCTCAATTTTGAATCAAATAGAAGTGCATTCACCATTCAGAGGTGGCCTCATCAAGCTGTGAAACCTGTTTGAAAATGTGTGACACAACACAGTTCTCATTTCAATTTACTGAGTTACAAATCTAATGTTTTTCTGAAAGTTACAGGCAAAATTAAAGTGACATAAGAAAAAAGCTTTCAAACTTTCAGTGCAAGTTTTGGTGGGGGAAAAAAAAAGTTATGAGGTTCACATTCTTTATTTCAAACAAAGAAAGGAGCAGCTTTTCACCTAATTTATATGTGTTTATAAATATTACTGACTGCAGTGTGCTTTCAGTCTGCTATTTATATATTTGGCTGTTCATGAGAGTATTATTCTAGGCAAATATGAATGACTTAGCTTAAGCTACTTTTCCAGTAAATCATTATTTATCTTCTTTTTCTACTTTGTTTCACAGTACTATGAAGGTTGTTTTTTTTTTAATATACTTGTTTCTGAGAAGTAAGATAATTCTGGAAAATTATCTCTAGGTTTATTGTACAGAGAAGTAATGTTCCTCCGATGACATTGTATGTTCCAAAATGTAATGCATTTTTGACTCCTCTCAAGATTTTTACATGATGGCTCTTTCAGACTATCTTTTGCTATTTTGTATGGCTAAATGCAGCATTTGGAAAATGGTTGTTCTATAGATCTATGAAATGTTTCATGACAAGCAGTTAAAGTAAAAACTTATAGTTGATCCATAAAAAAGTATTCCTTTGTTTTCTTCAAAAGATTCCTGGTGTTTTTAACCCAGAAAATCTAATTTAAATGCTTATTTCGGTTTCCTGTATGTATTTTGCATGTTTTATTTTTGATTTCCATTTAAAATTTTCTAATTTACATCCATTTATGCATTAAAGATATTTAGAACATGTAGTGATATTTCGCACTGCAACACAGCAGAAGACTGTATTTTTCAAGTACAAAAATTTGTGCCAGTTTAAATACATCCAAGGTTTTTTGAATTGAAGATGACAGATTATTTCCTTTGTAAGATTATGAAATTTTCCTTGTGTTTGGAGAGAAAGCCTTAGTTTAAAGAGATTTTGATCTGACCTATTGAAGTCCTTCTGACATTTCTACAAGTTTAGTTTCATATTCAAATATGAAAATCTTCAGAGAGCTGAAAAGCCACTCTTATTCACTGTTTAGGTACCTGAGATTTTTCTGTGGTGCTCAGAACAGCAGCAAAAATAACTGCAAAGTGGCTACAGTTAACCACGTCTTTGAAAATGATGTGCCAGGGTTTCTTGCCTGTTAACAGCATGCTGCTTTCTAACATAGGAAAGCCCAGTTTTGAAAAGTACTACAGCGTGTATGCTATTGCTGCAGCATTTCATAAAGCACTGAAAAAAAACTGGTTATTTACTGAAAAACTTCACTTTGCTTGAAGAATATGGTGAATTTAAGTTTACAATTCAGGATTTATTTTGCTCTAGGCAGGTAGTGACTACCACTTTAAAATAAGTGGATGTTAATTAATGCTTGAATACAGCAGATATTTTATTGGATAATGTGGACAAAAATTCACCTTATTAATGAAAAGATCCATCATAATGAGTATATTGCCATCTTGCTGAATTATGATAGAATTCTTATGGAAGGATAAATGACATCCATTTTAGAACCTAATGGGTATCATTATGGTCAGTGTTAAAACAATGAATACCAAATGAATGAGTAATAGAGGGACACTAAAACTAAATTTTATTCATTAACTCAGTCGGTAAAAATGTGTAATCAGTACCACAGATTTATGTACACATCCTAGTTAACTGTGCATGTGCTTTGGGCAATCTGGAGCCTTCAGGAAAATTTGACCAGAGTGGCAAAAGCATTTTTAACCACTTCACTTGAAATACATATATATGGTTTATGTAAAATGCTAAAAGTAGGAAAAGAAAAATATAGCCTGAATACTGCCCAGAAGGCCATAAATAGTTTATTTTCTTCTGTGTACAAAGAATCTTAAATAGAAATCCCAGCAGTATGGCAATAGCAATTAAGCAAACATTTTGTGATTGGTGTGCTTAATTATCCTGACTATGTGAACAGAAATGGGAATAGTCAGTGACCTGAGCTACCCTGATGAGTAGATCTGCTTGGGACACCATTCAGCATCCCATTAGGAGCCAGCATAAAACCACCCCATGTTGCAGGCAGCTCCAACTAGGAGTACCCAGCATGTTCACTGATCTTAAACTTCCCAAGGCTCTTAGGGTTGTCCATGGGGCTTCTTTGGAAGTCCTCTATGAGGGCTTTTAGTAGTTTCTCTTCATTAATTAATAACTTAACTTGTTTATTTATTCCTTGTTAGTTTTTGTGTCAGTTCACCACAGGGAGATTCAAACTGCTGTAGGATTTAGAGACAATTATGTTGTTAAAAAGTGGTCTAAAAATATCACATAAGCCCACTGAGTTCTTTGTTTTTAGGGAGGGAAGAAAGGAAAAGGTGGAATTCAGAAGGGAATTGTAACTAGGAAGAGTGTAAATACATGCTTACATGTGATATAATTCTCATCTGGCCAACTAGCAAGAAAATGAAGAGTAGGTTTAAGTACGTGTCATTTTTGTGGGCGAATTTTTGTATCTTAAGATTGCTAAGGCAAAAATTCTCCCATTTGATCTCAATCAGTATTGGGTATACTAATATACAGTTGTTTTATTACAGACCTTTGAACTGGATCTATATTAGGTATTCTGTGAATCAGTATAAAATATTCTGCAGTGGCTCTGAAGAACTTTCACCTGCAATGCTCAAAGAAATGGAAGCACAATCTGTAATAAAAAAAAAAATCTGTAATAAACCTTTGAACTGCAAACAGGATTTACCCTGCATATCTGAAGAAGAGTTTGTCCTGCGAGAGGGAAGATCACAGATTCATATTAGAACCAGTCTTTCCAAGTAGTTTTATTTTTTTCCTCAGATAAAACAGAGAGATATATGTTAATACATTACCTTCTGTGTATGTAGCTATTACATTCATAAGGCACCAAAATAATGGTTTATACTTTTCAGTTCTTTACATAGAATCATAAACCATTAGTATATTTCTTGGGAAAATACAAAGTTTGAGGATATAACAGTATCTAAACTGCACCACAGGAAAGTCCAACCAGCCCAGCGGCCTCTTTATAATCACAATGGCCAGTAAGTGCCGAGGGAAGAGTGTAAACTGGTAAATATAAATATAGTGATACTTCATCCCCTACTTTCCTAAATTCAGGCCAGTAGCCTGGGTACCTCTGAACTCATGGATTGGATACAATGGTCTTTATTCATCCTAACTGCACGTTAAAATTTTTATCACAAGATAATTAAATAAAGTTTAAATATTATTAAAATTTAATAAATTAAATAATTAAATTTTGTTTGAGACACCAAGTCTGGTTCTGTGGCAGCCTACTCTGTGTCTTGCCCTCTACCGTTGTTATTTGATTTTGAGAGATCCCTAAAATATTATTTGTATGGGAAAATCTAGGAAAATCAAAATTTACACTGGCAATTTGGATAAGTGGTCTGGAGACGAATTACCTGTCCTTCATAGAAGATCTGCAGGTGTTTGTTCACGACATCAAAGCACAAACTATTGTTTGCTTCTTGTTAGTCAGGCTAAGCTGTAAATTCCTGTCTGTTGCACTTGACACTCATCAGAAAGAAGGAAGATACTCTGTGATTATATCCTAGAAAAGTTCTTTTAAATGTCTGTTTTTCAGGGATGAGTTATTTCTGTCTTCGCATTATAATCTGCTAATTGTTTAAAACAATTATATTAGCAGTGATTAGAATCTGTATGTCCTTGGTATTCGCATTTTAAGAATTTTTAAACATATCTTTGATTCAGGTTAGTTGGAAAATAAATGAAGGAACAACATATTGTTATCAGTCTTCTAATTTATGTGATTTTATCACACACTCCATTTTTGTACTGGAGTATATCAAAAGCAGTGAGCCCTGGAAAGTGTTCTGAGACAGTACTAAAATAGCTAAATAGGGTTGAAGAAGGAAAAGCAATAAATCAGGTCACGTAGAATCATAGGAGGATACAGGAAAAAGAATTAGTGTAACTACTTTTCAAGGCATATTCTGGTTTCTCTTGAGTGGGCCCGTGCAAGAAAAATAGTGGTACAAAAAATGCCTTTCCCAGCTTATGGTGCCTCAGTTTTATTGCCAGAATGAGGTCAATACTTCGTTGTACAAAACACGCTTTTTGCCAACCAAGAAAGTGAGTTTTGTGGGACAGCTAATAGTGGAAAATTATATGTGATTGTGCCCTCATCCTTTTTAGTCACCAGCTCCTCAGCTGTTGTAGAGCTGGTGACTAATGCTGACCATACTCCTTTAAAGATGCAACAATTTATGATATTTTACATACTATCGACCTAAGTTATGAGACAGAGAAGGTGTACATAATTTTCTAATGTCATGTCCTGAAGTTTAAGCATCTTCCTCTGGGCCATAGGAATGACAGTATGTGTCCTCGAAGTGGAATTTTGATTTTTGTTCTAAGCTGCATACTGGTTCAGTGGCAACTCGGCATTGATGGTGTCTTGTGCGTTCTTGCAGACACCACAAATTGCAGATGGCCAATTTTCGGTCGATATCATAGCTCCACTGAGTGACTGTTGCTGTTTCTTGTAGAGTGGGATGCAGCATATAAATGTCTAACAATTAATGTAATTTTAAAATATTAGTCATGTCTTGTTTCACATGTTTGTTAGGTTGCTGATTAAGAGCTTTAGGTATTAAAACACCACAAACCTGAAAGCAAACCCCTTCGTAGTAGAAATTACTGCTAGAGAACTTTGACTAGAAATAAAGTCTTTACAAAAATGTTCAAAGGGAATTGTGGAGTTCCAGAAAAAAAAAAAAAAAAAAAAAAAAAAGTTTATGACTTTGTGAGGCAAGTAAGCAAATAATTTTGCAAAAATACATGACATGGGTACCACAGCAAGTACCTCACTTCAGAGTTCCTCCTCCTTCTCAAATGCTTACCGCATTAGATAAGAGCTACAAAAACAACCTGACCTGAGAAATTCTCATGCTTTAGGGACTCAGGATTAGGTCCTGCTCCAGCAGTCAATTCACTTAATAATTTCTCATGTCTGAAGTTACATTATCAACTTTTCCATCTTTTATAGAGTCCAGCTAAGCTAGATCAATATCCTGAGGAAATGTGGCTTTCTATTTTAGGATGACATTTTTGTACTTGGCAGGATATTATCTTCATCAACATGTGTACAACATGGTACTAATTTATGTCTGTTTCTTAGTTTGGTAAAAGTCTTGCACAGTGTATTAGGATTTAACAACTATTATTTAAGACAATTTTAAATGTTCTTAAAGTATAATATATTTCCTTATTTTACTGTAAAATGATACTCTATTGAGTCAAGAGCTATAACTATACTTAAGTGAGGGCCTAAGCAATTAATAATAATTTTCATCATGAACTCCTCATTCCAGTAGACTGAAACCGAGGTAAAATGGTGCTTGAGCCAAAACTAACCATACAAAATTCTTTATATAGCCATATGATGTCACTTGGATTGAATGAGTTTTAGATACACAGATGATTGAAAATGAAAACAGAAGTTTGCGAAGTAGATTTTGAGCTACACTGTCAGAGTTATTGTTCACATGCATACTTTAAGGACATGTCTGTTTTATTAATCTAGGAATTGCTCTGTTCTCTAGTTTTGAGGCCACTGGTATTGCCATATTATTGAAACACCGTGCTGTTGAATTAAAGAGTACTCGAGTAGTGTGCAGTTTTGGATGCCAAAGTATAAGGAGAATATAAAGCTACTAGAAAGTGTCCAAAGGAGAGCAGTGAAGGTGTGAAGGGCTTTGAGGGGAAGCCATATGAAGAGCAGCTGAGGTCACTCAGTTTGGTCAGTCTGGAGAAGAGGAGACTGAGGAAGGACCTCATTGCAGTCCTACCTACATCTATGTGGGCGTGCAAAAACTTCGAACCGCATTAATTGTTTGGCAGGATGAGAGTCACTGGAGAAAACTGTTGTAAACAATTTAAACAGTTGAGATTTTCTGGCTCACCACACACTTTATCAAATGAACTTCCTAAATGAGAAATGCAGAAATCTTGCCAAGTAATTAGGTCTGTTCTGGTGTGTTAAGTTCAGAAGCCAGTTTCGATGACTCCCTGTTTAACCGGAGGAGAGGCAAGCTCCCACAGAGGACAGTTCATAGCACTAACTTATGCTCTACATGAATATAGGGATACCCACTGACAGTATGACACTGGCAATATGATCCCTAAAACGAAGTAAGGTATATAACATTAGATGGGGCTAGGGTGCCTGCAGTTCCCAGTTTAACCCGAAAATATTCAGTTTAGAAAAATGCTTAAAAATGCTGACAAAAGCTTGATAAAAGGGCAAATCCTGCCCCATTCAGGAGAAGTACTTTATGTTGTAATTTATATTGGAAATCTCTTTGACAGTCTGCACTGGACAGTTAACTGTGCAGTTACACTTGTTTTTTATTTCACAATACAAAGGAGGCTTAAACACAGGAAGTCTTATTGTCCCTCTGGTGTTAGATTTATGATAGAGGCCTGTACAGACAAATTAGATGTCCTGTGCAAAAACTCCCAGATCTCCAATCAGGGAGACAGCTCACAAAAATAATAGCTTGTCATTTTTCTCAGTTACAAATGAAACTGTATAAGATACAGCCTCCTATGTGTAACATAAGGTAGCTACAGTCAATATAATTTGTAAATAATGGTTTACGCATGACAGAAATGTTTATATGTAAGTAATTAAAATGCTTGCATGTGTCAGGGTATAAAACATCAGCTTTACAAACTATAATCTTTAAGTCAAAACACATAATTTGTATACATTGTTAGAAACAGCTCATGATTGCAAAGGTCACTGCTCTGTGCAGTCATGCCTGGATATTGTTCCAGTGGAAAATATAATTACTATTAATAAATATTTATGTATTTTAGCTCTCTCCATAAGATGAAGCAACTGGAAACTTCTCAGCAGCACATGACCAGTCAGTTGTTTGTAGATCCTCAGCAGACCAAAGGGGTGTTTATTAAATAATTGCCCTAGCTCTACTGCTATCAGCAGGGTGTTGTAAATGTTCTGCGGTAACTTTTAATAATCTAGGTCAAGTATTAATTACTGAATTCCCAGTCTCTCTAGTTTAGACTGTTTCCCGTCCTTGCACCCTGAGTATTAAAAAAAATCAGTTCAATAATTCACTGACTTTTGTACAATTTTGCACTAACTTGACGCTGGTACATCAATTAAAAAAATCTGATGAAAGCATTTGTGTAATAGACAAAAGCAATATAGAGAGTCAGCATATCCAAATAAGGAGATAACTCAGTGAGTTGATAAGTAGTTTTAATTGAATGGAAACATATGAGAAGAACCCTGAGTAAAAACAAGGTCATCCTGTGCCTAGATAGATTTCCAGGAAAACAGTTATTTAACTTCTGTGGGATTTAATTTCAATTAAATCTACTGAAAGCTGCATAAATATTTGTGCCACCCAGGAGAGTGTGATTGTGATAGCAGTTCATGTCCTGATGCATAGTCAATGCTTTCATACCCTCCTTTGAACTTTACCATAAACTCAGTAGTGTCCTGGGGGCCTGCTCTTACCAAAAAGAAACTCCAGTTTTCTTAGCAAACAGCAAATGATAAGGCACTGGGGGGACACCTAGTCCAGAAAAGCTATGGGATATCACTAGGATTTATGGTAAATAGCCAACTAAGAGTCAGTTGTAGACCCACTTAAATTATCTGGTTCAAATATTTATTCTGCACCTTGATGATCTCACAGTTGCTTCTTCCCTACTGTGGCTAGATTTTTAATCTGAAAAAGGGTAGTCATAATTAGCACTGCAAATAATTCATGTGCATTCATTTTAAGGGTTAGGAGATATAACATGAATGAAGAGCAGGGATTCTGGCAATATGGAAATCATTCTCAAGTGTGTCTCGGTGGATAATCCATCTTTCATAGGGTCATTAAAAAGTCTGGGAGAAAGGTTGTGGGAATTTATTGGGATCAACTCATGATAAAAACTTTTTTTGGTCTAGCTAAAATGGAAAACTGAAGGATTTCATTACAGATCAGAGGTTTCATTTGACCTGGAGCAGATATTTTGGCTGGCAGGTATTTATTAAAATAAAGAGAATTAACAGCACATCTGTGGAATACTAGTAAATTCTGTTTTGTCAGTTTATCCTCTGAAATACTTTTTGGATTAAACTGTCAGGCAAACTTCCTCAGATTTTCTGAATAGTTCCATAACAAACAAAAAGCATTTTAAAAGTGAAATTGCTTCATTATTAAACGGTAAGAAGAGTCCTCAGCTCAACTGCTATTCCAAGTAGTTTTGTCGTATCAATGTGCCATTCTTTATGTGTTACTTTTTCTTCCTTCTTTTGAGGAATAATGGACACCATAGGGATTTTTTTTTAAAGCCTCTTCTACTTGTCTAGTTATGTTGGTGTCTTTTTCCTCTTTTCTTCTGCATTTTCTCAAATTGAAGTTAGAAGCTCTTTGCTATTGCAGAGGATGCTAAACTCTTCAAGGTCAAAATGGTAAAATTGAACATTCTCTAGGTCTATATACTCGCAGTGGGACTCCTTTCAATACAAGGGTAAGCCAATTTAAATATATAGTTATCAATAAAATTAAGAAATTTCATCTAAAGTGTTGGTTGGATTTAGGGATTGGACAAGATTATCTCCATCAGTTCCTCCCAAGCTCAACCGTTTTGTGATTCTGTTTAGTTACAAACCCGCAAGCATTTAAGTACTAGTGCTTACTTTAAAATTAAAACTATAGAAATTAAATTTCTTTGCAACTTATCACAGAGATACGGTTGACTATTCGGAAATCACTGTGTTGTAAACTATTGGGTTATGCTATGTTTTTCAATCTCAGACATTCCTATTACTCTCCTGCGAAATACAGTGCTGTGACCTTTCCCAGAGATTAAGGATCATACTAGGGATCTTAAATGCCAGTAATGTTCACAGTAGTTAAATGGGAGTAGATAGATCCACAGGGATCTAAGAGAGTCTGCAGAGAAAAATTATGTGCCATATCTGGCATATGGACTTAATGGAAGTCTAGTTTTTCTTTTAAGACTTGTGGCTGTGTGGCTGGCACACTTCAAGTTAGGAGTTCCTTTAGTTGCAGAACCATTCATTTACTGTTTATTTAAATCAATTCAACCAGTATCTAAATAAACTGAGCTTAATGTAGCTTGTTAGATGTAAAGCAACAGGTAAACTATTTTAAAAATTTGAATTACCTGCTGGTTAAAGTATTTGTAAAGCTTTTTGTGATATAGTATATTTTGACCTTTTCTGGTTATATTTTTTGTGGTACACCTGTGAAGTGCTAGGCAACTTTAGACACCATAGCTTCAATTCAGATTACTGAAATCCAGCTCCCTGCACTGACTTCACTGAGACCATAGATATCTTGGGGTTTAAATTGATTGTATTCCTTGCCTTCAGGTCTTCATAAAAACACTATATGTTTTCCACAAACTGCAACTAAAAATATCACTGAGACATTTTCTTCTGTTTCTGGCAGGCATATCTTGATCTTTGCACATTTCACCTAATAATCTCAAATCAAATGTTCCAGAATGAAAATGAGGTGGTATGGTGGGTTAACTGTGGTTAAGGGCCAGAGTCCCAACAAAATGCTCTCTCTCTCTCCCTCTTCTCAGCCGAACAGGGAGAGAAAATAGGATAAGAAAGCTCATGCATAGAGGTTAAGACAGGGAGATTGCTTACCCATTACTGGCACTGGCAAAACAGACTAATCTTGGGGAAAATTAATTTTATTTATTAATTAATTAATTAATTATGGCAATTAATATATTGAGAAATAAAGAAAAAAAATTAAAATACTTTTTCTTCATCCTTTCCTAGGCTCAATTTTAGTCTTTTTCTTGTGATTTCTCTATCACTACCTGAGTGCATGAGGGAATGTCAGAGGGTGTGGTCAGTATGTAACAGTTCCTCTCTGCCACTATTCTCTCACACTTTTTCCTGCTCTGGCATAACCTTCAGGAAAAATTCTCTCTAGTTTGGGCTCTCCATGGGCTGCAGTTTCTGCCAGGAGAACATGTTCAGCATTGGTTTTTCATGGGCTGTAAGGATATTTGCTGTGTCATGAAGCACCTCATCCTTTTCTGACCTAGGTGCTCCCTCCTCCTCTGTTCATTCCATATTTTTTCCCCCTTTCTTGCATATGTTTCCACAGAAGCATCACCTGCTTGGTTGATGGGCTGTGGTGGGTCCACTGTAGAGCCAGCTGGACCATGCTGTGCCTTGCTCATGGAGCCCCAACCACTTTCCAGAGGGGTCATTCCTGCAATGCACCTGCTACCAAAATCTCACCACTTTTACCCAAAATCCTAAAATGCACTGTATTATAGAAAACATTGAAGAATAAAACATAAAGTCAATAGGTAGGTGGAAAATCACTAGGACAATTTTTCATGTGCATAAGGATTGAATTTGGCCTTTAGAATATGACCTTCTCAAAAAGATGCAGCTGATGTATTATGCCCACCATGCATAGCAGTGAAATGATTTCTTATGACCATATTTTGTTAAATTCTTAGTTAAAAATATGTAATAGATTTTGCATCTAGAGTGTTAATGGTTTTGTGTGTTGCTTTTGATTCCATGACTTCTTCCCAAGTACCTGGCATGGATTATTTGGATGTGAAAAGTGCTATGGGATATCACTGTCATCAGCTTAAAAATAAGTATTTTGATGGTTTTTGGTACAATAATACAAAACTAACTGATATTACATTTGATGCCATTTTTTTAAAGTATATTTAAAGGAAACTATTAACAGGAAATAATTTGAGATTTCAGATTTCAGAAGGATCTGAAAAGAGTGACTGCCTGAGGCTTATTCAGGCTGCAGTCCTTATAAACTAAAAGTTTCATGGGGACCACTTACTGATGTCTTGAATGCTAAAGGAATCTGTGGATCTTAAATTTTTATTACAAATTAATGCAAGATTTTCAAAAACCTTTCACCATTTACAATTTCAGTAGTTCTTGGAAGATGTACTAAGACCAACCCTGCTGTCTTAGTTTAGGGCAAATTAGGGAGGAAAACTCTGAATGGGGATTTCCCCAGGGAAATGCCCCTCCCCACCAACCGGTCCGGGAAAGGGAAAAAATTTCTTTGGAGAGAAGTGGAAAAAGCTGTTTATTTAACAGAAAATTGAATAATATTAAATAATAAAACCTCTTGCTGTTCGATGGGATGGCAAATCTAGGAAGAAAAGTCCTTGTTATGTGGTGTAGCTCGGCTCGCTCAGTTTCTTATCAGTCCCTCCAGCGCTGGAAAGTGCCGAGGCCCAGGCCCCGGTGGGCCACAGGCGTGAGCTTCCGGGGTTTGGCTGGGTGTTCAGTCCAGAGCAGGCTTGCACAGATCCAAGAAAAAGGAAAAAAACAAAGGTCCGGGGAATTCCTCTGCCTCAGCTAGCTAAAACTAACTAAAAGCCAGGGAGAAGCTCTGTCCCGCTGTCTGTCTGTGCTGCAGACAACACAGTCCAGGAGCGAGATGTGTGGGAGTTATATTTTCTTTAACACAAACTGCGGCTTCTTTTTCCCCCTCTTTTGCTCTCAGAGCCAGTCTTAAAGGTACAGAACTTAATATATAACATAAACCAGACGATTTGGGATACCAGTATCATAAAGTCACCCCAGGACATTCCACCCCTTATCCCCATATCGTCAACTTATTATCAAAATTAATATATATATTTTTTAACTCTACAACACATACATTATACAGACAAGGGAATTAATTCACGATCTTCACTCAACCATCAGATCTCCCTGAGGTACACATTGTGTTGTTCCATCTTTCCGCATTATCCACTATGTGCAACCCGGTCCCTGAGCAAAAACAACCCCACGAATGGGTTTGTTTGCACTCGAAGTAGAATTGATCCAAACTGTCTTTCCTAACAAACCTCTGAGATGTACCGCTGGGACTTTGTCTCCGTCTACTATATACAGGGCCTCGGATTGGGCTGGGCCTGCTCGGTTGGTGGAACCTCGGGTGTTAACTATCCAGGTGGCCTTTGCTAGATGCTGCTCCCAATTTTTGAAAGATCCCCCACCCAATGCTTTCAAGGTAGTCTTTAACAGTCCATTGTACCTCTCCACTTTCCCTGCAGCAGGTGCATGGTAGGGGATATGGTGCACCCACTCAATGCCATGTTCCCTAGCCCAGCTGTTTATAAGGTTATTCTTGAAATGAGTCCCATTGTCTGACTCAATCCTCTCAGGGGTGCCATGCCTCCAAAGGACCTGCTTCTCAAGTCCCAGGATGGTGTTCCGGGCTGTAGCATGAGGCACAGGGTAGGTTTCCAACCATCCAGTGGTGGCTTCTACCATCGTGAGCACGTAGCGCTTGCCTTGGCGGGTTTGGGGCAGTGTGATGTAGTCAATTTGCCAGGCCTCCCCATACTTGTATCTGGACCACCGCTCACCGTACCAGAGGGGCTTCAACCGCTTGGCCTGCTTGATCATGGCACATGTCTCACAGTCATGGATAACTTGGGAAATACTGTCCATGGTTAGATCCACCCCTCGGTCTCGTGCCCACTTATAGGTGGCATCTCTACCCTGATGACCTGAGGCATCATGGGCCCATCGAGCTAGGAACAACTCTCCCTTGTGTTGCCAATCTAAGTCTATCTTTGACACCTCTATCTTTGCAGCCTGATCCACCTGCTCATTGTTTTGGTGCTCTTCATTAGCCCTACTCTTGGGGACATGGGCATCTACATGACGGACCCTCACACAGTTTCTCTACCCTGGTGGCAATGTCTTTCCACTCATCAGCAGCCCAGATTGGCTTTCCTCTGCGTTGTCAGTTGGCTCTTTTCCACCTTTCCAGCCATCCCCACAGAGCATTGGCTACCATCCATGAATCAGTGTAGAGATAGAGTTTTGGCCACTTCTCTCTTTCAGCAATGTCCAGGGCCAGTTGAACAGCTTTGAGTTCAGCAAGTTGGCTTGATCCACTTTCTCCTTCAGTGGCCTCTGCGACCTGTCGTGTGGGGCTCCATACGGCTGCTTTCCACTTCCGGTTCATCCCTACGATGCGACAGGAACCATCAGTGAACAGAGCGTAGCGTGTTTCTTCTGCTGGAAGTTGGTTATATGGTGGAGCTTCTTCAGCCCGTGTCACTTGTTCCTGCTCCTCTTCATCAGTGAGATCAAAGTTTTCACCTTCAGGCCAGTTTGTAATTATCTCCAAAATCCCAGGGCGATTTGGGTTTCCAATACGGGCGCGCTGCGTGATGAGGGCGATCCACTTGCTCCATGTAGCGTCGGTGGCGTGGTGGGTAGAGGGAACCTTTCCTTTAAACATCCACCCCAGCACTGGCAGTCGGGGTGCCAGGAGGAGTTGTGCTTCTGTGCCAATCACTTCTGAGGCAGCTTGAACTCTTTCATAGGCAGCTAAGATTTCTTTCTCTGTGGGAGTGTAATTGGCTTCGGACCCTCTGTAGCTTCGGCTCCAGAATCCCAGTGGTCGGCCTCGAGTCTCCCCAGGCACTTTCTGCCAAAGGCTCCAGGACAGACCATGGCTCCCGGCTGCAGAGTAGAGCACGTTCTTCACATCTGGTCCTGTCCTGACTGGGCCAAGGGCTACTGCATGAGCGATCTCCTGCTTAATCTGAGCAAAGGCTTGTTGTTGTTCAGGGCCCCACTGGAAAGTGTTCTTTTTGCGGGTGACCAGGTAAAGAGGGCTCACAATCTGACTGTACTCAGGAATGTGCATCTTCCAAAAACCTATGGCACCTAGGAAAGCTTGTGTTTCCTTCTTGTTGGCTGGTGGAGACATTGCTGTGATCTTGTTGATGACATCAGTAGGGATCTGACGCCGTCCATCTTGCCACTTTACCCCCAGAAACTGAATCTCACGAGCTGGTCCCTTAACTTTGCTCTTCTTGATGGCAAAACCGGCTTTCAGGAGAACTTGGATGATTTTCTCTCCTTTCTTAAAGACCTCTTCAGCCGTCTTTCCCCAAACAATGATGTCATCAATGTACTGCAGATGTTCTGGAGCCTCACTTTTTTCCAGTGCAGCCTGGATCAGTCCATGGCAGATGGTGGGGCTGTGCTTCCACCCCTGGGGCAGTCGGTTCTAGGTGTACTGCACTCCCCTCCACGTGAAAGCAAACTGAGGCCTACATTCTGCTGCCAGGGGAATGGAGAAAAATGCATTGGCAATGTCAATAGTGGCATACCACTTTGCTGCCTTGGACTCCAGCTCGTACTGGAGCTCCAGCATGTCCGGCACGGCAGCGCTCAGCGGTGGAGTCACTTCATTCAATGCACGATAGTCCACAGTCAATCTCCATTCTCCTTCAGATTTACGCACAGGCCAGATGGGGCTGTTGAAGGGTGAGTGGGTTTTGCTGACCACCCCTTGGCTCTCCAGCTCTCGGATCATCTTGTGGATGGGGATCACAGCATCTCGAGTTGTTCTATACTGCCGGCGGTGCACCGTCGAGGTGGCAATTGGTACTCGCTGTTCTTCCGCTTTCAGGAGTCCTACTGCAGATGGGTTCTCTGACAGTCCAGGCAAGGTGTTCAGTTGCTGGACACCCTCTGTCTCTACAGCTGCTATCCCAAATGCCCACCTAAGCCCCTTTGGGTCCTTAAAATACCCACTTCGGAGGTAGTCTATGCCCAAAATGCACGGGGCCTCTGGGCCAGTCACAATGGGGTGTTTCTTCCACTCATTTCCAGTCAGGCTCACATCAGCTTCCACTAAAGTAAAGTCCTGTGATCCCCCTGTCACACCAGCAATAGAAACAGATTCTGCCCCTACATATTTTGATGGGATTAGGGTGCACTGGGCACCAGTGTCAACCAAGGCCTCATATTTTCGTGGTTCAGATGTGCCAGGCCAACGAATCCACACAGTCCAAAAGACACGGTTTTCCCTAGCCTCTACCTGGCTAGAGGCAGGGCCCCTCTAAGCCTGGTTATCCTTCTTTCCTTGGGTATATATCTTGGAGGTTCCTTCAAGAGAATCAGACATGTCATCATCATACTTGTCAGTTTGACTACAGGCTACTGGAGCGGCTTTCTTTTTGGTGGAGTATCCCCCCTGAGTCTTGCTGTCTTCTAATTCACGCACCCGTTGTGCCAGAGCACCAGTAGATTTTCCATCCCATCTTTTCATGTTTTCTCCACAGTCACGTAGGAAAAACCACAGCTCAGCTCGTAGCTTTTTCTCTCTATCTGGGGAATTTCTGCGTTGAGTCCCGGGGCTCTTGGACTGTACTGCCGAGACTGGAAGAAGATCTTCCTTGAGTTTCTTGAAATTCTCTTCCATTTTGTCTTGGAAGTTTTGCATATCTGTTCTCACAGCTGCAATTGTTGCCTGCATGGGGCCATGCACGGTATCTGCATATGTTCGAAGTTTCTTCGCCATATCCAGCACAGTCTCCTCTCGGTCATCCCGCTTCATTGTTGCTAAAGCAGAAGCGTATTCTTGTGGCCTAAGTCGAACAAGTTTTCGCCACATCACAGATGTACATGGCACCAAATCTGGATTTCTAGTACCTAAGTCACCCACGAAGACAATCTCTACTATTGCCATTTCTCTCAAGCGCTGAATCCCTTGTTCTATGGTTTTCCAACGAGTTTGCTGTATATAGAGATCATCTGCACACAGATAGCTTTGTACCACACTTCTTAGGACCCGTTCCCAGAGACTGTAAGGGTCAGCCCCCCTCATCACTTCTTGATCGATAACCGGATCATGTGACAGGGATCCCGGATGCCTCGCTTCAGTGCCATCTAGAACTGTAGCCTCACCTGCAGCATCCCACAGACGGACTAACCAACTAATTATAGATTCATCAGGTCGTCGAGTGTAATCTTTTCTCAGGCCACGAAGGTCCTTCAGGGAGAAAGGTTCACCAGTGCCTTCTGATTTTTGATCAGTTGCTGGTCTTGAGGGTCCTTCCCCCGCATCGCCATTATCATCATCTACTGGCCGATCGGTTTTGGTTTTGAATTTCATACCTCTCGTGGTAGGAGCAACAGACACTGGCTTAGGTTCACTGTCTGGTTTGGCTGCTGGCTTAGGCTCACTGTCTGGTTTGGCTGCTGGCTTAGGCTCACTGTCTGGTTTGGCTGCTGGCTTAGGCTCACTGTCTGGTTTGGCTGCTGACTTGGCTGCAGCCTGAGTGACTGGGGTAGCTGCTGATTTATCTGCCTGCCCTACAGTATCTAGCAGCGTGCGATAAGCATACACTAGGGCCCAGCTTATTGCAATGAAATTTTTCTTCTTAGAATCATCACAGCAATTCTCTTCCAGATATTTCCCTACTTCATCTGGGTTCTGAATTTGTTCACGTGAAAATTCCCAGGCTGGGGAATCAGAAAATTCCTCCAGAGTTCGGCCAATTCTCTCCCATTCTCTACTCCACTCAGGATTTTTCACACCTGAGCCTACTTCTGGGACAGGGGTTTCATTGGCTCCTCTGGATATCTCAGCCCTCACTCTAGAGAAGTTACAGGCCGTATAGAGGAAGCTTAACAGCTGAACTACCAGGAAAGTGGTATCCTTAACACTCAGGGGAAACTGGATATTCTCAAAGAGGGACATAACAGATTCAAAGGAGAAAAAGGAAAGAAAAGGCTGAAAAGCCTCATCCCCTGCTCTTCCTCTAACAAACTGGGTACAATTATCAATAAACTCCCAAAATGTGCTACTGGGACTGGGAGGCAGGGTTGGGCGAAGAAACCATAAGCCAAACATACCTGACAGAAACTTCAGTAGTTCTATAAACTTCCTACAAATAATTATCACCAAGCCCAGCACAATAACCATTCTAATCCATGCCCCTCTATTGTGAAAGAGGGAAAAGACAAGTATTAAAACCTCAAAAAATTCTAGGGACCAGATTGACATGAAGGCTTCCACCCCGAGAGATATTATGTATCCAAACAACATGGCTACTGACTGCTTTATCTTAACACAGAATAAATACAACCAAAAATACAACCAACAATTAGTACAGGTTTTTCCACTTTCTCTCGCCCCGCACTGGGCGCCAAAAGCTGTATCTGTCTTAGTTTAGGGCAAATTAGGGAGGAAAACTCTGAATGGGGATTTCCCCAGGGAAATGCCCCTCCCCACCAACCGGTCCGGGAAAGGGAAAAAATTTCTTTGGAGAGAAGTGGAAAAAGCTGTTTATTTAACAGAAAATTGAATAATATTAAATAATAAAACCTCTTGCTGTTCGATGGGATGGCAAATCTAGGAAGAAAAGTCCTTGTTATGTGGTGTAGCTCGGCTCGCTCAGTTTCTTATCAGTCCCTCCAGCGCTGGAAAGTGCCGAGGCCCAGGCCCCGGTGGGCCACAGGCGTGAGCTCCCGGGGTTTGGCTGGGTGTTCAGTCCAGAGCAGGCTTGCACAGATCCAAGAAAAAGGAAAAAAACAAAGGTCCAGGGAACTCCTCTGCCTCAGCTAGCTAAAACTAACTAAAAGCCAGGGAGAAGCTCTGTCCCGCTGTCTGTCTGTGCTGCAGACAACACAGTCCAGGAGCGAGATGTGTGGGAGTGATGTTTTCTTTAACACAAACTGCGGCTTCTTTTTCCCTCTCTCTTGCTCTCAGAGCCAGTCTTAAAGGTACAGAACTTAATATATAACATAAACCAGACGATTGGGGATACCAGTATCATAAAGTCACCCCAGGACACCTGCTCACATCTGTATATTTCAAAATACAACTTCTACATATTGCAAACAACAGGCCCTGATGTGTCTTTCTGAGCACTATTATTTGTACAGAAGGCTTGTGCACCTGAAGTTACACTTCACTGTGAAAAAGCATTTGAAAAAAAACCAAATAACTTAAGCTAAAATATTTTAGAATCATGCTGAGAACGCACTGGAGTTCCATGCACATTGCACAGGACTGTGAAATTTTTCAATCTTTCTAAATATGCATAATTTTTTTTTTCCTATTAATGATTTGTTTAATGGTGTACACCAGGAGCTTTATGTACAAAATATATTGCCAGGTCAGGAAGGTGAGACAGACATGAGATAGGCTGATGTGTGAATACACATGTTGTGTGTTACATATGCCACATAAGGGCTGCATGCTTTTTTAAAGTTTGTTTCCCAAGGACAGCACACTTATATTTTAAAAATGAAACCTGATGACCTGTATGGATTTGGGCAGGCTTAATATGTAGCAATATGTTCCCAAGCTGTTTCACACTCCATTCTTTCTTTTACCTAATATAAGAAGTTTCAATGTTTTGGTGTGAGTCTTAGCTACCTGCTTTCTGCTTGACATTCAGAAACGGATTAATAAAAGATACTGACTATGAAATTCTTAGTAGACTCAAGTGGATACAGCAGTGCATTCGCTGTGAAAAGTAGTGAAAAGAGACTTGTTTCAAGTGTTAAGTAATGGTAATTCTTGCTCAATGACCTTGGACATTCATTCACTCCCCAGAGATTGTTGGGACTATCTTTAGCTCTTCAGAAGTGAGATATCAACACCTTACTTGGCACTTGGTGCAGCAGGAAAAGAGATTCCCTGTTAGCAGAAATTTTCAGAAATCAATTAAGTTCATGGAGCTACAGCAGCTTCTATCAGCAGGAGATCAGTTCTGAAACAGCTATGAGAAAGTGAGAGCAGCTGCAGTTAGTCTGAGAAAAGGTCTGTGCGTCTCCAGCTGTGGCCAATACCACATGCATATGGATTCATGTAAGAATGCAGGCACGCATCAATGCTGTCCTGCCCACCAACCCAGTATACTGCAATTTGCACTCATTTCCTGAGCTAGAGAATGTCTCTGTTACAGTCCAGGCAAAAGAATGAAATGTTGAACAGATTAGAAAATAGACAGTTTTATATAAAAGGTGATTTACTTATATAATTAATTGGTAGTTAATGCTAGAGATTATGAAACAGTAACAAATGGGCCAGTACAGCTAGAGTGAGCATGGGAAGAGACAGATGAAGAAACAGAATTCATACATTCATGAAGGACATGATAGCAGTGGAGGACTGAAAGATAGTGTTGGATCTAATCTCTGGCCGTTCCAAATTTCAAACAATTGTAGATCTCAGAAATTTTGCAATGGTGGAGAGGCTAATTTTTCACATGGCCAAGTGCAATAGGGTTTTAAATACACTGCTGAGTCAAATCAATGACTTGCAACCTGTAGAGAGATGCTATGGCAAAAATCACCACTGCCTGATTTTGTGTGATTAACTTGATAGATGAGCATTATTTAAATACAGATTAGCATTTTTAGAGTTTATGATGTGTTCTTGCTGTGTCTGTAAACTTGTATAACTTTGTGTAGGTCAAAGTCTTCATTTAAGATACATTTTAAACAGCACTAAGTTAAGGTCCACATTTTTAATAACTTTTTTTCTCCTAATGCTAATGTAAAGTGATAGCTTTTTTATTCATAAGTTATCTTAGAGCTATAAAGTTAATAGTTGCTTTGTACTACACCATTTGCATTAAATCTGAGGCAGCATGAAACCCTGCTAAATATTAAAGAGTTTGAGATGGAAGCAGAAAATTTACATTGTTAGTCAACACTTGGTTTATTAGGACCTAGCAGCCTGGCTTACATTAGAAATGGGGAGAAAATATATGTTCCCAACAGAAACAGGGAAGGAAGGAACATATTCAATTAAAGGAAATTTATGTAGGTATATAAATCACATTAATCACACTCAGAAGACCTTGCATTTATCTATTATATATGAACTTCTTGCAAGGGTTTATTATTTTGGAGTTTTATAGCTTTTTGTTACACCAAGAATTCAAAAGACATTCAAGGGAAGTTAAAATTTGGTATCCTGGATAAAATACAAAATTAGGTTAAGGTTTTCCAAAGTCTTTGTTGAAATTCAGAATTACTTTTGAAAAGCCATTGAAACCAAGTGAATAATAATGAATAATAAAAAAATCCTAGATTCTATTAGATTCAAGATTCATATACTGCTACTAATGTTTAAAGATCTTAGAGCACATGATGAAATTCTGAGATTTTACTGTTTAGGGTTTTAAAATTACAATTATTTTTCAAACAATTACTTGCAATACCAAAACTCAGCATGATTTTCTCATTCTTCTCCTGGGCTTTGATGCACAAAGATAATGTCACTCTCCATTTTTCGAGGATAAAAGTGAGGAAACATGAAAAAATCAGTTGCTAGAAACTGAACTTACGTTGAGAGAGATAACCAACTTAAACTGAGTTTTATTAATTTCTGTAAATAAAATTTCATTATTTGAGTATTATAGCTGTTTCACTTTATGTATGTTTATCCTGACATTAGAGTAGGGAGTGTTTTCTTATTTAGAAAATTGACATATGAGAATTTTAACTGCGATCAAGTGGGATATTTCCGGAGAGATTCTGAAGCACCTGGAATGAGGATTTGTGTATCTTCTCCATTTAGGCTATCTCAAACACAGTGTGTTTGCTGTAATATGCATAAAAACACATACATTTACCTGCACACCCATAAACACAAACTCCTTCTTCTCTCAAGGTGAAACTGGTGGTCTTCCAAATCTTGTTCACTGTTCTACATCTGAACTTTTCTCTCTACAAAAGACACTGTTGCAATTCCAACTTTTTAAAAGCTTTTCGGCCCTCATAAAAGGATATTGATGTGTCCAGGGCTATATTGTCAATCCAAGCAAAAGAGAGTAAGACTTCCTTTCTTTTGAGAATAAGAAAACATGGAGAACTGTGTTTATTTGAAGACAAATGGATATAAATGAAATTATAAGGACTAAGACAGATGTTTTAAGATATCTAAAAGCCAGCAGCTCTGTGAAGGGAAGGTATGGTGCTGGGTTGATGGTTGGACTCGATCTTTTAGGCTGAGTCAAGAAAAAGACTGCAGTCCAAGTTTTGGTTTTCAGTTAGTGATCTGTTGAAACGTCAGTGTCCCCTTCCTTTAACTTGGTTGCTCTTCGATGATCGCTGTGTGGTTTTTTTTTTCCTTGTAACTATGCCAATGGCCTCCTCTGCATCCTTATGATTTTTCAGTCCTGAAAATTAGAGCTAAATTTGATTCAGGGAATTGCATGAAAGGTACTGGATCTATCCTTTCTTCTTTCATAATCAGAAAGAGTCAAGTTTGAAATAAATCTTTTTAAGAAAGGGAACTGCCAATCATCAAAGGTAAACCTGTTAAAGCAACCAGATATAATGTACACAGTGCCCATATACTATAAGATAAGGAATTTCTTTTTAAGAAGTCTCCATTAAATTGAAAAGTGTCAGTAATTGAAGGGAAAGCAAGAAAAGAAGAATCTTTTAGCTAATAAGGTCAAGTGTATCTTCTGGAAAGATGCAAAATATACAGTTAGATGAGTTATGTGACTAACATGGTCATGAAGAAGATAATTTTTCAGCATAAATAAGGGGTTTTTTTCACATTATTTTATTACTACGTGTGAACGCTTACTCTGTGTTCATCGTGTGCATTCATTATGACTGCTTTGGCTATCATTTTTTAACTTGACTTAATATATTTATTCCCCAAGCTTGTGGGTGTTGTATTACTTTTTGGGTGCCTCTTATTTTTCAGAACATTAAAATGAAGTGTGTATAGGACAATACTCTCACATGGTTTTCATGCTCAATTTGTTGTGCACTATATTTTATAGCCAAAGATAAAGGAATTTCTGGCATCTCAAAAAGTGAATTTGTGAAGGGAATAGGGGGCTTTCTTTGAAATATGTGACTTTCACCTATATCCACATAGCACTTTCTGTAAAAAAAAAAATTGCAAAATATCTACATGATTAAGTGTCTGAAGTCAACAAGCCTGAGAACATTTAATCTCAGTAGAATTTTCCCTACCTGTGTGACTTCAAATTCATGTTATATTAATCACACTCTCTATGTTAACATACTTCACGGAACTGCAATGTTTTTTGATGATGAATCCTTCAAATGGGACTCTGTATGACCGTCATAGAGCTTATGCCAGTGTAAGATTGATGTTGATTCTTTCAGCACATGTAACCCTTGGGCAGTAGACTTGCCCTCTTTTTTTGACAGTTACTAATTCATCCAAAGCAAATTTTCTCCATCATTCTGCCTTTAAAGCAGAGGCAACTCATGAATGTAAGGGTCCTTTTTTCATTTTCTTCTCATAAAAGGCATAGTATATAAATTAATAATTGGTAGAAAAGATACTGCTTCAAGCCTGTAAACAGAAGGCACTGTACTTGTGGGAACAAGAAACTTATATAGTCTGCTGTAGAATAATGTAATTTTTCTGATCAGGATAATATATAGAGGATAGTTTTTTTTAATATTTTTCATTTAAGGGGAAAAAACAATAAAGGCATGTTAAAAATAGCACATATGATTGCAGCAACCACAAAGTTCATACACCTGCATTATCCTTGCAATGGCTAAAGAATTTTTGTGTCACCACCCATTAAGGCAAATTGAAGTTGAAAGAGTAAATTCCCATATGGAGGACTTATAAAGCTATGCCATTTCTGCTTTCTCAGTCTTGGGCATCAGTTCACGTCTTCAGTCTTTCCTTTGCTCTCCAATCTCATTAGCTTGATTGCTCGTCCTTCCTTCAGCCTTCTAAGAAGAAATGTAAGGGTTTTTTTCACAGAAACTCATATCTAAGAAAGATAAAGACTTTGAACTTGAAGAAAAAAAAATTGCCTGAAAAGATTTTCAGAAAGAACCTTTTTTTTAAGATTATTTGAAACAAGCTGGGTTTTTTCTTACCCTTTAAAACAGCAGGACAATTTTGTAGTTTTCAGAGATGAGCTCATATCAAGTTTCATTTTCACAGTGTGCATATGTTACATTGTGTGTGCGTGTGCCTGCACACGAGTAGTGTTCCTATATATGAGCACATTGCCTCAAGTAATAATCATCTGTGGATTACCATGATGGTGATAACAAGCACAGAATTGCTTTCATGGGTACAATAAAGAATGGCATAATAGATTTTTATCTGCAATATTTTTTTTTAAAAAAAACCTGTCTTAAAGCATATTTGTTAATTAAGTGCTGTCTGTACTGTTCGGAAATATCTTTGTTCCTTGAGTAAAACAGTATTGAAATTCAGGGTTTGTGTGATACATACATGCATTTAGTCACTGCTAACTAGCGTTCATTTCAATTAACATCAAACGCAAATTTCTTTCTCTAAAAGAAAACATAGGTATTTTTCAAAACTATGTTACTTCATTATGAGTAAGGTTAGCAGCAGAAAGGTGCAAAAGTAGCAAGCCAGGAAAGTGGCCATGAATTCAATCATGAGAAAGCATTGGCTCCAGAGGCAAAGTAATTCAAAATATGTTTTTTACTGACTGAAAATAGACAAAAATCACAGGATTCTGATTCACTGTTTTGTTTTCCCCTTTATCTGAAAGATGAAAGCAAGATGCAAGGAGTTGTTGGGGTTCTTTTCTATGATTAGTGTTGGTGAATTGTATTACACAGAGACAAGCTTATACACATCTATATCTTTTTTTAATACTCAAATATTTATTCCTACTGCTTTTGTTTTGATGTGTGATCCTTAGAGGTCTCCATGACACGCAGAAAATACTAAATGAGAGTATGTTATTGTTGCACTTATTATATCAAATCAAGGCACCTCTGAAAAGCAGATATTTGGCTTTGCAGAGCCTTGCATTTTTCTTAGAAAAGAAAGAATTTTTTCAAAATATTGATTTCTTTGCATTTTATTTCATTCAAAATCTCCCACTTAGAAACACTGGCAGTTATTAAAAGCAGTATATCCTTCCTGTCAGAATAATTTTGCCCAACAGATACTCCAGTTACAAAACTCCTTCATGCTTGAAACATTATGATATATTTCAGTTTCCTAAAGGATCCCAAAGTGCTTCTTATGTCATACTTTGCTTTGAATTACTAGCGCAGCCATCACTGTGGTGCAGTATTGTCAATAGTAATATTGCAAATCATTTAAGTAGAAGGAGATAGGAAAGTAACCTTTGGCTGGCTATAAGTGAAAGCGGGTTTTTTTTCCATTTTCTTTCATGACAAACTTTAGATATAACATTCCTTGGCTGTTTTGCTTGGTGCTTTACAAACATGGAAACAAAAGAAAGCCTGATATCAAGAATACTTCTAGTCTAACTTGGTGAACTGTACTAGCGGTTGTACCACTTGATGGCACTTTGAGATGTAATTTAGTGGTGAACAAGGTGGGCTGGTTGGACTCAATTATCTTCAAGTTCTTTTTCAACCTTAATGATTCTGTGATTTTAATGAAGACACAGAATTTAACTATTTATTTCTGCTACATGCACTGTTTTTTCAGTAGAAAGTAAACACTTGAAGAGGCATCCATGGATTTTCACTTAAAGATCATGCAGTGAGATGTCCTCAGCAATATCACATGCAAAAAATTTGGACCTGAACAGTTGCTCTTGTTTTATAATCCTGCATATTTATGTTTAATAATCCTTGCATGCTGGGATTTTGTTGCCATAGAAATATGAGCTTTTGGTTTTGAAAAATTATGCAGATTTTTTTTCTTGTTTAAATATTCATGAAGGAGTACAGAGAAGGGAGGGGAAGGGTTGGTTCTTGTGTTTTAATGGAACTGGACTTTGACATGAATGTTCTAATTAGTCATTCATTCTACTATTACAGGAAGTCATTTATTGATATTACTACTGTAATTACAATTTGCCCCTTTGGAACCACAGACCATGGAAGTGGGAGACTAACATTTAATCAGTAAAATTAAGAATTACTTTCAATTATGAGATTGTTGACAGCTACAAGACCAGCAGTAAACAGTTTTTATTTGGAAAGTTTTGATGAGGATATGTTACTTAGAAACATGTCTCAGAGTTGATGCTCAAATAGCCAATTTGATTACAATATCACTAGTAGTCTGAAACATCTTCACAGCTGGATAAAATGTGATTCTTGATTCTTGGTGATTCCAAGTGATTCTTGGTTTTTTTACCCTGATTTACACCATTTACCACTCTGGCCTGCTAAATTGGTACTTATAGCAATCAGAGCAGCAGTTCCAGCAGCTGTTGAGTTTGTATTAACTGGTTTGTTCGGTTTTGTTTTTTTCTTTTCCTTCAGTTTAACTGTGTTGAGTCAGGGGAAAATGTCTGCAGCTATGACATACAAGGTTAATTTCTTTAAATATCCTTCTATCATGTGTGCTTGACATACAGGGTCACAGCTTCTGGTATATTTTTGCTAGATTGGTAGACTTCCAAAGATTGAGATTTACCTGCCACCACAGTAATAGACACGGGCAATAATTGTACATTAATTAGGTTATCACATCACTACTGGAAGAATATGCCCCTGTTTTGTATTTTTGAGTCGTAGATCTAGTTACAGCAGTTTGGGGAACAGTGGTTGGGAAGGCACAGTCAAGATCATATGGAAAGCAAAGAAAAAGGAAGTGAGTAACTGTATTAATTTTGTGTGCTTTGGTTGCTTTGATTAAGTAACTGTAACAAAGTAATCATATACTTTAAATTTTGTAACAGTTTATCATTAGAAAGTGGTTGACCAGAGAGTTCTGTTTCTCTTCTGGAGTGAGAGGAAATGACAGCTGGGAATTATGGTAGAGATTTGAGAATTTGTAGACTAAATGTCAACATTCATAAATACGTTTCAGGAGACAGTGTATAATCTTACTGTGCAAATTTTTCAATCAGTCACTGATTACATTAATTTTTTCAGTGCTAAGTTCAGAGCAACTACTCAACATAAGTAGGAGTAGCAGCAGAGGGCTCACAGGAGAGCTGATGTTATTCAGTTCCCATCTTCCTTAGGAACTGAGATTTATTCCATTTTTCATTTTATTGTTCCATGATATAATTGAATGTTTATATATATATTATATATTGTATATATATATATATATTAAACACAATGAGCAGTTGTATTTTATTTTGAAATCCAAATAATACAGTGTAGTTCATCCAAGGAGGAAGAGAACTGGCCTTATGAAATGAAAACTTTAATGCAGTATCTCAGTAATAGACTGCACTGAGTTTATGGATATAATTTTGAAAAATATAAGATGCTTATTATTGATTTCTTAAAAATATTTCCCATTTAAATGCTTCTTAGCAGATATATTGAATTAAAGGAATTGTGTGATATTTCAGTTGGTCTAAATTGTTTGTGACAAACTATTTTAAATATGAAGGCCCTGTAAATAGGCATCAGATTGTCATGTTTAGGATGGCAGACATTATCAGTTAATATTGATAATTATCAATATCAATAATTGATATTATCAATATCAAATTATATTTATAATTATAAATTATAAATAATATATATTATGGTATACCACTATACCATAATTACACCTTGAACTTCTGGAGCAAGAAAAAATAGGCACCAGGATCAAAAAGAAAAAAGGTTTAAGTTGTCTGGTTACACTTGATCTTGAATATCAGTATATTCTAGCAAAAGCAAGAGATACTTTGAAGGGATGATTAAGGAAATACTAGATTTTAATGTTTTCCCCTGTTGATGTTCTTTCTTCCCTCATGTTTCCATTGTGTTTGAATCTGAATATGCGGTATATCTCTGATAGGTACTGGGTATTCTTTCTATGACCAAGGGATCAGATGCTGTGAAAGACTTTTGTTAGTTAAGATTAATAAGTGTTCTGGAAGGGCCTCAGTTGCTCAGGGACAGAGTGTGAAATAGGGAAGAGACATGATCAAGGTACATAAGAAATACAATTTGGCAGAGTTTTCTTTGCCCCTTATGAGTTGTGCTTACTCTTTGGACAGGTGTTATTTGTCTCCTAAGCACAAAACTTTGACTTAGGGGGGAAAAAACTAAACCCACAGATTTGATGATTCTTTCCATTGCTGGGAAAACTTTAAATATTAATATTTATTGTGATTGTGTTTTTCCATTGTCCAATGAAACTACATATTCACAATATTTGGGAATAAAACTCCTTAGAATAGGAATTTGAATAAAACTCAATTCTGCTTTAATGTAGGATCAGCAGAGGAAATACTAAAAGTTAAAGAGCCTGCATCATAATATTCTGGATAAGATTCCAGGAAAGGATGACTTGGAAATCTTGGCTGTTAGAGTGGTCTCTTTGAAGAAATTGAAGATGACAGTGAATGGTTTGGAATTTCCAGTTTTCCCTTTCAATGGTTCAATACTGTAGATAAATTCTCACAGAAAGCAATTGAGCCAACCATTGATAAGCAGTCAGGGTACTTTATTTAAATGTACTCCCTCACTTGGTCTTCTCTGGAGGCAGTATTCTGAAAAACTAAAAATACATAGAATGTAGCATCAAGTTATACAGAAGAATTTTGAGTGTACTCAAGCATGGAAACTAGAATTGTGAACTAGCTGGCATAGAGTTGGCGAACTTTAGATGGCAGAGAGCTTGGGAAAGAGTCCATTCTTTCAGGGGAAAACTTTAACTTCCCTATAAAGAAAACTGAGTTTTTCTTAAAGCTAGCCGGAACTATACTGTCATTCAAATAAAACATGATTATTCTGCTCCCTGCTTTATCTGAAATATTGCTCTAATGCCTCAGAAGAGCTTTTATATCCTATCTAAATTCAATCTGTCTAAGAGAGGAGAGTCTATTTAATCTCTAATTGGATCTGGAGTAGAACTAACACATGCAATCTTTACTGAGAGCTATTACTAAATGAAGAAAGGTTTGACGTCTTCTTGGTGATGGTTCTATTGGAATTCTTTTCTTGTCCCTGCTTTGCCTCACACTGCAACTAGGTCGAAGACTGGATCAGCAAAATCCAATTAAATATCATAAATTTACAGCTGGTACTTTTTCATAAAGAAGATAATAATCCAGATGAGAGCTGAATTACCAGTGCAATATTTCCTTCAACACAAGTAAATTAAGTGAGAAAAACCAGCCCTTGGTCCATTCCCCTCTACACTGAGTGGCCTTCTAGGAGAACATGTGTGCACTTAGCCATCAGTTTAGGTGGTACATTGTTCAGTGGCTCGTCAAACCATATTACAATTACTTAGGTGCTGATGAATTGTGAACTTTGTCACCGCAAATAAACTGGGAAAAATCTTTTGTATTTAAAGCATTTCCTTCACATGGATAGTGCTGATATTCTGTTGGCAGATATCTCTATGTTTGTTGAAATTCTAGTCATAAAATAAATGTGTACCTAGAGAGTTTGTGAAGGTGAAAGAGTCCAAATCTGCTTCAACCTTTCATTTCAGCTCTATTCCATGGAAATTCAAGAAGGCTAAGAGGGAATATTAAACTGTGTATCTTATGATTCCATTACCTTCAAGCATAGTATCGAGTGGTAGATGGTGCCATGGGAATATGGCAGAGCCACTGGAAGACTGGGTAAATATCTGTGTAATTTCTCATAATCATGGCAGCAAGCAAATAACATTTGCAGGTGTATCAAGAATCAAGTGGGGTGTTTGTTTGTTTTGTGGATGTCTTCCAAAATAAGAAAACATTTATTAGAAGTTACTTGGAAATGGAAAAGTTCTGCCCATTCATATTTGTAGCCTTTGCACTTTTTTTCCCATTTTAAAATTTTTCCTGGTAATGTTTGTTTATTTGGCATAATTCTAATTGTATGACCATGTATACAATCATGTAATAGCAAGCAGAATTCATGTTTTTCTAATTCCTTTTACCTTTCTACAGATGTATTATAGCAATATCGGTCTAATAAAAACATTAATTCTTGTCTCTCTAATACAATATGTCAGTGACTGTATTTCTGCCACAGCCACTAACAGTGAAGAGGGAAAAGATAGTTCAACTTCTCGGTATTTGTTGGAGCTTAAGGTGGAGTTTACTGGTGGACTTGGCAGTGTTGGATTAATGGTTGGACTTGAGGATCTTGGAGTTCTTTTCCAACATAAATGAGTCTTATGGTTCTATGATGCCTTTTTATTTCACTGATTTTGAAAATCTGGTATTGTATGAGTATTGGTTTAAATCTAGTTTAATGCAGTAATATAGTTTTGGTTTTGAAGGTGTTGTGTTCTCTTGGATTAGGCCTGACATCCAAGCCTTTATTAGCTAAATCCATTGTTGTATAGATTTTACTACCAAACATCTGAGCAAGGTGTACTTGTTGTATTTCAGTAATACACTTAGTGCATAATTATTTATTCATTTGCAAAACTTAGTCTTCCATGTTGCTTTTTAAATATAAACACAAAGTGGAATGATTTGAAGGTCATCCTTTGGTGGGGTCACCGTGGTGCTAGCCACTTTCACTCTGTGGAGGACTTATTTCAGCTGCCTAGATGTAACCATGTGTAGCCATATCAGCTGCCCCAGTTCATATTTAGGTGCTTTAATCACAAACTGAGTCTCTTCTTAACTGACAGAAGAACATTTTTCTGCTTAATGAGATAAGGGATTGTAATCAGCACCCTGTTTAATGGAGATAGCTCCTAATCTTCTGAAGTTACATTTGGCAGATGTTCAGAAGAAATGAGGCAGCCCCCAGTGCAGTGGACTAAGTGCTAAACCTTTACAGGCAGAGTTACAAGAGGCATTGGAGAGGCAGAGTGTGACTCTTCATGCAGTAACTCAAGAACAAGATGGAATATAAATCTGTGTAAGAAGGAGATATACTCCAGGGACATTAACAGGAGAGATCCTAACAGCTTGCCTTGGGAAAGCATTGGCAGCAGATTCACTAAATGCAGGAAGAGAAAGACTAGTAAAGTTTGATTTCCATATAAAGAAGTGCAATCTTTTCTCATCTCTAGCCTTGCTAATATTTGTAGAAATGTTGTTTGTTTTCAGTGCTGAAAGTATTTGTGGTTTACTGTCACTTATCTTGGCTTAAAGGTAATTTTAGTGGGACAAGCATATAACATCAAAACATGGTTTGCACAGGTAATACTGAGTGCTTCCTCCTACCCCTCATCTCTTTTGCTGTTGGGCATGAGCATTTGTTCACAGGAAAGGAACCATCTTTTCTGCTTCAGTTTTGGTTGACCCTCTGTTAGGGTGCTGTAAAAAAGTCTCATCTGCTCTCTGGTTTTATCCTTAAGAGCAGGTAACATGATAGTACAGCACAGTTAACAGTGAACAATTGCAAAAAGCCCCAAAAACTTATCTGCCAGAAACTTCTTGGATTAGAACTAAGATTGCTGTGATTTCTCTCTCCTATGCTTGTTATTTCCTGGGGAGTCTGCCACTTTTCTTGAATGCATGGATTCTGCCTCCAAAACTGGGAAGAAATATTTGATGCATTAATCTAAAAACAGGTGGGAGAGACAACGGAAATTCTATGGAACTTCCTTGACGTTTTTAGGCAGCTATTCTTATCTCAACAATACATGCCTTTGTCACCAGCAAGCCAAACTTTTATGCCCTCTTCTCTTGGGTGTTGATGGTCTCAGATGACAGTCCTTGACGCAGAACTCTGAATCTTTGGGTGATACAGAGAAAAATGTGAAAGTAGAAGGATCTCATGAGTGCCCAATTTCTGTATTGCAGTCATATTTAAAATTCAGTGAAAAGTACTTTTTGCGCAAGATGCCATGCAGCACATGGATTGACCTCTGAATTCCTTTGCCTGTGAATGAACTTGTCCTTTAAATATGCAGAGGAAGGAAATAACAATTGCAAACAATGACAAAAGGAAGTAGTACATTTTGGTTTATGTAAGTGTGAGGTTTTTTCTAATCTATATTGGTATTATACAGCGTACAAGGTAAATACATATTCTGAACTGTGAGGTATTCTCTACAGTAAGTACCTTTTGGGGACCTTGTCTTCAGTGGGTGATCCTGTTCATGATATGCAAATCTTGCCAGTTGCAGCAGTGAAACTCTGCTGTGGCTAGCAGAGACCTCAAGAGACTTCTTAGTCATATTCCAACTCTTAGGCATCATATTCAGAGTATCTCTGACATGTTGAACTGCTGCTAATTAATGAACTACTTCAATAGCATTTTAAAGTAATGCAATACTGTTTTGACCATCTGTACAATCAGTTTTCTGTATAGTCAGGCTGAATCTTCTTCATGCCTTCCTTGCAGTTGCCACAGGTAAATAAAAATGGCCACTGCATTTTTCCAGACTTCTACATTTTGGTAAATTATTTTCCAATTTCCTCTCACTGTTCTCTGTTTTGGACTAGGCATACCACCCCTTTCCTCTTGTGTTTTCGGTTGGTTATATATTAGGAGTCCCGAATCCATTCTAGGTGCCTTTCCTTTAGGAATTTTTATTTTCCTTTTTTTTTTTCAGCTTTGTGACCTATCAGTTCCCATGTTGGATTTTTATATACTAAGGTAAAGGTTACGTAGCTGGGAAAAAGTAAAACTTGTCTTGGTACATAATTTTTATAGGTTGCCTGAAACTGCCTAATCTTTGTTTTTCCATTATTTTCACTTTCTTAAATCTTTGTCATTAGTCTGAACTTGAAATAGAAATGATAAAATTCTGCAAAAGTTACTCTTCTAAAATGTTTGTCTATAGCTGGAAGCAATTCTGGGTACTTCTTGCAGCATTTCAGTTATCTAAATTTTATACATGCCTCATGCAGTTACAAACCAATACTTAGACTTGACCACAGGCAAAACAAAAGTGCTGTAACAGCTGTATCCAGGGAAAAAAAAGTTTTTTCATGTTGTTATGGTCAAGGCTTTTAAGAAGTTGCATTTGTCCCAGCAGGTTTGGACACTATGTAGTTAATTTTGCGATGCCACTGTTTGCCAGTGACTGAACTAGGAGAACCTGCAGACTCCATCAGGGGTAGAGGGGCCTTACAGAGAGATCTGGATAGATTAGAGAGCTGGGCCATCACCAGAAAAATCTAACAAAAGTGCTGGACAAAATCTAAAAAGTGCTGGATTCTGTCCCTGGGATTGAGTACTCCCACTTATACACACTAACTGTGAGGTAAGAGGCTGGAGACGAGCGACGTGGAAAGAGATCGGGGGTTTGGGTCTATGGCAAGTTGAACAGTGTTGTTCAACAGTTGCCAGCAGTGCCCTGGCAGCCAGGAGGGCCAACCCTGTCCTGGGGGGCATCAGGCACAGCATGGCCAGCTGGGCAAGGGAGGGGATTGTCCTGCTCTGCTCTGAGCTGGGGCAGCCTCATCTCAAGCAGTGTATTTTGGGCACCTCAAGCAGTCAGACTATTGAAGTACGTCAAGAGGACAGTGACCAAGTTAGTATGAGTGTCTTCCAACTTGAGATGTTCTGTGATTCTGTGATCCTATAGTTCTGTGGTCCAGGTTAATTGGAGGGGATTTTCTGGCCTTAACATAACAATTAACTGTACAGCCTCAGATGTGGGGTTTTTATATACCTTTATCACTAATTGTTGATTAGTTATAAATTGATTATAAATAATAATTATTATATAATTAATTATTAAATACTGATTTGTGAATCAATTGATTTCTAGGCCTTAAATGCTGTAACCTTACCCTTTGAATTAGATTCATCATAAAATAATGAAGATTTTGACTTCTACTGCTTTCTGTTACTATGTGCAAAAGCATCCAGTATGATGAACAAGTATATCTTTGAGAATAACCAGATTATTCTCTTTGTAAAAGACTCACAGATTTGCTCTGTGCTCAGCAGTAGGTATTGGAAGGGCAGAAGAATCCCTGTGATTGTAATATTCTCTATGAGGAGGCTCACATTGCACTGAAGTATGAGGCAGATGCATTTAAAACCCAAAATGTAGCTCTTGCAGGATTTGATTTACTTATGCTGCTTCCAATCAATTAACAGAAAGCACTATTTCTGTGTTGAACTCTCATTCAAGTCTGCAGCTTTTGATTTGCATCATACTACATTCCATTATTTATGGAATGGCTTGTGTCAATGCCATGATTCTAGGGGCTAAAAGAGCATGGAAAAAATATATTGCCATGTTTCAAGAGCCTGGCCATTGACTTCTCACATTGTAGTCTGAGTCAAATTGAGTGAAAGGGCTGAAATATTCTTTTAAAGTAAATTTATTTGACTCCACCAGGGAAAATTCTTACTTTATTTTAGGTTACAGTTCATTCTAAGAAAAACATCACAGCCCTTTTTTTTTTCTATTTTGGTAGTTTGCTCCATCAATGAAACTGAAGTTATTGAATTTTCTGTAGGTTGCTAAGGCTGCTGATACAGAGGCCAGCCTAAATGAGGACCGTATAACTGAACAAATGCACTGAAAGTCTCATGCAAGTATCTAGTGGAAATTTGTACAGATTTAATACCTGTTTCTGATTTCTCTGTTAGTCAGTGAGTTTAAGGAATTCGCAACCTTTGACAGCTGTAATCCTCAGGGATCTGCATGTGGTTTTGCAGCACTAGAAATCTACTGATGCTCAAGAAAACTGCCCCCAGGTGGTTAAGGCCCATTTTCTTTTATTTAATTAGTATTTTTTTCTGTCTCTTTATTCACCAGATAGCAGCTGCTGGAGGACATCTGAAATTTACAGTCTCCTATGACATCACAGAAGAAGAGGGAGAAACAGCTAAATTGATGGTTCAATCTGATGTTATCATAGAGGTAAAGTATTTTCTGCCAAAGAAAGAAATAAAGAAAAAGAAATAAAAAGAGAGAAAGAGATAAAAAGAGAGAAACAGACAAAAAGGGGAAGGGAATGTGGCCTTCTTTTTCAGATGTTTGGTGTGAAGTCTGGTGGTTGAGAACACAAAACAGAAGGGTGCACATACATTCAGCTAATTTCTAGTGTGAGAAAATGGATACACTTCTAAAAACTAAAACTAAAAACTTAAAGCTTCAATATCTCAAGGAGTCTCTGGTATTATTGCAGTAGCTTAGGAAAGTACAGTGCTTTCTGTTCATCAATGAGGAGGTGAAATATTTGGTCATTTGAGATTACACTTGGACATTCTTTCAGTAGATCTGTTCTTTTGCAGCTCAGTATTATATGGATTTGCTTTTGCTTATGTAGAGCCATGCACCATGACACTAGGTTTTATCTGAATAACCCAAACTTTCTTTTCCACTGCTTTTCAATTATATCAGGCAAGCCCATTTCAGATTTATGAAAAGTTAATATTATTCCTGATATTTGTTATTCTTTTAAAATATATTATTCAATAAATCATGCACCCCAAAGGGCTTTTTTTCATTACTTTTTTCATGTTTAAATCTCTCTCTTTCATGGCTCTCTCTAGGGAGGTGATTTGAAAATCAGCACTCCAAAAGGGATAATTCACCTGAAGCCTTCTGAGGAGCACACTGAAGAAGTTGTGTTGAAGCCAGAATCTTTCTCAGTGCATGGCACCGATGTTCCAGTCAGCAGGAGGGAGTTCATGACTATCCTTGCAAATGTGAAGAGGATCCTCATAAGAGCCACATACAGCAATGGGATGAATGCCATCTACAGGTGAATGTGGGGAATGGGTCCCTTTGTTATAGGCAGCTTCTCAAAAGAGTTGTTTTCTCTCTTCAGAGAACAAGGCTGATATAATTTAAAACACTCTAATTTATTATCATGAAATCCATACATTTATTTACACTTTCAAACTTTTGTTAGTATGTTTTTCATTTTTGGTAGACAGGAGGAGGAAGGCAACAGAAAGAAGCAGCCTTTTAAGAAAATGAAATTACATGGACTATTAAGGCATGAATGACAGTTCTATAAATATGTTTATTTTGTGAACACAGTAATTCCCATGTATATGGTAAATCATGGAGAGCAGTAATAACATGTTGAAGTAGGAAATGATATATTTCCTATATATTGTTTTTCCATTTAATGACCATACAGGGCTGCATTAACAGTGGACCAGAGAATAATATCCTGAGTCTCCAGGCTGGAAAAGTGCCTCAAGGGGAATTTTCTGTGTTTTTAATCAGTACCACACACAGAACTAGCTAATCCCAAAGCCTTTCCCTTGATTTATGTCAGGATGCTTCATGGACTGCTCAAATTCACTGATTTGATGTGAACTCTTCTGAGTCCTCTGATAAAATTAAAGACATATGAGATGATACAGTTGTTCTATTTCAGTTGCTGCAGTGTGTTTGAAACTGTAAAGCTCATCTTGCATTTCAAATTTTCCTAAGTGCATGAAGAAATACTCCAGATGGGCTAGAAGACGTCTCTCCTGATACTGTGTGATTAACATTAATAGTTAGGTGGCATAAGTAATATTTTTTAAATGTGTAATGGAATTGATTGCATAGTAGCTTTTTACTCACAAGGCATGAAACCTGAATGCTCTCTAATCTACACATCAGTTGATTCAGTGGCATAAGCCAATTTGGAATGGAGGGAGCTGATAGCACATTTAGTGACTATTTGCTGAGAGCACAGACACAGTTTTTGCTGTTGTGAAATTTCTTAAGCAATCTAACCGTCATTTGAATACTTAGGTAATTAAAATATATCCTAAATTGAAAGACAGGTTGTGTCAACAGCATGCAGTTTTCTGATTTGAGCTTTAGCAGTGTAAATTTTTTCCCTGCAAAAGAATTCATATCTCTTCAGTCTCTATCTTTTCCTGTGGTTAATTAGTATGTATTACATCTCTGTAAGTAAGTTTGTGAATCATAACTAGCTTGAGTTTGGGCCAAACTGCTTCCTAATTTGCTCATTCAGTCGTCAACCTTGTATTCTTTTGCATCTCCTTGCATCCAGTTTGAAAGGATGGTCCTTTTCATGATCCCTCAGCTTCCCACCCTGTTTTTTGAGGAGTGCCAAAACACCAGGCCAGAGCTCACATCTTATGCACTATGAGCAGACCATGAGAAGCTGTTAATTCACAGTTTACAGCTGGGACAGTGGGAGCTCATTGAGTGATGTCCTCTGCTCTCTTCTCATTCAAATAAAAAAAACCCAAACCATTACTCAGAATTTTCCAAACTAAGGGAGTGCAGGAGCAATTTTGGAGTGAACAGCAGGGGCTTTTGTGCTGTTTTTAAAGCAAATATGTAAGATCGACTTTCTTTGGGCCAGAGATCTTATTGAGTGGTATGAGAAATGCAAACTTTTAAAGGAGATACGTACGATTGACTTTGGCCAAAGGTGTTGCTAAATATTATGGGAAACGCAAACTTCAGTTATCAGAGGTTTACATATATTTGAGTACTGACATTTGTACTAGTAGGAGAAGGGGGTCTCTCCTACAAAAAGCACTTTGGCTGGGCAGTTTTGAGGAAAGGGAAGTGCTGGACGTGTAAAGGCTGCATCTTGCCTATACTGGGGAGCAGTGTGGGGTGGGATGGCTGAGATCCCCTCTGGGCAGCAGTGGAGAGCTCAGGTAAACACACACACGTAGAACTGGCACAATCTACAGAATGTGCCTTGTAAGATATGGCAGAGCTGTCTGGCAAATGTGGAAGACTATACATCACTGCCTGCATCCCAGATTACTGCTTTAGCCGTTTGGTCAGGCGTGGTGCCTCACTGTTTCACCATCTTGTTCATATTCAGCCTTTCAGAACAGTTTAGTGGTATGTTACAGATAATTTTCTGAAAGCATTTTTTAAAAATACACTTTGAGAAGAGCTCTGCAACGCAAATATAATTTAGGGTTTGCTTGTTGGTAGCCATCAACTTCTAGGTGTAGTGACATTATAGTTGTGAAGGTTGGTCCCTTAAAGACAGTGAGTTAAAAGGAGGTTAGGGGAAGGAACTGAAGGGATTTTGAAGAGTATCTATTTTTGCTATATTGCTGGTACATTTATAGCTGTCCCTCTGATTTCTCTTAGCAGAAAAGAATGCAGTGGTTGCTGTATTACTGTGTACTAAAGTAAACAATTTTATTCAATGCTCTCAGGCTGCTTATTATGGTTTAGCATGACAGAACAGAGGATATGAAATTTCAATCACAATTAAAGAGATTCAGTTTTTTCATCTTTGATTTAAGTGTAGTAGATAAAGTGGTAGTTTCACCTGTTAGGATGGGTTTTACAGGGTGAAGTCTCCTCAGAACAGTTTGTGCTCCCAGGCACCTGTTGTAGCAGCAACAACATCTACTGCCATCCAGCCCAGCTTATGATCTGCGGTGTAGGGATATTGCTGATTTTCAGGATGTGCCTCATTACTGACTGTTTTATACTCTCTTTGAGTTTCATTCATGCTAAAACATGTGCTCATAACAGTGCAAAGATGTGCTCATAACTCTTAAAGTCACGCAAAATAACCTTTTTGCCTACATTCTGCCTGTTTAGTTCTTCAGGGAAACTGTAGACCCAATGAGGAAGATATTCTTTGTGATATCTAGGGCTTATTAAGGACTCCAAGGGAGCTGATGTTCTCCAAGGGAAGACATTTTTGAAAAGAAATAGTGTAGAAAGCCTTAACAGATAAGTAGATATGAACTAAAAGATTTTTATTGTCTTTAAACAGGTATTTGCAGTAGATGGACGGATATTGCTCTTAGAGGGTTAAGAGGGTCTGGTGAAAAGACAGAAATATTACAGGGTTATTAGATCTGTCATGAATGACAGTTTCTGCCTCAAAGCACTAGCAGAATTATGCAACATTCTAATTAGAGATTGCTATATTAAGCAACCTGTTCATTTAAGTACCGAAAGTTTTCAAAATGGATAATGTCACCACATGTGTGAGGAATCCAAGGGTGCTGTTATAATCTGTGCTTGAAAAGAGACCAGAATGGAGGCACAGAGTAACTTTCTTGCAGGCATGTAGAAAGAGACTTAAGAATTCAATGGCCCTGTCTCCAGTTGGCAAGAGCTTTAATTTAAAGATCCTATTTTTATCCTTGTTTAGCCTAACCTACTAGAAACATTAGTTAATTTATTATGCTTTCAAGTATCCACTAAACAATATTAATGCAGTAATGCTGGGTTTGACTCAAGCATGGTTTTGTGTATGTTTTTTAGGTAATTTTAAGCTTGCAGTGTTGTTGTTACTCTGGCATAATTAGGAAGCTTTCTTATATGAGTGGGCAATTAGATGATCAAGTAGGATAAAAACTGAGACTACAGAAATGCAGCAATCAATCTGAAAGTGAACCAAGCTTCTGGGTTTAAAACCTAATCCTCCTCTAACTTGAGAGATCTTCCAAACAGTTGCAGTTAAGTCCATCTGTGGTAGAAGCAATGGGCCAAGAAAAGATAACTTTCTCATACTGTTTTGTTTCATCTGTTAGCTTTTGCTTCAAAGAAAGTTTAGTAGCTCTGTTTATTCAGTTTCAATTTTCAGAGTAGTCACTGATTGTAAGTGTTGCAAACATGCAGATAGGCACTGGAAATTGAAGTACTAAGGAGAATAGATTGCTTACAACCACATAGAAAGGAGTCAGTGCTAGACACAAGGAGGGAAGAAGAGGCCAAGATTTTTTTTTCCATATGCAGAATTGGCTCCAAGACAAATGAGCAATGATTGGGTCACTACTTCATGTGCCTTATGTAGCCAATATGATTCAGATGCCTGGCACAGCAGACAGTAAACTATGCTGATACTGCCTGAAATGTCCCCTTCCTTTTTAGTCTTGTTTGTTTTTAGGAGTCAACGGTTGCCTGCTGACAGTAACAGTCAGCTTAAATATTTGGTCTTGATGTCTAATCTCAAATTGTTCATGCATCTCCAGGATTCAGTGCCCCATTACTGCCAGCATTATGTATTTTAATGAATGCAGAATGGCATCGAGGAATCAAAATTGCAACATCAAAATGGGAGAAAAGAAAATCACTGCAGCTTTCTTCACTGAGTAACTGTTAATGCTAAAAACTGTTAAACACATTAAAATCCCATTTAGCAAATAGCAGAATGTAATGAAAATTGGAACAATTCAGTGAATACAAATGTGGGATAATACTGTGAGGATTGTTTCTGTATGTAAGTGCTTCTCTTTGTTCCAAGATCAATGCTTAAAGGGAACTAGCTGTAGTTCAAAGGAGAAATAAAATTTGACCTTTTATTTAAAAATTGTTTCTTCATTAGCACATTTTTTTCCTTAAAATTCTAGATTTTTTTTACTGGTAAAGTAATCACCATTTGACATTTAATATCCTAGAGATTTGTTACCTTATTGTAAAGAAAATTCAAATGAGCGATTGCAAAATAAATGTACAGCAATAGAGCGAGGGGATATACTGAAAAGTGAGAGAGAATTTGCTGAAGATATGGATGGGAATAAGCATCCTTCTCTTAAAACAATATCAAGAACCTTTTACAGAGGTTTTAGTATCACCAAATCAGATTGAAGTTTCTAACTGCATTATGCACAAATGTAGTCTCTCCAAAGCCCAGTCATATCCTTAGTGGTGGTAAAATTTCTATTCTTCTGAAGCTTCTATCTTAATTTGAGAAATCTGCCCTTTTTTTTTCCCCATTACCTTTCATGTTTAGCTTGTTTGGAGCAGTCATAAAATTGAGTGGGAAAATATTCTGTCATAAGCTTTCCTCCAACCACTGTAGTATCAACAAAATATTTTTCTTGGATGCTTTCTTGTCCAAGGTCATCCAAATAATTTTCAGGATTTTTTTGCAGCAAAAAAGATAAATGCCCTATTACGAATAGGAAAAACCTTTTTAATAAAATGTATTTCATGAATGAAAGGTATTTTCTGCTGAAGACAACTTCAAAACAAGCTCTCCAAGCAGCCCTAGTTATCAAACACTCTGTTAAGATTACTGGGTGAAAATAGAAGTAATTTAACTTCTGTAATATGTTAATGTTCCTTCGAATTCTCATAAGAATTAGACTCCCAAATCCCAGTTTCTCTCCGAAAAAAGATACTCTTGAGGTAAATTGCATCTGTTTCTGATAATAGCTCTAAGACTATCAAAAGGCTTCTGTGTTTTCTCTCGTCATACTTCCATGCTTTAGAAATAAAAGTCATGGTCAGTGTTCACCAAAACAACAGCTGTTTAGTACTTTTTTCTCTGCCATTAGGGGAACCAGGCTATATGGTAGAAGATTTCCTTTTTGTTTCATGTACATATGTTTTTCTCTCATATACGTAACACTTAGATCCTCAATCCTTCTGGACAGGGCTTACATCTTTTCCAGAGGTCAAATCTCCAGAGTAAAAATACCCTATATCCAAAACTTAGTAATGTATTATTTTAGAAAGCTGGGCTAGTGGTTCATAAATTTTGAAGACCCTGCTTAGTGTCAGATTTGCTCTATATGCAGCTGCAATGCAAGTTGGCACATGTGGCTCGCAGGCCAGGAATAGCCTTCTATCTCCTGGTACATTGCTGTAAGACTTTATTAATCTATTTTTATCTGTGAGTATCTGACCATAGTCTCCCTCACATGATGAACAAAAATAGTAACAAGCCTACAGACATATAGTTTAGCAAAAAATAGATTAATATGAAAACCTTCTTATTTTTAAGCAGGAAAACAGAAACAAGCCGCTGCATGTCACTATGAAGTGTTTGTTGCATTCACCTGCACACATCCATCTAATTTGCTGTTTTGCCTGTTTAATTTCTGTCCAGACTAAGAAGTGTTATTATGGAAGCTGCTGACCACACTTCAAGGGGGAAAACGGTAGCATCTGCAGTGGAGTTGTGTGAATGTCCTCCAGGCTATGATGGTACCTCCTGTGAGGTGAGTATCATGATGCAGTCTAGTTCAATATTGCTAACTGTGATAGTTGGAAGCAGGCAGTGGACCTGTGTTGGTAGAAAACAGTAAAAGATTTGTCCATTCTTGTTAGAAGTTTGCCATGGCTTGACTAGTTACTTTTATTTCCAGGTGATGGTTCATTATATCTGATAATTAAAATCCAGAATTTTACACCTCTGTGATGATTTCTAACTTATGAAAAGACATTTTGGTTCATAAAAAGGAAGCAGAAACAACGTGTGTACTCTTTAGCCCGTTGATAATACAAATGGATGAACACAATTAGAAAGAAAATGGCAGTTAGCTGACATGTTAACGAAGACAAATCAATTTATTTGAGTTAATGGGGTTGAGTTTCTTCTTTTGTTTTCCCAGAGCTATGCCATTTGCCTTGGAGTTGTTGAGAGTTGCATGTGCTCTTCTGAGGATTAGGTCACTGTATTTTGCTTCTGTAACAGATAATAATGTAGACACATGGTCAGAAAAACACCCACTTCCCTAAGAAGGAAATTAGTTCACACAGAATGTGTTCATACAAGTATACGTATGATTAATTACCTCACGTGGGCATCGCTTGGGGTAAATAGAAGCCAAAAAAACATTCTTCAAAAGCTTTGCCTTTAAGGAAATAGTTTCAAACACCAAGATGCTCTGCTTCACAAAACTACAAACAATATGCCATTTACACAGGCACTCTAGGCATTTGCTTGTCAACTCTCTTTTTCTTTAAAAATTTTCATGCATATATGTGATATTTAGGGTTTAGAGTCTACTCTCATGCCAAGTGTGGTTGGTTGTTGCTGGGGCTAGATGAACTACTGCAGAAAGAAGGCCTGAAGGAATTAATGGATATTCCTATCACTTCCAAAATGGTACAGATGGAAAAATAACTAGAGAAGAATAGTTTTTGCCTTGGCTGAGAAATAATTTTAAAGCCTGGCCATTATCTGTCTGTTAAATTATTTTAAGAAAAATGCTAGATGTAGTGTCACTGTGTTTCACACTTTTAGAAACTTGTCCATTTATTCTCCCAGTGCAGATTTAAGCGTGATACCCAAGAGAGTAATTAGAAAAGCCCTGATTTCAGATATTTCATTATTTACTTTTGTTTTAGAAGCTGAAGGGCTTGGGTAGAATTCCTGTCTTGGTGTTGCTGAAATTGTCTGTCCAACATTATGTCCTTCAGTGCTAAACCTTCTTTTCAATCATAAACAGTCCCTGAAATTTGATACATTCTCCGTAAGTGATTTGATTCATACTCCAGAAGAGAAAGCACATATATATAGAGCTGCAAATTTAAAGTTTTTATGCATGCTAGTGAGTATAGGGAAAAAAAAAAAAAAAGTCATGTTTAAGATTTCCAGACAGATAGTATTTAAGAAAGTATGGAAAGAGAAGTTTAAAATGTCTTTCATTTTTTTTCCCAATATACCACTTTTGTTTCTTCTTCTGAATACTTTCAGCCTTGTTCAACATTTTACTTCTGCCAGTTTCAACCAATCAGAGTACCATTTTTACTGATTTTGTACCGTTTTTCAGTTCTCTTCATTATTTAATTTAATGTATGTATTTGTCTACTGCATAATGATGATGTGGTGCCTGGAATAGATGCTGCTATGCCATATATGCCACACTAAAAACAACTACTATTTTCTCATTTTCATGCAATGAAAGTTTTGATATGATCTGACTTCCAAAGACAACCAATCCCATTTAAATTATGATGTCTCTTCTAAGGTTTTCCATTATATAAATTTGAAATTTATTTTTTACTAGTCTCTGGCCAAATAAAATTCTATACATTTTTGTATGTGTAGGAACACAGAATTCCATAAGCACAGGTAAAGCAGATAAAATTTCAAATTCTAATACCAGTTGGACCCCTTTGTGATAGTTACTTTGCTCCACTCATGAATTTTCTTGCCTTTGTCAACATCACATCTAGTTGCTCTTCTCCCTCAGATTTGTTCCCATTCTCTGTTCTCTTTTACATCTGCTTCAGAAGTTGTGTTTCACTTGCATAACTATGATGATCAAGAACTTTCCTGACTGTTGAATGTTACATCATTTCGTTTCTTGAGATCTCAATCTGTAATATTTTAGTTCTGAGCCCTGCTATTGATATTTTATGTCTAAGCTCTTAAAATTAGTGACTTTTGGAGCCTTGTCTTGAGCAATATCATGTGCATCTGTGCACAAGAGATTATTTTCAGTCACCAAAAGTGGGAAAAGATTTATAGATTTATGCAGAAAACACTTGCATCTCATGCCACAGAAAGAAAAATACAGCAATTTCTTTTAACCTCTTTTTAGGTTTTGGATTTTATAACTCTAGATTTTTATTTTTTTTTGTATTACAGGGTTTTCTTAGGAATGTGTAACCAAGAATGTAAAGAAGGAAAAATAAGGATAATATCTCAGGTTTAGGAATGGTTTTTTTTTAAATCATAATTTCAATTAATCTTTAGATTACTTAAATTTTCCAAGTGTAAGACAAAAAGGGATGTCTTTATTTTTATAAAGAAAAGTCTGTTTGTTACCTTTTTGGAGAGTGTATGTGAAGGGGAAAGTATTTTCTTTATTAAATGATACTTTTAGTATTCTGTCAGTGCAAAACTTTCTCTTTGTACTATCCAGATGGTTTTGAAGGTTATAAATCTGTCATGAGCTATTTTATCTTATGCAAAATTATTGGATCACATGAGCAGTCTTACTGTAGAAGGATAGTTTGCAAAAACTATGAAGCCATTTGTGAGATATATAGTAAGGAAGACTGCTGCTTGACATCTTATTATGAGCAAATGGAATAGCTGAATTTTCGCTGATGAATCACAGTTGTATGGTGCCACTTTACCTACAAAATTACTGGCCATGCATTTAATATTGATTTGAATTTTACATTTCAAAAAGAAAATTAAAAAATCAGAGCAGTTTCTTAAAGTGAAATTACTACCCTTTAAGGACCACAATTTGTAAATAAAAGGATAGCCTTGTTTTCAGCCTTTGCTTTATATCAGTGTAGCCTTCTACTGGAGTCCTAACAGGACTAAATGGTATTTTAATTGCTCTTTGTGCCTGAACTTCTCAGAGAACATTTTTTGTTGTTTTGAGGGTGTTTTTTTCCTCCTTCTCTCTCCTTCAGTATTTCACCTTCTGGCTGTTTTTCAGTCTGTACCTCTTGCTTTCATGCTGTCATATTTCAGTTCTTCATTTCTCTGCTTTATTTTACCATTTCAGAAGAATGATCAAGTTAACGCTTCCTCTAATCTCACACCTGCTGCTAAGGCTAAGGTCAGTGCAAAGCCACAGTACCAGAATGAAGAATTTTCTAGGGAAATGTTGGTATTTTTATTCATTTGGCAAGTATGTTTTTTGTGTGTGCAAGCATCGAACCCAATAGAACTACAAAAATGGGATTTTTAAAAATCCCATTCCTTCCTCTGTTCAAACTAGAATTTAAGTTTTTATCTAATTTCTCTTGCAGTCATGCTGGCCTGGACACCGGCGTGTGAATGGCACGATCTTTGGTGGAGTTTGTGCACCCTGTACGTGCTTTGGTCATGCAGATGAGTGTGATGACATCACAGGAGCATGTCTGGTAAGTGTCCTTACAGGAAACAATGGACATGGCCAACATCAATCCAGTATACCTGTGCAATTGAATTAGTGACCTCTGAGACCTGGGATAATCAAGAACAAGAAAGCCAGTGAGTAACAGAGGAGGTCTTCATGTTGAGGTAAAGGATCCCCTCATACCAAATTACAGTATCTTTAACAGTTAAGAAAGGAAAAGATTTTATTTATCACATAGGGTCTATGTTTTAAAATACAATAGTTTTAAGGTATGGCATGGAGAAGGCAGCAAATGTATGAATACTTCATCGTGCAAGATTTATCTTCCCCTCACATTTGTCTCCTGCAGTATATTCAATTTATAATATGTAGCAGGTAACTTTGTAAATTATGTTCGAGTTTGATGAGAAGATATTGTTAATGTGTTCCTTCTTCTAAATTCATAGTAAACCTTGAAAGAAAACTAAATGAATTGTACTTCAGAAAAATAATAAGCCATATGATATCAGCTAAATCAGATTCTTTTTTTTTCTTGTAGACTTTGGAGATTTTTATGTAGTTACCTACTAATTCAGCAATTAAATTGGTGATATTATCCATAGTAAGCCTACCAGCACACCACTGTTTCCTGCCTGTTCAGTAGCCTTTTGGAATGGGTGAATTATGCTGAATATACTTTTCTGATTGACTCAAGGGCATTTTTAGTTTTATATTGTCTGACATGGCATGAAGCTTGAAACAACATGTCTAATTTCATTAGTCTTGCAGAAGCACAATTTAAGCCAGTGCCAGTTTAGTGGGATATACTCTCATTTCCCTGCAGAATTTCAAGCAGACTCTGTAATGTGCATGTTTCTAAATGTTCCCTTTTATTTCCTTAAGAAAAACCTGCTGGGAAAATGCCAAAATGAAAATTCAGGCTTTTTCCAATATAATTTGGCACTTAGAATTATTACTGTTCTTCCTGTTTTGCTCACAGAAGATGTTTAATTGCATTGCAGTGCAAAACAAGATATCCTTAATGTGTGGATCAGTGGATTTTTCAAATTGCTTTTTCATGAATAGAAGCTTAAAATTATTCTCAATTTAATTATACTGTAAGCCTCAAAGAAGAACCTAGAATGAAAAACATGTTTGATGTGACAGTCATGTTTTGAATCTTTCGCTTAATACTCAGTGAAAATGTTTATCACTAGGGTAATATGAATTTGTGTTTCCTGACAATTTTTTTTTTTTTGCATTAATGACCATATTCTCCAGCAACAATATTTATAATACCCATGTGGGATAAAATCAATTAACAGGAGAAAAAAGGAAGGAAGGGTCTTGTTTAAGATATGCCATAACTGTTGCCTATTTTTCTTAGGGGTACATAACTAGATGTAACTTCTGAGGTTGTTGGCTTCTGTGTCTTCAAGTTTTAGTCCCTGCACAGCTTCCCTCTTTATTTTTGTCTGTAGCACCAGCCTGGATAAAAGAGAAGGCTACGTAGGCTGCTTATTGCTTCTTGTGGTTTTTGGCTGATGTGAACTGTTGACTCAGGCCATGGAGCTCCCCCTTCTGATGTTTCAAGGGTGCTGGTGTAAGATAACAGAGCACTGACAAGGAAGTGGAAAATAACCAGCTGAAGACGCACTTTCATCTATTCACATTATCAAGCACTCTGTATTTTATGTGTTCTGTAGCTTATACTAGATCAGGCTATAGAGAAGAGGTGCACAGGGAGCTTAAAATCAGTTCTGGATTTTCTTACAACTTTGAAAGCACTGTAAGTCAGATCGGTTAGTATCCATGCAGGCTATTAAATGCTGCTATTCAATTTGGATCATAAGCCTTTTGAAGTGAAAGAGAGAGAAGTCTGAATGCTGAAAAAGAGAAATGTTTCACATCAAAGGCATTCTTTCTATTGAGGTTTACACAGCCTTTCGGCCTCCTTATTATTATTCATGGTGTTTGTTCAGTAATACAACAGACAATTTAGGCACCTAATTTACTGATATGATACTTCTTTTTGCTCTTCCTTAGCTTTGAAATGTAGTTGAAAAGAAGCTGAAATGTGTTTTTGACTCATGATAAAAGCTCAAATCATCAGCTTCGACACAGACCTGTATAAAAAGCTCATTTTAACTTATATCTTCCAGTAACCTGCAAAGCCCTTTGATCCCCACAGCAGCCATAGAGAGCTGCACGATGCCTCGTTCTCGTTACCATTGTGATATACATAAGTGCTTTGGTACACAGGGAAATTTGGAACATTCTTTTGTAATATAATTTGAAATATTCTTTTGTACTATTACACACACACATTTACAGTAGCTTTAGGAGGCTGGTTAAACCTAAACCTTGTGAAAAGCAAGCACATTTCAAGGTGTTTCATTCATTGAAGGATTCTATGTTCCTGTTAGTAAGCCCAGAGGAAGTGGGTCTTTCTCCCCAAAGTTATGCTCAAATTGCCCTGAATGGGCAGTCCCTGCTGGCATCCTTTTCAAGTTGTATTCCTCTGTGTATAAACAGTGTATACCATGTAGGATGAGGCCGGTGTCAGTGCTGGTGGACATGTGCTTTAGACAGTGTTCATCGCCAGAGTGACAAAATGTCTTTACCCATCTTCATATATGCCAAAACAAAATGATATGTCCTAGCTAAATGCAGTATAAGCTCTTGCTCAAGTAAAGATATGCAAAGCCTCTGCAACATCCTGATTACATTTGTATTGTTACCCAGGAATGGGAATTGTCTGTGTCATCTTGACATTACGGTAGTTTGAAAATTCTAGAAGAGCTTATTCATGCTTCCAAAGGCAAAATGCCTTTGTCTGGTCTAGACAGCTCAGAAATATACTAAAATAGGCACCCAGGCTTACTTTCTTGAGCTGTTTTTAACAGCTTCCCTGGTTGTCTCTGTAACAGGTATCCTGAGGAAGGGCAGCAACATGCCAAATGTGCTATCTTGGACTCTGTCATAATCCCTGTGTAAGGTTTTATTTTCATCACTAGCATTCTATTCTAAATGTTTCTTTCCATGTTCATATGCATATGAACTGCATAAGCAGGAGTGGTTTTCACTGTGAATTTAGGGTTCCCTGATATTGGACATAAAGAAGTTCATTTGGTTTCTTCCGAAAAAGGAGAGCTGGCTCAGTAGGAAATGGTGGAAAACACTCTCCAGGACATCAGCAAGGAAGTTTGTAGGGAACAAGGTCTGAGTCATACATAAACTTTTGGACAAAAATAAATCCCACAGTTTTAATTATACAGAGTTTGTCTAACTGAAGTTTAAAGATGTTCAGAGGTAAAAGAGGTACAGAAAATTAATACATTCAAAATAGTGTGAGATACAACTGAATTCATTGTCTTGAATTGATTTTGGAATTGAATGCATAAGTATTTGGACATTAAATTGTTCCTGGCCTCAAAGTCTGTGAAAAAAAGCATGGCTATAACCAAACTACTAGATCAATGTGTTGGAACAACCCCTATTTCCACGGGAGTAAAAAGAAAGCAGATATAATGTACTGAGCAGGTTAGAGAAGTTGAGCATGATCTATTTTATATCCAGTCTCATGACATGAAAAAAAACAGTACCGTTTTCCTATGAATGTGCAATTAAGACATCAGAGGCTTAAGCATGCTTTAAGGAAATAATCTCAGTATAATTAGACATTGCTCAAACCAGATGATGTTCAAAACCATTGCTGTACATTTGGCAAGTTTCAAACTGAGATTCAGCCAATTGATATCAAGAAAGCACAAATCTTTCATGAGTGTTGATATTTTTAGAAGGACTTGTCTACTTCAGTACTTAAAGTACTGGTCTGTAAATGTGACAGATTAGGAAGAAGTTTTATTCATCGCTGAAGAGAACAGGCAGATCAGGTCACATCTACATACTACACAATCTTTGTTCTTTGTCCTGTAAGGTCCAAAATGGCTCAGGGAGAAAAGTATGGGATACACAAGATCCTTATTTCTCAGATAAACTAACATGCACAGTATGGTACACTCAGATTTTGGTTCCATATATGTGGGGTTCTCTTTTTTTGTTTGTTGGTTTTTAAATTTAAATATTGATTCATTGCTTTTGAACATGCTGGGGACCATCAGTACTAGTCACTTTTTAAGCACTGCCTGCTAAGGGCACAGGAGCAGGCAATTCCAAAATGTCAGAAATCAAACAGGCAGAAGGCCAGCTTGGCTGAGCAGGGATCTTATTTTGGAGATAAGGCGAAAAAGGAAGGTGCATGCGGTGGAAACAAAGTCAGGTGATGTGGGAGGAGTACAGAAATGTTGCTTGCCAGTGTAGGGGGAAAGTGGTGTGATCAAAGCTCAGCTGGAGTTGAAGCTAGATGGAAATATGGAGGGCAATAATAAGTTTTTTTTAAAAAGTTAATGGCAGAAGGTAGTGCAGAAATAACATTGGCCCACTACAGGAGGAAGATGGTCCCCTCACAAAAAGGCAAGGCAGAGATGTTTAATTCTTTCGTTGCCTTTGTCTACAGCATTGATGATGGGCTAAAGGGGTCCAAGTGCCTTCAGACCATGGCTGTGAGCATGATAAACTCTCAGTGTACATGAACTAGTGTGGCATCTACTGGATACGTATAAGTCTATGGGGCCTAATGGGATCCAGGAAAACTCCAAGAGCAGGCTGATGTCATCCTGAGGCCTCTCTCAATGATTTTTGAACAGCCTTGGAAATATGGAAAGACCCTTGTTGAGAGGAACCTGGCTAACATTTGAATTTTCAAAAAGGACTAGAAGGATGGCATGGAAACTGTAGGCCTGTCAATCTCATTTCAGTGTTTGGTAAAATTATGGAGAAGATTTTTCTGGGAGGTATTGAAAACCACCTGAAGGATGGTGCAGTCATTGGTCACAGCCAGAATGACTTCATGAGGGGACAATCCAGCTTATCAAATTTAATTTTCTTTTATGACAAGGTAACCCATCTAGGTGATGAGGGGCAGCCAGTTGATGTAATCTTTCTGGATTTCAGTAAAGCTTTTCATACTGCCTCACAGGATCCTTCTGGGCAAAATGTCCAGCACACAGCTGGATAAACATTTCATGAGATAGGTGAGCAGCTGGCTCATGGATCAGGCACAGAGGGTTGTAGTGGATGGGGTCACATCAGCCTGGCAGTGTGTCACTGGTGGAGTTTCACAGGCTCCATCCTCAGCTCTGTGCTCTTCAACATCTTCATAGCAACTTGGATACAGAACTCAAAAGAGTACTATGTAAGTTTGCCAGTGTTACAGAACTGGGTGAAGCTATTGACTCCCCCGAGGGCAGAGAGAACTTGCAGAGAGACCCAGAGAAATTGGTGAGATTGGCAATCACCAACCAAATGAAGCTTGACAAAGAAAAGTGCTGGATTCTGCACAAGAGATGGGACAACCCTGGATGTATGTACAGACTGGGGATTGAGAGGGTGGAAAACAGTGCTGTGGAAAGGGACCTGAGGGTCCTGGGCCATGACAAATTGAACATGAGTCAGCAGTGCCCTGGTAGTCAGGAGGGCCAACCCTGTCCTGCGGGGCATCAGGCACAGCATGGCCAGCTGGGCACGGGAGGGGATTGTCCTGCTCTGCTCTGAGCTGGGGCAGCTTCATGTTGAATATTGTGTGGCATTTGCAGTGCCACAAGATAAAAAGGACATTAAGCTATTAGAGAGTGTCCAAAGGAGGACTACAAAGATGGTGAAGGGCATTGAGGGGAAGCCATATGATGAGTGGCTGAAATCAATTGATCTGTTCAGCCTGGAGGAGACTGGGGGTAGACCTCATGGCAGGTACAACTTCTCTTTAGGGGAAGAGGAGGGGCAGGCACTGATCTCTTCTCTGTGGTGACCAGTGACAGGACTCAAATGAATGGCTTGGAGTTGTGTCAGGAAAGGTGTAGGTTGGGTATTAGAAAAAGATTCTTCACTCAGAGGTTCATTGGGCACTGGAACAGGCTCCCCAGGGCAGTGGTCACAGCACCCTTGACAGAGCTCAAGAGGTGTTTGGACAACACTCTCAGGCACATGGTGTGACTCCTGGGGAGCCCTGCACAGGGACAGGAGTTAGACTTGATGATCCTACCAGGTGTGGATATTCTATCGTTCTGTGATTGTGAGGAATTAAACACAGAGGACTGGATTGAGTAGGAGTAGACACAGTACATGGAAATAACTGATGTTAAAATGCCAGAAAGTACTTCATCAAAGTGAAGGTGGTCCGGTCTTTGTAACAAGAAATTTTGTCCTACAAAATGGAAAGTTTCAGGTGTTTCACTTTAAAAAAGCAGAACCTGCAAATACCACTCAGCAAGAGATGTAGTGTATTAGCTTCTCTCACTTTAATAACATCCTTGACATATAAACTGTTCATATTCTTCAAAAATGTTAAGATATGTCTGAGGATATTTAAAGCTAAACTTATCACAAAAGAAGAATCCATTATTTTTCAGAAAAAGTACAAATAATTTGACATGATGTCTTTAAAAAGTTGAATTGCAGAGGATTTTTCTTTTGAAACACTTAAATTATCTTTGTCACATCTTCTTTTAAAAGCATATTGTTCCTGGCTACTTTTTTGGTATGGCTGATAGATTCTTTTTGAATGTCAATGTTTGAAATACCAAACAAATGGATTAGTTAACTTATGGAAGCTGATTTTAACCCATCTGGCTGTTCTAAAGCTGTAATTTTAATTGATTAAGTGTTTCAATAATTTGGTATTAGCTCACAATCTACAAATTATGTCAAAATATAGTATAGTGATTGAGGCTTTCATTTCAAATATATGATGATTGTATGCGCTAGTAATAAGAATTCGCCCTTGAAAACAACAAACAGTATTTCTGGAGGCAAATGCTTTTGATGCCAGTGCACTCATGACTAAAAAGGGCATTGTGCTTTTTCAGCTGTCCAGGTGCAGAGCACAGTGCAAAAAAGCTTTGTACAAATCTTTGCAATCCCGGAAAGCTGTGAAAAAGGAATCAGTGTTCTTTAGAATACTGTCTGTTTCCTTATTGAGGATAAATTATGTCTTCCAGACAGTAAGGCTGTTAAATAGCAATCAGTACCATATGCGTGACTTACTAAAATGATAAAACAATTTTAAAGTGTTCTTGAAAAACTATTTTAAATTAAATCTTAGGTTTGAATGTGCCCACGCTTAAAAAGAAAACCAAAAAACAAACAAAAACAAACCTCCAGAGTTCTTAAGGTGTAGCTTGGGTGGAACATTCTAGATTTGATGTGGCCCATAGCCTAAAACACAGCAGAACACACCCCATTAACAAAAATCTCTGTTATGGCTTTCATTTTGGCCTTTTGAAGTTGACATAGGCATTTTCAATCCCTTTTTCAGTCCAAACCAAGTACATCAACATGGCATTTAATATCCAAAACCATTCCTACTACTTTCTTTGCTTCTGTATTGTGAAAGGGCTACACTTGAGTATCTTGTGGGAAATAGCAGTAAGAGGAATAGTGTGGTGTGCTAGTAGTGTGGGGCGAAGAAAGAAAACAGAGAAGGCCAAAAAAGTCTTTTTCTGAATCTATTATGGATTCTGTGAAATGACATAGAATTTCTAGATTCTATATGGTGAGAGGGAAGAAGACTAGAAAGGGTAATTACTCTTGAAAACTTGGTTCTTACAGGTCATCGTGGAAAGCTTTTTCTCACAGGACCGATTTCCATTCTGCTGAAAGATTGTTTAATTTGAGATCAGCCAACAGCTATATACAAAAATGCAAATGTAGTACTGCCATTTTTATACTGCATATTTCATATGCTCAGCTAATTTCTCTCCTATTATGCAGTCACATAAACGAACACAAACTGTTGGATAGCACCCTATACATGGTATACTTGTTCTCCCTTCTACTCACGAAATAGAGGCTGGATTCTATTCTAGGAAGTAAGAATTAAGTAATTCAGGCTTTGCTACTGTTTACAAATACTGATAGCCATATGCCTTGTAAAATCAACTAATGCACATATATGTCAAAAGTAATAATTAGTTTTTATAAATTATATTGTCTGCATTATATTTTTTGAATCAACATCTGAAAACTGTTTGTCGCAAAATATGGCCTGTTGCAAGACTGCGTTACTAAACCTGTCTTATGCTGCTTTGAAATTTGGTTTTCTTTAAACAAGCTAAAACAATAATACAGCTGTAGTGTGGTGTAAATTTAAAGGTTTTCTGTTAAATATTCTTTTTGTTTTACATGGAAAAAAGCTATCCACAAGAACATAACAAAGCACTGATTGTGACAGCTAACCTGTAGAACTGTTTCTCAACAAGCAGCAGAAAATAGGGATAAATGTTGCAGACCTTTTTCCATATGCAAGTTGTCTAATTGTCAATTTGTACTTTACATCTTCTGTTTAGAACTGCAAACACAACACAGGTGGTGCATATTGTGATAGATGCCTGCCTGGCTTCTATGGTGATGCAACTAAAGGGACAGCTGAAGACTGTCAATTGTGTGCTTGCCCCCTAAATATACCTTCTAACAAGTAAGTTGAATATTTATTGCATATTGAACTTTTCCCCTTAGTAAATTGCATAATTTCTTAATTTATATTTTTACATGTATGCTTTTCCCTTTCAATCAAATAATATATTCTGCAATATAAACTTTTATTTTTATGATTGTACAGAGTGCTTAACTAGGCAGATGAAGAAAAAGCTGGATGAGAACAAGGTAGAAAGAACAACACAGAATTTGGATGACTGCGTTTCAAATTAATTACTAGCATTTGCTTTTCTGTCCTCCTTAAGGGTAATTGTTTCTAGTTTTAAAGCTGAATTTGGAGATTTGACATGTGGGGTTTTTTCTGCTTTTACTTTTCCCTTTCTTCCAGTCTACATTATTGGCTTCATCCCTAGATATTATAAGTGAAAATATTTTGTCAGCATATCTCAGAAAAAAATATTGTACATTTGTACATTTGTTTTATTTAATGACAATGGAAGTGAAAAGTTATTCAAAATTCTGATCTAAGAACCAAAGTTTCCTTAACTACAAAAGCTTGTCTGTGCTACTCCATCGCTTAACTTAATAGACCAAGTGGCTTGAACATTTTTTCATTGGTTTTGTCACAGACAGTACCTGGAAAATAATAGTACCAAAAGCATTTTACATGATGTACCTGAACAAAACCGTTCTGAATTTTGTGTGTGGAATTGTATCCTATTAAAATTGCACTGATCAGAGCAGAAATAGTCTAAGCATCTATGAGCGGAAATTCCAGGGGATTGTAGCATGGGAGCCTGCCTTCCTGTTAACACAGCTCTTGAGTTGGGTTTATTAGATATATATATATATATATATATATATCTATCTGCTTATATATCTGCTGCTCAGGCATGGTTCTGCTGACATTCTCATTACTTGCTATTTCCTTGCCTCAGTAATCAATTATCTTTCTCTTGTTTGAGAACACTGTGCTGACAAAGAAGGAAAAACGCTATCACATTTCTGTCTTGCACAGACATGCAACAAACCAAGTCAAATAGATTGAATTTAGGTTATGACTGGCAAAGTGCCTGGAGACCTCCATTACGTAGTTGTCATAGTTCTGGGTGCTTTACTTTCCTATTTTGAAGTTAACAGTCCCCTTTTTAATGTTTAGTTTTTTTGAAAAAAATAACAGGAACAGAACAAACACGCAATATAAATGTTCTTTGAACTGTGAAACTGTGTGGGTCCTGAAGTCTACAAAGTTTAGCTTTGTAGAACTCACTATAAGGTTCAAGCTCTCATGATGTTACAGTCTAGACCAATTATTAAATTTGTTTATGAAGAAAAAAGGGGTTTTAAAGATTTAATGTGTTACTTGAAGGCTTTTAAAATATTTGTTGCCAATGAGTTTGTTGTGCAAGGGATAATATTTGCAAACAGTTCAGATACATTCATGTGAAAAATAAACTTTTGCCAAGTTCATGTCACTGTGCAGATGTAGTATATGTCATGTTCTTTCTGAGTAACTGAAAAAGTGACTAATTGTGTGTACAAATTATTATAAATAGCTGTGTATAGATTTTAATTCCTGAAGTATTTAATTCCTAACATGATATGACAGGACATTTGTAGGTTTCTAAGCTTAATACCTAAGTTCCCACTACATAGAGAATATTGTCCATGTAATGAGCCTGTGACATATATTTCTATTAAGAAATAAGTTTTATATTTTACAGCAGTGTCACATTTATTTATAATGTTTATAGTGGTTCCCTTCACTGTTGTCACAGCACTCGACTCTTTCTTTGCAATGCCACATAAAGTGGCATGTAGAAATGATGTGGTGATTGTGTTCTGTCATTGACTTCAGTGGATTTAGCTGCTGCTAATTCCCTTTCCTGTTTCCTAATGGCAGGAGTTTCCATATGCAGTCACTGAAGCCAGTCATGTGCCTTCTGAAGCACAACAGTCATAAATGGCTTGCCATATGTCAGAAAAGAGCACTTGGCCAAATCAGGAAACAAAAATTAAGTTGTCTAAGCTTGTTTTCTACATCCTGGGTTGTATTTTCCTCTTTTTGCGTATATCTTCATATATGTGTTTATGTGATGCAGATGAAATCAATACCTATGTTATAAATGGTCTTTGCAATGAACACATGACTCCTTCATCCTATGTCTTCTTGTAAATAAACCACTCTTAGAAACTGTTTGAACATTCTTAGTCCTCAAGCATTTTCAAAGGAAATTATTTTTCCCCCATAATTTCTAAAAAATACAGATGTTTGGGATAATTTCTGCTCTTGATGTAGACATAAATTTAATATGGGTAGCGAAGACTTTGACAGGAATGCTTTATCACTGGAAATGGGAGACAGAACATCTCTCATTCAGCCTGGGAAGGTCAGGAGTAAATTCACAGCACATGAACTAAGAATTCAGGTTGATCTCAAAATTTTAATTTTTTCTGGGAGAATTAGATAAAATCACAAGCATATTGTCAGGGGATGTTTTCTATAACACACTAGGAAGCTTTTAGGACGCCCTGTCTCCCAACACAGACTTATCACATGCATACCCATACTGTGTATTCATACTTGTCCTGTGTCCTGACTCGTATTAGTGTCGTTACCATATGAGAAAACTGTAAAGAGCAATGAGATATCAAGAAGGGGACTACAGTTTTTTGAACCTTGTTTTGACAAATCAATACTCACAGTTCATTAGTGTTTAGCATTAGTGAGTAATGAGATTCTCAATATCAGGAAGATAAACTCTTCTTTTCTCAGCCTGCTGTCATATATTTCCTTTACAGCACGCAGATGGGAATTTCTCAATATATTAATGTTTAGTGTTGAAATGTGGTCCAACTAATAAGTCATAGAAAGAATCAAGGAGGCAAGGTCTGAGCATAACCCTTAAAACATGGAAATTCTACTATTCATCATTACTGCTTAGCAATGATAAGTATATTATCATTATTATTATCATCGTTATCATCCTTACAATTATTATCATTATTATTTTTAAAATGTATGCAGTTAAGTTCAGAGCTCTTGGTGGAACTTTAGCACAGTCAATTTTTTACAGTGCTGTAAAGAGCTGTGATAGCATCTCTACAAAGTTTCCCATGAAGCTCTTAGAAAGAGTGAGGTTGGGACTGACAAGCAGGAACTTACTTGAAGTCAGGTGCTGCTGATTATATTAAATAATAATGTGTGCCTTCTTTGCTATTAAAGAACACAATGAACAATTACTGTTTCTTCAACTGACTCTTCATCCATTTGTCAATCTATTATTAAGTAAATGACATTGCAAAATAACACAAACATAATTCTTATTGAAAAGAGAAAAATCCCAGCACCTCTCTATATTTATTGGACCTGACCATCCCACATTTTTCTTACTGATCTCTTATATTTGTGGGATAACACAGAATAAAGAATAACTGAGGACAGATCACAGGATAGGTGACTCCAGAGAAGTGGGATCTAGTCACTAGAAGCTCATCACATTAAATGATGCTAATTAAGCTTTTCTGTCCTCCCTGGGCCTATTGCTTTCCAGAAACTGTTATGATATACCCTGCTTTAATATATCCAAGGTCAGATTATGTCTATTTGTTATTATTGTAGCATGCACTGCTACCTTGAATATACCTTCCTTCTGCTCTTTATTGGAGCAATTCCACTGCTTCTCAAATTCTGTTTTCCTAGGTTATAAAAGATAATTTAGCATCTTTTTTCCATGTTAGTGCTTTGTTTTCCCCTTTGAATGGTCACCCTGCTATGCACCTACTCACATTCTTTTATTTTTTTTCTTTTTCTACTTTTCTGTTTGGTCAATTAGAATTGATTACCATTATTTAGATGAGGCTTTATAAAGATGCTCGTATGTCTCTGTCTCTAATAATCATTACAGAATTACAGAAGAAAATATTATCTCTTCTTCTGTGTAGTATCTTTTAGTGTGTCAGAAGGTTTCTTCAGAAAAGTGTGTTAAGGGAGAAAGACTATGGAAAGCAAAATGCTAACAGTGAAGGAACAGCTCAGAGTTAAACACAGGCATTGAGATGTGGAGTTTGCAAATGTCTACAGTATCCTTGTTTACAAAAAGAGACAAAAAAACCCCAAAAAACCAAACCAGCCAAAAATAATTAGAGCATAACAAAGAGGTAAAGCTTTCTAGTCTGCAAGTTATTCTTAAACTTCAACATGCCTGTGTGGCCTGTTGCTTGAGGTCACTGGCACTCGATTAACTCAAGTACACTCCCTGGGAAGCTGTACCAGATATTTCCCATTTTGCCCCTCCCCTGTCTTGTTCACTGGGTTCCTTTCACAGCTGACTATACACAAAGTTAACTGAGCTTTTAATTGGTTGTCCTTCAGAAAGATTTATATAGGGGCCAATTATGGCACAGATTGTTTTGCCAGTCCCTCAGGGGCACAAACAAACAGCTGTACATTCCTGCCTTTTTAATGGTATCCAGACCTCTCACTGGCAGGCTCAAGTCCTGTAATAACAGGCTATTGGGATGCTGCCATCCACTGCTCTATATTCAGTGTCACAGAAATAGCAGAGTCATTCCAAATTCAATTTGCTGGAGTCAAACTTAAGCCCAATGTCCTAGACCAGAATCACTTTTCCTGGGCGCTGTTTTGCAAATTAACAATCTCTGAAGTGGGAAGAGAGCTATGCTGCTAACCGTGTTTTCTTTATGTTTCTTCCTTGTCCCTCTTCTTTCTCAATATCAACAACACAGCTTTAGCCCAACGTGTCATTTTGACCGACATCGTGGATTAATGTGTGATGAATGCCCAGCTGGCTATGTGGGACCACGCTGTGAAAGGTAAGCAGGCACCATGCTTTTAGTCATATGAGACCTGAAACAAAAGTATTGATCACATGGAGCTATTCTGCTTTTTGTTACCTCCCCTTCTCATCCCCATTCCTGTTCTGAAACTCACTGAAAAAATTCCTGTGTATTTTCCTCTGATATTTGATTTATGAATTTGTATTTTTCTTATGCTTGTTTTATTGTTTTATGGTAAAATGTGAGGTTTCCAAGAAGCTTCTTGGAATTCTTGATATATAAGTCTTTGTTTAAAAAGTCCCTTCTAGCTTTTCTGTCACTCTTCTGAGATTTTTATAAAGCTTTTGTCTCTTTTGTCATTTGAATGTTTAGAGCATGGTGATTCAAATATGCAGTAAATTACTGATGCTTCACTTAGAGAAGTTATTATGCAGTGAAAATACAGATCTTCTAATAAGTTATTTGTATATTTTAATTATTTTTTAAAGAATATTTTGCATTTTTGTTGCTTCTCATTTTCTGTTGCAGTCTTTATTTAGCAAGTGGAACAAGCTGGGCTTTAATGACAAAAAAAGATAACTCTTCTATGTCAAATACATTAAAAAGTTCAATATGTATTTTCTACACTTATTGCTAGCTTTACAAAGGCATTATGCTGAAAGGATCATGTGGAAAATTTAAATGTAACAAGAGTTAGTGTGAGTGCTAGTGCTAAGCTCCCAGGAACCCCCATCCAAAGGAGGTGAGACCACACAGGGGAGGGATATCACCACTGTGTCTACATGCCTTTGGTCCCTTGGGATTTCACATGGATGGAACAGATTTCAAGAGCAGTTAGTATGCCAGGGGACCTCTGCTAGCTGTTTGGAGGTCATGATGAATCATTATTGGCTTTGTCCCCATGATCTCAGTCCCCTGTGACCCTGCCAATGACACCTTTTTAAGAGGGGCCTGGGGAGCCAGATAACTGTGTAACACCTTCCTAGACAGTTACGGGGCATGGAAACCTGGCCCTTGTGTTTCTTAGTAGGCTCTTGCCATTTGACACTTCCATGAGCTGCTTGAAGGATTTCTCAAGGCAAACCCTAAAAAAAGGTAAGGCTTGTGAATGAAAACTTAAAATACTCACGCTGGGATGAGAAGAAGTAGGAATAAACCAAGAGTAAGAGACAACCAGAAAAGCAGAAACCTGACCATACGCTGTGAATCTCCCTATAGTCCCCTTTTTCCAATTTACAACTACTTCCTTTTAAATCCCCTGTTGTGCTATATCTGTCCTGAAGTGAGAGTGCAGGCTGTCACCTGTTTCCACCCATCATCACCGAGTCTGCTCCTGCTGCTGCTATTTCTGCCTGTCTTTTCCTGTCTGTCTGGGAAGTCATCACCTTCTTTCAGCTAGTGGGCTGTGAAGTTAATGACGGCAGGAATAAATGACATCAAGAGCACTTTGGTGGCAGTTTGTCAATGCAGGGTCATTGACAGCTTCCATTAGCAACAAGTGCTGTGTCTGAGCGGAGCACAGGCTGTAGATGCAGTAGGACAGAGTCTGAATAAATGGCTTAATTGGATTTTAGCCTGATCTCCTAAGGAAATGAGGCTCCTGTGATCTTTTTGTGCATGTCTCTCTGGCTGCCTGCGAAGTGTCTGCACTTGTAGGTCAATTTCAACCAAATTTGGCAGAAGGTGGGAGGGCTCAAAGATGGTAATTGTTCCCGAAGGTTTTATGAAAAGTGTCTGGATAGAGATTAATAAATCTGGACATATCATAGCTAAGAGGAAGAATACTGTGTGAACTCACACCTGATTAAAAAGATAGAGAGAGAACAAGAGAGATGGCTAAACATTCTGCCCATAAGAAAACTCACAGGGAAAGGTAAAGGCGCTGCTATAGCCTGAGGGATTACTCCCAGCTGAGTAGCAACATCCTGCAGCAAATAATCAGCCCTTAGCCTTGTAGCCATGAGATATAAATCCACTGGAAATTAGGCCATTAATTCCAAAGCTCACAGAACTATTTGCTTTTAATTGTAACAAGTTGTTTTAAAATGTCTGCAGCTGTCAATAATAATGATCAGGAGAAAGCATGTTGCATTTTGCTATTAGCACTGGTTGTATAATTGCTGAGAGAGTTTACATTAAAATCTCTTTCATTTTAGCAACTACAAAGTGACAAGTGATCTGAGCCACGTGATTCATTAGCTGAACAATGCTAAATTATCATGACATACTAAGTATCATGTATTGAGAGTGTGCAGCACTGTACTTATTCAGCCTAAAAATATACCCTCTGTCCCCTAGGGAGATACATCTATCTGTCTGATTTGTAAAATGTCAAAAAAAAAAAAAAAATTGCTACTTCTTCCACTGGAACTCTCAGGAAAATGGTGCCATAATTGCTTAATATTCTAAAGGGTCCAGTTCATAACACCATCAAAATAATTGCAGATATAAACTGTATTGGGAGTTATCATATATCTATAATTATAGAGAGAGCTCAGCTTTCCCATGTAATGTTTTTCCCTAACAAATTAGACTTAGGTTTTTTTCCTTTGCTCACTGCTCACTTTTCCAAAGGCATATGAGGTAGCATGGACATTCTCCTAACTTCATAGAAAGGATGTATGAGACAAAAGGTTGTCTTTTTAGCCCAGCACATTTACGGGATGATGATATACGTTTTCCAAATGCAGTCTTGCTAGGGAAAAGAAGCAAAATAGGTGAGTCTAGCTTTTCCTGTAGGACTCTGTGATTTATGTGCATGGATCCAGCGACCTTTTTCTCCTACAAGGTGACTCAGTGTCCCTCATGTGTGAGGAGAAGTGTGAGCTGACCCATGTCCTTTCTTGTCCCCACCTCCCCCAGTCTTGACGTCTAGCACAGAGTGCATCCCTCCACAGCCTCTCATGAGTACTGTGGCTTCAAACTGCTGCTCATTGTAGCAAATAAAATTCTTCCACTAGTGCCAGGGCAGCAACTCTGTGTTGCAGTACTGATGGGAAAAGGGTCAAACATTTCAGGAGATTTGGTACAAAAAATGTGTTACACAAAAATGTCTGCAGCTTGCAAAGGCAGGCATTCTGACATTAGGTAATGCAAGATTTATAGTTGGTCACACAACGATAACATCTGTGCTGTGCACCTGAGTTAAGATATCTCACCACGTGCTCACAAGCCATTTCTCCACAGGGCTTTTGCCTGATTTTGTGCACAGGTTGAACGCACATAAATTTCAAAGGCTCTGTAAAAATAGTATTTCCAGACTTAAAAGTGTTTGGATTTGCAGGCTTAATTAACTCCGTCTCAAGGGCTTTTTTTTCCTGGTAAATATAAAGAAATGTATAAAATAGGCCTGCATTTCTGTGCATATATGTTTATATACAAAGCACCATACAGATTGCTATGGGGAATATTAACTCCATACTGACCAGGCCCAATACAAATTCATACACATATTTTTAAATAGTAGCCCTGTATTTGGCACCACTTACACTAAATCAAAGCAGTGTCACTGACAGACACAACTGCATTTGAGAATAGAAAAGAAAAATATGGGCACAATCTTTTTTTCACTGCTTTTACTCCTATTTTTGTTTTATTTTTTTAGTTTATTTTTTTAATCTCAGAAGTATTATTAGGTTGTAGTTAGAAGACATTTATTTTTACATGTATTTCGTGCAAAGCAGAAAAGTAATTTTCCATGCCACATACTTACTGGTGTTTTTCAATCTAAACCTTCCCAAATATATAATGCTTTGAATCTGAGAAAAGAAGCTGAAGTAGGAATGTTCTTAAGGAAATAAAGATGGAACTAAGGAAAGTGGATTTTTTTTATCTTCCCCTGAAACTTAAGAGGTGGTAGAAAAAGAGGAAGAATTTACATAGATGTACATGTACACAGTTCTCTTATAAGCTTTAACTGGTTTACCCCTACTTTCAGGATCATCTTCAGTTGGATTTGAGATTATGTATGTGTGTAAGTAAAATACGGCTATGTGATGGTAGTGGGTTTTTCTAATTTTAATTATCAAAGTGTAAACTGATGAGAATACAAAGAGTTATCGAGGTCTCCTGCTGTTAATAAGAGGAAATTATTAGCAGTGTATTTCACACAAATCATTGGAGTATTCTTTCTGTGAACTGCTTGGTAAATTTCTGTGAATGCTGTCAAATACAGAACTAACCCCTAAATGAAAGTGGAAGAAGAAAACAAACACACATTAAGTGAAGTCAAATAGATTAGTAGGACCAAAAGATGCAGATCTATGAGAAACACACCAGTAGTATGTCAGCAAAGCAGTTAAGGGTTAGCAAAGAGTTAATTTCAGATGTAATCTTGTTTAGGTAAGTAAGATAACTGAATAAATTATCCAAATACTCTCTGGATAAAATGTGGCTATTAATTGTAACATGTTAAGATACATTCTTGGCCTTTGTAACTGAGATATTGTCACTGAAAAAAGCCAACTTATTTTGGCAAAATTAAGCTAAAAATTAGTCTTTTGTCATTGCTGAGATAGCCTCCATCAAGGAAAAAAATGTCTCTTCCTTTGTAGGAAATAGAATAAATTTCTACATTTATGACAGATTCTGAAAATAAAATACCTGAATTATTCTAATGAAAATATTTTGACGTCTTATTGCTATGAGGAGATGATTTTGAGAGATGACTGTGCTACAGGAGTGGGCTAAATTTTGGAAATTTTACTCATGGTCCTGACTGCTTACATGCACCCAAACCACTGGACTGTTTATACGTATTATTGGTCTGTGGTCTGCATCGTAGGTGTTTTGAGAGAATGGAAAAAAAATCCTATTTTGTGTAAAATTACAGAAAACTGCTCAATTAGTTCCCACTATTTTTTCCTCCCTGCTCTCAGTTATCCAGTTTTTATAATCTTTGTGGTCTTTGCTGATGATATTGAATAATATTTAGTACATGTTTAGACAGCTTTTCTTAGGATCCAGATAAAAGCTTTATGAGATATTCTGGAAGCAAGGAAAAGGATGAATTTGACACACACAAGAGTGACAGCATAGGGGAGCTCTGTGTTCCTGTATTAGGATGATAAACAGAATCTTTCCTCAGCCATGCTATCCAGCACTACTACAAAGTAGAGAGGATATCTGTGTACATTAAAACTCCATTCGAACAGACTTCAAAATAGCAGCAAAAATTATTTTGTGCAATGTGCTTTATGTACTTTCTGTTTTCCTTATACTAATTGGAGTTCATCTGAGATGCACATGAATAAATTCATTAGCCAGAACTGTGCAATTTTTTCTTTTCATTTTCTTCACTATCTACAAGTTGCTCTTACTGTGAAGTGTGAACAAGTGTAACAGAAAGGGAAAGCAGACTAGATTATAAACAGGAAATAGGTTGTGAGGGGAGTAGAAATTTGCTTTAAATACAGACTTGTGTTAGGTCAGATTCAATAACCTGCTTTGCATGGTATTCACGGAAAACTGCAGGTGGGCAGGGTGGAAAAGGATGTGATATTTTCAAACAATTCTCTTAAAGCATGGAAGGTAGAGTACACAACAACATAGTTCCTGTGCTAATGAGCAATCTTTGTTACTTGCCCATACGCAGAGATTAGAAATCCATTAATTAAGCAAATCTGACCATGCAGTAGATCAGGGGAAGTCAAAGTCAGAGGACAGATCTTGTTAGGTAAACAAATTTATGTCTGTATTACATTCTAAATGTGTTTTTCTAAACTAAAGAAGTTTTTAAGGCAGAGGGAAAAAAAATCATCAGGCTTGCTGGTGATTGAGTACAGAACATCTAAACATAATGTGCTGTAATACAAAGTATATCTAACATAGTCATATAATCGTTTGGCTTGGAAGGGACCTTTCAAGGTCATCTAATCCAACCTCCCTTCCTCTAGAGTGCCACTAAGATTTCTTGCTATACTTTGTCTCACCTTCAGTCCCAGTGTCAAGATTTTTCTCCCACTGAAGTCTAATTACTAGCAGAACTGGCAGGATTTCAGCTGGTACTGTATCTACAGCATTGTTAAAAAAGAGAAGGAGAGAGAAAGAAAGAAGACGCTTAAGACACACTTGAGAGAAGATCAAATCATTTTTGGTGATTAGGGAGGCAACAGAATTAAATATTTCTAATGAGAGGATTATTTAAGGGTCCTAACTGATGATGTCTTTTACCGTAGGTGTGCAGAAGGCTATTTCGGACAACCTCTAATACCAGGGGGATCATGCCAGCCATGCCAGTGTAATGACAACCTTGACTTCTCTGTTCCTGGCAGCTGTGACAGCTTGTCTGGTGCTTGTCTGATATGTAAGCCAGGTACAGCAGGCCAATATTGTGAGAGGTGTGCTGATGGATATTTTGGTGATGCTCTTCATGCAAGAAACTGTCAACGTAAGTCACGAACTTTTACAGCTCCTGACAGTATTGATCTATCCCATAACTTTGTTCCTGAGAGGAAGGCTGTGCCTCTGTATGTGAGCAAGAGACTGATAGAGCTCTAAAAATGATACTGTGAATCTGCATCTGGAAAGGGAGGCTTTAGAGTAATAGAAGAACTTATTAAAAAAGCTCTAGTTGAAGCAGAATGGGAAAAAAACAATGGAGCTTTGCATGGGTGCAAAAGGTTATACTAAATGTCAGATCTACAAAAATAAATACAAATAAATTGAAACTATTCACTAAAAAATGCTATAAGCTACCCAGAAAAATCCTGTTCTCTTGTAAGATTGAAAGGAGGGAGTGATGTTTCAATTTCAGGGTCCAGCTCTGGCAGCCTTCATAAACTGTTTCCCACTTAGATAACCTCAGTAAGAGTTGGGAGATGCTGCTTCTTGCAGGTCAACATTCACCCACCTGCCAATCAGACCCTAAAATCTCCAGACAAGTTTTCTAAAATGCTGTGGAGGAAGATACCTGGCAGCAAGCTACCAATTCTCAGCTGAGAGGTAGCATGTAATTCAACTACCAGCCCCAGTACATCCTTCCTCATAGCGATTGCAAAAAATTATTCAGCGGAGATGAAAGATTGTGTAGGAACAGGAGCTTTTCTTTCTGTAGGAGGCAGTGTCTCTCTCTGAGCTGTTGCTGGCACAATTCAGAATGCAGAACAAGTGCTTTTAACTTAAAAACTTTCTTCATGTACTCTTCCTTCACATTCTGAGAAGTGGAATGAAACAAGTTCCAAACTGTCCTGAAAGAGACGATCATTTTTTTTTACTGTCACAAGGATTTATTCCTGTTTGGTCCATTATAATAAACACAAGAGTAACCCCACTGAGTACAAAGGTGTTATAGTAGGATAAAATATTAGTATTAATATATTAATATTAGCAGGATAAAATTACTAATATTAGGAACATGGGGGCCATGTATGCAGTCTGTGTTGTGAGCAGAGGAGTCTGAGGTTCTGGCATCCATTTCCAGAACTTGCCCTATTAGCAACTTGCAGTCTAAAAGTAGAAATCCAAGGTCATGTTGGACCTCCGGAGAGTGTGTGGGAGCTAACAAGATGCAGAACATCACTGAGTTTCTCAGCTAAGGGCAATAAGCAGTGATGTATGCAAAGTCATAGATACCCCTGAAGACATGCCTGTGTAAATGCTTTCTGTACCTACCTTACACAATGCCAGAAAAAAATTAGACAATCCTATATGTTTTCTCCCTAAGTTCACGATTAATGATGTCATCTAAGTTACAATGTTAATGTGTAAAGTGATTTTATAAGAGTATTTCAAAAATTACAGCTTCCAGTAGCTTACCACCATTCTTGAGTCATGATGAATGGTGCTCTGACCATTTCCACAGTAGTAAAAGGTCCATGAGAAAGAGATTTTATAAGAGGAGAGTTTGGAAAACATACAATTTAAAAAATATATTTAAAATAAATACATGCTTCATGTTGAATTACAAGCTTTGCTTTTGTTGTTAGTATCATTGACAAGGAGAGCCCTCTAATGTATTCATATCCTTGTGCTTGCAGTTACCTTGTATTCATCTATTCTCTGCCTTTCATGTGGGTTTTCTTCTTTGCATATGATTTTTTATTTCCTTTGCAGACTTCCATGAAGTTTGCCCTGCAGCAACAATATCAGAGGGACTGTGCTTTTACTTTGTTGTTTTCAATTTTGTTCCTTATTAAAAAGCCAAATCCAAGAGTATTGCAAAGCATGAATTTGCTTTCAAATTATTGTTTGAAATGCTTCTTGCTCTTTCTCAGTACAGTATTGTTGTGTGCATTAACCGTTTCAAATGACAGTACAGCTTTATATCATCATAGCATCTCTGAATTTTTTCGTCTATCTATACAAAAACATAAATCTAAGAACAATGAGCAAATGTCCTAAGCTTATTTGGTTTGATTTTAGTAGGTCGTTTTTTGGAGTGAAGCAGCGCAGTGTACTGAAGCAAATACCCGGGGGTTGAGCTGATGGTAATAGAGCTCAGTGTCACAAGATGAATTAAAGCAACTAGTCAAGTCTGTCTGTGTTCCAGTGTATAGGTACTACTGTTGTAGGAGAATAAGTGTGTAGCTTCATCATAAATACAAGCTCATAAATATTTATAGAAATCTAGAGAGAATGAAGGGTCTTGACCAGCATCATTCGAGAAGAAAGACAAATTTCTCCAACAGGCTGCATTGTATTATGACAATTATTTGGAGGTTTAGACAAGAGCTAATTTTCCCAGTAGAGGTGAATGAATGGGAAGGCTCTAGGTGAGATAAATGCAATTTATCAGATTGAGTATCAGTTTATTAGATGAATAGCCCTGACTGTATGTTTCTGCCCTATGTACATACTGCTAGAGCCAAGAAAAACAATCTAAGTCCTGATATTCCAAATTGTTCCTTACCACTGCATTGCACTCAGTCATCTGTGACTGAGTTAAGACACCATGGAGTACTGCTTGCAAAAAAGGTATAAATAGGACAAACTCATCTGTTTATAAAATCGGTGTAAGTTTTCTTTTTGATTCTTGTGTTGTCATATGCCTGATAATCAAAACAATTAAATCAGACTGAGCTTGGGTTTTGAGGTCTGTATAAAAAGGTTGGTGAAACAATTTTAATTTGCACTGAGGATTGTAGTTTGTTGAATCTGAGCTTTAGCATCTTCTTTCCCCGCTCACCAATTGAATTAAATATATACTCAAAACATGGATATATGTGATACTTATCACCATGTATGGTTTGGAATGTAAGCAGTTTTAAAATACACTATGGTAAACACTATAAAATACACTATAGCTGTATACAGGATGATAGAGGTAAATTATAGATTTGTTTAATATTGAAAGCTGAAAGGAAAAGATAAGCAATGTTAATTACATGAGACGTGTCTTTTAATTTTTACTTTTTAAAGATATATTGCAAAACAGAAGGAGATAAGAATCTCTGAAATTGTTACATGACTGGTATGAACAGCAGAACCAGCACATTTTTGTTACTTATTCCAGAATTTTTGCAAACATTTGAGAAACAATGCCATGAACAGAATGGCAAGTCATAAAGTTGCTTTCATTAAAAGAAGCAACTACTGCAGAATACCCCAAAAGCAAAAAACCGCACACCAATCTTTTCAATTTATAATCGGAAATTTTAAATTAGCAAGTCCAATCAAATAATGAGGAAGGTTCTGTTGTAATAATCTATACATAGGGAAAATATAACTGCGCTATCTCACATAGCACCTTCTGACATGCAAGTATATGACTGCCATGTGTTCACTGCTGGGACTCAAGTGTTTCTTAAAATGAAAGTGTCAGGTTGAGAAAAAAAAAAAAAAGCAACACATGCAGATAGGGCACTGCAGGAAGGCAAAATGTGCACTGGAACCCAAGTTTGGAGAGTAGACTGATAATTGATATAGATATGTGGATTTATTCCCCTATGGGGGATGGGGGGGAAACCATGTGCAGGAATCGACTGCAAGGTTATAGTCCCTGTGACAGCGATCACATCCTTGTTCTCTACTGCGAGTGCCAAGGGTTTTTTCCCAAATCTCTGCATGGCAAAAGGACTGAAGAGCACAAAAGTTCTTGTGGTTGAAGAACATAGAGGGTGATAGACATCTTACTCATAATTTTTCTTCTCCTAAAACATGAGAATTTAAGAGCCAGAAGCATTGGTGTTTTCTTCAAGAAACAGTGTTGTCACTGTCTTTTTAAATCTTCAGGAAAGCACTGTGATAAGTTAGGTTGGTCAGCTGGGTTACATTTACTCTGGGAGCAGTGATGCTGTTGCTGAGACAGAAATCCTGGAGAGTCATAGTAGCAGATAATCCTTGGTATGTTTTTCAGTGCAGCCTGGGGCATGAGAGCATTACTGCCCCTGTATAGTGTCAACTTTGTGCTGGGTTTGCAGCCTGCCAACATTCCCTGATGACTACATGAACAGGGAGTGAACTCCAGGACAGCAGAACTAGTACATGCAGCAGTAACTTTCCCACTGGCTGGAACTACGTTCTCTACCCACCCTGTGTAAGGGTCTGTACCCTTTTTGTAATTATCTCTCAGCATTACCCTGCCCACTCTGAGTCTCTGGGCATATACTTAGTAATCTGCCCTCCACATCCTGCTTTGATCTGAGAGGAACATCTAAAACAAGCTGTTAATGAACTTGAGGCAAAATTTCTGACAGCAATAATTTGGAGAAAAATTCCACATTAATCCAGGCAGGTTTGTCAGTGTACGGGAGTGACACCTTCCTGTTTAACCCAAGCTGGGGGTTTGTCAGGGTGGGAAAAGCTGCACTGTAAACATTTGGCTATTAGATTTAGCTTCAGGGAACACATTGATGTCTCCTTCTCTGCAGCCTGCCACTGTCACCTGAATGGCTCCTTCTCAGAGATCTGTGACTCTCGGACAGGCCAGTGCAAGTGCAAAGCCAACGTCATCGGGCGCCGCTGTGACATCTGCAAAGTGAGTGCCCAGAAATGGGGTTTCCATTCTGCTTTCTCCACTGTTTGTCACAACTAAACGTCATTTGGTTCTGGATAGGCTTTTTTCTGTTGTTTACATTTCACTTAAAGAACATATATAGATTGTTCTTATGTAGAGAAAGGTAAAGTGGTTGCTTTTAAATTTTTTCTAATTGTTTTCTAGAACAGAACACAAGACATAACATTTACATGCAAGGAATGCATTTTAAGCTTCACTGTATCTATAAGTACATTTGTATACATAGTATATACACTTTGTATTTGAATGTTTAATATAAAAAACTAGTTTAAAATATTGCAGCTTTAGGAGATAATCCCTGTATGCGGAAAGCTGCAAAACGTCTGATAGCATCTAATGTTTATTTTTTTTAAGAAAGGAGGATGCTAGTTTAGTTGTGCTGGAATGTTCTGTCTTTATGATTTTTTTCTTAGGGTTTCTTCTTATGTTGTCCAAACAATGTATTATTTTTCAGTGAAAGTGGTTTTTGCCTTGACATTGTTTTCCTGTCTCATAAATCACTGCAGAGAAATATAGTTTCATAAACTTTCAGAGTTGTCTTCAGGCAGCTAAGGAATATGCTGTAGCTGCCTGCACATTTCTCTAGTTCAACATAAGGACTCATGAGTTAAGCCTGTGTCCTCAGAACACCTCCACCTGTGTGTAATTTAAGTTACATAAATAATTCTGCAGAAATCAAAAGGATCATTTTCACCCTTTAAAATTATGTTATTTCTGAAGTGATTTGCTCACACTCCATTTTCAACAGTATTTAAAAGAGTCTGTTCGAAGAAAAATTGCTGGTATCAGTGGCATTTGCAGATTGCATAAGGTACCTAGAAAATATCTCAAGCTCATTAATACAGTACTGGTGGTTAATTGGAATTAATCTTTGTTTACTTCAGTGTTTACTCCTGTCTTTATTTCCGTACTCTTTTATGTGAAGTAGTTTCCTTATCTTCACTTTCTAACAGTGTTTACTTTTCATTCTTAAAGCCCAACTACTTCTGGGCCCCAGAAAAGCTGTTTTGTATACCCTGTGGCTGCAGTGCTTTAGGATCTGTGTCACTGCAGTGTGATATGTTGGGAAGATGTATCTGCAAATCAGGATTCGTGGGCAGACACTGTGAAATCAGCAGACAGGTGCCTAAATTGCAAGAAAATGCAGGAAGCAGTCAGCAGATTCGAGTACCCCCCCGGAGGTGGGGCACCAGCAGCGCCAGTGGGTGCCCACGAGGCGCTTACCGGCCTGCAGCTCTGGTAATGAGAAACTCTGCTTTGCATGGGCTGAAGTCTCCTGTTCGCTTGTGTTTGGAGCTCACACAGGTTGCTTGGGTTTTTAATTTTTAATACCAGTGTTACAATATAAGAAATGCTCAAGAAACGGACAGGCTCGGAAGACAAGCAGCATTTTAGGATGCTTCCGATCCTAAGGACTTCATCGTGCAAGTGGTGCTATCAGTGAGAAATCAAACAGCAGACTAAGTCCCAAAACAGCACCATCAACAGCAGTATGCACAAAATGCATGGGAGATGTACATAAATCAATGGAATTGGTAGGATTTTCTTGGATTTTGCAGCATGAAACTTCCTTTTCCAACAATTCAAGAACTAATAGCTTAAGGAGGCTGAAGGAAAGATCAGCCCCAGAGGCACAGAGTTAAGATCTAATTTTAAAATATTGAACATAACTGGTGTTAAAATATCTCATTAGCGAATATGGCCAGTTATCTGAGACATTTTTAGCTCAGTGCAATGACAGTTATGTGACTGTAATGCCAAAAGTGATAGGAGTGTTCGCTCCTCATCACAGACCAACAAAGCAAGTTATTTCCCAAAAGTAAGTAGTTACGGTACAACTGCTAACAGAGTATTTGAGGGTTGTTTGTTCTCCCTGCAACTCAAAACCTCCACACTTATCACAGCCCGCTTGAAAAATACTTGGCAGTGTTTTTCATCCTCAGCTAGGCTCTGGGACCCATGCTGTATTTGTTCATATAGATTTCCTTGAAGAAATTAGTTTTTTCCAATTAAAATATTAGGTTACTGTATTGCCCACAGTCACTGAAGGAGACACGATATAATGACATATTCAGAAAATCCATTGTGTTTCCTAACTGTGATCTAGGATCTTATCTCTTGTTCAGCAAATGTGATTCTTAGAATTTCTGTGTGTAAGCAAATTTGCTGAGAACTTTAACTTTGGGTTAAAGTTTGCATGACTGACCAAAATGTCCTTGTGTGCAGACCTTCTCACAGAATGTAACCCAGCATGGTAGTGGTCTTTTCCAACTTACTGTGGTGTGGAGTGCTGGTGTCAGACTTTTTCTGACTGTTACCCATATTAACAGAATTTATGAGATCCTAGCAAACTTTATATTGAGAACTGAGATGCATGCTGTGCATTGGTTACTTCTCTGCATTAATCTGAATGTCTGTCCTGAGATTGTGTGTATTCACATTTCTGTGTATCTTTCTGTGTAAAAGAAATCTTTAGAGATAGTCAAGTACTTTAATTGAACCTTGAGTTTAATTAAATGAGTTTGATTATCTCTTTCTCTCTGATATGCTGTGTTTTGTCAGGCAGAAGTATGAAATTGAAAAACATTTCAATATAGAGTCTGGAAACGAAAATCAGTGTAATTCTTTGTTGCATATATAATCAAGCATTTGCTTAGGTTTGTATGATTTTCAGGCCAAATTCTGACCATAGATGTGGTCCTGTATTCTGACACCTATCGGCAGATTCTCTGTGTGAGTGGGGAACTTCGTTATTAACCTCAGAGGTCGTATTTCAAGACTTTTCCATGGAAAGCTTCTGAAGATTCACAGAATTCACCAATACAAGAATTAAGGGTTCTACTGTGGAACAAATCCATATAAAACAGTAGTCATAGAATCACTAAGGTTGAGTCCAACTTTTGACTGATCACTGCTTTGTCAACTAGACCATGATACTAAGTGCCATGTCCAGTCGTTTCTTGAATGACTTCGCCACTGCCCTGGGCAGTCTGCTCCAGTGGCTGACCACCCTTTCAGTGAAGAAATTGTTCCTTTTGTCCAACCTGAGCATCCCCTGGCATTGCCTGAGGCTTGTGCTTCTTGTCCTGTTGCTGGTTCCCTGGGAGCAGAGGCAAGTTTCCCCATAAGCCTCTCTTCTCCAGGCTAAACACCCCCAGCTCCCTCAGCCACTCCTCATAGGACTTGTGCTCCAGAACCTTCACCAGCTCCATTGCCCTTCTCAATGTCTTTTCTTTTTGTAAGTGGCCCAGAACTGGACACAGCACTAGTGCTTAGCACAGAGGGACAGTCACTGCCACGGTCAAAGCCAGCACAGCTCCATTGATCTGAAGATCTACTGATTTATAGTAGGTAAAAATCAACACCTCATACCTGGGTCACAAAGTAGCACACTATAAAGTAAACATTTTTCACTTTTTTCCATTTATATTCATTAGCAGTCATTTTTTTAATATCTCATTTTTAATATTCTGCCTTTCTATCAAACTCACTGGTAGATTTTATAATTAATGTTGTAATATCAATTTCAAGTGAAGTTATTAATATGGTTTGGATTTCAGTATTCACTGAAAATCATCATGCCTGAAAAACAGGTAGAGAAGTACTCCTATTTTAAAGCACTCTAGCTCAAGACTGAGTTTCTCATTTGAATATCAACTATGGTTTCTTCCAAGGAGCCTCTGTTGGTTGGTGCAGTGAAACTCATGAGGACTTTTGGTTGAAATCTTCATGCAGAGCTCCGTATCAAAGCATACCAATGAGAGTGTCTTCCCTTGTTTACTTTTTGCACTCTGCTAGTGAAGTTAAGGAGGAAATTTCTTGCTATAGTTGATAACATCTACTCTGGTTCTGTAGAAACTTTGTATTGATCACCACAAAAAAGAAAGAAAAGGAAGAGTATAGAAGAGAAACAGAGGCCTAATCCAAAGACAGAGTTTTTATCATGAAAGTAAATCCCTATTATTTGTTTGTATTGTACACAAATACACTATTTCTATGTTCTTCTAAAGTTATTTCTATATATCATTCTAAAGAATTGCCCTTAAGTTACTGTACACAGACATTGCCTTTGCTCAGAGGAGATAAAATCTAGTTCAGAGGCTTTCCAGTTGAATCGATCTCCATTCATAGCTAAGAATTTGAATTCACTCTCGTAGCAACAAACTGCCTGACATAGCCCTACAACCAGAGATGGGGTATGCATTTAGTGCTGCTGATACACTTTCCATTCCAAGGGAAACACAGCCTCATAAGAAATGTAACATAAGAAATGTGTTACATTGCAGAACATTCATTGTAGCATCAAGTAACATTCTGAAATCTTTATTCTTTCTCAGCAGTGGAGGGCATTTAGTGTCCTTGCTCCAGGGTTTTACCGCAACAATTTAACATGTTAAAAGCAGTATTTCAGTGGTGAAAAGAAAAGAGCTACCCTGATGGCCCTACACTCGCAGCTTTTCCTCTCTTCTCCTGGTTATCATTCCATGTACTAACTGCTCTTCCTCACTCTGTGGCAGCCTGGAACATTTGGCCTACAGTCTCCCCGAGGATGCGTTCCCTGCAACTGCAACTCGTTTGGTTCCAAGTCCTTTGATTGCGATGGAGACGGCCAGTGCTATTGCCAGCCTGGAGTGACAGGGAAGAAGTGTGACCGCTGTGCACATGGGTTTTACAACTTTGAAGAGGGAGGCTGCACTCGTATGTAAATGTTTTGCACCCAAGCACAGACTGATTTGTTTGTTTGTTTGTTTATTTATTAATTTATTCCTAAGATTATAGTTTGGCTGATTTTGGATTGCCTAACAAATTTTCCTGACAGGGGGTTCATAAACAGCCTTGTACATTATTCATTTGACAAGGGTGGTGATTGGCAAGAGTGAAAGACCCAAGCAATTTCTGCTATTTTATGGGCAATTTATGACTAATCTACTACATTTAAAAGGAGCAGGAATCTCATTTACTCCATGTAGTGTCTGCCAAAGAAATTCCATGAAGTTCCTATAATTTAGTTAAGAGTATCACAGAACTCTGATTAAATTTTTTTGCCAAATCACATCAACTTGCAGGGATGTAAAAGGAAAACAAGGAAAACACAAACTGTCTTTGCTTCTAGTTTTATCTTAAACCTTTGCAGTGTTCTTATATGGGTGATCCTCTTTCATTACCACAGTCCTTTCCTGTACAGTAGTATTTAGTTGCTTACTAGTTGCTTTACTAGTGCTTTTTTGTGTATGAGAAGATCTTTAAGTAAAACTGTCTGCTATATCCCTTGTGTAAACACATGAAAAGTCTCCTTTCCTAGATGCTGAAACTCTAGCATTAGATATAAATACATTCAGCCACCTCTTTACCTTTATTTTTGTCCTTTTGGAAAATAGGTCGAAGACTGAAATGAATGCTTTCTATCCTTGAAGTAGTGCAGACTGCTATATCAAAAAGAACCCAATCAATAGGTTTCTTCACAGGGAAATATCCATCTTTCCTGATAGAACTGTGTTTTTCAAGTCTCAGAGACTCATTTAGGTGTGACCACAGGACACATAGATAGTTGTCTAGTGTGACTGACTGCTGGGATGCCAGAATGCTGTTATTATTCTTCAAGTATAAAGCATATTCTTTCCAGAAACAGAAATCACAATGTCTGCTCCTCTGTTCTTCCTCCTTTCCTATCCAGAATGGTAGTACAAGAAGCAAGCTCAGCTCCCTTTTCTTTCTCCTTTTTGCTGTAATGGAAGGAGCATCAAGGCCTTGCAACCCACATTTGTGCAGCAAAATTCAATTTTACGTGTAGTGTGGATAAACCTTGAAACAGGCTGGATTATAGATTATATTTGAAAATGTTGCTCTATGGTGTTGTCTCACACGGGAATGAAGGGTTCAAAAATGCTTACAGGTTTGAAAAGTTCAGATACAGTGGCACCTTAGAAAAGTTAAAGATTGTTTCCCAGGCTCACTGATGAGAAAGCTTGAAATAAAATGTAAATGATAACTGCAGTCCTAAAGCCTTTAGCAATCAAATGAAGGTCAAAAAAATCTTTCATTTATGATTAACATCTTATTCTAACATGCCACAGGTTAAAAGCACATCACTATTGTGAAACACAACAAAATGTTGATAACTACAGTTGGGGAAGGAAAAAGAGAGGTCTATTAATGAAGTTGCACTTTAAAATTTTAATTACTCTCTTGGCAAACTTTGAAATTGCAGAGTTTAAGAAACAGCAATGAAATGGTAATGTACTGTAGATTGTACCGTAGAAAAGTAACATTTTTAAATATATATGTGTCAGCCTGTGGTCATCAAAAGTTTAAAGCAAGAGAAGCAGCTATAGATATTGAGAAAATTCAGAATTTTAAAAGTTCCAAAGTTAAAAGAACAGGTGGAGTGGAATTCTGTTTTCAATGTGCTGTTTTTTCCAGACTTATTTTTAGTAGATTTCTTATGTATTCCTTCAAAATATGACAAAAAATAAGAATTAAGTTATGAATCACAAAGAAAATCAGAAATTTAATATAAGTATATCAAATTATGCTGGAAGGAAAAGTACAGAAAAATTAATTCTGTTGTAATAGTTAGGTATCAAATAAAATATTGGACCTCTTTTATTTAGTGTTTATCCAAAAGGAATATAATTTGATTTTTTCTTGTGCAATATAAATCCATAAAGCCTAAAAAAGCCCTGAAAGCATCATGAGTGTTGACATTCTAGCAGCAAAGATACAAATTAGATTTCTGTTTCACTATTGCTTGCAACAGTTGTGTTGCATTTTTTCCCTCTTATTTTGAAAAATAATTGTAAAAGCAAAAATAGGAAAAACATTTGAGTATCCCCTTCCCCTCCATGCCTTTTTAGCCAATTTTGTGTAAGCCCATAGATGAGTTGTCACATCTGAAAGCCTCAGTCTCCCAATGAGATGTATTCTGAAACTTCAAGCTACAGTGTGTGAAAATATTTTAAATAGCATGCAGCACATTGTGTTCCTGGCATGATGGAGGCGAAATTTGCTATCTTCTTTGCATCAATTACCTTATCTTGAAAGCATTGGTGGGGAAAAGTAAAGGTCATTTCTTATTTGAACTACAGATAGGAATTCTATCTTTGCACAAAAAAACATTTGTTTTCTAGTTTCAATCTGAATTGAAATATTTCACAGTAAAGGAAGTGAACATGAATGAAGCCCCCAGCAACAAAGTTACATTGCCCTTTAAACGCCCCAAGGAACAGGTTATCACACAGAGTCACCTGGCTTATGATGCATTTTCTCTTACCTCCTGGGTTATGTGGATGGTGGGTGTGAAAACAACCACACTCCAGTTCTGCTCTTTTGATCACTCACATATCTTGTGCCCCATAACTGCTTATCACTTACATACCTTGAATGTGTATCTGCTACCAGTGAGTTGTTCACTTAATAATCCTTTAAGAGCAAAGACCACTTACGGAAACACTTACAAACCTGAAGTGTTTTTAATTTAGTATAATCTGCAAAGAATACCAGTTTCCCTTGGAGAGGAAACAACAGTTTGTTGATGTCTTCCCAAGGCAGAGGATATATAAGCTGAAAAAGGAAGAATTCAAAGGGAAAAAGGAAAACACTTTTTTTGCCCTTTAAGGAAAGTCTCTTAAGAGCAGCAGAAATTTCAGAAGGTATTTATCAAACTGGTATAGAACAAGAATTGGTATAAACAGAGTGCAAGTTCCCTGCATAGATGGCTCAGAGGCCTTCAGGTGGCTTCTTAGAGGAGACAGCATGCACCCAGAAATTGAGTAGCAGGACTCCTGCAGTTATGTCACAAGAGTGCACCATCTCAGAAGTCGTTTTGCTTCTGCAGTTGGTGACTTTATTTTTCCTGTTCTGTTTTCATTGCAGCTACTTCAGCCAGAGGTAACCTGTGTTTCACTGCTACTTGTTTTGGTTTCTCAGGGTTATCCCTGCCTTTTCTGTCCCAGATAACTGAGAGTTCACTGTGCAGTAAAGGAATGATCCTAACCCCATTAGGGTCTGCTCTCCAGGTGTCACATAAAGGGATAACTTTTCCTCTGCTTTATTTTTTTCTGTCTCCCATGAAGCCTGTGAGTGTTCACGTTTTGGCAATAACTGCGATCCCATCAGTGGACGCTGTATCTGCCCTCCCAATACTGTTGGAGAGATGTGTGACAAATGCGCGCCAAATCACTGGGGCCATAACATTGTCAGTGGCTGCAAGGTGAGTGGATTCCTATTTTCTCTATGTGCATTACTTCTTTCACAATAATTTAGAGCTGGAACAGAGTTTTTGGTATTGCAAGTTTTGGTGCGAGACTGTGGTGTAAATGTTGGCAAGCTGCTACTGCTACTGCACTAGAGATCCTCTGTCTCAAGTATGCAGCCTGTAACACAAAACACCCTGTTGATTCTGCTGTCACACTGAGTCAGTGTCCTGCTTGAGCCTGATTTTATTTCATTATAGCTGTGTTTAATGTGATTGAGGAGATTACCACAGTGTTGAACGATGTATGTAGATGTATATTTACAGGTAATCAGCAGTGCCTTCGGGGAACAAATTTACTTTGGCCTTAATGGTGATACCACTGGGGATTTGTATTCAAAGTTTGCTTTACAAAGGCTTCAATTTGTGCATAAAAGACAGCAAGGAGAAAAGAATCATCCACCTTAGTTGTAAATTGCACTTTATTCCCATGTTCTTAAAGGGGAAATAAACCTTATCATTAGCTTTTAAATCATTATTATTCTAATATTTGACACAGAGTTAAAATATCCAAAGAGAAAGGAAAGAAGTAGGAAAATGATGATAGAATGTCGAGGAGGCCATGAAAGCTGTTGTTACTGACCTTGAGTTGAGGGGCGCAGTATTTGGTTAAGGCTGAAAACTGTGTGAGAAGTTCAAATGCCTTATTCCTCCCTGCTGTGCTCATTGATGATAAGGAATTTGATAGTACCGCTACAATTACTCCAGAAAACTATCTTTTTGGAACATAGTCATACACCATTGATACTTCTTCTTAAAAGGCTGTTAGTCATGTAGCTCAGGCTGCAAAGAAATTGACAGGAGTGATTTCTTTTTTGTGTGTATGAAAAACTCCTGTGAAACCTCTGCAGTGCTGCTGTGACACAGACTCTTGGCTTTTGAAATGAGCCTAATGAGGTTGAAGACCTCCGTTTGAGCTCTGGAGTATATTCTCTGATTGTCTTTTATGTGAGCACATTAATATGACAGTTCCATGGCACCATCTAAATTAATGATGATCTATCAGCCCACATCTCTTTTAGTATGTTGCCGCTAATTTCTGCAAAGTGAGATGTGAATCTCCTGCTTTGCAGACCTTGTAGATTTCCAAGGCTGTTGTAAGTCTGGGAGAGCATTGCAAAAAACTGCATAAACCAAACATAGCACCTGATTGCAATTTAGGCTTTGATATTGTACACCAAGCTATTTCAGAGAATGGTGAACAATTTGCTTTTTCAGCTTTGTGTTCAAATGTATCTTGTAGAATAAAGTTCTTTCTGTCAGAAAGTTTTCCTTCTTAGGTTAGGTAGTCATCTTGCAGACTAATATTTAACCAGTGGTTAAATAGTTTCTCTGACATTCCATAAAGATTACATCTGTAGATTTCCTATATATATTCACCTTCCTTATTGATGGTGTTTTCAGATCAGAGGAAAGGTACTCTAAGTAGTCATGTAAAAAACAGTTTTGCTTAGAAACTTAATCCACATTTTCTTCATCTCTTTTTCAGCTTTGTGTCTGTAATTTTAGCAAGTCTATCCATGTCAGTTACTGTGGTAACCTGTACTGCTGGCACTGAATTTTTTTCTGTAATCTGAACTTCTCCATATGATATTCTGGTCACACCAGTGATTACAGCCAATGTCCTGTATTAACTATGCAGTGCTGCCACAGTAGTAGCACTGAGGGATTCTTCTGTTCTTTGGGAGTCTGCAGTTTTTCTTCTACTTTTGTATTCAATATCAAGACACCCTGGAAAATCACCCATTTCTATCCTCACTTGCCTGTGCAAGTAGTATTCTGTGATCAAGTTTACTTCCAAATATATCACATGACTAAATCTCTAGCCCTTACTGTGTAAATTACTGTCATTTAGGAGTCTTGTTTGTACAAGGAGGATAGTTACCTGTCTGATGGATGAGTAATAGATATTGAACTAGATTCCTCTGGAAACACTGAGCTGGTTGCTCCTGAGCAATTCCAATTTTAGGAGAGTTTTCTGAGCATGCCTGCAGAGAATTTACATACAAAATACATACTCCTAGAGAGTGCTTGTAGTTTCTGAGTTAATTTTGTCCACAAAGTGTTCCAATATCCTTGACCCTTTTGGGTTTATTTGTTTTCATTGCCTAATTTATCAGTGATAAGTAATACCTAAAAAATACCTGAAAAAATCCCACCAGTGTTGTAAATGTATTTAATGTAAAAAAACATGTTAAATCAAAATAAATTACTGGCCTTATAATTTACGTATGTTGTTTTTAGACAATGAAAATTCACTGCTGTGTTTCATTTATTGATACTTTAAAAAGGTGAATTGATTTTGGGTTGGGTTTTGGTTTTGGTGGGTTTTTTCAGAAGCACAATTGCAATTGCCTTGTTTCTCTCCTTTTCAGCCCTGTGAGTGTAGCCTCATTGGAGCCCTAAGTTCTCAGTGTGACTTAAATACAGGCTGTTGCTTCTGCCGCCCTGAATTCTCTGGGGACAAATGCTCTGAGTGCAGGTTGGGCTACTGGAATTACCCGCATTGTGTCGCTTGTCAGTGCTTCCCGGCTGGGACAGATCCACAGAGCTGTGATACAGAGGGGAAGTGCTCATGCATTGATCATTCTGGCCAATGCAGCTGCAAGGTAGGACAATGAAGGTTGTAAACTGATCTTATAACTGCTGAGAAGTTCATTTCAGATTTCATCAGCGCTTGCCCTTACTTCTTCAAACCATATATGCAAACCAATCTCCTTTAGTGCATTTGCAAACTGATGTGGGAGGAGTCCAACTTAAAGAAAGTGCTTATCAGTTGCTTTTTCACATACTGACACTTGCCAGGATAGCATCCTCTTAGGAGGATCTTTAACATCCTCTTTTTCCCAATTTTTATTTCTTTCCGTTCTTACAGAACCGTTGCCAGTTCATCCCCATAACACAATTCTTGTTCAGATTCTGGGCACAATAAAAGCAAACACATCAGTAAACACAGTATGCCACAGTGCTAAATCAAAGTACATTGACTTAGAGGGAATCAGTATTCATCATTTCATGAGTAGAATTTGCTGCAGTAGTATCTGTTTTGAGTAGACTGCATCCAATTCAGGATCACTTAAGCAAAGACTTTTGGCATCATCATCCACAACATTCTTGTTTGGAATTGTGCTTGGAAGAACAGCACACTTAGGTTGTTTAAGAGTTGGCTGGATTGCTGAGCTTACAGGGCAGTAATTGGTGCTTTGATATGCAGTTGGTAGCCAGCAAGCAGAGTATCCCAGAGCCAATACCTTCACCAGCAGCACAGATGACAGAATTCATGATCAGCACATTTGGAAATACTGCTGACTTGGAGGACGTCAAGGTTGACATGCTGAATAGTAGAATTACTGTCTAGAGACTTCTTGAAAAGCCTCATGACTTTTCAAGACTGTGAAAATATGTCATTAGCTGGAGTGGAACAACCTCAAGAATCAGTACAGTTTGGGAGGAAGAGGCCTGAGTGGCAATCCTGCTGGAAAACACGATATAAACCAACCGTATACTCTCATGGTAAATAAGGCAAACTGCCCACTGATCTGAATGCACTGAGCACAGCAGCCAATGCAGCTGCAAGGTAGGATATCACGAAGAGCATGGTGAGCAGGGGAAAGCTTCATCTAATCAGTGCTCTGCTCCCAGTGTAGTTAGTGCTGGTAAAGCTGCACTTGGAAATTATGTCCAGTTTTAGAACTTGATTTGAAAGTGTTGTCGAGGAATTGGAGAGGATCTGGAGAAGGGTCTCTCAGCAGATGATCTGTGGGGATGTACTGAGAGAGCTGGACTCTCTCTAAGTCTGAAAAAAAAGGCTAATAAGAGGAAATGCAATGACAACCTATTAGCCACTTCAAAGGGTAGTTAATGGAATAAAGTCCTTTCTGATAATGTCAGAAGATGTAACAAAGGACAACAGCTGCAAATGGGAGCTTGGGAATTTTGTGTTGGAAATTAGGGAAAAAAAAACAGTTATGCAGCAGTGATACACATTATCCAGTAACATCTGAAATCTCCATTCTAGGAGATTTTCAAGAACTGGCTAGAAAGAGACATGGGTAATGTGACTTAGTATTGGTGATAGCTGTGCTTCTAGGAGGAGGTTTTTAAAAGTGACCCCTAGAGATTCTCTCTGTGATTTAGATTCATTCTTCTTTGGGTCTGTTTTGACACAAAGAGATAGTAAAATGGAAGGATTAATTTAAATAATTGAATTGCCAGGTAATTATTTTGTTAAATGGGAAATAGTCACTTAGGTCAGAGTTTTGAGACTCAGAACTGTAGAACAAATTAGATTAGAAATGACCTATCAAGGTAATCTTGTCCAGCACCTTGTCTGAAAGACACTGCTGAGGCAGTACTTCCAAGGATGGGGAGCAATTTCACAACCTCTTTGTGCAAACTACTTTACCACCTTCCCATTTTTCTGGTATATTTGAACAGGAAGCATCATTTTTCACAAGTACTGATTCATTTGATGATGGTACCATAAGAAAATGGAAGTGAGTTGGCATCATGGACTATCTGAATAAAACTCAGTGCTGTTTGCTCTGTGCCAGCCTCTGAAACGCAGAAATTGAAGTATCTCAATTATTTCAATCTCTCTTGATACATGATAAGCAGACAGCCTCTGTAACCATCTCGATGCCCCATTTCTGGATTAGGTCCAGCATGTCACAGAATCACAGAACTGGTCAGGTTGGAAGAGATCCCTGGAGATCATCTAGTCCAACTCCTGCTCAAGCAGGGTCATTGAGCACATGACTCAGGATTGTGTTCAGAGTGCTATCTCCAGAAAAGGAGACTCCACAGCTTCTCTGGGTCATTGTTTTTCTTGTAGCTCTTGTAAGCACTAAGTAGAAAGAGTGGGGATTCATGGCATTTTAAAACAGAAGTGTCTCTCTGTTAATTCTTTTAATAATATAATTGCTTCTGTGTTTCTCTGAGTGAAAATGAACAGTATTTATATTTAGCTGATGATTAATGATAAGAAAGTGCAATTGACATGGAACAAAATTCAAAGCATGTAAAAATCACTGTTTATGAGAGAAAATGGACAAATAATACTGAATTAAGTAAGCATTTTCCCCCCCATAATTTTAATCTAAGGTTAAATTTAAATCTAGGGTCAGTTAATCTTTTGTGTAACTTTTTTTTAAAGAGTTATACATTGAAGAAACTAGATTTTTATAAAATGGTAATCATCCCCATTTAAACCTGCTACAGCTACAGAAATGAGCTCTCTGAGGCTCAGGAGCCTCATTGTCAGCCCTGACAAATAGCAGCAAAATCCAAGCTAAATACAGTGTATGAAAATTTATTGATAAAACATGTGGAAATGAGGGTTAAAACTGGTAAATCATGAGGGATAATAGCGGTTTCTTGTAAAAGCTTTGGAAAGATTAATTTTTTTTTGATTGGCTTTTTCACACTAGTCTCAAGAGAACAAAAAAGGTGTGTGGGGAGGAAAAAGTCAACCAGTGCTTTCATATTGATGATTTTTTTTCTTTTTAATACCCTGGTCTCAGTATGAAAATGGTTTTAAAAGGCTCTGCATAAATTATTGTGTATCTGCCCTATCTGGAATAGCTTTTTATTTGGATTAATTGAAAAATGAAAATAAAAGCATTGACATTACAACAGTGAAACATTTCAGCCTTGTTAATACTGTTCAATGATGTGGAAAACAATCTTGAAGAGGGGAAAGCTTTTCTCTACAGAATTTCCATTAAAATACATTTCTCAGCAAGAACATTTAGTGCCTACCTTAAATATCTGAACATGTCAATGCTAATTCCTATTAAACAGAAGGCTTGATTAACATGGACAGTTTCAGAACAACTTATAGTTCTTATCTTATCAATCAGTTATTGAGCATGTCATGCCCAAAGTGCCATTTAATTTTTCTCTACTTGCAATTTTCAGTGTGAAGCCAGCATCTATTGCTCAGAGCTACTCAGTGGATACAAATGCAAATGCCTTAATTACATTAATTACATATGTTTGCATACACACGTGATAAGAAGCTGGAGAGTTTCTTGAATATTTCCTATCGCTTATTATTATTTCTTGCTGCACTCTGTTATTATCGAAACAGCAAGATTTTCTTTTTCTGTTGCTACCTTGAAATAAGACTTGATTTTTTTTTTTTTTTTTAATTCTCTTTTCCTTTTAAAAATACTCTCTCTTTTCCAGGTTAATGTGGAAGGTGTCCACTGTGACAGGTGCAGGTCTGGCACATTTGGTCTCTCTGCCAGAAACCCACTTGGCTGCAGCAGTTGCTACTGCTTTGGCCTGACCACACAGTGCAGCGAGGCAAGGGGGCTGATCCGTGTGTGGGTGAGTAGGAAGCCGCTGAGCCATGTAATGCGATAATGTTGTTTCCTGCTGGCATCTTTTAGTCAGGCACTGAGAGCTAGCTAGAAAATGGCCAAACATTTAAGCAATCACTTTCCTCTTTATGCTTTGAGGAGTGGTGAGAGCGATATGTTCCATTAGACAATCAGGGTCAAGACATTAAAAGGAAATAAGCAGATAAGAAAATGAGTGATAGGATAGCTGACATCCAGCCAAAGTAAAGCTATTAAATCCCCAAAAAGGGCAAGCTAGTCATGTGGGGAAATTATGCGGTCTAATGCATTGCAACATAATCCCTGGTACGTGATACACAGTTTACCCAGGTGTATTCAAGGGTCACAGATGCTTGTTGTCCAGTATAAAATTGCCCATAGTTCAGTTAATCTGTTCATTTTCCTTCTTGGTTTTGTTGTTTTGGTGGGATTTTCTTTTATCTTTAAAAAAAGAGCTTATTGAAGCTATATTTAAATTCAAGCATGGCAAGGTATAATCCATCAGAGCAAAGAGCTCTACACCTGTTTGTGGAAGAGGGCCTTGAGACCTATGCTGGACTGATAAATGAGGCAGACTGGATGTGTCCATTTATTTGTCCAACAAGCACAGAACCCACATTGAGACTGCTGCCATGCCAGCTCCTCGGTTGCATTCTGGAGGAGAGATTTCTAATGGAAAATGATTGGTTCTGTCCCCACGTGTGGCCAGTCATATCTCTGCTCAAAAGAACGCCAACCATAGAACGAATGTCTGCCTAATGCAAATCAGCCAAAGCTCCAGACTAGTCATGTACAAGCATCAGTTAGATAAGGACACTTTAGGCTGAAATCAAGTTAATCTCTCTTGTTTAATATAATATGGATAGCACTTATTCTCCCCTTCACTATTCAATCCCATAGCACCTCTTTCCCTTCCCAGTGGATGAAATGATTTATTATGATCTGACCCACTTTTTCAGTTTTTATTTCAGTTTTGCCCATCATATGCTGCTAGACTGGAGATGAAAGGCTGTAGAAGGCTGACAAGTTACAAAATTTAATCAAGTTCCATAACAGCAACAGTTCTGGATAACTGTGCTTTGACCTTTGTGGCAGCACAAAGCAGAAAAAATTTAAACCTCCTGGTTATTTTGTTTCTCTTGATTAATTTCCTTTTGTATTTATGCTCATATTTAAAGAAGTGTGTGTCCATGTCGCATTTAGTATTTGGTACTCTCATCTATTTCAGAATTGATATAGAGCTGTAAAATAAGTGAGGCTATGTTCTGCCAGCTGCTAGTGGCTATCTTGGATACTCTCAGGTGCTTCAAATGACATGAGACTTGTTTAAACACGAAAATTCTGTTTTATATGACAATAAGGCATGACTGATGAATGATCTGAAAATCAAATGTGTTGACCCTTTTCTTGGTATCTAAGGTATTAAACAGTAAAATAGAGTTACGATAAAAAATCAGTAAATCTCACTAAGGCTGGCAGTGTTAGGAGTGCATCTATATCTGATCGGTCTAGATTCTGCTGTAAATGGAAATACTAGGATATTGAAAGTACATCCCAGGGTTTGGTTGATTCCTCATTTACTGACTCCTATCTCATTACCAGTTTGTTGGTGGTATGACTGTTACCTGCATTTGTTTTCTTTGTCTCACTCTTTGGGAGAAGGCAGTATTGATACCACCCCTTTGCATCTGTTCACACATTCCCTGAGATGCTTCCATTGGCACATGATTACTAAGACCCTTGCTACAGTTCTTGATCAAAATAATGATTTCAGTGTAATGCTAATGATTTTGTCAACTAGTCTAAGAAAATTAAAATCATATAAGTGGCATCCTTGTATTTTTTTTGATAAAGCTGAATTTAGAGTTACAGAAACCTTCACTGAAGCCTCACTCTGCAAATTGCCTGGAGAGCATTTAGGCTGAATATTCCATAGAAGTATCAAGGGATCAGGCACTGTGTTTTACAGCTCCAGTGATGTATAACTGGTGGTGAGAACTCTGCTTCTTTGTAATGTAACATTCCTCACGATCTGAACAAAAGAGACCCGAGACTAAAATAGCACTATGAAAATCACATTGATAAAATTCATGGAATCACTTGCTGATTAAAGTATTTTAACCAGTGCTGCTACAATCTTTGTTAACATGAGGACAAGGTGCAAAAGGCTCAAGGGGAAAGTCATTATTAGCACAGTTCATACCTGAAGGAGTAGCAAGACTGCTTTGTGACAAATTGCTCGTGATGTGAAATGAAATTACCTAGAAGTAATTTTTTAAGGAGCTAGAATTTAAAGACTAACACTTCATGGGGAAAAAAATTGAGTTAATTTTCTTCTTGATTTTTTCAAATATGCATAGGTGACCTTGAAGCCAGAGCAAATGATTCTGCCGCTGGTGGATGAAAAGCTTCAGCGTAGCACTCTTTCGGGGATTGCATTCCAGCCTCCTGAAATAGTAGCAAATATAGAACAGGTGATGCAGGATCTTCGGTCAGAACCTGTTTACTGGAGGCTTCCAGAGCAGTTTGAGGGACGAAAGGTAAACCTAAAACTCCATCGAATACTGACATGGCTCCTTTTTTTCTTTTAATGTTATTTTATTATTTTACAGTGCCTTTTTTTCCCTCCCAATAAGCATGTCTTCACACAGTGGAAGGTATTTCAAAAGAAAATAAATGCTATTCCATTATTAAAACTTATTTGCTCTGTTACTATGGAAATTCATAAAGTAACACAAACAATATTTTACATGTTAATAACTGTAAATATCTATGTTCTATTTTTCCACGGAATACATTTTTTCATAAGAATGTTATTTGAAAAATTAAGCTGCACAAATTTAATATAACACTCTTGCAATGTTCTTTTCTCCCCTTTTTAAGCAAAAAATACCTGATATTTGTAGATTACATGGAACAAAATTATGGCAAGAATCGTCCTTTTGGATGTCGTTATACACCTCCGTGACAATTTATTTTGATATTCCTTAGTTTGGTGGAACACCAAGGCACATATAAGGAAATAAATAACATACGGGTTTTTGTGTAATATAATAACCACTTGTCGATGAGTGTTTTTGAACACAGCCCTTGTCCCCAGATAGTTCCACAAATAGATAACATATTGCTATTTTCTACCACGTATGCATTCATCAGGCTGCACATAGGTGCAGACCCCATCCAGATCCTTCCCAGGAATATATTTTTAGCTAACTGAAAATGAGATTTCTTTTTGTGCTTTGCTAGCTGACTGCTTATGGAGGGAAACTGAAATACGCCATCTATTTTGAAGCACGAGAAGAGACAGGTTTTACTACTTACTCCCCACAAGTCATCATACGAGGCGGGCCTCCCACAAATACGAGAATTATTGTCCGGCATATGGCTGCCCCTCTGATTGGCCAGCTTACAAGGCATGAGATAGAGATGACAGAGGTAACATTTCCATCTGCCTTTTTAGTCCAAAGCTTAAGCACGTGGTTCTTTTGAATACTGTTAATAACCTGATTTTGTGTTTGTGTCTTTCAGCATGAATGGGAATATTATGGTGATGACCAAAGAGGCAGAAGCCCTGTTCCCTGGGAATATTATCAGGGTAACCCAGGTCTCAACAGGACAATGTCTCAGGCAGATTTCATCTGGAAACCTTATGGAGACGACTCAAGACCAAGCAGAACTGTATCCCGGGAAGACTTCATGAATGTGTTGTATGATGTTCATTACATTCTTATCAAGGCGACTCATGGCAATATCATGAGGCAGAGCAGGTACCTCTTTCATGCAGTGATCTGAAATAGTGCAGTAGTCAGATAACCTCATAGACCTCCTGGCTAGTCCCAACAGAATTGGTATTCATGGCGCCAGCTATAGGCCATTGCTGAGAAGAAAGGGCAGAAGGAATTCATTTCTGGCATAGTGGAAAACACAGAAGAGGGAAGTTTTATGCACTGGAAGATTTAAATCCCACTAGGCAACTGGAATCTCTACTTTCAGGATCCTAGAACAGAAAACACATGTAGGCACACACATTCTGAAACAAACCTAGTGTATTTTTTGAATAAAGGTCTACTTTATGAAAACATAATGCTGTAATTAAACATAAATGTTAGCTCATGAAGGAATTTTCTCCGAAGAGTTGGAAATTAAATATATTAGGGTCAGATTCAACATCTTCAATCTATTAATGAACCAGTTACACAAGGAAATTAAGATAACACTAAATTTGAAGTGGACATCAGGCTGCAACATAAAGGAACATTACAAAAATCTCTGCAATCTAAAGGTCAGCTGTAAGCTTTACGCTGAAAGTAGCAGTCAACTGAACAAACAAGGAACAACTGCTTAGTTATCTATTCTTAAAAGAGGAGTCTGTTGTTTACAATATATCACCAGGTGAGGATGATTCAGTAACAATATTCTTGTTGAGAAATTCTAATTCTGTACCTGCATGTATAAACAGATATGGCCTGCTAAGTGAAAAAAACAACCTCTTTTAGTTCCGCCTAACACTCGTAAAGCCTAAGCATGAAGTTCTGGTTAATGTAATTGGAGAAAATTTGATAAAATAGTTATTAAAGTTCTCAGAGGATGTTAGTGACCATCATTGCAGGTCACTGCAATGAAATATGACGTGTAAGAGAAGATATAAAGAACTAGATATGTTTAGAAACTAAAAGTTGCTTTAAGATGCTTAAAATGTCATAACAAAAAAGGAAAGAATGAGTTCTCTGTTGCTATGGTGGGTAAGTCAAAAACAAAAATGAACTTAAACTTCAGCAGGAAAGATTCACATTAGACATGAAAGATAAACTGCTGGGAGTAGAGAAGTTCTAGAATAACTTACATAGACTACTGCATAAAGTTTTTAATAATTAATGCACAATATCCTTTGCAATCAAACTTTATTTGCAAGAGGATGGGAATAATCAGAGATAAACTCCAAAGGTCTCCCGAAGTACTTTTTTATGATTCTGTCATAGAAATGATAAGCTAAAATTATTTCTAGTTTTCTAGGGTACAAATAGGTCTTTAAGAGCCTTGCCTTTGGCATTTGAAGGTGAACAGTAGAGGCACATATCATGCAACTTTACAGCACGGTGTGACAGAAAACATAGTCATTGTTGCTGCTACTGTTTCTCTTTAAAGTACATAATTTACACAGAAGTATTCATGCAAAAGTAGCTTGCACTGGCTAGATGCTAAATATTTGTAACAGATGCCATAAGTGCTTAACATTGGTTTAATTTATTTTTGGCATAGTCCATTTAGGATATTGTATTACAAGCAAGGGGATTCCCAGGAAAAGAGTTTTGAAGGTAACCCCAATGCAATGTGGAAAATTTGAGAAGCATATTCATGTTTCATGTATGTTTTTCCCTTCCCTCTGTGCAGTACAGATCTTAGTTCAGCTGTGAAAGCAAAAACTGAGTACTGTCTCAGCTGGAGCATCAAAAGGAAAGTTAAGGCAGCAAAGCTGATTTTGTTCAGAGGTGCGTGTGACTCCTGTGGCTGCGCTGGGCTTGCACTGCAGAACCATTTTATCAAGACTACCCTGTAATGAGGCAATCAGAACAGGGGAGAACTTTTCAGTTCCAAGGCAGGTTTGCAAGGTGTTACCTAAAGAACCAGAATATGTATTTTGCAGCATGGCATTTCAGAATGTGACATTTTATGACAGTAGAGCTTAGCAAACAGTTCATCTGCTCTTTCTGGTAACTCTCCATCTGAAGTCATAACCTTGCATATAATTCTGTATTTGATTTTGGAGGCGGTTATGTTACAATGGATTTTTATGATCTGTCTTGTTTCAAAGTTAACATTTATCACACGGCATCTGAGACTTTTGGTAGAATATAGCAGGAATACATTATTATTTTTTTCAAGTTAGCACCTTGAATGATTTCAGTGGAAGTTTTGCATAAGACTAAAATATAAATCCCCCAAAATGTTTTTAAAGGTTAGTGGAATATTATCTTGCACAAGAATTGAAGACTTTTATTAAAAATAAGCTGAGACCCTCTAAAGAACAATATTTGTGCTCAAATTTAAACATATGTTTGAATTAAGTGACTTAAAATAAAACATTTGTTTAAATAAAGTGTGTTGTGCTTTCCAAATAAGAGCCTTGCTCTAAACTGGTAAAGATTCTCTTTCCACTTGACTGTGCTTAGTAGAAAAAGATATATAAAGCTAAAGAATCTTTGGCTGGGAGGAGGAAAAGATATATATGAAGTATTTTTACATTTTTTAGGTTTAAATAGTGCTTTAATTTCAATTGCAAAGTTTAAAAGCTGCAGGTAAGTGATAAACTACAGGAAAAACACTTTAAAATAAAGTCAAAGTAGCAGCAGCAATTGGGAACATAAAAATAGCTTCATTCTAGTGTTAGCACTCTATTAGCTAAACAGTTTAGTAGCAATGCTAATGTTGTTTCTGCTTCCAAGCTACAGCATTATTAGTGATTTAGAGGTTTCTGCTCAGAATCCCAACCCAAACATTTTTCTCCTGTATTGTTCATTTTGTCGTCTCATTTTCACATTCAACACTCTAAATGGAAACATTGCTTTTATTAGATTTTGTTTTGCAACAGGGCTGTGATAATAAATTTCTTGAATTGAAGTATGCTTTCAATTTCACTGCACATTATTTCAATATTCCCAACAGTGATCAGGTAGCAGTTGTTTGACTGCTGCCTAATAGACATTTTCCAAAAATCAGTCAAGCCTGACCTTCCTTAAGTAACATTTTCACACAAACGATAGGTAGCTTTGTGGCCCTAGAGTGTATTATCTAAATACAGCTTTATGGTAGTGAACAGTTTTTCAACTGTGCCCTCATTTTTGAGGATGATGGAGAGGCAAATTTCATTTTCTTTTCCATTAAGTGTACAGAGATTTTAATGTAACTTTACATTGACAGATCTGAATCATTTTGCCCTCTTTATTTTAAGTCTTCTGTTTTGACCTGGCTTTGTTTGCTTGGGTTTTGTTGTTTGGTTTTTTTTTATTCAGTTTCCCTGCTCAACTGAACCCCTTTCTTCAGGTAATAAGAAGAGAGCAGAGAGTTTTAATTACTAGTTTGCTTTGGGGGTTTTTATATTGACACAAAGTTATCAAGATGTGTGCGTCTGGTCATATAAGCTCAGTCACAAAATTCTCATCTAGTTCAGTGGTGGGCTTTTTCTTTTCCTCCCTTCATCCTGACATTGGTACCTATATGCCAATGAGCAGAACAGTGTCACTCAGTCCCTCAGGAGTCAGGGTCTGGAAGAAGTTGAGCAGGCTGTGAGTGTGAGGAGGAGGTGAGCAGCTCTGTGAGCTCCTCTGCATTAGCACTGTGCTCAGACACGTACTGAATAGACTCTGCCCACATTATTGACATTTATTCGGCCAGTTAGTCAATCTTTGACATTTTATCTTAGGTTAGCATTATATGTGAGGCTTTAAAATTTACACTATTCTGCAAATTTTGTTTCTCTGAAGCAATAAGTATTCCAGATCCTAGCATTCATTTAAGCAAACTAACAAATCCCCAAAATGAAGAAGTAAGCTTAAAGTACAGCAGTCTTATATGTTAGGATTAAGTGTATTTCATTAGATTTTATATTTGTTGTCTTTGTCCATGATGTACTCAACCCTACTTATCAGATCAGCATTCATGCTGGAAAAAAAAGGAGTTGTTGGGAGGCAAGGATATTATTTTTATTTTTATTTTTTTTTTATTATTATTTTTATTATTATTACACAAATGCTTGGAAGGTTAAAATTGTAGAAATTCAGAAATATATCCCTTTCTGATATTAGCAGTTACTTCTGTAGTAGTTTTTCATGCTTGCTTTAAATTGTTTGATTATATATCTAAAAAAAAAAAAAAAAAAAAAAAGAAAGAAATGGTACCTGGCTACTGATCTTGAAGTTTCTGTTCAAACGGCACATGTCCAATGTCTTTGTTCTAGAGCTTGCTAGGTTGCTTTAGTTGCTGAGGATAGATTTTATTTTTTAAGTAGTTGCCTCATTACAAGCTCATTAAGAGAACAATTTTACTGCCACACCCCTGAGAGTCATCAATTTCTTGATGAGTCCCTCCAAATAAAGAATCAAATATGAATTTTTGTATATTTACTTTTGTTAGTTTGGCTGAAAAGAGATTAGAGAAAGAGATAGAATCAAGCTGGAGATTTAGCTATAGTATTGCCTAGAACTAGAAAATGAGACCAGAGGTGGTGTTAACTTTGTAGTTTCTTGGGAGATGCAAAAACCAGTGTTGTTTGCCTGCTATAGATTAAGAATCCTACAAGCAACCAAATGAGACTCCTCCATGCCAGCTGACTGTGAGGGTTTGAGTTAGTGCTTGACTAATCTCATTAGAGGTGTTTGCTCCTTCTTTTCAGGATTTCCGAGATCTCACTGGAAGTTGCTGAAAGTGGTCCTGTATCTGGCATGGCTCCTCAAGCTTACCTGATAGAGAAATGTGACTGCCCACTGGGTTACTCTGGTCTGTCCTGTGAGGTACAGTATTAACCTAATTCCCAGGAAAAGTCTTGGTGCCTTCTCTGGTCCATTCACTGGCAAGGTGTGAATAGCAATTGAGTGTGAATTCATTTAACTGGCAGCAATTCTCCCTTAATTTAATTACTTATTTTCTCTTGAAGGTATTTCTCTCACAGGGAATTTCAGCCCTTTTTTTAATTGCTGTAGGCAAATTTACCACTGAAACCGTGGCAATGAGTCAAATACTTAGAATACGGGAAAGTGAGCTTTACTGGGACAGCATCACTGAGCCTGAATTGTGTAACTGATGCTGACAGATCAAGCCTTTTTGAGCAGATAGGGGTATAATACTCTTGTCATAGTAAAACACTAACTTACTGAACATCAGGAGAAAAGTGTGGGTCACTAAGTGACCTGGGTGCTCCATATATATGCACTATATTTATCTTTTTACTTACAATTTCATGCTGAAGATTGCATATTTCAGAAGTACCCAAGTGTTCTAGAGAATCAGAGGACTTGTGTATGCTTTTGTAAAATGGATTTCATGATGGGTACCAGAGAAATTGTTTAAAATATAATACATTGATTGCAGAATAAAAGTTAATATGTCTGAGTAAGAGCACTGTCTGTGCCCTTGATGATGAGACTGCCAGTCTTTCTGTGTGCAGAATACCATGTTTTCATTTTTAACCAGCACAAACAATTCTAAATTCACTGGTTGCAATTGTTAGGTTGAGGTAGCAGGGAACAGCACCTTGAGTATTTTGCAAACGCCTCAAACATCCTAAGTGGGATCTTGTAAGGGTTTCCCCCAAACTAGCAATTGGAGAAAAATCAAAGTAAATAAAGGGAAAGATACCTTATTATCTGTGAGAACTCTGATCCCTTTGGATCATGGTTATACATGGTTGTGTTATGCAGCAATTAAGTCAACAGAAACAGTAAGTTCATAGGAAAGGTGTTCAAGAAGGTGAATGAAGTAATTTTCTTTGCACACTATTTCAATAAGAGAATACACCTGAACTTGTGCAAATACATGAGAACTTAATGGACTCCAACATTTGCTTAGAAGTACAGATTTTTTTTTTTAATTACTGTAGCAAATTGAATTTTTGAGGAAAAATATATGATAATGTAATTAAACTTTTTTTTAATTCACACCCACCAGGGGCTCAATAAATGTCTCAGCTGCAACCTTCATACTTCATTCTTAATTGTGTGATCTTCACATACTCATAACTTAGTTTATTTTTTGTGTGCTCAGTGAAGGTTATGGTGTGTTCTGTGAAGGTTTATTTAATTTTAGCAAGAAAAAAAACATCTGACACCCTGGCATTTTTTAAGCGGGTGTTAACAGGGTGTATGTGTCTGTGCCATGCTTTATGCATGTAATAGCATTGTGAAGACTATATGCACAGCAGTTTTCACTAGAAGTACCATTTATATTCCCTGCCCCTCTTTTTTTTTCCCCCCCTTTTTTTTTCCACATCTAGTTGTAGGCTGCAGAAGCAGTAGTAAGAATTTTCCTAATGACTGCTTCTGAAAAACTTCCAAACTAGCAATTAAAAATATCGTCAGTTTTATCTTTTGTGTGTTTTATTTCATCTCAGAAATGCTTTGATCAAAATAGGCAATAAGACTGTCAATAGCATATCAGAAAAAAACCCAGATATCAGTTTTGTTTGAGGATGTACTATGTATTTACAGTTCGATTCTGAAGTCGTTCAGAACTTGTAAAGCTTTTTTTTTGTTTTGTACCTTGTTTGGACAAGTACGCTTGTGGAGATAGAGGGAGGGGAAAAAAAAGAGTATTTTAGTAAGAAACAGAATTACTTTCATTTGAGATTATTTTTCTAGGTTAGAATTCTTCACAAACCGTGAAAAAGAAGATAGACTGTTTCTATGCTTCAGGAAACTTAATGTGGTATAAGTCAAAATAGAAGGGGAAAAGCAGAAATTAGTGAAGATTAATTTCTTTGTGATTCTAAAGAAAATAATTGTGTTTATACTTTTTCCATAATTTACACTCCTGGAGGTTTTGGCAATGATTATAAAACTGTCAGAGTGGTAGTACATGAATAAATCTAGCATGTCAGCTAGTGTTTCACTGGAGAATCCTGTTTTCGGTCACAAAAATTACTTACTCCAGATTCTCTTGTGTTTTATTTTGCATCCATTTTATTGCTGTGTGAAAAGCGTACCACTCCTTTTCTTTCTGAAAAGCAGGAATTGTGGTCACCAGTAGAAAATGACCTCATCAGCCAGCCTTCACAGGCTCCTGGCACCACTAGGTGGTGGGATTTATACATGGGACAAGTGACTTCTCTCTAGGCACTCACCCCTAATGGTCTCAACTGTCAAAATGTTCCTGTTTGTGTTTTTATGCTGCCATAGCTGTGTGCTTTCTGAAAGCTGTGTAAGGGCTTCTGCAGAGCTGTGTAATAAGCCTGAAATAAAGATCAAGTGTTTGATTTTGCATGTGTCAGCTTTGCTAGAAATTTTTGGGTTATTCTTGGAATTTTATTGCCAAGCTGCAGTAGAGGAGGCTTAGTGATGGATAAACTTGGTTTGGGGCTGATAGTCTCAAGACATGGAAAACCTTTAACATTTTGAATTCTGTACTTTTATGGTCTTTAAATTATATAGCTATAAATAATGCAGCCATGCAGCCATTTTCTTGTTTATTATTCAGCTTCTGCTTGTTACCCATCAGGTAGTGTGTAGGCAGATACATGCTTGTCGAACTTGAAAAACAGCATGGATGAAGGAAACAGAATCATCACGCTTACTCTCCACAGTCCACACAAAAAAAATATTTTGAAAACAAACTGTTTTCTTAAGTAATGAAAGGAATGATGCTTGATGCACAGTGAGAGCAGAAAGGTGTTCTGCATCTGAATGAAAGATCTCTCAAGCTGTAGAATAAAAGCCTGATGTCAGTGAAGTGCTCCAGGGATTTTTCAGCCATGTTTCCAATTAGGGCTGGCTCTTGTTATCTGTAAAGTACTGTATATTGTTTGTAACACAGCTGGAAGCCTGTCAGATTCTTTTCACAACTTGTAAAAACTGGTGATTGGAAAGATGAGCTTGCAATGCTTCCCATACACAGTCCGCTCTGTAATGATCTGTTTTCTTCTGCGTCTTTTTTTATTGCAGTCATGCTCTCCAGGATTTTATAGGCTTCCATCTCCACCTGCGGGAGGGACACCTGCTCAGTCCTTAGGCACTTGTGTTGTATGTCAGTGTCATGGACACAGCACTATGTGTGACTCTGAATCATCAATTTGTCAGGTATCATACTTCTAAACTTTTGCACCAAGTTAATCTTAATGTCAAATTCCTAAGCTGTGCTACTAATTTAAAAAAAAAACAGAAGACAATATTTTAATACAATTTTGCCTAAATAGCTTAAGTGTCAAAGTTCAGGGAGAGTCATAAAAAAACACTTTTGAAGTTTTCTGTTCTGATTCTCTAGAGTTCTGATTATGCGGTGCTTTTTCACCCCTGAATTACTATTTGTACTAGACACTTGCAAAACAAAGAAACAATGTACTATGTGTCATACAGTAAACACACTTCTGCTCTTACAGGCATGATACACATGACCTGGTACAGTAAGACTGAATTTTAATTATTGCTCCTTCTCCAATGGCTGGAGCTATTGGAGGGAAGGAAGTAAAAAGTTCTTCCCTCCTCCACAAGAGGAGGGAAGAAAGGATGAATGGGGTAAGAAGGTCTGTAGGATACATCTAGGTAGCTACAGACCTGTATTCTTTCTCCTTTTAAGCCCGTATATTAATCAGCAGGCATTTGATGGAAGCTTAAAGCAAGCATTCCCACTGGGAATCATATCAGGGAAATTATGTATTGAAGTAAGTTTGAATCCCTAAGGCTGGGAGCAGAATGTTGCCTGCTTTCTTGTAATTATCAAATACAGCTTTCATTCTGTCTCCTTGCTCAACAGGACTGCCAGCACAATACTGCTGGTCACCACTGTGAGAGGTGTGCACCGGGATTCTACGGCATTGTCCAAGGCAATCCAGATGACTGTCGGCCCTGTGCTTGCCCTCTACCCATTTCTAGTAACAAGTAAGTCAGCAAACTCATGGTGCAGGATTGCCTTTCCAGCAAGCCAGAGCTTCCTCCTGGGCTCCCTGTGTCCTTTTTCAGATGGCTGGCTACAGAAGAATTGCCTCATGGAAGCTACGCTAAAAATTTCTTATCTACTTTTGCTAATTGATCTTCCTTTAAAAGTCAGAAATTGCTCCCTTGCTAATTTGTGATTAATAAATTAATAAGTGGTAGAAAATGCAATACTCAAGATAATGAGTGTGTGTTATAAAGGTATTCTCATAAATGAAGCTAGAGCAGAACCCAAGTACAATGCAGCCACAAGGGAGCTGCAAAAGTCTTATACTCATATATTATGTTGGTATAAATGTGTTACAATGCCTTTCTTGCTCCACTATGGAATTTATTGATTTCTTATTTAATGTTACGTGAGTTTTAGGCAATTTGTGAAAGATAGAATAATTTTAAAGCATTATAGTTATTGCAGCATAAATTTTATTGGTTGCTTTGTGCTAATGAGCATTTCCACGATGCTTCTGCATGTGTTCCCAACAGATGATACTTTAGCACTTGAGATTTGTTTATTGTTTTGCTGAGAAGCTCTTAATGATATTTGGCATCATACTGTAGTAGTGCTCTGAACAGGTTTGTGTTTCATGATTGTGCTTTTGGAAAGCTGGAAGTGTTTCGTAAAACCATTTTTCGGTTCTTTGTCTGGCCCAAGGATGTTTTAGTGAGGATTTCAGTCAGTATAGTTGAGAACCTGGAGGGGGGGGGGGGGGAGTTCTTTTTCTTCTTACTTCATTTTATTATTTTGGATTGGTCTAAGGTTTATTTTGAAGGAGGAAAGTCCTTTCTCAAATATTATTAGGTAAAGACATCATGATCATTCATCCACAGCATGAGCTTTTAATAATACTTCCAAATCTTAGGTATTTAAAGAAACATTCTTTATCTCAGAAAGTTGTAATGCATTCTTAACTACAAGTTTTTCTGAGGTTTGCCCATTTCATGAGTGTTTTCTGCTACAACTTGATTATGTGTTCTGTCTATTAGTATCAGAAAAGGACATTCAAGTTGCAAAGGACAAGATCAACCAAGCTTCTCAGTTTTGCAAATCAGCAAATATTGGTAAAAAACTTCTTATGTTACTAACTAGCAGTATGAAGGGCTGCAAATATTCCATCCTGTTTTTTTTTCATTGGGCTTAGGAACCTTTGGTTGCCCAGAAATACATGTATCAGATAGAAATTGAGCAGGGCTGTTCACCTGGTGTATGGCACCATGCTACAAGAATTTAGATGTTCTCCACACTGTGCTCCCAAGATCATTTCAGTATCTTATTTAAAACCTAAGATAAACTCAAGAAGTGGGTGTTGTTGAAGTGCTCCACAGCTGAGAAATGTGTGGACTGTGGGTAGTGTGTTTAACACAGAATCATAGAATGGTTTGTGTTGGAAGAGACCTTAAAAATCATCTAACTCCAACCCTCCTGCCATAGGCAGGGGCACCTTCCACTAGACCAGGTTTCTCAAAGCCCCATCCAGCCTGGCCGTGAAGACTTCGAGGGACTGGGGCATCTACCACTCCATTGAGCAGCCTGTTCCAGTGTCTCGTCACCCTCTGTGTAAAGAATTTCCTCTTAACATCTAATCTATGTTTCCCCTCTATTAGTTTAAAACCATCCCCTGTTGTCTTATCCCCATCTTTTCTAAAAAGTTCCTTTTAGGTGTCCTAGGTGCACACTCAACCAGCTGAGCTGCCTGAGGGAGAGCAAGCAAAGTGCCCATACCCCATTCAGTCACATAGCCTGCATGGCTGTGGGTGTTGTCATAGCTCTTTGTGTCATGCTCACATGAAATCATGATCATGAGACTCTCTTGTTTCATAAACCTTCACAGGAGATAAGAGAATAACACCTAGCCTGAATTTAATAAAAACACTGAATCATGAGATACTCATCCAATTTCTTAGTGCTGTTGAGGAAAGAGTCAGATCTGAGCATGTTTAGGAACAGAACTGCTTGTGCTTTATAGAACTTAACTCAGATGTCTCTAGACATCATGGAAGGGATTTCTGTTTCTGTTAGCCACAGCCATCAACTTTGGTAGCTGTATAGTAAATACAGAGATAGACAACTGTATATCTCACTCGTGTTAAACCTAAAGGAAAACACCATTGGAGAGAGGGCAGGGAAGGAGATGTTTCAAATGTGTTTATAGGTCTGTCTGTGCATGTCCATTTTCCACTGCTGATAGAGGATGCCTGAACAATTGGTTTAGACTAAATGACTGACTTTTAGATGGATAGAGTGGCATGGATTTATACCATAAAGCTACAGTATTAGGTGCAAAGTGAGAGTTAGATTTGTATCTTGTGCAGATCAGTTAGAGCTCTTCAAGATGCTATTAAGGAAAAAGTCTACCTGCACCTATTTTATGGTAGTCAAGTAATCATAATCTACATGAAGTACAGATAGCTAATAAGCTATCTCATTAGCTTGCTATGTCATGACTGATACAATAGTATTTGTGAATGCTATAGTGCAATTATTTTTATTTATGAAATTGTATAAAACTCCACTAAAGTTTTAAATACCGTATTTATACTGCTGTACAAACAGCAGTCAGCTTCAAACATGATGAGCTGGGGAAAAAAAAAATAACAGAGAAAATGAATTGTTCCTAGTATGGATCTATTTTTATGGAGTTGAAAATGTGTTGGATAATGAGTTTGTGAGTAATAGATCAATTTGTTTACATTTTTTGCGAAGGCATAATTTTATATACTCATTCAAGCACTATTGATTTAATGCATTATAAGCAAGTTAGATGAGGATGCTGACTGTACTGTACCAAGAAGGAGCCCTGGGCTCACCACTAGCCACCTCTGTGCTTTTCTAGTTATTCTTCCACAAAGAACAGAAAGAGTTTCATGGTTTTGCACCATCTCAATATTTAGCTCTTTTCTTTTGCCCTACCTGCCCCTTTTGATTGTTTTAACTGCAGGCACTTAATACACTAATATTTCAACTGAATGTTACTTTGCACAGTGCCCACAGGTAAGCACCACAGTCAGTAGTAAAGTGGCTCAGAATCTTCAATTTAATCTTCACTGATGAAAATAAGACCTCTTCCTTATCATGAAGGAGGTACTTTTTAGGGTTTTTTTTCTCTGTAGACTGGGCTTTTCTCATACATCCTTGAGAAGATCACCTGATGCTGTCTTTTTGGAAGATTCCATACAGCTATGACTTTGGTTCCTTTTCCCTCTTTGTCTTACCTTCAAGTAAACTCTTCCCAGCTTATCTCATTTCGTTCAAAACACTATGAAATCAGTCTGCAAGGGCTGAATGTTCATTGGTTCAGTTTCTAAATCTTTTGTTTCACATCCTTCCCAGTGCTTCCCTTGCATGTTCACTGTGAGCAACAGCACCATTCAATCACACAAGCCTACAGCATGGGCATTGCTCACTCCTTCCCCTTGGATACAGCCCTTGGAGCCTTTGTCCAAACTGTGCAAGTGTCACAGCAAGGCATTTGCAAAAATTGTAATAGGAAGGAGACACCACTCACTGGTTTTTGTAAACAGATAAGAAAATCCTTAATTTACATTAAGAGTGGAACTTCTTGGGCCCCTCTGCACTGCTGACCAAAGTGAAATGTGCAAGAGAGTAGAAAAAAATTCTTTATTTACTTTTGTTTTAGTTTTAGCCCTACTTGCGTTGCTGAAGGACCTAGTGACTACCGGTGTACTGCTTGCCCACCTGGATACGAAGGCCAGTACTGCCAAAGGTAGGACGAATGGAAAAAGCAGAAAGAGGGACAATGAAACGAGAAAAAGGCATGAAGGAGATAAATGTTTTTCGATTTTACAAGTGTGTATTTACTACTGTTTAACTACATGCCTTTGGATCATTTTCTTCTCCTTTATACACTGTTAAAACTCAGCCAACAGACAATTTTTATATACACAACTGTAAATTGATAATCAGTGTTATTTATGTCACAGATATTGTCCCAGTCTTACTTTTTGATGTGTGAGGTTTTTTTCTCCTCCAGGGCTCAGAAATTTTTTTTCCAAAATTAGATGCCATGCTAATAGTGTATCTTGATGTCACTCATACCCTTTGTTTTAGTGACTCTTGTGCTCTCGTGGGCATTTACTGTGAAATACAGTTACATATAAACATTTTAATGCTGAATTGTGAATTAATAACCTAAACAGCCTCTGTTGTTCCATCCATCAAAATACTGACGGATTAAGATGATCAAAATTGGAAAATGTCTACCAGACTTCATGTCTGACACAAAACACAAGTGGCTAAGTTTATAGGCCAAACAATCATAGCAGATGAGTTTTTGTTGTGGTTTAATAGAAATGTAACTGAAAATTATTAGGATGTGGAATCACTTTTGCATAACTCCTTTATCCAGACTGTTCTGTGTCCTAATTGGAAGTCACTTTGCTGGAGAGTTTGCAATATTTCTCTCTTGGACATGAAGCAACAAAGATTTTTTTACTGGTTCATGTAATATAAATTATGTTTAAATTACTGCCAAATATTCTTTCTGCACTGGGTCTCAGTTGGACAAACCTTGTTTTGTATTTGCAATGTCTAGATGTTCTTCTGGCTACACAGGAAGCCCACAGGTTCCCGGAGGGTCCTGCCAGGCATGTGAGTGTGATCCCTATGGTTCCGTGCCCGTGCCCTGTGACCCTGTCAGTGGGCAGTGCACTTGCAAGCCTGGATTCACGGGGTGGAAGTGTGCTGGCTGTGAGCATCGGCATGCGCGTCATGGCACCAAATGCCTTTGTACGTATACTAATGGAATGTTGGATAACTTCCGGTTGTGTTTGCCATACTTCAGAAATCCAAACCTGCTTGTGCAACACTGAGTTGTGTGGGTTTCTTTGAAAATAATTGCCAGGTTTCTTACTACTTTGGCATCTGCTCTGGTTTTTTTCATGAGCCTTGAGATGTTAAGAAAACTCTCAATAATTTCTAATATTATCACTGAAAATTGACCAAAAAACTTTGAAGGATTTCTTTTTGGAAGAAAAAGAAATTTTTGGCTTTTTGGAGTCTGTAATTTTGCTTAAGGTTGTGGCTACTGTTGTGACAATATTTTCTCTTGGTGAATTTTTTTCTGTCCTAAATGTGTAACTATTAATTGCAATGCTCTACACCATGAGGCACACACAAAATTTTTACTAAGGTTTACTTGATCATGTTGGCTCAACAACAATCCGCTGGACTTTAAAAGATACAGGGAATGACAGTACACTATATCCAGCAAAGAGCTTCTTTTGTTAAAAATAGAAAACTAATAGCCTAAAACACCAATTTATATTTTACAGTACTGGTATCTGTCCTACCCTCAATTTTGGTACATACCAAGTGATTATCTTTTATTTTTGTTTGGATTTTTTTTTTTTTACAGTATATGGGAGATAGTGCTTGTTTTGAGCCCACAATCTCATATCACGTAATGTTGTATGCTTATATCTTATTTTAAAAAATGTAGCAAAATATATCTAGAACTCGTGGTCAGCCCTGACTTATGTAAGGCATTTTCCTCTTCCCTATCTGCCCCAGGATGTGGAGGGACTAACCTTGTGATTTTTTTTTTTCCCCTTTGTTGCCATGATTATTAAATTTAAAGTAGAATACTGGTAGCGTTCTTGTAAGTCCGAAGTATATAATATTTATAAATCTGTGGATATTTGAAAATATTGGCAAGGCACAGTGAGCTGGTGTAAATGTTTTGTCTTTAATTGGAGCTTTTTCATGGAGAGTGGGTTACATGTGAGGGACATGTAAGATCAAGAAAAGTAGGTACCATATACTTTTTTTTTGCTTCTCCAAAGAATTCAGTTGTTTTGTACCTCAATACTCAGAGGTGCACACTTCTCTAGTATTAAAATAAAATGGTAAAATAAATTACAAATGTTTTAAAAGTAAATTGAAAAACTAAAAAAAAAAAAAAAAGAAGTGCTTAAAATTTTTGAAGGCGTCATATAATTCCATAAGAATGGAATGCATGGCTTCTTGGAGTGCTTAAAGAGGAAGATATTAGGCACATAGGGTCAGGAACTACATGATGCAGAACATTTTTTCACTCAACCTAATGGTTGTGATCAGCTCTCAGTCAGTCACCAGGACTTAGCAGAACTAAGCTTCTAAGTAAGTCCATTGAAATAAGTGCTTTTGCATCAGTCCTAAATCCCAGATAGAGATCATAGATTACTGCGAATATAGATATAATTGCTTCTATTTCTTTACTATTAACAACATGGCATTGATTCATTGATTAAAAGTGTAGTGGACTTAAGAAAAATAAATTTCTAATGTCCTGCAGTGGGATGTAGTTTAGGACTTAATTCTGAACTTAGTATCTTATGCTCTGTTTTGAACAGCAAAATGATTGCAACTGAAGTAGTCCCTTTGCTGAAATAAGTATGAAATAACTATGGTTTGAGTTCCATTTTGTGGTCTATGTGTCAAGGAGAATTGTAACTGGAAGTTCATAAGTGTTACAGGTATAAAATTTTAAAATAAGGACTGTGTTTTACAGAATGGCATCTACATGAAAACTACTTAATTTTTCAGTATCTTGAGTAGCTCTTTCATTATTGGCAGTATTATTCTATTTTTCGAATCACAGGCATGAATTAGTATGTTTTTTGTAAGTCTTTATCAGTATTCTGAAAAGTCTTTTGGGTATCCAGGATGGCAGAGTTTCATTGTACAAAACAGCCTAAGTTCAAGTTATCATTTATAACAGTTTTCCAATTTTTTAATCTGGTCATTTCATTGTTTGGATAATAAGGTTAAAAATCCCATTTGTGAATGGAAAAAGCTGTTTGCAGGCAAACTAAATTTTCCACCTTTTTGCTTTGAAAGATGTTATTTCCTATAATCTCTGATTTAACTGCAACATATCTGAATGTGAGTGTTGAAATATACCTACACTATCTTTAGTGACATTTTTACTTTAAGTAATCAGTTTTCACCATAAAGACATTTCTTCACATGTGCATATGGACATTTCATTTGACCACTAGAGGTGAGGAGTCAAATGAGAAGATTTCTTTTCTTTAGTCAGAAAGATAAGAACCACCTATAGGAACAGATGAGATGTACTTTATATCACATATTCCTATCACAGGGACTAGGTTTTTACTGTTGACACCATATCAATAATAACCACATCATAAATTGAAAAAACTGCATTTTAATATTTCAGTAGACATTCCATATGCCTATTAGCTCTTATTGTATGATCTTCCTCTTGTTTAAAGGTTCCTCAACATCCATATTACTCCAGACCTGCCTTGTCTAATGTGGTACAATACCCCTGACATGGCAGAAAATAAGCCTGATCAATAACCTTCATATCCTGTGGTGGACACAGGTCTGTGGCAAAGGGAGTGTGGCAAACCTAGATTTTGTAGGAATTTCCCCGTGGTAAACAGTCTCTGGTATGTCACAGGCTTCAGCGTGCTGCTCTTGGTAGGGATTCATTGCTGCAGCCCCTAATGTGCTTTAGTAATCCTTGTCCTGTCCAAGAACCATTGGGAACACCTTTGGGGCAGCCTTGAAGTTTTCCTTCCTTGCTCTCAGAATACTGAGCTGTTCCAGTATGAGTTTACTGCAGCTGAGGATTTGGTTCTGTGTACAATGTTTTTTTGCTTTCATATATCAACCAATTGCAAAACACTCAGTAAATTCCCTTCTGACCAACTTCAGTTGTAACAAAACCTTAAAAGTGAAAACAATGGTACTCTTAATGTACAGAAAATTAATTGTACATTATTTTTTTTGCTTTCATATATCAACCAATTGCAAAACACTCAGTAAATTCCCTTCTGACCAACTTCAGTTGTAACAAAACCTTAAAAGTGAAAACAATGGTACTCTTAATGTACAGAAAATTAATTGGTGTCAAAAGCAGAACCCTGTTTGCATTCAATAGTTAAAATGAGCTGAATGCATGTACCTACTTTTACTCATTTGTGGTCCCATATCTACTACTGCAAATGCATTGTACCTGTCAGAAGTGTGAAGAACCCCTAGTTAGGTGGTAAAGTGGTATAACTTGAAGAAAATACATTCAAATACAGTCACCCATGTTTGAAAAAGTATTTATAAGTAGTAGTATAGGACAGTGTGATTAAGCTGTCCTGTTAATATGCTAAAGTCAATGTTTAAGAATGTGAAATTTTATTTTGAATATTTAAAAAGAATAACCATTTAAACAATTAATTTTTGGCAAATTTTATAAAAGGTCACCACACAGTATGACATGAAAAACCAAATAATGTGTATTTAAATCAGATCAGAGATGTATTTTAGCCAAAATATTGTAATGCATTCTTCTTTAAATATAACATTTATATTTTAATGCACCCCTTATCATAAGTATTCTAAAGATTTTTTTAAGTGAATATTTTCAGAGGGGGGGGAAAAAGCAAGGAAGCATGCATGTTCACTAAAGTCGTCTATTTCTGATATAGCTGAAAATCTATTTTAATGGGTTCTTACTGTTCTTTTTTCATAATGTGTCTTTTTTCAGTTGCCTAGTGCATGTCACTGTTCAGCGCTGTGTTATAACAGTTATATTTTAGAGAGCTACAGGTAAAATAGAATATATATTTATTTTGAAAGCCACTGCTTAAAGGGGAAGATTTCATTTGCAGATAAATAACTATGGTACGATAATTATAGGTGCATGGCACAGATAAAATTCCATTCCCATTATATTCTTAGAACAGAACAATTTTGTTTTCTCTAGGATGCCATAAGGGAATGAAAAATTATATCCAAAAAGTATATTTATTTATTTTTAAATAAGTAATACAAGAGTATGGTTTACCACACATCATAAAAATTTCTAACAGCTAGTAGCTGGATTATTTCCCCAGCTAAAGTAGCCATCTCAGTTGTCCTATACAGATATTCATAATACTCTGCTGATGAATACTTTCTTACGATTTTTAGACTCAAGCAATTAACTTTGTCGATTCATTTTCCCTTCTCTTTTGAAGAAGTCGGTACCCAACGAATAAATAGTGATGGCTGGAAACTAATTTTAATAATGCTGCCAGCATGCTTGTGTACTGTCAAGTATAACAAAAGTTCTCCCAAATCTTCTCTCAGATTTTGAATCAAGCCTGTAGCAATCATGCATTTTCTCAGAAATAGTAATCCTCTTGTGTGTTTTTTGTTATACCTTGTGACATTCCACTTCACTTCAGTTGTAGAGTTTGTAGTACATCAAATGAAGAAGCCTGAATGGCAATGTTATTGAAACAGTGACTCTGTTCACTGCTGTGCCATATTTATGGAACAAAACAATTCTGGTGAGAATTTCAAGGCTTTATTGTTCTGTGGCTTTAATTCTTATATGCTAAGTCAGAACTCACCTCCTGAATGCGTTCAGGGTATCTGTCGTAACTACAATGGAGACTTGAAAACAAAGGTCTTCAATGCTTTGAGCTGCATTGCAACACAAACTAAAATCCTTTCCTTGGATATGTGATCTTGTCCCAAAAGTTCCTTGGGGTCAAGCAAAAGCCTAAATGTAAAGCAGCTGATATGACTGAACAGGATGACTGAACATGACACAAAAATCAAGCACATATTTAATTGTTAGGTGTTTTTCCTTGTCTCAATCTTGTGGGACAAAAAAAAAGATAAAGATCCTCAGCCTTGCTGCAGTCAACAAACTTTCAGCTTTATGTATTTAAATATTCAATATTGGTAGAAGGAGAAAATAATATAATGGGATTCCTTTAATATCAGGTCTTGGCCATCTAAGTATTTGCATTCAAGACTGATGCTTGCAATGAGAGAGAGGTTTTTTTTTCCCAGCTGTCAATCTCTACTTCATCACAGTCCTGCACCAAGAAGAGCAAGGGAGCTCCCAACCACTGGTACTGGTAGAATCAAGGATTTTCCATTAAAACAGTGAGGAGCTCCCTGATCTCAGCCATTCCAAATCAGAACTAAGCAGAGATGCTGTCTTTGTTAGAGGTAGATCTTGTAGAATCTGTGAAAGGAAGTCTCTCCCAGCTCTTATACAGTGCTTAATTCAGCAGGAGCTGGAAGCCTTTACAGAGTGAGCTGAAAAGAAAAGATCCCATGTGTAACATTACATCTATGAAGCCTTGGACTAGCTCCTTCAGTGTTCTGAGTTTTGCTGTGTCCATGTGACTCAGCTGTAAGAATTAAATTTACATTTGTGTTGGACAACTGCTTCTTGGGTTGCATGGGCTCAGTTAGGGCATCCCTACTTGGCCTAGAAGCTGATAAGCTATCACTTGTTCTCTGTTTCTGTGATACATGAGCTCCTGTTGAGTTTAGACCCACACTCCTGTCTTTCACCCAACACAAGCAGTCTTTAAACTCAGCTACTTCTGGTGTGTATCAGAACCAGCAGATGAGGATTTCTAGATAATAAAAATCAGAAAAAAAACCCAAGTAGGTGTTTTAGACCATGATCTGGGTATGAGTTTTCCTGTATTTTGGAGGCATATTGATCATGTAAGCTACCTGAAACCAGCAGCAGTGGCAAGGAAACTAAAGCTTTCAGCTCTGTACTACTGGGGGTCTGTTTTGGAAAGCACAGTAAGGCTGTTTCATTATTTGGTGTGAGACTAGTGCCAAACTGGGGAAAATGAGGTAACAGATTAATTAGATCAATTAATTATTAACAGATTAATAATGTAACAGTAGTTCAACACTTTATTTGAAATGACAGGAAGCTGATACTGAAGAGTCACTGACTGTCATAGGATACCACCTCCCATTAGAGATTGCATGGTTGCCCTTAGACCAAAAATTTCCTAGTCATAACAGAGTCTTCTGAATCTTCACAGAAATGAATATATTAAAGCAAAATTGTGTCAGATAATCACTCAATTGGAGGAACACATTGTGACTCAGATCTGTTTATTTTATTGCACATTATGTTTCTTTTTAAGATGGAATAAATGGTTAGATGTCTGTAAACTTAAAAGAATTTCTTTTGGCATGCATACTTTGGACATGCTTCTCACAAGAGGTAAGTCAAAATCCTTAGAGACTTAGTGTGCATGGAAAAGTGTGTTGAAAATGGGAAATGCAGTCATTTGCATTAATTGCTTGTTGAACTATTGTAATATTGATTGCATGATTTGCCTCTGACATGCTTGCACTGCTGTAATGATCTGAATTTAGTGCTGCATTTGTTAATATTAGACACGAATTTATCCTGACAGCTTTATAGATAGACACAGAAGTATTTAGTCTTTCAAAATATAGTCATGCTCTTGAAATATTTCCCATAGCTACAGTACATTACAGACTGCATACTGGAGTAGTGCAGTCCTGTCTCATCTACTCAGCTCTGGTCTCACTCGATGCAGTTCCTCTTTTCAACCTGATTAGTGGGCAAGAGGTGTTAATTTATACTGAATGCTTACTTATCGATTGTCCACTCACTGCAAATACTTTGTCTCTTCACGGGCTGTTCATTTTTTTCTTAGTGGTGTGAATTCAGTTTGTCTTTAACATGTAACAAATTTTTAGCAATTTATTGCCAACCAGTAGGAAAATTTTGAAGGTGAATAGATTTCACTTGTTTCATAAGTAAAATAATATATGAAAAAAAAAAACCAAAAAACACAGCAAAAACTAAACTATAAAGGCCAACTCTTTTCAGGTTCAAGATAATTTATTTTTATCCTGCAAAATGACTATTAGGTCTCCTTACCTCCTTACCTTGATCAGCTACAGAACAGGTGTTTGTTATATAAAACATTATTTGCTGTAAAACTTGCTTTTCCTTGAATTCTCTTAGGCTTCTAAAGGCAAGCACACAGATGGCAAGAACAGGGATGATAATAAGTTGGGGGGGAGGTTAAATTTCATGTAGGAGCATAAATCAGAATGTATCATGCCCACAGTTATTGACTGCAGTTCCAGTGCAGTTCAGTTTATGTAACAAAATACTGTGAAATAGGAGGAAGAAGTCTGCAAATGGAAGCAATGAAAATGCAAAAGGAAGTCTTAAAATAACAGTAGTATCTAGCTTTCTTCACCCACTTCTTACTACACTAATCCAGCATCTACCTTGTCTCCTTTCCAATCACCACTTGAGTTTCATGGTGTATTAAAATAGTTTACTATTTTTTTTTCTGTATTTAACTCTACTCTTTGTCTTTGCTATATTGACCAGTCAACAGAATAAGAGCCATATTTAGGTAACTGTGAAAACTTTAATGAACAGAAAAGATTTAATCTACATGAAGGATGGATTTCAGGAAAAAATAAGTACTTCTCTTTTGAAAATTACTTCTCTTTTTTACAAAAACATACACTTTGCTTAGTGGGGTTTTTTTTTAGCTATTAAACTGCCTAGCTTTGCTGAAATAAATAATTACACACTTGTAAAAGTTTAGATACAACTCTCCATGTCTCTTAACATCACCAGTGAATTCATTGTTTCACAGTTTGCTTCATCTCCCGAGATGTTTGGGTTTGCCAGTTCTTTATGCAGAGAAAGAGAAAGGTATTCCCACAACTGTGTTCTAAAGGATGAAGAATTCTCCTGTCTGCTGCATAAATGATACAAGATGAGAATTTCTTGTGATAGTTAATCGAAAGTGGGGGGGATTGTACAGGGGGGAATGCAAACTTCTTTTGATATATGCAGCACACAACAATATTTTTCATCCTGAAGGATATTTGCAAGAAAAGACGCATACATGAAAAGCTTATAAGCTGGTTAGTGAAAAGAGGTAGGGAAAAGCAATTTTTTAAAAGAAACCTGTCAGTATTTTTACCTGGATGCTTTCAACTGTCTGCATTATAGATTTTGTATGCTTGGCCATGCTGTTATATGGAGATTTTCTTAAGTTTTTTTCTTGCATTCAAATCCATAAGCATACTATGTTTCTTACAGAGCTCCTTAGATTTTCCAAATTGCCCGTCTCCTTTTCTCAAACTTTCCTATTCCCTGGTTGTTGTATCCATTTTTTCTCACGCTACACATTTGGGGTAATATGTATGAAATTAGTGTTATCTCCCACAGAATTGGGTGCACAGAATATGTGCTACACATTATCTGAATCAAATGTCTTCAATGTTTAGCAGGAAGAAATGAGATTTGTTGTTCTTCCCCCAGCTTGTGATGATGAATGCACAGGACTCCTTCTCAATGACCTAGATCGGCTAAACCAGATGATCCTGAGTGTTAACCTTAGTGGTCCACTGCCTGCTCCATATAAAATGTTACATGGCTTTGAGAACATGACACAGGAATTAAAGGTATGTTGGCAGTATTCTCATATATACATAACAGAGCTTCAGTACAACTGTACTTGATTCTGTTCAACCATACAGCTGTAAGTAGGTTCAGGGAAGAATAAATATCCAAGATTTAACTCTTTCCAGCTTGCTTTGCTTGATAAATAAGTATTAAAGTTATTTCTTTTTACTTACTTTAATACATAAATCTTGCAACAGTAATTTCTGACCATATATGCGAGGAGTTATACTTCAGGCATAGAAAAGCAATGTTGCATACAAATAAAATAGTTTTCTTGCTGATGGTCCATAAAGTGATTATGTATTTTATGTACTATGTGTTCCCTACCATACACACAAGTTATGTAAAGTTGCGATTCCTGAAAAAAGCCTGTTGGATAGATGTGACACAAGTCAATGACAAAAGCGATTGCATATTTTAATGAAAAGGAAATGCTTGATGCTGCTTCTCTTCAATATTTGGAAGCACCAACATTCATTACATGCAGATTTTTCACTCTCCCTTCTCTTTCCCAACAGCATTTGCTTTCACCTCAGAGAGCACCAGAGAGGTTTCTTCAGCTAGCACGAGAAAATCTGGATACCTTGGTGACAGAAATGGATGAACTACTGACAAGAGTATGTCTGTGATCACATTGAGGTCTATGGGTTTGGTTGAGGCTGCTTAATGACAGAACTCTTCTGAATATGCATTAAACATGAATGAATAGATGAATTATAAGGTGCTTCTCAGTCTCAGTGTCTAAAATGGCAGAAAGTACTCTAAAAAACCTCTTTTTGTGGGCCAATATATTGACACATATTTTCTGCAAAACTTCCTAATAAGGTAAGAAAGCTTTTTCTTGTCCATACAGACCACCCAAGAATTATCTTATCTGGAAAAGATGACACTAAAGAGATGTGTGAGTTTAATTAAATATATGTCTTCTAGATTTCATTTATGAGCATAGTTATCATCTTCTGGATTTTAATAGATGTGCTATGTACTTTTTTTATTACAAAAGTTTTATTTCAATATAGACTTCATTTTGGTCAGTAAAGACAATGTATAAGAAAATAATATAAATTGTGCCACCTAGTGGAGAAAAAATAGGGAAATTAACCAGCCACGGTATAAATAAAGCTGTCCAAAGTACTTTGATGTGAAGAACTTCCAAAAGTTATGCTCGTGAGTTGAAAGAACCAAATGAGAAAGTTGTGGAGCACTGTACTCGTCAATATACACCTCAGAGAATCACATAAACTCCAGGAAGTTTTAGCATCATGTCTCTGAATTGTAAATGGCTTAAGGAGCTAAAATTCTCAGAGAAACTGTTTTCTTTATGTGTTGTTTTAATTCAATTTTGAAATTGGTAGTAGGTAAGAAAGTATCTGAAGTGATCTGAAGTGTGTTTGCATATGTAGGCACCCACACCTGTGTGCAAATACCAGTATGCACCATTATATACATCTGTACATACTGACATTGTGAGAAAGCTTGCTTTTCCACTTCTGAATTCTGTTTGTTTTTTTTTAATGCAAGAAACAACTGCAATAGTTTTAAGTCTAGCTGCAATTTTAACCCATGTCAGCTGTACAAGCTGGGAAGATTATATTTTTTTCTATTAATATTTCTCAATCTTAGGCTAAGACAATTTCTTCTCCTCTTGTAAAGTTGCTCCTTTTAATATCCTTTTCCAACTTCCCCCATAGAGATGATCTAAAATAATGCAGACTCTGACCTTCTCTAGACAACTCTTGGAAAGAAAAACGTATCAAAAGTGTGATCTTAGGGGAGTTAATGTGATGGCCACATTATCACACTCCCTTTTTGCAGTTTTTCATCACTGTAATGACTAATAGCCTTATGATTTCCAGTCATCCTTACAGAGTTGTTTGCAATAGTTTGGGGTGTTGTTTTTGGTGTTGTTTTTTTTTTAATTTAGGGACTGGCAACTGGTGGCAGGTCCTACATTTCTCCTTCTGTACTTGTAAATAAGAACAGTGTTCCAAAAAAACATGAGTCCTGATGTAGTGTGTTCAAGGCTCATTTCCAAGTGAAGATACAGATGATAACTACATAATGGCACTTAGAGTACCTAGTAGCACTATAGATACCAAATTTTTCCCTGTATCTGATATGCAGGCTCACTGTATTTTCAAAGTGGGACCAGTACCGATAAGAAAAAAGCTGGTGAGGACTGGTGAGGAATCTATTTCCATGAAAAAAATTTAATCATTTTAAGATAAAATATAGAGGAAAATAGTATTTAGTCACTACAAAACTTTAAAGGATTTAGCTTCCCTGTGGTCTCTTTTCAACCCATGATCTTTTATTCAGTGCAACACTCCTTTCCCTTCTTTTACATTATTCTGTGTTTCATTTACTTTGCCGTATGGAAGATCTTCATGTCTTGCACTAATTATGTTCACATGTTTGCATGCAAATTCCCACACCTAGCACCAGAGGAAGGCCTGACATCTTCACTTCCTTTCAGTTCACTGCATTTCATCAAAATCCCCACTTGCCTTTTAATTAGGTACCTTCAGAGCATTCAAGCAAGATAGGGATCAGAATCACTCCTCTTGACTGAAATGCTTCTTTTGTCTGTGTAAAGTTTAACCTTTCTCCCAAAGTACTGAATTTCTCTAGCTCTAAAATCTCTGGAAGCAGTAGCAAAGGCAACTTAGTTTGCAGTGGCTGGGAACATTTGGAGAGAGAGCCAAGAACTTCCATCTGTACAGTGATGTCTGTGTTTACACCCCCTTCTGTGGTCTGCAGCTCACTAGCTGGAGAAATTCCTGTAGGACACCCTCCAGATGCTATCTAGAGTAGTTTTTTTAAGGCTTGATTAAGTCCTAAGATTAAATAAACATTGAAACAAAACCAAAACAAGAAGAGTGCATAGTTGCTAATACTTGCTTATAGTTTAAATTGCAAAGTGGCTACTTCAGAATGGAACAAAAAGCCTTTCATGGAACCTCCATCACTAAGTATGAGCTATGGACATCACCAAAACATGTTCACTGATCTCACATACTTTACTGATTTCTGTGATAGGGATCTCCTTTATGCCAAAAAGTTTTATTTGTGTCCAAGTAACTTTTTTAAGACTCATTCCAAACCCTTGCTCTGAGTCCAGTCTGCCTGACCTGTATTGCTCCCACAGCAAGAGTTTGTTTGACCTATTAAAACTGTTACATGCTGAAAACTGACCTAATGGAAATGGTGAGATGTAGTAAATTGGATATGTAGAAAATTACTAAGACCTAATTAACAAAGGAAAACATTTAATTAGCCATGGAATGGCCAGCTACAGTAGGAAGGATGTTCACCATTTAATATGGTTTACAGAATTAAAGTTAGACCAGATAATGAAGCAAAAGCCTGTTTTTCAGCAAAGGAAATTCTGTCAAAATACTGAAGGTCTTCAGTGGACCTGAATGGATTTAAGTACTAAAGAGAGCTGTCACTGAAAGGAAATGAAAATTGTTCAGTGACAGATTAATTTTCACAAAAATGTGGTACGTGCTACTCAGTCATAAATAGAGAGGTTAAAGTGGCCAACTTGAATTAGTATGAATGTGGAAAAAGTAATCAAAACTAAGAAAGGAATATGTAAGTTATAAAACACCATTTGTAGCAAAGGACTAGAAATATTATAGAGTATAATAAAACTGAATGTGAATATTCCAAACAAATAAAACTCAAAGAATAAAAGGCTGCTTGTGGAGGGTTTTGCAATAAATAATAAGTTATTCTCAATTACATGAAGAATTAAACAACATCAGAAATGCCAGGCAGGGTTACGGCAGTGGTCCATCAGGACCATTTGGAATTTTTGCCTTTTTTCTATCCCAATTGTCTCCTACAGCTCACTGTAACATTTAGTAATATTTTAGTTCTGTATCCTGGCAGGTAAAAAGGGTTTTTAAATCTTAGAGGAAGTAACCAATAGTATGATTAAAGCTGTGTAAGTGTGAAAAGACACATTCTTCTACTGATAGAGGGACGGGGTGGAAGAGAACAAATTCTCCCAGTCTGTATGGGTTCTTAATTCTTCCTGTATATTTCTATTTACCTGAACTATTTTCATATAAATTACTTTTAGTGTAAATTACTTTCAATGTAGCTACTCTGAAGTAGCCAAAAATTATAAGTGGAGTGATAATGCCAGGGATTTCATTCCAGAAACTCAGATGTAAAGTACCTTGAGGGCTTCCATCTAGAAGTAATGAGGCAAAAATAAATGTGTTTAACTGCTACTATTTCTCTGACTATTACTGGAAAGTGTGGGGTTTTTGTAAGGGAGAAACAATTTGTGCAGTTCAAGTCAGGGAAAACCTAAACTCATTTTGAATTATTGGCCTTCTAGCCATTTCACAAAGACTGGGAAATTCATAATGTCCTATTTCAAGATTTTTTTTGAGAATGTAATCCCTAAAGAAAAAAGCTAGGGTTTTATTGGTTTTATTTGTTGGGGTATTTTTTGGGTTTTGGCTTTATTTTGTTGGTTTTGTTACTTTGCAGTATAGCTCAACAATCTTTGTGTCTTCAAATGTTTAGCTGCTTTTTAATAAGAAAAGTTCCATTTTGTAAATAGGGACCTCAAGAACTACGTACAATGTCCTAAGATGATTCCTTTCCTTGGCATGTTTCTCCAGTCTGCAGCAGATGTCTCTCTTTCTGCTGCTGCTGTGATCAGTGCAATTATAAAGCATTTAGTAAGAGAAAGTTAAATTTTTACTAAGTGCCCCAGTATGTTATAAGCAAACAGCTTCAAGCATTAGAGCTGAATAAAACTTCTCTTTATTTTTTTCTCTTTTCTTCGTGAAATTAATGTATTGATTTAAAGTTCTTCTTGCTCGTTGGAATGCGTTGTCTCTTTGAGAGCACCTCCAGGGAAGAAGTAAAGAGGTCATGATTCCTGCTGCACTTTGTCAATCGAAAAGTACACAATTGTGAAACTGTGGAAAGTATTCCCTGAAGAATCTATTAAAAGGTTGCAAACAGCATTTCTTTAAGCAAATATATTATTATTCAGTGAATAATTTCATCCTGTCTCCATTGATGTGCTGCTGCACACAAGTAGGGTTTCTAAGAACCTAAAATAAAGCCTTCCAATTTCCATTTAAAGGAAAAGGTAATAAAGTTTAATTGTGTACTTGAACAGAGCATTTCATTGCCCATGCATCTGATCAATAATTCATTGATTGCCTCTGGCCTGAGGAAAGTTTTGTACATGGATTCAGCCAGTAGGAATATAACATAGTGCAGCCTTGTCCTGTTCATTAATTATATTTTCCCTGAATTTGTATCACCAGGCTACCAAGGTGACAGCAGATGGTGAGCAGACCAGGCAGGATGCCGAGAGGACTAATGACAGAGCGAAATCTCTTGGACAGTTCGTCAAAGGCATTCTTCAAGCTGCTGAAGGTATTGGAAGAAAATTAAAATACTTGAGTTGTTTCTCAAGAAAACTGGAGGATGGTAGGGGAAGAGGGTCTGGGAGACAGTGAGAAAGATTTTACTTGCTGAGCAATGTCATGTGCTTAAAATGTTGAGTGAAGAGCTTCATGTTGAGTGAAGTAAACTGTCTTCAAATTTTTCTTCAAATCTGTGTGTACATTTTATAGAAACACTTAGTGTATTGGTTGTTATGAACAAGGACTAGAAGAAAACTGAGCATGTTCATTCAGGATTTTTACAGTTATCTGAAGAGCTGTTATGATGAAGTAACAAACAGGGCTTAGCTTTAGTTTATTTTCAAAGCAGTTAAAAATATGTATTGGTAAAAAAGTTTGATGTAATTTTAGCACTTGGTACATTAACACTTCATCTTAATTCACCAACTTTACTTCAGCAATGCATTTACTCCTTGCTGTTAATGAACATCTGCTGCTTGGAATTTGCAACTGACTGTTAACCCTACCTAAGCATGGAGCCAAAGCCAACGCTCTGTCTTCCACAGACTGATCCACTGCACTTGCACTGCAGTAAATACTTTTGAGAAAAGTAGATTCTAGATGGCCTTAAGCAGCAAGACCTATATATTTCATAAAGCTATTAAATAAGATAATGGATGAAAAAAATTAAAATAATATTCAAATACAGTCAGGGTTTTTTAATTAGAGTTTTCAGTTCTTTCCTCCTCCAAATGTTCACTGCAGCACTGGTTTTAGTAGCTATGCTTCTGAAGGCCTATTTCATTGAAAGGGAAAGCTCCCACTTTTGTCCAAGTGCTATAAAATACATTTTATTTTGCCTTTTGTGTAACACATCCCTGTATGTGCTGTGGAAGTGAAATGAGCAGCAATTTAGGGGATAGCCTTACGACTTGTAACTTTGAAAAGAAAAATTTGTGGGAAAAGCAACAAGAAAAAGTCAGCAATTTTTTGAGATTTTCTTTAAACAAAAGACCATGTTCCTCATATTTCAGGATGAATTTGGGATGATGAGCAAAACAAAGTCTTTGACTCTGCAGAGTTTATGCCCAAGTGTTTGTAGCCCAAATAAAAATTTCCTCAAGCAGGTTTAGCAGTAGAAAATGCAGAGTTAGTAAACATTAAGGGCGTGAAATAAATGTATGCAGTAGCTTAGAAGTAGACAAAAACTTTAAAATCAATGTTTTTGCCTAGTGGCCAACTTAACATTTTAAGAATACATCAATTACAAGAGGACAGGATTGAGAGATACCTTGTGGGTTAATGCATCCACTCCCTAACTATTAAAAAACTTTCTGAAGTTTATCTTCAAAGTAATTTCTATAAATACACACAATCTCAACAGGAGGTAGTTTCAGTACTCTTCATAATTACCATAGTTCACATTTCTAGCAAAAAATATTCATCTTTAGTTTATCATCTTGTTCCCTTGCAAACCTTGCTCTTAAGTTCAAATAGATGTTTTTTCCTCTCCCTAGCACTCGTCCTCCTTCCCCCACCACCACTATTTTTGCAGAGAGGAATCATATTCCACTTTGGCCCCTTTTTTTCTAGACTGAATCACATGAAAAAGGGTTCTCCCAAATCTCTACTTGCTTTCATGTAATTTCTCTTTCTCTGCTGACAATTATATCCGTGTTTCTGAGCCACAGGAAAAATGCATGAAATGAGGTTTCTTCAGTGTTTTGCTCTTCAAGAGGAGTAAAACTTGCCTATTTCAGCTCTCCTAATAATGTCCCAATAACTTTTTTTTTATAGCTGGGTGCTACTGGTGATTCATAACACAGCTATATTCTTCTCATTCATACCTTTTACCTAACTGACAAAACTCCTCATTAAAAGTGAGAAGTTTGTAGTGATTGGTTCTAGCGACCATATTCTGACTGCTTGCCCACTTCTACTGAGGTGATTGTTGACTTTCTGAACTTCTGAGTAGCTGTAATTAATTTTTCTTCTTAGCTATGGAATTTCCCTGCATTGCCATTCCTTGCCTTTGTCTACGTCCGTGCACCCAAATCTTTTACCACCACTGGACTCTGATGTTTGCATTCTACCAAGACACAAAATAAAATATGGTTAGAAGAGAAAGATAAAACTTTTATAAGGGATATGAATTTTTCTGAACCTAAAAAAAAGCTTAGTTATCATATTCATTTTCTCTTTTAAGGTAAATATTTAAGGAAGCTACTCACTATTTTTTTAATTGAATTTTTAAAAAATTAATATAGACCTATTCCTGGCCTGAGGAGCCTTAGTAATGATAAATAATGTAGTACATGTAGAAATCATCCACAATCTATTTGAGCAAACTGTAGTCTTTTTCCAGACATCACTACCCCACACAAAACCACTCATTATTAAAGATACAAATCTCAGTTCTCAACAGCTAATCAAAGACATCATTAGATTAAAATTTTCTTCATAATTTGCTCTAAACTGGTGCAATGTGTAGATGAAATAGTAATTTATTGTGGTTTGAAAGACTGGTTTTAATTTCTTTAATTAAAGATTTAAATACTCATAAGTGCCCCTGCGACCAGGAACGGTGCCATTTCAGATGAATCAGTTACTTGGGAGCTCTGTACCTGTGGAAGGGCAGCAGTAGTTTTAAAAGTGAGGATGGAACTGATTGCCATAAATGACCTAGTTGCTTCTGAAAGTGGGTATTCTAATGTGTTGTGGTGTGCTGTGGCAGGAAGATTCTAGTCCATCCTTGAATACGATGCCATGTATACAGCTTTACCTGCTCGGAATAATTTGGGCGTTCCAAACACATTTACAGTTTACTTTCATATATTCCAGCCTTCATGCTTTTCTTTTCCATTTCTGGGTATCTTCTTCTAAACAGATGAGTGGGTTTAGACATCTGTGGGTGTCTTTCACTCCTCCTCTGCTTAATTTTCTAAAATTTCACAATTGTTTATTCTTTCTAGCACTGTTAAGTCTAAATGCTAAAAATGACATATTTTAAGGTTCTCCAAAAGTAATCTAAGACTAATTTTCATTGCTTGTACTGCCTGCTCCTTAATTCTACAAGCAATATAGCAAACTATCTTCTGCTTGTTTTGAAAGTTCTTTCTTTCAGGGAGGAGGAGGGGAGCAATGTATTTCTTATACTGGATATAAAGACTTCTTTAATTATTGTGTTGAAAAGTGAACTATAATAAAAGGTTTGATGAAACATATATTATTTTATCATTTTTTACTGACCATTAGATTAACCATCCTTTATATTTCACAGCAGAAATAACCAGTGCAAGTTGTGTTCCACTTGTTGATAGAGTTGACAGCTTCTCTGTTGTTTTTCCTTACTAGCTCTTTACATAAATGTATTTTTGCCCCCTGCAGCTGCAAATGAAGATGCTATAAAACTGAATGAGACACTCAGAACACAAGACAAGATGTTGGAGAAGAGTCTTCCAGAACTGCAGAGTGAGGTTGAAGCAATGGTCATGGAGATGAGAAATAGAGACCTCAGTATGCAAGAAAAAATAGCTCAAGATGAGTTAAAGTGAGTAGAGAGACCCCAGTCTTCAAACTCCTAGTGACAATGTCTGACTCTTGTAAGTGAGATTGTCATGTTTGCCAATCAAGTTTTCTAGCTGAGGGTTACAGAAATGTGAAAGAAAGCAAAGTCTAATACTTTATATCAGTTGATACAGCATTTGCATTTTTGGAAGTGCTTACATACGTGGAAAGCAGTCCCTAGGAAATTACTTCCCTTCTCCATAGGTACCAGCAACATTTCTAATTGAATTCCAATTTTTCTCTGTTTATTTTTAGCTTCTGCTTCAGACCTGATGAATTGCTTTTGTGCTAAAAATTTCATCTGGAAGCTTAGGGTTTTTCCCTGGAAAACTAGTTGGTCTAATAAAAATAATAACTGTCCAAAAAGTTTGTTCAACATAGTAGATGTTAAAAAGAATGTATTTTGCCATGTTTAGAATAGTGTAGGTCAGAATAAACCATCTCTGTGGCATAGTTCCAAAGCACACTGTTTGATTATTTAATTATCTGTAAATAAATGTATATACATATTAGTATATTGGCAGCTGTTTATAAAACATTATGCCAGATGCTGAAAACTTACCTGATTCAGAAAAATACTTGGCTTGAAGCTGAAGTTCTGGTAGTTTCTTACTTCTACATGAGTAAGACCAGGCATCTCTCTAGGGCTAGACTTTGCTTCACTCTTCACCAGTGCAAACAACTAGCAGGGAATCCAGCTGAGCAGCGACATGGTCCACTGAAGTTGTGATGGATCAGAAAATTGTCTGGCATAGAGTTATGTGGGCCTGAAAATGTCAGTTATCAGGTGCATGCATACTGTAAGGAGATGTAAATGGAATACAAAATTAGCTGAGAATTCCAAGCAGTTTAGAATCAGATTCGCACTGCCTATCTTAGGCTTTAGAAACCAGATCATTTTCTGGAAATCCTGATAGTGCAGTATTTCTTCCCATAACTCTGATAGCTTTACTTTCTATTCTCTTGAGAAAGAATATATTGCAAACTTATTTGTGAGCAATGTTTTATTGCTTTTTCATCTGATTCCACTGAGCCTCTTCTGTGCCTTCTCTTCTCACACACAGAAATAAACCAGGAAAAAGTAGGGATGAGAAAAATTTAGCCAAACCATTGAAAGTTTTACCTGCAAATTTAGGACTGGCTGGAGAAGGGCCTTTCAAACAAGGTGTTGTTAGTCCTCAAATGCTACAGCCAACATGAAACTGTCAGGCTACAATGAAATAATTTCTCACTCTATAGTCCAGTAGCTAGAGTAGAAAATGCAGTAGGGTTTTTTGAGGGAAAGGACTTCTCTCCTCCTTCCATTCTTCCTGAAATACACAAAGCGAGTGTTTAAAATTCTTGATATATGAATACATTTTGTACTAAGAGATACGTGAATATATTCATTGACTTCAATGAAAGTTTTATGGTTTATCTTAAGGATAGGGTTACCTCCTTGTAGTCACTCACTGAGATCCAAGAAATTTTGGCAGTCAACTCAACAGAAGGAAAATTAATCACTGTGCATTACAGGGTGGGGAGGAAAGGACCCGAGAGATACTATTTTCTGCAACTGCCTCTTAAAGGAAATTGTTATAAAACTGTTTAAATAATGTAGTAAGATAGTGGATAGGATACGCTCTCCAAGGAAGAAGAATGAAGAAAAATGGATCATTCTTAGAACTCTGGAAGTACATGTACATATGTGTGGATCGCTGTGCTCACACATGGATGTATTCTCTACAGACCCATTTGAAATATTTACGTTTGAATAAAGTATGAATGAAGCTCTTGCAAGCCTCATTATCATTTTGAAGTAGTTAATCACACTTACTCTTTTGTCAGTGATTGTATTCTGTTTTCAGAATTTTGTCCAAGAACAGAATCCCAAGATTCAGTGAATTCTCTCCTGTTTTCAGTGAATTCTCAAAACTTGAAGAAGACAAATGAAGTAAAGTCTTCTTGCTTTCATAGATGGCAAGGCTTCTCTTACATATGCAGTTCTTTCCATTATTTTCCTTCAAATTTTTCAAATGCAAGCTCTAATTGCCTTAATGTACTGAAATGGCATACTAGTCAATAATTTGTCTTTAAAAAGAGCATGTAGAGAAATACACCAGCTGCTGTTCTGAACTGCCATGATTTTCATATTTATGAAGTAAATCTTGCACTATTTTATAACATTCCTTCATGTTTTCTCAGATGCCACTGAGTTGCTATCAAGGGATGCTGTGAGCCAGAATTCTTTCTTTCTGTTTAGTATGCTGAATAGCTTTATTTTTGTGTGACTTTTTCTTCCACTAATTTGTCTGATAGCTTCTGAACCTCCATGAATTTCTATCATCCACTTTCCTGGGAGAATGAATTGAGAACTCAGCTGTCTAGTGTTGGAAGACCTGCCTCTTATGTTTTGACATTGCCTCCTGATATTTCCATTTTTGTTTTTTGGAGAGACATTGGACAGTTGATCACCTTATCCGTGCTATTCATGATGTTACAATCCTTATTTAGTCTTCTGATAAGGCATTTCTAACATATTTAGACTCTCATATGCAGTTGATGGGTTTTAATCATTTTGTCATCAGTTTCTAATCTTGTTTGTTCTCTTGCACTCATTTTGAGCATCCAGACCATTCAGCATTCCATCTGTAAGGCCAGACCTAAGATTGTTTCTTCTAAAACTTCAAGCATTTTGTATAGCTTTATTTTTTTTCTAGGATGGTATCCAGTGAAAGTAGCACAGCTTAAGTGTACAAGAGAGTATTTTAAGAAATGTGGTGCAGCCCAGTCACACAGAAATTCTAAAGCAAGGGATTACATGGAGCACATTGCCTCATACTTCATTAGAAAGAGCAGAGGGCAAATGCACAACAGATCAATACCAAAGTGCTATCTTTAGAGCACCAAGGAAGAGTTTTGAGGTAGACTGCTGGATGGATAAGTAGTTTGAACTGTGCTATGAGGCAAGGAAATAAAAGGGAAATCTGTCTGTTTTGTACTGTTCCTCCAGTACTGCAGAGTCATAAGGGTGTCAAAATTTCCCAAAAGTGTAAGACAGGAGCTTCTTATAGAAGAAAAATGGAGGAGGTATGAGAGAAATCCTAAGTTCCTTACTACATTTCTGTGACAGGGTGTCAATATTGGGATTTAGTTTTTGATTAAATATTTTGTCCTCAGAAATTGTAAATTCAAATTGTGATTTTTTTTCTTTTTTTCATCAAACGCAATAGCAGAATTGATGGGGGAAAAGACCTCCAATCCATCTCAGAAAATCCCAAAGCTAACAATTTTACTTCCCTTGGCTCCACTTCAGATTCTTCATCTAAATTATGTCCAGTGTCAGTATATCTTTTTCTCCTTTCCTATATCTTTTTGGTGTGCATTTATTTACATATTTATTTTTAAAAGATTCCTAATGGAACTGACTATAGACAGACCAAATTGCAGTGTTTTTTTTTCAGAAAAAGTTTTTTCAGAAAAGTTCTTGTTTTCCACACTTTGGCATAATGAAACAGGAAGAAAAACTTAATCTGTCCTAGGTGGAAGTATGATAAATTTCTTCTGTAGTTATTATCTATCCTACATATTCCTGTTTACTTATGACTTTCCTTATCTCTAAAGCATCATTTTGGAAATGCCTGAAGTGCCTCTTTATTCTTTTTTTTTCCTGTCCTTGACATATCATTGGATTAACACAGCAGTGTTGCCTTGTGTGAAACTGATTCGAGGCAGGCAGATGACAGTATTCCAGTCCCTTAAAACTGGGGTCAGAAAAATCCATTTAAAATATTCCAGAATGTATTTTAGATAAGTGAAAATTTTTGACTACTTGAAGTCATAAATCCAAGGGTCAGGGTTTGGGTTTTTTTATTTCACCAGAAAGCATTTATGATTTTTGACTGTCTAGTCTAAAGCAGTCGTCTGCTTCAAGACAGATTGATATTGGGCATATCTACAAATCCTCCTCAAGTTCAAGGTAGGAAACCACTTTGTGTCGCATGTCACATCAATGTGAGTGAAGGAAATCTTTTAGAAAAGTTGGAATGTTTCAGAAAATCTCACTTTTCTAGTCAGATCTCAAGAATGGAAATTAACCAAAAAATGTAAGGAGAAAAAAAAAAAATATATGTAGTCTTCCATGGAGAATATTTGAATATATTCCACTTCATAAATAGGACCTTAGTGGAATTTAAAAACTTCTTTTAAGAAAGGGCTTAAAAAGAGCTTTCCTTTCACTTTATTAAGCATGTGTCATCTTGAAAATTACTTTAAGACTTAATTTAATTTAATTTTCTTTGAGACTTAGTTTTTCTATTTCATTTGCACATTATTGAGATTATTCAGATTATTTGGTGTAGGGAATATGAACTCTGTGTTTTCATGGATGGCAATGTATTTCAGGAATGCAGAAGATCTTTTGGACAAGGTCAAGAAATTATTTGGTGAGCCCAGTAAGAAAAATGAGGATCTCAAAAATGAGGTCTGGGACAAGCTAGCAAACTACCAGAGCAAAGTTGATGATGCTCAAGATCTGCTAAGAGAAGCTGCAAGTAAAATTTGGGAGGCAGATCGTTTATCTGCAGTCAACCAAAAAAATATGACCATGCTGGAGGTGAGTGCTGACAAGTTTTATCCTCGATTACTTGGATTCTGATTAAAGATTGAACCTTTGCATGATTAAATATTGAAACAAAAATACAAGCAAAACAAAAGTATAATTAAAATATACCTATATCTGATGTAATTTAAAGGGAACATTTTCCTCAGAATGAGGAAGTGCACTGGCTTTTAAAAGTAGAATTACTCCCCTGTTTTATTGAAATAATACCATCTGTTTTGTGGAAGGTACACTGGATTTATTATTCTGTGGGAAATTAAATTTGTTCCAGTATAAATAGTCATGTAAAATTCAAATCATGTGCTCAGTATTTAAATACGAGTTCCGTTAAAATCTTTGCTGTCATATATTTGCTTCTAGAAAACTTAGAGTTTCATCTCCCTCTCCAACCCCTGGGAAGAAGACTGAAGGGGCTATGTGGATTACAGAGTAATAAATCAAACTCCATCCTCAGTAGTTAGGAGACGTTATAAATTATCTCACTCATAGAAGAGGGTCTGCTTGTGATTTAATTTAAATTGCAGAGACTTAAAGAGCATATTATACTGTACATTAACAAGCATTTAACCAAGACATAAAGAGCAGAGTCAACCTAATGAAGATTAATGTTTCAACTGTATCTTGGTGAGCTTTCACCTCAAGTACAATATGAGGGTAGAGTTCTGAGACCTCTGTTCTCAGCAGAGATTTCTGCACTTGATTGAATTAAGGAAATTTGACAAATTTAGGTGATCTCCGTTCTGTGCATTTTCTTCCCAAGGGCGGATGGTTAAAGTTTGGAGATATTACCTGCTATTTCAGTTTTTAAAATATTCTTTGCATCACTGTAGCAGAGTGTCTTTCCAGCAGTCCTGTCCATGTGGCTGCTGTGGCCTCCTGTCAAACTAATCTGTGATACTCAGTGGATCTTGCACAGGAAATTGCCAATTCTTTATTCAGAAGTCTATCCTTGCCACGCAATATGCAGTAGTTTTACTAGTTGGTAAAACAGGAATCCATAGGTTACTCCAAACCTTTTATTTTGTATTCAGCAGTTAGTGAAGTACCAATAGATGGAAGTAGAAAAGCAAAAGAATATTTTTACAAATTTTTTCTTCATAGTCAGAGGTGATTTACAAAGTGAGGAACTTGCACATCTGGGTGATGGTTAGGATTTTTAACTTTCTGATTCATTTTGCAGTAGTACTTCAGCCAGTTACCTCTGTTAGAGAGCAACAAAAACCCTGCGATGTGGTAGGACAATGCACAGCTGGGGTTAGGAGGACAAAGAAAAGAAACCTTACATGTGCTTTTATTGTTGTCACTGTCAGCTCTGGGAGCTCAGAGAGTTGCAGAAGGGGCGTTGTGGCATGGTGACAAAATGCAGTCTTACACTGAGATGCTGACATTTGAGCTGTTCTAGTAAACAAGTGGTCTTTTTCTTTGTGTGAACTCATTCTATAGAAAAGGAAGCAAGCTGTAGAAGATGGCAGACAAGATGTTGAAAAGGCCCTTCAGGAAGGGAATGATATTCTTAATGAAGCCAGTAAACTTGCAAATAACATCAGCATAGCTGTAGAGGTGAGTATTTTATCATCTTTACCTGAGAATTAGTACAACAAAACGTCATTATGGAAGCAAAATAGATAATTAAAGTAACATCTAATTTTTCATTGTTTTTATCAACATTGAAATATTTTACTTGGGATAATTCTTTTTTCCATTGCTGTATGGCAGAAGATCTAGTTGGGTGTATAAAAACTAGTAACTTAGAGTTTTTAGTGATTCATTGGATTACATGTGAGCAAGCTCATAATATTTTAGGGACTCTGCCATTTATAAATATGGCATTCTGATTGTGGTACTGACTTTATCTTGAGAACTACAGATGCAGCAGACTCATTCACAGTCTCACTGCAACTCTGTAATCTAGATATAGATTTATCTGCACAAAAACTGTGTATATATCGGAAGGAAACTTCAGAAATAATTTGTTGCCTGTGGCCACAATTTTAAGTCTAGACAGATCAGGGAGAGGATTGAACTCACATTCTGCATAATATTTTTGAAAATTCTGCCTTAAAAATTTATTCAACAGAGTTTGAGATCAGTGCCTTAGCTACCAAAAAAAAAAAAAAAGTATCTTGAAGTATCACTGGTTCTGAAGATATTTCCAGCATGCATCACAGCTTACCGTAATAAATGGAAAAATGGTCTTTGGAGACATTGAAAAGGAGACACAGTGAGACAGCTTTTTGGAACAGGAATGGCAAATCTTCAGAAAGCATAGTTCTTACTGAGAAGCTTTAATAATCAAAAAGGCATTGTAGCCACTCAAAGGGTCCTGGAACATGAAACTTCTGCCACTTATTAGTTATTACTGTGGAGCTCAGCAACAATATAGCTATGCATGCATTATCATTTAGGAAACAAATCAAAATTAGAGTTTATAAGCTTTTAAAGTGTACAATTCCTTAATTGTAAGAGAAAAGCTTTTACTAAGCTCAAGAGAGACAAGTAGATCTTGGAATATTGCTTATCTTCTCTCTGCTTTTCAGTCCAGCCATTCCTGTTACTCTTCCCATACTAGTTCCCTGAAGTTTTAATGCATGGGTAAGTTGAGATAATAGCCCACAAGGGAAGAAGAAACACCCTTATATATAGATAAGGCTACAGAATTCACAGAATGACTAGGTTGCTTACATTCAGAAATTTAAATGCTTTTCTTTTGCCATTTTCAGTATGTAGAAGGTGTTGCAGATAAGATACAGCCAATGTCTGATCAGCTGAAAGATAAAATAGATGACTTATCACAAGAAATTCGAGACAGGATGCTTCCAGAAAAGGTGTTGCAAGCTGAGAACCATGCGGGCCAGCTGAATGAATCATCTGCAGTGCTGGATGGGTAAGGCAGACATTCACTGGTAAGGCTAAAATCATGAGGCAGGTTTGCAAAAGTGCTTCACAGAACTTGAGGGGCATTCTTCTTTTACATCTGTTTCTGGAGCTATACATATAACTAGTGATGTGTACAAGCATACAACTATTGAGTTAGTCAATTTATGAATCTCTTGTAAACCATTTCCTACACCTTGTGATTTTTATAGGCTGTGTGGACAGCAAACAGTGCCCTCAGATGCACTGGTAACACTGTTTAACTTATCATATGCTTACTGCTATGTTGTGAAAAAAATAGAAATTCTTAAAGAGCTCACGACGTGTTTTCATGTGCATTTGTTAAAAACAAGTACTATTTTCCTTTTTAAGATGACCATTTTGGTAGGAGACTATTATTGGGATGTTTACTAAACTAAACTAAATTGTTTACTGTTGGAACTCCCCCTTAGTGATGGACAGTAATTCCTCTACCAATTTCAAAACACTTTCCCAAAAAAGTAGGTGTCCTGGACCAAAATGCTGAAACCCAAGAACGGAAGCTTCAGGTTCTGTTTACCTCTATCACAGTCCTAAATATGAGAATTGCAACGCCCTTCATTTGTATGACTACTGCTCTTTCAGAAGAATGAAACTATATAACTCATCATAAAAATAGTTTCCTGTAAAGAATATAAAACAAGGGTTTGTTGGGTTTTTTGGGAATTTAGGGGGAAAAGGAGAGGGATGTCTTTTGTTTAATCGCATTCTATGCACTTAAGAAGGCAAGCCATAAATAGTAAATGTAATCTATAATACACTTAAAGGTGCAGAACTTAATATGTAACATAAACAAGGCAACTGGGGATACAATCATCATAAAATCACCCCAGGACAAATAGTAATACTCAGAAATAGACCATGGATATTCTGCCTGTTGAACCTGTCCCCAGCATAGCTTCAGCATTTCATTATTTTATAAAAGCACTGCATAAAATAAAAAAGATTATTTTTTTAGACATCAACAATATGCTACTTTTTTGCTGCTTATATCTTTAGATCTACCTGAAGACTTGAATATCCCAAAGACTTGTGAACAGATGCTTAACACAGGTTTTTCTTGCCAGCATCTGTAATTTTGAGGAAAAGACAGGAAATACTGTCTGATACTTGCAAAATTACTGGCTTCATTCACAGTGTAGTTACACTGCTCCAGATACTCGGTGTAATACATGTTTTGAGATATGCATAAAGTAATGATAGCTGTGGTTTCCTCGGTAAAAATTGATTTGAAAATGAACGACTTTAGTGTCACACCCAACCATGTATAAATATCTGAATACATGGAAGATAGTCATGAAGGAACTAAGAAATATAGAAAATGTAGACAAAAAAGAAGACTGTGCTCCTAAACAAATGTTCACAATGCTTTGAGATAGAATTTTTTAACTATTCAAAAGAGACCTTTTTATGGGTGTTCATATGTGCTTCTTAATGTAGGTGAAAGCTTGGCCTTAATAAACTTAGGGTAGTGTTTAAAATGTTATAACATCACCCTATGTTATATGCATGCCTATGTCTGATCCAGATATCAACTTTGATTTCTCAAAAAAGGCAATAAACTCCACAGAATCAAGGACATTAAAAATTATGTCTAAAAGCAGATTATTCAAAGTTAAAATTTCTGATATGGTCAGATAACTTCAAAGGACAAAGAAATACTGTGGTGCTGTGTAATCAGGATAAGCTGTTTACTTCATGCCCTGACAATAAATAATTATACTTCACAGGCCTATGCAGTCTCTATCAGTTTGAGGAATTCAAAAGTGTATCTATCTTCACAACTGACACTTGAGTGCCATCCAGACAATACTGACTTTGGTGTAGATTACTGTTTCTTCTTACAGGAGAAGTAGAGGGAGACCCTTGTCTCTCCAGTCACCCTCTAAGGATTCAAGTAATCTCTCAGTTGACAATGAGGATGTTCTCCTGAGTATTGGAACATGGAACCATTCATGTACTTAACCTAGAAAAAAATTGTTATTTCTGCTGTGTACAAGGAAACATTAGTATAGGCCTCTCCCTTATGGCTAATTCTCTGCTTGTGAGTAAACGCCACTGGTATTTGGCAAATTCAGTTTACGTTTTTCCTAACCAGAAAGGATTTGAACTATGTTTCTTAAGCTACTTGCTAGGTAGCTTTTCTGGGCTCCACGTTTGTCTAACAGAGCATCCCAGAAACTTAGAGAAGCCTAGAGAGCTCCCGCTGTAGTAGAGGAATGAGTCTTTTCCAAGAGTGATGCAGAGACAGCTCAGTCATGCAAGTTTCTGCAGAAATCTAAAGGGAATCTCTCTCCCTCTATTAACTACTTGTGGAGTCCAGGGACTATACCTTCCATCCACTTTGTCTTTTCTGTGGCACTTTGTAGAAATCAGTAATTGATGCAAGGATCAGAGCCCAGCTGTCACAGTTCTCCAGAGAACAGATAAATTACCAGGATGAATTTTCCTTTCTTCCACACACACTGTCTCAATGACTATTTTATGCCAGCTGGAATAGGTCCAACAGAAATAATCCCCATCTCTCTTATATTGCCATACACCTGCATGGCTAGAGAATTTCCCAGAGAGGCAAAAATCCAGGTTCTGATCCATTCTTATCCAGTTCAAGTGGTGATTTTAGCCCATTTATACTTTAGTCAGTAAAATCAGCATAGGCATTGGTCATAATGACTACTGAGAAAGTTGTCTTCAAGTTCATTCTGTGGGTGCAGCAATTCTTTGTAGAAAATGATCAAGTATATCATACAGAGAGAGTGAAAGAAAAGTTATTTCCCCAGCCTTCTGACTGGAAATTTGCCTAGGAAGGAGGTTAGCTGAACTCTGTCCCTGCACCAGAAAATGCTAACTGTATTTAATCTATTTATAGCTATCAGAATGGAGTATTTCATGTAAATTGAAGATCACATTCAATATGAAGCATTACTGCTTATGTTTTACATTTTTGTCAGCAAAATTAACATTTAGAATTTGGTTTAGACTATGAGAACTCCTTTAAAACTAGCAATTCTGTTTTTGGCAGCCAGACCAAGAAATGAATTTTTCAGAGATTCTGCTTTAAAACATGTCTGTGATGATCCTTCATGTTCATACAGTGCAAGTTTCCTCAAATTGCCTGGCTCAGCACATAGCCTAAAAACCCACGTGATGAATATGTTACTTGTATTAGAGCATTAAGCACAGTGCTATCATTTCTCACTGTCTGATCTATTTTTATCTCACAGAAGCTCCTCTTTCAGCAAACATTGTTCTTTATGTCTTTGTGCACAGATAAAATATGAATTCCATTAAACACATGATGCCAGATCTCCTGAAATCTCAGATGTAGTGTTGCTCTCTAAACACTTTAGAAATAGCCTTAGAAATGCAGGCCATTGGGTCTGAAAGTGTAGAATACTCTGTTCTTTTGATCTCTGACAGCAGGTTTAATGGTGTGTTTACTTTCCCCATCCCAACAGAATCCTTATTGAAGCCAAAAACCTCTCTTTCAATGCCACACGTGCTTTCAATGCTTACACTAACATCAAGGATTACACAGATGAAGCTGAAAGGGTTGCCAAGGAAGCCAAGGCTCTTGCAAATGAAGCCATGCAATCGGTAAGGAAAATTGAGTAAACTGAGAAGAAGGTTTAGATTTTTTATGGAATGTGCTACACTGATCTCAGATTTGTGTTTTGCCATCTTAAACCTTATGTGAGGACCTTTGCTGTCAAACGTTCTTGTTTCATGATCAGAAAGCTATGCCTCTGTCTACATGTATCTTCAGACAATCCCTATTTTTCCTAGCTCACGATCCTTACTTTTCTTCACCATTTTATTTACTATCCTTACTTTCCTCCTTCTGTCTTCCACCTTTTGGTTTTTGTGTATGGCTCAAGCCAAGCCAACAGCTTTGAGTCAGGAGTGTAGGTCATTTGATATTCAACGGTGCTAGTTTACATGTGGGTAATACATTCATTAAATATAAAGAACTCCCTACCTTAATCAACTCTTCAACCTAGTTCCCTGAAAATACTTGGAGGCACTTCTCTGCACATCAGATGAACTGCATGCACCTGGCCAGAATTCTAGAAATGGAGAATTGTAGGAGGGGAGTGGAAATTCTTATTCACTTTGTGAACTCTACCAGTTTTTGCAGAGAAATCTTAATCTCACTTTGAGGTAGCACATGCAAATTTCCAGAGAATATGAAGAAAGCTTTTAAAAATAGGATTGTAAGGTAAAGCCAGCTCTCCAGCCTGAGCCACAATGAGGGTCTCAGCTCCTTGATGTATAGACTGTGAGCAGAAGGATTGTGAGCATAGCCAAAATTATCTTTTATGTCAGATATCAAAGGAGTTAATGGCTAATGTGTGGGAGTTGGTCAGAGACCAACAGACATGCACTTCATGTGCATACAGAAATATGAGGCAGTGACAATATAATACGAGATTGCCTGAACTCATATTTGATATAGGAACATGTAGATGAGCACAAATAACTTGTAGTTACAGCACTTGTACATGAATAAAGGTGGCTTGCAGAGTGCTACTTCAGTCATGGGTTATGAGAATAGCAAAATCAATCACATATTGTAAAGGTCTATATTCATCAGAGGGATAAAGTGAACTAGCCACTGCACAAATATTTTAATATTTGAAGGCTGTTTATATTTTCAGTGTTTTTTTCAAAAAACACTAACTATTGTTTTTATCTCTTGATAAAAAAAAATTCACCTCGCACATTAGTATGTGCTAGTTCTCTGTAAATGGTTCTTTATTTCACCAGAATGCCTAATTACACACAGAAGTAAATAAGGGCCTGCCCCTTTTTGTTTTTTCCTTCTCATTAAGATTTAATACGTGCTCTCTTTTTCTCCTTTGACGACTTGGAATGAGTGGGACAGGCAGCTGCTTCAGGGAGTGAACAGGGGGGAAATAAAGGCACATAGAACAATAAAGAAACAAAGCTAGCAATTACAGTATGGTGACAAAAGTCACTAGGTGATTATATCTTAGAGAGAAAGGGGATTGATAATTTAAGTGATGAAGGTCAAGATGGAAAATATGATGTAAATAGAAGCAAGTGAGTGGCAAGGAAAGAGATGAAAATATTAAGGCGATGTTTTCAGCATCTCCTTTGCGTGTATTCAGTAGAGGGAGCTTGGTTTTTTTTATGAGCAGTATATGTTAAGTGGGGATCTAGTTGATGAGGAAGAAAATTGAGGCAGCTGATGCCTTTTAAATGTAATTGACTTGATATAGAGGTCATTGGTGGTTTACTGTCAAATTGCTGCAGAGCAATAGATTTAGCTGTTATTTCTTAAATGATCATTTGAAGGTTTTGAGCCAGATTTTAAAAATATGTCAATTGTGAACTACAGTCATCACTTCTTTATTCTTTTCCCTTGTATTTATTTAAAGACTGTTGAATGTTTGCACATCCTAGGTGAAGAGTTTAACTGGTAACCAGGTAAATCAGGGTCTCATTTTCTGTAGGTCCTAAGGAGCTTCAGCACAAGACCAGAAGTGTGCCCTCAGTCAGGGCTGTCTGGAGCAAAATGGTTCAAAAAGTCTCCTAGAAGGCAGCATTGATGAATCTGCTCCTCGAAGGCAGCATAAGCCCCTAGAAACTGTGTTGCCAACTTTCTGAGAAGTTGCTCTGGGGACCCTGTGTAAAAGATGGAGATAAGGTCTTTCCCCTCTCTGTTTTTGAAAGAGCTATGTTCTCTTCTGTATGAGAGCTGTTGTGGATGCCTGTCTTCTGTGAAAGACTCCGAGTCCAGCTGTGAGCAGCTAATGGAGAAAAGTGCTGTAGCTCACTGTGCATCCCTGATCCTCACCTTTCCCATTCACTAGGAATAATGTTGGGGCAGGAGGATGAAGGTTTCCCAACAGCAACAAGCTGGTGTATGAACCAGAGATGGTAAGGACAGCTTTTGGTTTTAGGGTCTGTTCTGTACATCACTGGATGTGCAGAATAGATCATTTTATAAGATTATTTATAAGATTATTCATTTATAATTATTTACAAGAACCTTAGTGATAGCTCAAGGGGTTTTTGGTTTTTGGATTGTAATGGGAAAATGCCCTCATTTTCAAATTCATCTAATGTTTCTAAAAGGATGAATGAAAAGATGCTTAAAATCCATCGTGATTACAGGAAGCCTGATAAATGACTGGAAAAAATGTATTAAAAATATTACAGAAAAATTTCTCCTGAGCTTTTTATGATGGATTTGCTCTCCCTTTTGAAAGCAAAATAAATTCATCAGAAATGAAAAATCTTTAGCATTCAGCCAATTTCAGCATTCCATTAATTAGGCAGTAACTGATAGGAGTAAGGTTGACATACTCTGTTTGTATATCTCAGATCAGAATCTTAGTTTTACACTAAATAATTTTAAAGAGTGGATTATTCTTAGGCTTTTTAGAGAGGGCTTACAGGCTGGGGACTGTAGGAAGCGTAGGGGACACATCAAGTGTTAAGGGTCCTGCTTTCTTCTTTGATTTTGACTTTCTTTGTAGGTGGTGTCCAGCTTCTGTTGGGTGTCTAGATTTCCTTACATAAAGCTGCCTAAATATCCTTGTGAGGATGCCCTGAGGTGGAAATCATTTTTGGTATCCATCTTCAGGACTGGTAGAAATGAGAGTTACCCTATCTCTTTCATAGGAGAAAACTTCACAATATAAGTGTATGTGAAAATAATTTAAGAGCAAGGCAGAACTATTTTAAACTGATTTGAATTAGCACTGAGGCCTACAAAATTTGTACCTGTGTAAGTTCATGTGATCCTCAACACTGCCCCAGTGCATTTGTGCCTCTAAACTACGACTGAGACAGCACTGTTTGGGTACATAACATGGTCCCACTTCTGCCAGAAGATGAAGCTGAGATTCAAACTGTACAGGGTTTGCATGGGGTGGGTAGGGGCCATGAAGAAGGGCACAGGGAGAGGAAGCTACTATCTGCAGATTATGGACATTTTGGGAGAGACAGAATTAGAATAAATTAAATTCCAGAAAATTTAAAATTTTCAAATTTATTGTGAATCATAATTTTTGTTTTGTTTTGTTTTTCTTTTTTATTCTCTTTTTTTCTTTTTTTTTTACAGTATATGTCCCAATTTAGAATATAATGTCAAAGTCTGTTGGCTGTAAATCCTAAATTGTGGTTCACTCTGACCCAGGCTTGCCACAAGTATCCAAACTCACACAAAGTCATAAAATATTTGGGTTTTAATTACTGACTGCTTCTTAATTTGATATCTCATGAACCACAAGAAAAACTAGTAAAAAAAGTACATTTTCTATCAGATGTCCTAATTTATCCTTGTTTTCAAAATTGTTTTTAAAAAATATAAAATAAAGCTTTTGATAAGTACAAGTTTATTTCTCTCTGAAAGGGCTTTTCGAGTATTAACTTCATGCTGAAGTCTATTTCTGACTAATTGTCAGCACATGCCCAATTAATGATCTTGATTTGATGAGCTTCTTGATTTTACATTGTAAATATGGTCTTCCAGCTTCATTTTATTGACTATAAACTGCTTCAACAGCCAGTTAATTGTGCCTAGTTATATAATAATAGTAATAGTAGTAACAATAGTAATAGTAATAATAATAGTAGTAGTAATAATAGTAATAGTAATAATAATAGTAGTAGTAATAATAATAATAGTAATAATAACAATCCTTACTTTTGAAGTCTGTGGTCACAGAGTGTTCATACTCTGGGTTCTGTTTCTAGTGGGAAAAGAAATTTAAAAGTATTATCTGATTTGACAGATGCATCTGTCACAAAATCTGGCCAAATGTTCTTCCTTCAGGAGCAGTCTTTTGTTTCACTGGATAGTTTTTTTTTACTTTTTTTCCTGGGTATTTTTATATTTTGTTGTTACCAGTGCTGCTTGTTCTCATGTCGTAGAGAAAAATCTGTAAGAAGCTAATTTTTTTCATCTTTTTTAATGTGTATGTTTTTGTTGTTGAAAGGAATGTGTACACAGCTTAATATTTCAGGTGAGCTTGGGAAATGGCAGTGATGTGTGCCTTAGCTCTTAAAGTCACATAAAAGTTTAAATTTACATACCATCTAAATAGAAGGGCTCTTTAATAGCTACACCCCTGTGACATGGCAACATATATACCAAGTGATATCCCATAACAAAAAGCTTGGTTCTGGATTTTGAAAGTATCCAAAGCATTCTCTAAGATTTCTAAAAGAAAGAGAAACAGCAAGTTCACTATATGTTCTTTACAGTGTCAAAACACATCAGAGCTTCAGCAATATGTGAAATGTCACTTCTGGGCTTGCTCATTATAAAAATAATGACTAGCAATAATAATTGTGTCATTTAATTGACACACAGTTAATTTTTGAGTATATGCATCTGCCCTGGAAAATGAAAAGTGGCTGCTTCTTAATTACATACCAGTTACAAGGCTATGACCCATGACTAATATAGAATGTTATCTGGCTGTCAGGAGTATTCTCAAAGAAATGTATTCAGTATGATGTGTGACCTGAGTTCAGGCTGACAAACTGAACAGTAAGTGGTTCAGAACCTGGAGCATTTCCTACTGACTGAAAACACTAATCTAATTTAGAAAAATCATTCCATCTATTGATCAGTCTCTGCACTGAAGGTAGAGATGGATGTTTTTCAGGAGAAAGATCTTTAAGTAGTATGATATGATGAAGGATGGTTACTTAGTAATAAAATTCTTTCAGATTAACTGCAGTTTGCCCTGCTTTTAAAACTCTGTTTCTTACTTCTTTACTCACCTAGCAATTATAATTCTTTCATTTAACCACAGATTAATCTCAGTTGTCATTATTAGAGTCATCAGATCCAGTCTGGCCTGTAAAGTTTCTGTAGCTGCAGTTAGGGAGGAATACTGTACTGCATGGTGTTTTGTCCTTAGCTGGAAAGATAAATGCATATTTAAGTTGTAATACATTTTGCTTGTTGGTTTTGGACAGCTCTTATAGTCAAATCTGTTTCTTTAATACTGTAAGCATTGTCTCTCTTTAATGAAGTAATCTCTGATATTCTGATAAAGGGGATCTGACATTTCATTAAAAAAATATTTAGATTTTTTTTTTTATTTTGGTACTTAGAGTACTATTATGGCAACAGGGTGTAATTCAGAGCCCACTGATGTGCGCATAAAATTCAGATGACTGTTTGCTTAGATCATGATCACATGTCATTGGTGACCTCAGACTTTCCTGTACGTTTGACACTTTGTTTGCTTGCCTACAGACATCTGATCCTCAAGGATCACTGAAGGATGGTGCCAGGAGCTCTCTTCAGAAAAGCTTCAGGGTCCTTAACAGAGCCAAGATGTTAGAAAGTGATGTTAAAGGTATGTGCAGTATATGGCATTCAGAACCACTAAACAGAGGAAAAAAAACGTTGTGAGACTGCTATGCTTCTGGTATGAAGAAACCTTATAGGAAAAAAGTAGAATTCATTACCTGATTTGAAATTGGATAGTGTATCAATGAAAAGGATTCTCCTGTTTTGTGTACAGGCATTATACAGGAACAAGGGCAAGAGTAAGGGCAAGAAAAAAGAAAAATATTCCAGGCTAGGTTTTGAACTTGTCATAGAGATGATGCATGAATCTTCCCCATCCTGCTACCTTAGTTAAACCAAGAAACTAATAAGAAACTTCTTTCTTATTAGAATCAAGAGAGATAAAAGAGCCCTGTCTTCCATGTTTTTGCATACAAAATTATCTTTGGCCTCTTGGCCAAAGATAATTTAAAAAGAACATACAGCATGAAGGAGGTGATCTATACAGCTTAGTCATCTTTTGGCTGTTACTACACTTCAATTTAGTTTTGGTAGCTCTAGGATTTCCAACTGCAGAACTAGTATTTCCAACTGTAGAACAAGTAAACATAATGTTTAATAAGGTCATAAAGCATAATGTTTCATAAGGTCATTAATTGCATTTTATTGTCATACACTGTTTGAAAGTGAAAAAATCATTATTTTCTTGTAGCTGAACTGAGGGAAAGAAGTGTGTCTGAGTTACTAGTAAATCTTGGATGTATATTTAGAGTCTTCTTTATTGCAATTCTCTTCTTCCAGATTCAGTATAGATTTGGGGCTAGATGACCATATTTCAGGAAATATGTTATAGAAAATCACAAGACTATGAGAAGAGGCCAATGTGCAATTTCAGTATCATGCCTGAAGTGGAAAAAAATAGCGATGCTTTCTGGTCTGGCGTGCAAACTGCTGTAGCTTGCCATGGCTGGTGTATAAGAAGCACTAAAACGGCTGCGCCGCCTCTCCGGTGCCGCAGCTCCAGTGAGCTGACTTGGCACCTCAGAGTGGAGCCCACAGCTCTGTCTGCTCCCCAGGCAGGTGGAGTAAAGCACAGTGCCCTGTTTGCAAGGACAAATCAAAATGGTGTTTCTACGAGGATGGACATGAATTCCATGTGTCCACACGACTGTTCAATTTAACGCTGAGACAAGATATATTACAACCATTACTGCTGAGAATTTTGAGAAGTTATTTTGCCATTGTACCAGTGAATATTTTAGTTGATAACAGTTTCATAATTCAGAATAAAATGTCCAAACAGCCTAAAGATTCATAAAGCAATCTTAAAGCAAGCAGGCAGGAAGGCTTTAAATGCACATATTAGATCTTTGTCTGTTTTTCCCCAAACTGAAGGGTAATGAGATGGAGCTTTCCTTAATGCTCCTCAATATATCTTAAAGTGCTTCATAAAGACAAACATTCTAAACTTGGGCAGTATGCCTTTTTGCGTCTAATAAAACATGTCCATGCTCCACAGCTAGACCCGTGGAGATCAGTTAACATTGTGCCCAGAATGTAGATGTGTAAGAAGAAAACACAATGACATATTTCTATTCCCCATGCTGCTTTTGCACCAAAGTGGTGATATTATTAGTATTGTGAATAACATAGAACATATGTTACTGGTATTATGAGCATAATCTCTTGTGGTTGTCTTGATTTTCCCATGAGAGAAATTGGGAGTTCAGTGTCAAACTAAGAGAAAGGTATTTTCTTAGAATCCTTATAAAGCCACCCTTTCAGAGTCTCAGCTGGAAGTACAGGATGGCTAATGGGCACTCTAAAAAGATCTGGTAGACAGAACTAATCACTAGCTTAAAATTTCTCTGTCTGCACTACAGGAAGTACATTAGTTAAAGTAATGAAGACCCATAAACCACTCAACTAATATACACTCCAAAAATCCCACCTGGGCCGTGACGGAGATGGGAGTTTTCTTCCTACATTATGACATTCCCCTGATTTGTGGCCAATTACCTGAGTTATAAAATGGCTGTTAATCATGAAAATGTTTTATATTACCACCAAAGACTTCTGAAACCCTCCTTACAAAGCAAAGCTTCTGACAGAAGCTATTAAAATGGAGATTTAGTCATTTATCTCTCTGTGGGTTTAGGAGTTAAGAATAACCCTGGCGGGAGAAGCAAAATCTGTATGTAGTATTGTGGCTAAGGAGGAATTTTGAAATTTGGGCTACCAGTGAGTAAATGCTGATCAATGAAAAGTGAAAATAAGATGCATAAACAACTCTTCAGCTGGAGACTGCTGTCAGGTGGCTACTGAAATTCCGCTAATGTAATTTCTTTTGCTTAAGAATTGACAACTTGAGGGGGATGTGTCTTGTCGGACAACACAAGAATATTTTCAGCTAGAACATTTTCCAGCTGATAGATCCCTTGTTTGTGTATTCTCCTCTGCATTGTCTTTCTGCTGACATGGCATATTGCATTCACCAGATTATGGCAGTCAGTGCTGAAGGTACTCTTTTTAAAAAGTTACACTTAATTAGCTGCATTTCTCTAGTTACATCTCTTTCTCCTATTTGTTCCTAATGCCAGTTTCTAAGTCTTGCTTGGTTTAGGAAAGAAAATTCAGGTTGTGACCCATGTTCCTCTTTATAGGATGAGATTGTATAGGGGAGCAAGAATGCTATTTGGAAGAAGTTAACACAAAGATAACAGAAGGGGATGTGTGTAACAGTCAGCTCATTTCTGCAGTCTCCAGTCAATAAAAACAGATGCATTTGTTGCTCCTTGGTAGATTTCCAACTTTAGCCTGGTTTTGGGATACATGCATTTGGTAGCATAACCTTACTGATGTTTTCTTGGAGAGTTTCATGTGGAAAAACTGCATTTATCCATACTGTCAGAAGATACCTGCTTCCACTTTGTTCCTCTATATGTATGTTCCGCCATGATGGTGGCACATCATCAGCAATTAAGCAGTGTCACCTATTTATGTGATCTGCAGAGACTTGTAAAACCTTGTGTCTCATAAATCACTCTATATAAACACTAAGTAACTAAATTCCCGAGTTCATCTTAAGATGAAATATATGCACACAGCTTTGTTTGTCTTCATTTGATTCCACTTCATTGATGCAGAGGAATAAGGGATGATGCTGTATCCCGTAATGCTGTCTTTAATATAAACAGAAATTTAAAATCATTGTGCGTGTTACCCAAGACAGCAAACACAAAGGCTGATACATGCAAAGTCCTTCAGGTTCCTGCTTACTCTTTAGGCTTTAGTTTCAGCAATGCATGACTAGTTTTGCTGATTTGAACATCAAACAGTGCATTTATTGGCATCTTTTGCCATCTCTGTGCAGAGCTAATCAAGTGAAAACAGAATTGAGATAAATTTCTCATGATACTGCTCTACCGCACTTTAATGAGAGTTGACAGTGCCTGGCATATTTCAGTGGATACCTACTAACTTCTTCCAGGCTGGATAGGTTCTGTAGTTTGGAAAAACTTAGACTGTAGCTGCCTGTATTTTGAATAACTTTAGCACTTAACTGGAGGATCTTGGGCCTTCAAATCATTGCCACAGCTTTTTTCATAAATGCTAATAAAAGGATGTAGAAAAGCTGACATGAGGTCAGTTCTGTTTGTGATTCATGCAACAGATTAGTCCAGTGCCTAGTGAAGTTGTCATCTGGATTAGAAGGTAAGAAGTTACTTCAAAATAAAACCTAATATCTCTGTGAAAAATGAACAATTTCCTTGAAAAGCTAACACAGGACGTAGTTTGTCCTCACTTCTCATTGTATAAGAGCCTCCCTAGGAGCACTTCTTTATCATTGTAACTGGAAAAAACCCAGCCACAGTAAAACTATATTTGAGGAATTCAAAGAAAAAATGTTAAACAGGTAAAGTCTAAATGTTCAATTTCAGAATTTCTAGGGAAAACTTCCCTTGTTAAATTCCATAAAAACCAGTTTGCTGCTATGGTTACAAAGCTGAAAACAGAACTCTGGGAACATAATTCTTCAGAAATATAACCGGCAGATAAATTAGCATGCTGGACAGGCAGAGTAGGGAGGAGAAAAAGAGAAAATTTAAAAGTATGTTTCAAAGTTAGAACACCACCATAAATGAGTCAAACATCTCAGAAATATTGACAGACTTTATAAACACTAACATTCCACTAGAAACACCAAGAAATTATCAGGCAGACCAGGATTTCAGAATTAAATGTTAGAAATTAAAAGTAGTTTTTTAGTATTATTACTTAACAGGAAAAGAACTCAGATAAAATCTCAGGGCATATAAGACCAAAATCTCATGAGTGCATCTTGGTTTAACACTATCACATTACCTCCTTCAGCAGCAGGGACATAACCTATCATTTAAAAATAAAGCTGTTTTTAGAGAGAAGAGTGATCATACAGTATGTGCAAGTCTTCCAAACTTTATTCTAGTGTTAACTGTGCCTCTCACAGTTCACACAAATGTCCTGTTTTTCTGCAGAATATTTTGCAGGAGTGAAGGCTTGTGTCCAAACACTCCTGCAGTCCTGTGTGGCACTGTAATTCAAATAAAACAAACAGATTTCTTCCTTGCACTGACATGACATTTCAAAAGGTCTAACAACAAATGTATAGTTCTCATTTAAATTCCATGTGCTGTTTCAGTCTTCCTATAGCCTTCAAAGATTTAATTAATAATTTCTTGTAGGCAATATAAATTTAGTTTGATTTTTCTCTTTACAAATTACTCCTTGCACATCTAATTTTAAGAAACCATACTTTTTTGTGGTATTTGAATCAGATGTTTATTTTTAAATGATTTGCCACATACCTGAAGGTCACAGTCATTCTGAGTTTCTGTTCTACAAATTATTCTTCTCTTTCGGCTATCAAGCCCAGTGATGTTAAATTAGTTTCCCAGTAGGATACGGCTTTAAGGTAAGAAATCACCAGCTGTCTGTTCCAAAGAGCTTCCTACTGATCCAGAAAAATAATGAAAAATGCCCACTACAATAAAAACTAATAAGTTAGTAATAGTAACAGTAGTAACTAATAAGTAACTAACAGGAATAAGCACTAACTACATTTTTTAGTCAAATTTTACTTCTGAAATTTTGGATAATGTCTGTTTCAATAGCCATAAAGTTTAGCTGGAATCTCAGTTTTGCTATTGTTGCATTGCTCTGCTGGATAGGGTTCAAAAGACCCTGCATATATTTTATTCTAAGTAAATGCTGAAAAATAGGAACTTACTTGTAAATGAGGACATGAGTTTCAGCTGTGATGTACTAAATATGACACACCTGTGCCTTTGATTTGTACTGTTTTTTACTTAGATTTGAACCAATTCTTAACTATGAATGTTTTTTACTAGGTGGGTGTTTTCCCAAAGAATTTAGAATGTTTATTTCATAATAACCTGTCACTAGTGTATTCATCTCATATTGACAATTAGTGATCTTTTATTTTTCTTGGATGTTATGTCAACATCTTTGAGAAAATCCAAGAGAACTTGGCTCTGGACACTCCAATTGTAACAGCAAGCTGGCCTAATGGGTCTTGTTTCATTCACACCACATTCAACTCATTCAGCTCAGGCAACCACTTCGGGAAGAAAGGCAGTAGCTTAATCTAGGAATCAAGACTATGGCTAACATCACAGCTGTTGAATCTATCATTGGATCATTGTGTGAATTTGCCTAAATCATATCATAACGAGTTCTTCCCTCTGCACAGCTTTGAAAAACTCATGATAAATACATACAACACTACAAGAAACTCAAACATTTAGATACTATGGAAGTAGGGAACTTAAAGACACTGGACAAGATGATCAGTGAATCCACAAGTTCTGATGGACTTCCTTATTTACACAATTCCATATCTTAATAAAAAATTAATGGCTTGCTTGTTTTTACGCATTTTAAATTATGTGCAAAGAAAGGAAAATGAAAATAAAGAGTTAAAGTATCTGTATCATATGTCTTTTTTATAGAAAAGGATGATAATCTGGACACCACACAAAACAGGCTGAAAGATGCTGATGAGAAGAATGCCATTCTCTTGAGAGCATTGAATGAAACCTTAGGAAAGCTGTCAGCCATTCCTAATGGTAAGTTGTAAAAGTGTTGCAAAGTTTGACTCAATGCTCCTCTTTTGTTTCTTTTTCCATCACTTAACATTTGTCTCATCTATCTTTGCCTGTGTCCACACTTTGACCACTGGCTGTTATAAGACAAAGATGAGCAATGTGAGAGAGAAAACTGAACTGAAAAGATTTACATGGTATCAGTTAGAATTTAGGGATGGTAAAGGATACCATGCTTCTGCAGTTTTCAGATTTCTGAAAGAAAAAAATTATGATATCAAAAATCATGATACACTCTGAGACAAATAGTATTTTTGTTTGTATATGAAACATCTTTTTGAAGCTAATCTTTAATGAAACACTATAATACATTTCCAGCCACTGTTTGGTGTTGTACATATTTTTTAGCCTGTAAATTGCTTAGAACTACAACAGGTTTTCCTCAATGGATTCTGAAGTACTGTGCTCTTGTGACCTACCCCTGAAGGCAAGGGTGACTGAGGTTCTTGTTAATAGATCCCTTGGGGTGGATTACAGTGAAATGACACTGATTGACCAGTGCAGATAGATAGACAGGCAGATAGCTAGGTAGATGTATTAGTACATGTATATAGACATATAAATATGACAGGTGAATTTTAGAACAATTTGGTTGCAGTAGAAAGGAGGTATGTAGCCATTTTGATTATTAATCATAGAAATCTGACAATAAAATAAAGAAAAAATGAAGGAGAAGAGAGAAAGAGGAGAGAAAAAGAAGAGAGGGAGAGGGAGAGGGAGAGGGAGAGGGAGAGGGAGAGGGAGAGGGAGAGGGAGAGGGAGAGGGAGAGGGAGAGGGAGAGGGAGAGGGAGAGGGAGAGGGAGAGGGAGAGGGAGAGGGAGAGGGAGAGGGAGAGGGAGAGGGAGAGGGAGAGGGAGAGGGAGAGGGAGAGGGAGAAGAGCTAGTGGAAAGATACCACCACATGTGGATCCAACAAAACTTGGTTGTTGCAATTTATATGTACCTTGGTCAAAGTGATGGTCATAGTCTTAATTCATCCAGGGTGGGGGAAACCCCACACAACATAAAGTTCAGTGAGTTAAGGTGCATTCAGGTTCAGGTGGGAACTCCCATGTGCCTCCCCTGGAAGGTAGTTTTGCACTAGTTTGATGCAGCACTGTGGCTCATGTGCTGTCCTCTGGTGGAAGGTCACAGAAATGAGTCTGTGGTTTTTGGTAGTTTGTGACCCCTTATAAGACATGACTGCTCTTACTCCTGCCAGTGTAATGGGCCATTGAGGTCTTCTCAGAAGGAATGAACACTTCAGACCTGTGTTTGAATGTCTCAATTCATGCCCCCAGGCAGGCCAGTTTTACACCACAGTCCTTTGGCATGAAGAAAAGCATTACCCCAGCTCCATAGGATTTGCTTCTTATTGCCCTTTTTCATAATCTGGCTCTAAAGAGATCTCTTTGCTAAACAAAGGTTGCTTTGTTTTGGTAATGGTCTGGTGATGGTTGAGACACCTGGGCTGTTCTTATCCAAATCAGAGGTTTCACCACCACACACCTAAAAGCTCTGCTCCCCCCCTTACTTTAGGAGTTATCTCAGCTTAGCAACTTGCTGCTTTTGCCAATGGACCATTGCTTCAGTCATTAACCTTCAATATTTCAGTGTCTCACATGTGCGCATTTGTTATTCTGTAGAGATTTTTTTTTAAGTGTAATACTCATTAAAATCCCAAAGTCCTGGTATGTTAGCTACTTTGCATTGTGATAGCAAGGGACAGGGAACCACAATGCACTTTCATTATAATGGATAGTGAAAGATAAAATGAATGTTTTAAAAAATTAAATGTTTTAAAACAATCTGTTTTGCTATGTTTTTTTCTCCAAGGAGCACTTTATAAACCGAAGTTTCACCTTAATAAAAGTCTCTGAAGAAAATCTGTATTCTATCTGATTTCTGATGGTCTGGAAGGTTCAGACTGCTAGTAAACCCTTAGCATGAAAAACAATTTACAAAATTCATCTTGTACATTTTTGTGGCTTTAAGATTCCAGCTAACTGAAAAGTTTTGATTTAGATTTAATAATCCTTGAAATCAGCACTCATAAAACAAATTGTTTATTATTTCATGCTCATCATGTACTATTTCTTGGGTTTTGGTCAAGATACTGACATGGGTATTTGTCTAGAGCACAGATAGATGTCTTAGTCAACCAAAATGGACCTCTAAATCCTGTTAACCTTAGGACACAGAATACTAAATATGGAACTAGTAAAAGTGATATGAATTATGCAATCATTATCAATGTAATAAACTCTTGGCAGATTAGAATTACAGGGTGCTTACTCTTGGCACAAGGACACTCATAAAAACAAGCAGATGAGTATTAAGAATGAAATTCAGAGCAAATAAATAGTGTGGATAAGAAAATGGAGTAAATTAGTTGTCCAACAGGAAAACGATCAAATGAGGAAGGGAGAGAAAATGGCCCCATCATATATCTTGTTCAAGGATTTGAGAAAGCAAAGAGCAGTTTAAACATAATTCTTGTGTCCCTGCTATACTAAGAGTCAGATAAAAGCAGAAGGATTCAGAATAAGATAGACAGATCACGTGTGGGACAAGGATCCAGGTGCAGAGATGGCATAATTTAAGGTGTGGCTGAAAATAATTTGTGGGACTAATAGAGGTATCAGTAACTTCAACTTTCACTCAGCCAGAAAGGTGCATGACCCCTTATAATGACCCAAAAGGAACTACTTAGATATGATGGAAAAAGGCAATCAAGACGCTCTTTTCTTACTCTTGGCAGGACTGACATTGATAATGATTTACTAAAGATTCCATCATATTTCTGAGGTGCTGTTGTATTTTGGGGGTTTTTCAGAACCAAAACTTCAGAAATAAAGGTGGAGTTTTTGGAGGACAGATACATATCTGTACTCAAAAAAGTTACTTCTGCACTCTGGGAAATCATTTCATTGTCATTTTCTACCTACAGATACGGCTATAAAGATACAGGCAGCCAAAGACAAAGCAAGACAAGCCAACGATACTGCAAATGATGTCCTGGCCCAAATTAAAGACCTCAATCGGAACCTCCTGGGCTTGAGAAAAAACTACAGTAAACTTACAGACGATGTGGCCAAAACAAATGCAGTTGTGAAGGATCCAGTCAAGAACAGTAAGATCTTTTTTGGGTTGTTTGGTGGTGGTTTTTTTCAGTTTGTGGTTTTCATTTCATATCTCAAAATGAAACAGAGGCACTCCAGAATTTCACTTACATAGCATTACTACAGTATGCTGGGATAAAAGGACTCTCTATCTGGGCTTCTATTTTCTGGGCTTCTTATATGTGAAAACGGACCAGAGGTCCCTTTGAACACTAAGAATTCTGTGAAAAGAATTTTAAATCCTAAAGACTAGTGATAGTAGTTGCAAGAAAAGCTAATGTCAGAAGGATGAACATGTAATGGATAGATTTGTTCCTCAGATTACTTTTTAAAGTGTTTAGGAGGTGAATAATCAAAGATTCTGACTGGGAATTCACTGCCTGATTCAAGAAAAATACCCCGCACTAAATCTGTCATCAGTCTATCAGATAATCAGTCCTTGGAGAAATGCATGACTTCTTTCATATACATTGCTATTTTTGGTAGTACACTGAAGACATTTAAAAAAAGGAAGAAGATTCTGGGAATGTGGTCTTGTCTGCTTTTTTCCCTTTTTTTGCCATGAATTCTGCTATCAAGTGTGACAATGGCTTTAGCGTTTTCACGTTGGTTAGGATGGATAAAAATGAATTCTATATTACAATACATTTTATGGTAGATTGCTAGACCATCTCTCATATAGGAGTACACAGCCACAAAACTAGAGTGTCTTCAGAAAATGTATGAAGAACTAATTTCTCAGCTATTCTTGGCTCCTCAGATTGTTGTCAGCATTATGAAGCTGGGCACCTGAAAACACACAGTTTAGGAGGCTGTCTTTCTCATTCTGTGGACAAATATCCTCTGCCAATTGTTGCTGTACAGGTGAAATAAGTTAATCCCCATGGCTGTTTGTCACTGCCTGCCTCGTGCAAGTTCCCCGTCGCTCATCAGCTGAGATACATGTGTGAGCCCCAGTACTGCTGCCATTGGGTGCATACAGGTTTAGACAATATGTAAAGCAGTTATTGTTTGAAGTGGTGTGGTTAGATTACAGCAGACTGTAGAACCAGCAGATCTGTCTTTTACAGGGTAGTGGGAAACAACTGAGAAGCAGTCTTAATGCAGTCGTTTCTTGGCACTGCTGAATCTAGACTAGGCCATCTGTCCCTGCTCGAGTACTCTGATCCTGTGTGTACCTTAGCACTTTAGTTGAGATCAAGAGTGGTAATTTAAAATTGAATCTCTTTATTGTCCCCAGTCACCATTATTTTGTTTGTATTGAAGACTGGTCTTAACACTTGCAAACTGCTTTGTGTCAGATGAAGCTGAACTGCGAGATGTTCTCCAGAAGTACACTTCTGTCATTCTCCAAATGTTAATGGATACTCAGATTACAGAATGAAATTAAAGTAGGGTGAACCATTCCAGATGTATGAAGTGAGTAGGATGGCATTCATGACTAAATGCAGAAGTAGACATAGCCTATATCTTTACTTTGTGTATACTCTAATATGTCAAAATTCAGGTGTTGAATTCTCATTCTGATAGATACGAAATATTTAAAAGGTAAAAAGTTATTTATAGACTCATCCTGTCCCTTACTTTACTTCACATGTCTGTTTAGATCTTCAAAACTTTCTCTTATGTTATCTTCTGTCTTCTTATGTTATCCTCTGTTTTTTTCTCCTTTTGTCTCCATATCTTGCCTGCAGAAATCTGTACGTATGTTTTTCTTACTTGCAGCTTATACTGTGCATTTTCTAGTAAACAATGACTCATTGCTTACCATCAATGCCTCTGCATGGTCCTCTATGTTTCACATACATTGAAACAGCTAAAGAGTTACTTTTTGAAAACTTTGAGATAAAGTGATTTGGTAGCTAGTTTAACTTACATGAAACCTTAAAAAGCATTTTGAAGGTTTTGGTATGAGTGTTTGGGTCAAAAAACTAGATATGCAGTTTTTCTTGCTTTATCTAAGCATTATTTTTATTGCTATTATTATAATTACTATTATTTTTATATAATATGCATCTTTCTGGTAAATGCATGTTTGTCCTTTTCGGTGTCATCCACAAAAATCCACATCCTCATTCAGTCCAAGTGTTGCAATCCTTAGATCTACTGATGAGTTGTCAAAGAGAGTGTATTATTCACTAGTTGCAGGTTGAGGGGCAAAAAAATAATTTGAGGCTTAATGAAAGACAAAAATATTTTAGTAAAATTATTTAGTTCACCTGAACAAAAAAAAAGAAAATAATTTGCAGTTTACTGTCACTATTTTTAAATCTGCTTTCAGTACCCAGATAGAATTTTAAGCTTGTGACCAGAATAAAACCTTTCTGTATTTGTGCCCATTATAGTTAGTTTAATAATTCATTTCAAGTTAATTTTAACCCAGTCATTTCAGAAATTACTTATGGAAACAACCCAGTTTTCATTAATCCAGCATTTTTCTTCAAAATTTGGGGTTCTTTTCAAAGAAGAAAGCAAATATTTCATTCATAAATATATTTTACTACAGAAAATGTTTTCCATAACTATCATCCTGACCTGAAGCATAGTTATGGCTTCAAAATCCTGCTTTAACACCAATGTTTGCTGCTATTGCTACTTTAACTTGATTCTAAGCATTCTGAAATTGCCTTATTCTGTTCAGGTAGCTTTCTGGCCTGTGTGTAGCTCTTAGTGGCATATACAATCTCCTGAGCATTGTGTATGCAGAATTTTCTTGGATTTTTATTATTGCAATGTATAATTCGTCTCTGACAGTATTCTCTAAAGCTCTGCCTTGTTCTTTCTTATGAAGTTGCTGATGCAGATTCCAGTATTAAAAACTTAGAAAAGGAAGCAGATCGCCTGCTAGATAAAATCAAGCCAATCAAAGAACTCCAGGATAACTTAGGGAAAAACATTTCTCAGATAAAAGAGTTGATAAACCAAGCTCGGAAGCAAGCCAATTCGGTAAGTCCCATTTCTCAAAAAAAAAAAATGACCTTTTGAGTATTGATGGGATTTTATTTTCTACTTTTTATTTGTTTTCTACAATGTGAATCCTTCCTAATTCTAGGTACATGTAAAGAGAGCAAATAATGGAGTATAATTTCTCAGAAAAAAAGAGAATATTCTGATGATTATCACTCTGTGTCTTGTTTCTTCATTTAAAACACGCACTTGTAAATGAATAACATCTGTAGGAATGAATCTCAAAAGGTTATTTTCAAGAAGTATTTTAGGTGTTAATAAAGCAGAAGAGTCATAATATCACTGATATTTTGTGAAAGCAAAAATGTATTTTTCTGCTTCAGCACTGATATTAAGCCCCTGATTTCATTTCATAGACCTTGCATTACTCAAGAATGACACCATCTCAGACTCACTGAAATTGCTGAGTATATCTGCTTTTCCCATGTTTTTGATTTTTCTCTGTCCAATAGAAGCACCGAAGGCTTGATCTTAAGAATATATTTCTAGTCCATTTAGGGAGTTTGGAATTCATCTCCCAGTTGATTCAGTAATATTGTCAACTCTAGGATTATCTGGTTAATACTGAGATTATTCAGCTTGTGATTTAAATAGAAAAGGAAAAAAGAATCTTGTAGATGATACTTGAGAAATCTTCCTCAAAAATGGTTGAAAAATAGTTTAAAAAATAAACATAATAATAGGATACTGGGAAAGAAGTGATAGGATAAACAGGATACTGGTGATTTCACCACTAATGTCCTGAAATCTGCACAGAACAGAAAGACAGGCTACAGTAATGATATGTTTTGTTACATTCATTTCCTGTCTGAGGGCTTTGAAGTACTTAACTGCTCAGCATTTCTGAGATAAGGAAATTAGGAGTTTGGTCCTATAATGGATCTCTTTTTAGCAGAGTTTGCCGTAAGCATAAGGTGATACCATTATGTACATTTCCTCTAATGCATAAACATGTCTAGCTGGGATTGAAACACCATTGTAATGTCTTTATGTCTGCGCTGGTGTTATGAAAGCAAACAGTAAAGTGTTTTTATCTGTGCTCAGTGCCTGAGGAAACCAATACATGGATCCAAATGCACGTGTCACTCAGCTGTGGAAAAAAAACTTAGTTATGAATGCCAGCTCCATTAGGGACTATGTAAAAGCAGTGATAGACATAACTGTTGTTTTAAAAATAGTTGTGAAAAGATGTCTTAAATTGGCATAATCAAAGATATTACAAGGGAAAAATAGATAATTATGACTACCCAACAGCAATATGCTGTAATTCCTTCAGGAATGCTGCTTATTTCCTAGCTGCATATTGTACTAATAGACTATCTGTACTGCTAGAATTCCACTGTTACTTGCATTACACCAGTATATCTTCTAGCTATTTTTAATCTACACATTTCATCCTTTAAATGTGAATTCCAAAGAGATTTTATTTCCTTTTGCTAAACAATACCAGAAAGAAAATTAAACTTCTACCTTCTTCGCATATCCAAGCAACTCACTGGTACATGAAACAGAAAAATGTGAAGGAAAAAAAAAAATATAATAGTCTTATACTTATTTGGAAGCATCTACGGTTAATTTTGAAATAATAAGCAGTGAACTGAATTCTTTCTGTTATGCTTTTTTTTGAAGATCAAAGTGTCTGTGTCCTCTGGAGGCAATTGTATTCGCACATACAGACCAGAAATAAAGAAGGGAACATACAACACCGTCATTGTCAATGTGAAGACTGTTGTTGCTGACAATCTGCTTTTTTACCTTGGAAGTGCCAAGTTTGTGAGTCTGTCTCCTGCCTTTCGTGTCAGAGTTGCTCGATCAAATCAAACTACTGGCAAATAAAGAAGATGAGAAAGGCTTTTTTTTCACCCAGGGGCTTCAAAGCAGTAGTAGAGGGTCTAAAATAATCTAGACATTTACTGTCTTTGGTATTAATATAGAGATTTCTAAAATACGACCAGCAAATTTTTTACATATATCTTTATTTTAACTAGATACAAAATAGCAGGCTTGTACATGAACTGCATTAGAGCTTTAAAATTCACAGTGCAACCAGAGTAATTTTGGAGTTGGTTGTGGGTTTTCCCTAGGGAATGAAGTAGCTAATCATATTGCATCTGTCAAAGCTCCTATTTATTGTAATTTTAAGTCAAGACTACAATTTCAAGCATAATAATGGTGAATGATTCAGTTTCCCATGAGGCCTGTAGCAGACAGACTTCTAGAACAACCAATAATATTTCAGTAAATGGAAAAAGTGTTGTGTTTTCCAATATTTCCAACATGTATTTTATATACCTAATACAAAATGAAAATCCTAGATGGCATCATGTATCTCGACATCTTTCTGTTGTCCAGTGGATGTTTCAGAGTGTTCCTCTGAATTAAATCCTTCTATTAATGGCTGCAATATTAATATTATTTAAGTCTGGAAGTCATTTGTTGCATATCACTGAAAGAAATAATTTTCCATCTTTAGCTTAAGATTCCTTGTTTGAACCAATAAAAACAGGAAAAAGAGAGTCTCATTTTAGAGCAACTTGAGAATTAATGTTAGTTCTCTACTGTGTATGTGTGGGTTTCTGGTGCCTCATTAGACCTTCTGAAATGTTCTGGAAAACTTCCTTAATTAAAGTATGTGACCACTTCTATTTTCATGTTTTGCATGTAGACTGACTTCTTGGCCATAGAGATGCGCAAAGGCAAGGTGAGCTTCCTGTGGGATGTGGGATCTGGAGTTGGAAGGGTAGAATACCCAGATCTGACCATTAATGATGGCTTTTGGTACCGGATTGAAGCCTCTAGGTGAGTAATATTTCACTTCCAAGATTTTATAAAACATGGCTACTATGGGAAATTCTAGTCTGGTTTGACAAAAGGTTTTGGACCTGCATTTGTTAGTACCAAAAGTATATACACTATGTTACTATGTATAGTGTATACACTATGTTACTATTGAAATGTCTATTATTCTCTCTCAAGAATTTACTTTAATCACATATTTCCCCTCTAGCATCAACAATCTATGACTCCTTATATTTATTCCCTTTTGTTTATGTATCACTCTCTTGATTGTCTTCTTCAACTAGCTTATTTTTAAAATCAGTTACAGGTTTTGGCACTTGAATAACTGCTATTCTTTTCTCCTTGAATTTTAAAGAGGAGCAGCTTTTCTGAATTTCTGGTCTTGATACAGTACTGCAAGTGAATGGTCTGTCACACAGCAGTATCTTGATTCTTACTCAGACTGCCATTCCCATAGGCAAAATGTCTTATCAAACTTGAAATATTTATGAAAGATACAGTTCATGAAAATTGAAGGAGAAGATATTCTGGAAAGTTGAAATATATTTTGTAATTTGAGATCAGCTATTTAATGTCTTTGAACTTTGGAAATATAGGTACATAAATGTTCAAATTCAAATTTGTTAGCTGAAGCTTGTATTTCCCACTCAAATAGCAAACACATGCCATATGGTGTAGTAATCACAGCATAAGGATTGCATAACTCTATAGCCTTTATCCTGAATAGATCTTAGTGATTTAGATAACATCAGCTGTATCATAATTTGATAAAAAAAACTGAGTAATTTCTCCTGCATCATTACAGTTAATTTCACATAGTATTAATCATAGAATGGATAATATAGTTAGAAAATGAGAGAATGAAGGAGAAAGAAAACAAAGCACTCTAATTCTGGTAACATGCATAGCTCCCAGAGGAGGAAATGGCATTCAGTTTAAATAATTTAATGAAATCACAGAAATCAGCCATTCAGAGCAGAGAATTAAATAAAATTATGGCACAGTCTCCAGAAGCTGGCTTAATGAAACCTTAGTGCTAGGAAAATACAAACTGGGTTACAATACAAATTGTTGAAATCTTCACTGGTTCATATTATGCATACCAAAACAGCTTCATGACACAGTAATGCCAGGCTTTCATTTACAAGAAAGCTGCTTCAGCAGAATATGTAGCCAGAACACGGTATAAAATTCACACATCCTACAAAAGCCCATTGCCTATTAGCTGGTTGTTCTGGATATGTAGGATGTGCATGCCATTAGTTTTGAACAAAGTGCTGGATCAGCAATTTAGAATGATTACAGCTGCACAAATCAGAAGTACAGAGCGGTGTTTAGGAGAATTACATTGCAGAGGCATTAGGTGGATTTGTGGAATTAAGATGAAGAGCTTGGGACTGATTTTGCATTCTTAAGGCAGACTTCAGAAATCACATACCCTTATGGAAGAGTCTTCAACTCTGAGCATTTTAGTCCATTTAATAGCTCTACTCTAACTCCCTTCCTTACCTGTTTGAGAATTTTACTCATTTCATTCCCTCACATATTTTCTCCAAATTTCTGCTCAGTTCAAGCCAGAGACTTTTTCAGCCTGGCAGAATGGCCTGAGCAGCTGGAGCAGGGCATCTGCTTAGAATGAGGACATAAAATGAAATTCTGGCCTTACTGAATTTTGCTGTTTTCACTGGTGACAAGAATTGGCAGTAATAATGATATGGTGTTAAACCCACCATAGGTTGATAGCCATTCTTAAGAATCCCAAATGCTGTGGCACAGAGGTTTGAAAATTCTCAAGTTCACTTAGCATTCTAAATGAAATCTCAATATGAAAAATTGAGACTCAATTCTGACTGTCGAGTAATGGTCAGAGATGGTCAGTTTATGCATGCACCAAAATTTCCAGTTAGTTAGACTAAACTGATAATTAATGCATCACTTTTCCAGGGACACTTAATTTTCATCACCTTTTTTATTTAAAGCATACTGATCCTTTGCATTTTATTGTATATACAGATGTTATAAAGGAAATACCTTGAATTTTTTTAATGGACTTGAAATAAGATTTGTTTATTCCTATAGGACTTTCTAAAGGTATTCCCTATACTTTGATGGTACAGGAGTTTAGCAAATGTCACTTACAAGTTACTTACCTGCTTACAGAAGCAATCTGATTGGCATTAACAACTGCAATCAATCCAAGTACCAATTAACAAAGGAAAATCTGGCATAACAGTATGTGACAAAATGATTTAAAGCAGATTTACAGCATGCAAGTAATGTCAATTTCGTGAGACAGATGGATGAAAGATTATTTTTGAGACTCACTAGATCAGTGTTACTTGACTTCAGCAGGCCTCAATTAGGAGCAGGACCTGATTAGTTGTGATTTTAATCAACTGTGATTTGAGCATTACCATTGTTTTGATTGTTAGTGACAGAGTTTAAGCAGTGCCCTTCTTTTGAGGACAAAGGATGCCTGAATCACAAGTTCACTATAGACACATCCAGTTTAGTTCAGCAAGAATTCAGTCTTAAAGTACTGTAGCAGATATAAGCCATGCTTTTCAGTGAAGATTTTATGTGCTTTCAAGGGATCAAGGAGCAGAATTTAGTACATAGTAGTTTAAAATTTAATGCTGAAGGCTTGCTAAAGTCTTCTAATTTATTCCATGTTCCTCCTTAAGAGCAAACACTGCATGTCATTACACAAATTTTTCATAGAACTATAGAATAAGCTGCGTTGGAGGCACCCATCAGGATCATCAAGCCCAATTCCTGTCCCTACCCAGGAGACCCACAACAGACACAACATGTACCTGTCAGTGTTGTCCAAACGCTTCTTGAATTCAGGAAGTCTTGGTGTTGTAACCACTTCCATGGGAAGTCTATTCCAGGGATCAGCCACCCTCTGGATGGAAAACTTTTTTCTGATATCCAACCTAAACCTCCCCCAACTCAGCTTCATGCTGTTCTCTCAAGTCCTGTCACTGATCACAGGTGTAAAGAGATCAGGACCTGCCCCTCCATTTCTCCTTGTGAAGATGTTGAAGTCTGCAATGAGGTCTCCCCTCAGTCTCCTCCAGACTGAACAGACCAAGTGATCTCAGCCCCACCTCATAAGGCTTCCCCTTCAGACTCTTCACCATTCTTGCTTTGAACATGACTCTGCTTTGGACTTACTCTAATACTTTAATGTCTTTTTTTATATTGTGGCACCCAGAACTGCCCCAGCACTGGAGGTGAGGCCGCCCCAGCTCAGAGCAGAGTGGGACAATCCCCTCCCTTGCCCAGCTCTGATGCTGTGCCTGATGTCCCCCAGGGCAGGGTTGGCCCTCCTGGCTGCCAGGGCACTGCTGGCTCATGTTCAACTTGCCATGGACCAGGACCCCCAGGTCCCTTTCCATGGGGCTGCTCTCCAGGATCTCATTCCACACTCTATACACACAACCCCATCCCAGTGCAGAATCCAGTGCTTGCCCTTGTTAAATTTCATATGGTTGGTGATTGCCCATCTCTCTGGTTTGTCGAGGTCTTTCTGCAGGGCCTGTGTGCCTGCAAGGAAGTTGCCAGCTCCTCCCAATTTAGTGTCCTTTCAGTGTCATTTTGCATATCAGCCACATAGCGCTGATGCATCCTCTGTAATCCTCCAGTTTTACAGAACTGACTATCATTAGAACAGTATCTTCCAACCTGGTAACTTGTCATGCACAGGGTAGCAATGTCTTTTTGCTGTCAAGTTAGCCAAGATCTTTCTTCAAGCTCCATTGTCCTCTCTAAATAAGAGAGAATTATTTATAGAATAGACTCCATTGTGAGCATTTCAGTCTGTTTGAAGATGAAAGACATCCATACTATTTGTGAATTATTAGACACCCTAAAAATTGTCAGTCTGCTCAGTTACTTTTGCATTATTGCACTTGAGTGTTTTTAAACTAATCCTGATTTCAGCACAATATAGACTGGAAATGCCAATAACTTACTTTCAGAAAGCATCAATTTCAGCTTAAAAAAAAGTTTCTAGTGACTTTTAGTTTTTCAAGACTTATTACTTTTATCCCTTAAAGGGCTTCACATTAGTAAACCTTCTGCTATAAACCAGTTGCACCTTAGACCCACACAATCCATGGGGATAGAATTCATCCAAGACTACTGAGGGAACCACTTTCAATCATATACCAGCAGTCAATTTCAGCTGGGAACGTCCCAGGTGCCTGCAAACTGATAAATCTGAGAGCTGTTTGTAAGAAGTTTCAGACGAGGATTCAAGAGTCATATGTCTCCAAAGTGTGTTCCTTCTGTCGTAAAAATATGTCAGCAAACTCCTTCTGTGCCAGTTACCACAGAAATATAATCAAAGGAGTAGAAAATAAACTGATGCAGAAACTCTTAATAAATGGCGAAGTCCATTGCTGTTGTGTTGCCATCAATATTTGATGTGATTCATAAAGGACAATGAAGTAATATTCTTGAACACAATGGGGTTTGTACCTGTTTGAAAAGCAGCCTGACAGCTCCACTGCAGAAAATGCAAATTCTATTTCTCATAGTGAAGGACACTGAAGTGCTTTATCACTTCAGTTCAAATATAATCTAATAAATATTCTTTGTTTTAGTCAATGCAGGGTCCATGTCATGGGTATAGTGAATTTTATTCAAAAAGGACATTCAGGTGAGAAAAAGGTCTGGTTCTGTGATCATGTCTTCAGCTTATGCAGTGTTAAGTTCATGTTCATTTGTATCAAAATGAAGCATAATCAGGTCAGTCATATGTGCTTCTGTTAAAAGTCACCATCCATAATAGAGTTTTCCTATGTTTGGTGTAACTACTGACTTTGTATACTTAAATTATTTTTTTTTAAACCCATAGGACTGGGAAAAATGGCACAATATCAGTGCGAGCTCTGGATGGTCCTAAAGCCAGCATTGTGCCAGCCACATTCAGTGCTGTCTCTCCACCTGGATATACCATTCTGGATGTGGATGTTAATGCTGTGCTCTTTGTTGGTGGTTTAACAGAAAAAATTAAGGTAATGCCTTTTCTGGTGTTCCTATGTTATCTGGCCATTTGTGTGGACAAATTTTGTTATTGCTTAAAATAGAAACAGTACATTTTAATATGCTGGTGTCATTGTAGTAGGTGCTTTAATTGCAAGTAGTTATAGCTCTTTTCAACCTCAGTAGGGATTGTCCAAATATTTTTTGAAGAACACTCTATTTTTTCATTTTAGTCAGGAAAATCTTACTGAATTATTTTTTTCTCCAGGTAAATAAAGACAAGGGCAGCAGTAGGAAGGCAGTCTGTTTTAAGTTTGGTATTGCTGGTATATTCACAATGTAGAGTTTTAAACGCTGTCAGATTTGTTTTGTTCAAATACAGTCTCTGAATTAAAATATAACTTCAGTTTTTTGGGAATTTCTGTCATGTCACTGTGGTGTCACAATTGTAAGGCTCACTAAATGAAAACCTTAACCAAGACTTTCCTAAAACTGTGCAGCAGTTTGGACATTTAATCAAGCTTACTGGTATATCTTAGGCCTCTGACTCAGAAATCTGCTTTTTCACATTATTGCGGTTTGGAATGCTTTAGATTTGTCCTACAGTTTTGTCCACATCCCTTTTTGCATGCATTTCTGCAGTGTATTCAAAAAGAAAGTTCATATTCAGTTTTTAAAAACATCTTTCATCTGAATTGTAGAAGACTGTGATACTTAGATATCATGAATTTCTTAGAAGTGACATTAAGTTCATACTTGTTGCTAATTAAAATCTATCCAATTACCCTGGGAAATATCAGTAGCACATTAAGTCTTTTGAGTCATACTTTTCCTTGAGTATTTTCAAATTGCACTTCTCCATGTTCTCTTGCAAGATCTTAATATTTGTAATTGCTGTAAAAACAGCAGGTGCTTGTCTATCTCAAATAGCTAAGTGTATAGATTTTTAATCAGCTCATATTGATGAACTGAAATTTAAATGAATTGGTATTTTTAGAAGGATAATTTTTAGCAGAGTACTCTGTGCACTGTCAACTATTACTACCTTCATCATGTTACCACATTATGGCCTACTGAGCATTGCTCCATGTGCATGAACTTAATGAGTTCTGATGGGACATGTGTTTTAATCGCTTTGCCCTCTGCACTTTTTTCTGCATCCAAAATTCAGAATGAACTTTACAGGTGTAACAGTTGAGTTCTCAGTCTGTCTTTTAGCTTGGACAGTCTGCTAAATTTCCAGGGTTTCAACCATTACAAGAGAAACACTTTGCTTATTGTATTGTGGGAAAGATTGCTCATAGTCCTTTCTTGAAAGTCTGAAATGAAAACCCAGCTAGGCCTTAACAGGTGAGAGCAGCCGGCTCTGAGCAGCCAGGAAAACTGATGGTAGAAGCCAAAGCAGCTCCTTGTTCTTCAGGATTTGTTCTCCCTAGGCTTTCCCAAGAGTCTCAAATCTAAATAGTCTTACCCGTTTAGATTGATACAAAATTCAGTTCACATTTTCACTGATCACTTGTTCTGGAGGAGAGCTTCTCAGATTAAGTAATACTCTTGATATTTAAAATATTACAAAACATCTTATATTTTCTGGGTTTTTTATGATTTTATATGGAATTTTATGCAGTAGTTATTTTTATGATTTTTGTACCAGTTGCTTTCAGATGGAGTAGATCACTTTAAATTCAATTCTAAGAAGGTTTGTGTTCTCTGTTGCAGAAGTCGGATGCTGTAAGAGTCACCACCTTCACTGGCTGCATGGGTGAAACCTTTCTAGACAGCAAACCCATTGGACTCTGGAATTTCAGGGATATTGAAGGAGACTGCAAAGGGTGTGCTGTCAGGTAGGGAAAGCACTGACTGTTTCACATGCTTCTTTGGGGAACCTGTCTGCAGTGACATTACGTTCGGTGGTAAGTAGTGGGAATTTCCACAGCAGCAGTCAAATTCCCATGTATATGCAACAGAATTTAGGTTGCAGTTCCACCGAGAGGGGAAGCAGCCAGTCTGGGCTGTAAGCGTGGTCAGTGAGTTATCAGAACTGAGCTGGTGTGACAGGGCTGTGACAGAAAGGATCCTGACAACCAGTGACCAGAAACAGTCAAAGCATGAGAGGGCATGAGAGCCACAGTGAACTGAGTGACAGCTGTGGTGTGGGTGCCTGCACTTCTCAAGTGGCATGGAGCTGAGTCCAGTGCCTCAGGGTGGCTTTCACAGCCACCAGGGTAGTGAGCAGAGACCCCACAAAAGAAAAGTGTTTGCATTCTCAAAATAGAGTGGGAAATCCTGTCCCTGTCAGTGGGAGATTTGATAAGACATCAATCCAAGTTCAGGAAGACTCCCAGGAGGTGTGCCCACATTTCCCTAGCCCTGCACTTTTTATTTTAACTTCACATGGCAAAAGAATATGGTTGGAATTGTTCTTTTCAGCCCACAGGTGGCAGATGGTGAAGGAACGGTGCAGTTTGATGGTGAGAGCTATGCCATGGTGAGCCGCCCAATCCGCTGGAACCCCAATATTTCCACAGTCATGTTCAAGTTCAGGACTTTCTCATCAAATGCTCTGCTGATGTATCTTGCTACTGATGACTTGGTAAGAGCAGCCAGCTAACCTCTCTGCTCCTTGCAGGTTTCTCACCATCTTTGCAGTCATTGAACTCATCAGATCATGAAAACAATTCGTAATCTAAGGTACCACTGTCCTGATATGATGCTGCCTGGTGTGATGCTTCACTGCTGGCCAAATGAAGACAGTGTTATAGTGTGGATGCTGACTACCTAATGTTTGCTGAATGGGAAACATTATGTTAGTCTGGGGGGAATTCCAGCCTTTCTGAAATTATTAATTAGTTTTCCTTTATCCCAGATGTTTATGTGTGTGAATATTTTCAGTTGTGTTTGTCCATTCATAGTATAAAATATTATAGTGTGATGGCAGGGGGAATATGGGAGAAGATGAGTCTTATATAGAAATCCTACTCATATGAAGAAAATGTTTATGTTTTATTGAGTGTGTTTAAAGGGGGACTGGTGCAACAAATAAGATGTAATAGTGATTGTGTTTTTACAATATTTGCAAATGGTGTCTCTTACAGCTAAAACAGAGATTAGAAACATTAGTTTTAAAGTTGTTTAAGGTTTCTATTCACACACAGTATCAAATGTGCATGGTTAACAGGGAGAAATTATTTATAAGACACCTGTCCAGATCTGAATAGCTCATCTTTGGTGTCTCTGATCCAGATTGATTTGCATGACTGACAGGGAACAGAAACTTTCCCTTAGCCTTTTCATATGGGGCAGAAGTTATGTACAGTAGTTCTCACTGATGTCTTGAAGAATTACAGAGAACTCGCTACTGTACAAAAAGTGTGTTTGTGTAAATCAGTCTTATTTCAGATTCCTGTATTTTGGAAATAATTATCAAAATAGCTGGAATTATCAAGGAGGAGCATGCTCCTCCTGACTGACTATAGCAAAAGCTAAAATTTTATTATGATAATGAAATACTTATGTAGCTTTTGTAATGAACTTTTATAATTGAATATTGAAATTAATGTCATTATTTTAGATTATTTTATATAATTATTGTTGACTTACATATTTTTCTATGATAAAAAATACTTAATTGAAATCCCAAAAACAAAGCACAAGCTACTGGTCCCTGGTATATTTTGTCTCTTATGATACTGTCCCACCACATAAAAACTTGGATGATGCTCTTTCTAATGATGCATGGATAAACATACCTAAGTATCTAGAATACTGAGTTTATTCAGTTTTACTCTGCAAAGAGGTGGAACTGGCCTTGAGCAAAATGATAACAAAAATTTCTCCAGTACATTTATGTCCTGGGTCATAATTCTACCATTACTTACCTAATGGCTTTCATGCTGTCTGATTCTCTGGCTATTTGTTTTGCTCTTTGTATGGTGACAGCTCATTTTCTGGAGATACTGCAGCATATGCTGTTGCTCCAGTCAGCCATCTCCAGTTGCTGCTTGAATACTGGTGTCAGTGGTTGATGAAAATAAGAGTGTTCATAGCTCTCTTTGTCTCCATCTCTCTGTTGCTATGCTGCTTCTGTAGATTATTCTCTTAAAATATGATAAAACATGCTCAGTTTTCCATCTTCACTATTTCTGTTTTCTATCTTGCAAGTTTAAATCTAGCTGAGGTATGCAATAAATACACTAATTATAGTACAAACACACTCTCAAAGCTGAGTATTAGTTTCAGGTAATTATAATGTCCATTTGTATCTTAAATCTAAAATAAAAGTACAGCTATCCCATCAAAACTCCAACTATGATGCCAGCAAAATTCCAACTAAATTAGCTATCCAAAAAAGAATGTAAGGAGAAAAAAGACCTTGGCATCAGACTTCTGTAGGTGAGAGTCCTGGGTAGTAAATGTATAAGTTGTGGCATTTTTAAATCTTGAAAGGTGTTGTCTTTAGTCACCCAGGATTAAAAAGTGTTAATTTAATGTCTTATGCCCCTTACCAAAATGGACAAGAAACATAATGGTGTATCTCACCTTTTTCATTAACAGAAGGACTTCATGAGTGCAGAACTCAGTGGTGGGCGTATAAAAGTCAGCTACGATCTGGGTTCAGGTACAGCTTCAGTTATCAGCAACCAAAATCATAATGATGGCAGATGGAAATCTTTCACCCTGTCTAGAATTCAAAAGCAAGGTAAGTTCCTGTGGTGTCAGCACCATGACTTTTCCAGTTATCTGTGCAGTACACCTAACCGTCTAATCACAGGGAAGATGCTGTGGGAATTATAAGTTCTGGTGATTTAGCAACTTCTTTTGCTTAGATTATAGATGTGTTGAGTTGCATGTGATTGATTGCACTGTCAAACAGCACTTTATGAACAGGTAGCCTATTTGTCAGGCACAGTCATTTTATACAGTCATAAATTGCATTCTAAAATTCTGACTGGGGAAAAAAAGTCTTTTCATCGGTTCCCTGATGTTCCAAATCATGAAACACATGTGTGATTTTTGTTAGGACAGCAAAGGCTTTTATGCTGTACAGTCCTCTCATGCTTAGTATATGCCCAAGTGCTTAAAAAAAGCAGTGACTTTAGCACTGATAGTACAGTATTTAACTAGACAAACACCACTACTTTATCTTCCCTAATGATGTGCATTGTGCCATGAACTGAATCTGCATGGAAACAACTGGGAACATCTCTAGAAGTTCTACTAATTCTTTAACATATCACTGGCACACAATGTGAAGTGGTGGAATTTGATAAGAACACAAAGACTACTGGTTATCATACTGGCAAAACCCTTTTTTTGTTTTGTAGTCTGGTTATAGGGCTGGTAGAATCTTAAGCTGAGCCACATTCATTTTATTTATAGCAACTGTGACATACCCTGTGCTTTTGCAGTTTGAATTTTTACTTCATTCTGAATTTTCAGGATCACCACAAGCCCCTAAACACATTCCTCTGCCCTCTGCCCTCTGCAGTGCCAGCTCTCTACCTGGCCTTCATACCTCACACACAGTCCTTCTTCCTTGTCATTTGGATGAGGTAGACTTGGGACAGTAGACAAAATAATTTAGTGATCTCACTTGTAAATTTTCTGCACCTTTAGAGGAGGAATGTCTTATTGCTAGGCAGTTATAGTTCATAAGTAACCCAAGAGGTATTAATATAAAGTACAATATCATGTAATTGTAATTTATCAATAGCATTCAAACACTGTGTTTATAAAGAAGGTACAGGTATAGAAATTAAAGGAAAATTAATCTGGTTTCGGTAAGGTGTAGCAGAAAGTCTGTCTATTCAATTCTTAAGGAAGGAAGGAAAGAAATCCTTTCTTTTCATCCCTATATATCATCGGGCCTGCTCAGCAATTTTTACTGAGTCTTATTTCTTTTATTGAACTTTATATTCTGTATTAATCCATACATTAAAAATATACATGGAAAAAGCACCCAAACAGGATGGTTGTATGTAGCACATCACTTACTCTATACTGAGATTAGACATGAGAGCAACTGACTGGTTTGGGTTTGAAAGTGGTTTAGAGTGACTGATCACCAGTCTCTAAGGCACATAATGACAGTGCTTAACAAACTTTTACACTGAAAAATCATGTTCAAGAGGCAATCTTTGCACTGAGATCACAAATTAAATGCAAAATGATCTCTTGTCATGACTATGTCCTGAAGTGTTAGCTCCAAATTACAGTGACACAAAGAAGGCACCAAATGGAAACAGGTTTAGAGAATATATAAAAATAAAGTGTACAGAATTGCTATAGCTTTTCAGGTTGTTATGGAAACAGAGGAAAGTGCAGGTTTCTTCCCCTGCCCATAATTAATAATGTGGAAATCCAGTATCATAATTGCAAAATACAGCCCTCCTTGTCTCTTCCCTCACCTGTTAACCCTCCAAATATTTTTCTGTTGGTTTCTTACATTAAGACATCATTGTTCATGATGGATATTTTGTAACTAATCTCAAATGTCTTTTAGCCAACATATCAATTGTAGACATAGACACCAATGAAGAAGAAATCATAGCAACAACTTCTACAGGCAGCCACTTTGGACTCAACTTAAAAGGACATGAGAAAATATATTTTGGGGGGTTGCCAACCCTGAGAAATCTAAGGTAACGTAGCTCAAACCAATTTCTTTAGTCTTGATAAGGGGATGTAAACACAATGTAATCTTATTCTCTGCATTTATTTCTCAAGTTCATTTACAGCAAGTGAATGGTGAATTCCCAATGTACCCTGTACTGCCTCAGCAGAACAGTGCTTTATTTGCATATGTTCTGTATTTCACAAGACTCACCTTATACAGATACAATGGAAATGACACTTGCAGTGCAGTACATCTTTCTGATTCTGTGCAAGAACCATGATGTAGCTGACTTTTTAAGCATTTATTTATTTGATGCATAGAATTTGTGACTGCAGATTCAGAGAACTGGCTCAATACCTTCACAAAATTAAGGGCAAGTGTTTACTTTGTTCCTGAGTAGAAAAATTGACCTGCAGACTACTCTGCATGGGATTACTGCTTAATGGATATCCATGTTTTTGCATAATCAGTGTCAGTATATTTTAAATATGTATTAAAATATTTTGCTTAGATATATATTTTTTAATTATTTGTAGATTTTAGTTCCTGGTCTCCTAAGATAAAATTCCTCCTGTATTCAGGACTTAAAGTATATGATGTGATACTCTTCGTGTATTTAATGTAAACAGAATGAAATATTTTCCATTCAGAAGTCTGATCCTGAATTTTCTACACAAATAAAATTCCCAGTACTTATTTGTTAAATATTGCATAGTAATAGTAATAAATGTTAACTTCAGCGTAAATAAACTAAAGCAATAGAATAACAGATACTTGAATTTAGTGACTTTCCTTCATGGCTTTAAATAGACCAAAAAACTTACTTAAAGTTTAAATGAATATTCAGCAGTTTTGCAATGGCAAGAACAAAAGAATTCTGTGCTACAATGAACAGATGAGCAACACAGAAACAGCCCCATTAATCTATGTCAGCTTTAACTACATGGTATAATGAGAGCCTTGAAGTGGTCTTGTGCACAAGGAACTGTTGTGTTTAATCCACAGGCTCTTCTGCCACTAAAAGAATGGACATATTTGTTAATTTATTAGGATAATCATTGACCTCTGATGTCAAATCACCCAGCAATAAAAAGATCTAAGATCCATTTTACTCATGAAATATAACACTATGTTATGTAATTGTGAAATCACACCAGTGCATAACAAAACATCTAGAGCAATTATCTTCCACTTCCTTTGTGGCTGCCCAGAAAATCAGTGTACCACAGCTACTTTGACCTGTGGTAACCATTCTGCCTACAGCTATGACTCATGAGTGCCTGAGGCAAGATTAATGTTATGGTAAATTAAAATCAGAAGTAGTGAAAGGGGGATTAGGGAAAAGCTGAGCTACTGCAAACAACAGGCACTGAGGTATCCATGACTTTGTAATTACCACATCATGTCAGTTCTGCCAAATTCTTTTACATGGTTTGCTTTTGCTCGTGACCAAGTATAGTATCAAGTTATAAAAACCCTCTGATGTGTTACATTTTAAGGTAGCTGTTTGCTACTGTTATAATAGTTAATACATATATATATATAAATATAACAGTTAATGCTATAACTGCTAATTGTTATAGCATACATAGACTCTCACCTTTTATTATATATTGTTTGTAAATGATGTACACCTGCTTCACTGTGAGATATCTGAACCTTGCTAATAAGTATCACGGAACAATACAAGACGTACCGTTTGCTACAATTAATGCCACGTTGTTGTTTTCTTTTTTGTCTTTCTTTCTCACCCCAGTATGAAAGCAAGGTAAAAACAATCAGATTATTTGCATGACTTGCATGTGTCTAGTTAAAGTGCAGCTTGAAGGCACGGGTGGCACCGCAGCAGCAGCAGCATGGGCAAGGTTTAGATTAGACCAGTTGCTACGCTAAGGCTCTTAGTTCAGCGAGCAGCTCCTGCCACAGCCAGCAAAGCTGCTCCCAAGTGCTCACCACCATCACGTTCCACGCTGTGCACACACCTACACAAGCAACTTCTATTTTCCTCGCGCAGCTGCTTCCTTCAGCTGTGCGTTGCTTGTGCCAGCGCAGAGCCTCGGAAGCGGGGCTGCAGCCAGCTGTGTTGCTGACCTTGGCTCCGACCTCCAGGCTGTAGGAGCGCTGTGGTACCGTGTGAGGTGGGGAGCGCCGAGCTCAGAGGCAGTGAAGTAGGTACTGAGGAGAGCATGAAAGCGAGGTGGAGATTTTTTGTGAAATTTGCCACTTCTCATGTTCATGTAGTATGAGTTCAGGAGAATGAGGGGGAGAGAGGGGAGGTTGCCTATTTCAGACTGCGTTTTCAGTTTGCAACTATTTGTATCCATTGCTTTTGCTTCAGTATACCCAGATATGAACTGATTTTCACTGTGTTTTGCAGCCTAATTCCTGGCCTGAACTGGAAAAACACAACTTCACTCCCACACTCCTGCCCTGAACCTCAAAAAGATTATTTCCTCCCAAGCTCCAGAAATTGCTTGGTTTTTTTCCCTCAAAACTGACCTATCTTGGCAAAAAGGAGCTAACAAAAAAATCCAAAAACAAACCAAGAGTTACGCAAGATCTTTGTGATCTTGGACTTTGTTTGCTGTATTTTGGAAAGGAAAAAAGCAGTCTTAAAGAAAACATCAAGCAAGTGTTCAGTGTTTGCAAAGAGGTTGAGCCAGACAACCCACGGTGCTCCCTTCCAACCTTACCCATTCTGTGATTCTTTGATATGGGTTGGGAATTATAACAGCAACTGTTTGTAGCAGGACAGGATGAGGACAGTTTGTCAATGGACAAGGCAGGAAAGGGTAGTAGCAGGAATGGTTTCTGGATGGCAAAGTCTACGGGCACCAGCGACAATGGTAACAGCAAAACTGTTCTTCCATTGGGAAGATAAATCCATCAAGGAACTGGAGAAAAATGAGCTAGGAAAAAAAACCTGAAAAATGAAAGGTGAACTCAGCTACTTGACTGTAAATAAAGCAGCATATGGATCATTTTAGTAAACCAGATGCTTGCTTTAACTTATGCAAAGTACTAATTTGCCAGAGAATACATTACGCTTGCTCAGTTGGCTATAATGCAAAGAATGGCTTTCAGTGCCAAAACATGCAGCTGATTAGTATCTGCACAAAATGATTTGATTTTGTAATTAATATTCTTTGCATTTTTTTTTTCCTTCCAGGGAACTGCAGTTACTTCCCTCCTTTCCCACCCCACCCCAGTTTTAACTCCTTATTTATTTCCCAAATTCATTTTTCTCTCTTTGAGCTGCTCATACTATTCAGATATTCTAGTAAGCACTCAAGGGTAATATTTTTTAGTAAATTAAATCGTGGTTTTTTTTTTCTTTTTGGATTTACTCTCCATGGTATCAATGGCACGTCTTTTTTTTTTTCCTGAAGTGACTTTATAAGGCTTTTCTTCTGGCAAGCCTGTTTCAGATGCTGCCAGCAGTTATGGCCTCACTCTGGTGTACCTGGGCCTGGAAAATTGTACTTTTGCAATCAAATATGATCGTTTTGGTGTTACTTTCAAGGGGTTTCTCATTTCCTCTCATCAGCCAGCTGATGAGTCAAACATGGACCTTGAATTCCATTACAGTACTTTCCTGTCAAGGATGGATAGTTACATTCTGTAACAAACCCAAGTGCTTTGTTTTGTTTAACTGCCTGAAAAAGTCAGATGAATTGCTGTGTCCTAAGAAAATATGCAGCAGTTTTCATAAGAAAGTTACTGGACATATAAAATAAAAGTCAGTCCACCTGATTGAATTCCTGAAGCATGTTGGCAAAAACTTCACTCAAATATTTGTATGCTGCTAAAGTTCTTCTTTCATTTGCTCTAGCATGCAAAAAGATGAAAAAAAATTTCTTCCAGTTAAGGTCTGTCCTTACTGTCATGATTTCCTAGTTTGCATCTTTCTTCTTTGCCTAAGAAACAGCACCTTCCTTATTTCATACCTCACTGTGTTTTAACGTCAAAGGTGCTCTCCTTTACCAAAGGAAAAACACAAAAAACAAAACAACCAACCAAAAACCCTTAAAGAAAAGAAAGAACAAATTAAGAAGGGGACTGTTGTCAATTGGAGATGAGATGAACCTCGTTACACCTTTGAGCGGTGCAAGGCAGAGTGCAATGTGTGCTGATAGAGTGTAGAAGTGTATTCAAGTGTATGTGTGTAGTTAAAATAAAAATCAAGCATCTGTGCATCTGAAAGTGTACGTATGTGTGCCTGGCTGACTGTTCTCCCTAAACTCTATTTTTGAAAATTGTACTTCTAAATGTTTTTTAGGCCTGAAGTGAACTTAGAGAAATACACAGGTTGCCTCAAAGACATTGAAATTTCAAGGACACCTTATAATATATTGAGCAGTCCTGACTTTGTTGGTCTAACCAAAGGATGCACACTAGAGGTTAGTCTGATTTCCATGTATTTTGGCCTTAATGTTTATAAATGTTTTCTGGATTCTGATTTTATGGCATAGTAAATTAATTGTATATCGTATATTCCTTCCTTAGATAGGAATCTAACCTTAAAATCCAAACAATTATGTTTAAAAGAAAGAAAGATGAGTAAGTCTGATCAGCAAGGAGATAACTTTTTCAGATCCTGACTTCTTAGAGAGTATCTCTGGCCACTTGTGATATTCCTATCCCTAAAAGGTAGGATTTTCTGAATTGAGTAGCAGTGATGTAGCTTTGTTTCAGCTGACTGAAATGCTAATTATTTGCGTTAATGAGGATAGGCACTGACAACACTGCAAAAACAAAAAAACCCTGATGCACATAAAACCCAAGGATTTCATTTTTTAAAAAAAATTGTTATTATAAAGTCATTCACTACATAAAACCTCAGGTATGAATACTTACTATCACGAGTTACTGCTGAGTTGGAAGACACATTTCTTACTGATCACTAAGAATGTGCAAAACTGATGTTGTTATTTTAACTTTAAATGCATCTATTTTCAGTTGCTGCTGCTTGCAATTAACAGCCTTTCAGTGCATATAGAATTCATGGAATTTGATCTGAAATTTGGGAGAGAATTTAGTAATTTTCCATGGAAAATGGAAAAAAAAAATATTTTTATGTAAAAAATACTTTCACTGCCATTTGTGTCCCAGTTTATAGTTCGTAGTTCTTCCCTGGAAATCTCTAGTATTTAAGATAGTTTTGCTAGCAGGTGGAAGATATCCATCAGATACCATATATACCATATATCTGGTATTTCATATCAGATACCATTATAGTAAGTACAAATGAGTTGTTGTTAATCCAGTGCTCTCCAAATATTTTATTTTTTTTCTACAAAACATTAAAACTTTACTTTGAACAGCGACTGGAACTTGGCTGGGCCAAAATGAAGGCAAGGGCCCTATTTTGCTGTTTTTATCCATTGTACATTTGGCCTTCATCAGAGCAAAAAAGTACACAACAGTAGGACTCTCAGACGGGATATTAGACCAGATTTGTTATGAGATCCATATTTTCAAGTTTGTGGTAAAGCTAAATTGTAAACAAGCAGATTGTTCAAATGCTATTAAATCTTACAGATTTTGCTTCAGCAAAAATTGGATAGAGAGGTTCTTATTTGTTTTGATTTATAGTATATTCTTTCTGGAGCAGGAAAGAAGGATAGTTGTGTTCATTTTCTTCTGTTGCTGTGAATCTTAGAAAGTACTTTGCCTTTCACATTATTTTGTGACACTTGAGGTTTCAGAGTATGAAATCTAATTGGATTAACCCTTTTGTTGGGGAAATAAAATAATCTAATTGTACAAAACAAGACATAATGAAATTAAAAATAAGAGAAGCAAAAGTAAAGGATAAAGACTTGGATATGTGTGCAATCATTTAATGTCCTCAGATTTCAGAGAAAGGTGAGCACCAGCAGCAATTATTTTATCTGGTATAATTTTTTATCTTTAGAACTGAAAACAGTTCTATTGTACTGAATAAATGGTGAACTACTTCAGAAAAGTCACTGTTTCTATAGATTGGTCTTCCACATCTGGAAGAATACATGAGTTGGCAGCAAAGACAGAAAATCTTTGGGAGTATTCACTGATTTATTATTTGATGATATATTCTGCTCTTTAAATTTTGTTAATGCCTATCAATGTCTGAAAAGTTGGGCCACATGCACCAAGTGCTTTGTTTATGACTGAATAACCAAGAAAGCAGTGGTGCTTAGCGAAGTCACGAAAATTAATGAAAAGTATTTTCTCAGCACATCTGACAAATAATAAAATCTAGTTTATGTTCATATTGGGTTTTATTGCCTATTGTATAGATTCAAAAGCAAAGTCCAACTGTATTAACTCAATGAAAAGCACATATATAAAATAAAAACAACCTTGAGCAATTATTTTTAATCCAGGAGGATATATCGACATAAAACTGGAACTTTGCCTTCCTGTAAGATAGGATTCCACAAATACAGTAATGATGCCAGATGTAAACAGATAAACTAGTGTTTGCAGAACACTTTGAGTAGATTGCTAAGTGTTTATTATTATTCTTTCCATCGTTTCATACTATATTTACATTGTTTATTATTTTAGTTCAGAAATCTTCCTGTGCATTCATAATCTTGCTTTTACTTGTACTAATGTACTTCCCTGTCCTCTCCTTCCTACAGAACATTCATACAGTCAGCTTCTCCAAGCCAGGTTTTGTGGAACTGCAGCCAGTCTCCTTTGACGTGGGCACAGAAATCAATCTCTCCTTCAGCACCAGGAATGAGTCTGGGATCATCTTGTTTGGCACAAGTGGCACAATTGTCCTCCCCAGGAGAAAGCGCAGGCACTCTGCAAGGAAAGCTGCTCCTCTGAGGAGAAAGCGCAGGCAGACAGGACAGGTGAGAGGAACCTGGCAAAGGATTTAAAACCCCCCCACAATTCTGCTGAACTGCCACAGTTTGCTTCAAAACACTGTCAGGTGTTTATGCTTAAGTTAAAATTCAGTTATTTGGAAAAAATTATTTCTAGTGTTATCCTTTATCTGATGAAAAATCTAATAGAAGCTGAATTTTACTTTTTTTTTTGGTCCTAGATAAATTGTTTCTTTTACAGATTTACAGTCATGTATCCACTGCTTGTTGCTAAGCAGCAGATTTGGTTTTCTATTATATTCCATGTTGGGTTTTTTAATGAAACCCAAATATTAAAAAATACTGTTCTTCACTCATTTTGAGGAGTACTTATTTACTATTAATGCTTGGAAACTCTCAATCCTGTTCATAGAGACATAAATGAGGATTATTCCCTGAGAAACGAGGATAGTTTCCCTGAGACCAAAAGGAAGAAAAAAAAAAAAAAAAAAAGCTGCTGAACACAGTGAAGATATGCCCCTTGTTTGGCATCACTGACGTGGAATTTAAGACTTGGAGTGCTCTGGCTTCTCCTTCTCTCTCCTAAAATACAAATTTGCGGTATTAGTCCACAGTATCTGAGTGACTGGCAAAAATGTGATTACTAGAAATTGTTACAAATTATTCAAGTCTTTAATAAATCTTAATTAAAATGGACAGACAGACACACTACAACAGCAATAAACAGAATGTGTTGATGCACTCTTTGTTCAGCACTTCTGGGAAGTGATATTTCATTATTCTCCTTTCTACCTGTTTTGGAAGAGAGCTCTTGGTGACCTGGAGTAACACACTCCTGGGACAGCACGTTGTAATGGCTCACCTGGAGGACATTAACTTCGGGGTAGGGGCTCCTACCTGTCCCAGGTCTTTGGGTCACAGAAGTGAACATGGGCACTTACTGCTATACTAACTGGAGTTTAGATCCAGAAATTATGATACTGGTGCTGGAGTAACTATTGGCGTGATTTGGCAAACATCCAAACACAAAACTCAAGCTGAGATCAGTGCACTTCAGGGCTTGATGAGTTTAAGAGCAGGTCTTGTAACAACAAAAACCAGAAGAATTGGAGGTTAGAAGTCTCCATCCATCCCTGAAAATAGATAGAGAGTTGATGTTTTCCAGCATGACCTTGTTTTACCCCTTCCTCATTATAAAAATGCCAGAGTGCAGCAGCAGCAGCGCTGAAACAGCAATGTCTTGTCTGTGGTGAGCACATTAATAGCCAGTGTAAGACAGCAAAACATACACACTAAATGTAAAACTAAGGTAAATAATTTCTTTCCAAATGTAACTTATCTTTTCACTCCAACATATACCTTGCAGGCCTACTATGCTGTGTTCCTGAACAGAGGTCGGCTGGAAGTGCACATCTCCACTGGGATCCGGGATCCCCACAGAATCACCATCAGACCAGAGGCTGGCGAGTTTCACGATGGCAGAGCGCATTCCATCCGGATAGAACGAGCTAGAGGGTAACAAATACCTACAAGTGCTACAGAACACACAGCACAGCTAATTCAACAAAGCAAATGTATTAATGGCTTTGGCAATCCATGTAAATGCCTCTTCTGAGACAAAAAAAATTAGTTTCATTCCGTCATTGTCCAAAACTTCTTAGAAATAAGTTTCTGATAGTCCTCACTGTTCTGAAGAGATGGGTTTACTTGCCTTCATAGGCTACCAGGTTGTTTCTCCTGAGATTTGTGTTTTCCTGAACTGGCATCTTTAGCCTCTTTGCAAATATATTTTACAAAAGAATCTGAGGGTGAGAAGTTCTGCTGTGGTGCAAAAAATCTCCTTTTCAGGACGTATAGAAAAATACCATTTTCAAAGGGTGCAAACTGCAGCAGCACAGCAGCCTGTAGCCTTTTTGAGATGCCATGTGCTGGACACAGTGGTGCCCAGCTAAATAGGGTAAAACAGTGAAAACACAGTCACACTTATTGGAAAAGCCATCACAGACCTTCTCAGACCACATTGTTTTACACTGAATTTCACTTGAATTCCTTTGCCCTTTCCCAGACATTTTAAAACTTTCTCATTACACTTCACCATTCAGAAAGGGATTAGAAACAGCACTACTGTGGTTTGTAGGACTAAGGCAGCCAATAATATTTATGGCCTGGAATAGCCCTTGTTCCAAGCAGGGTTTATTATGGACATTTGAACATACGAATGTGTACATCTGTACTGACATTTGTTGGATTGGGGCACTATGCACAATGTTCTGTGTTGTTGAAAGAAATCAGAAAGAAGACCTGACATCCAGCATGTTACAAAAGGCACTTATCCACTTCACCCTCTTATCCCAACAACACTGCAGCCTTCTTGACCAGCCATTCCTGTCTAGTCCCCAAGTGCCCTTCTGTTCCCTCTGTAATTTGCTTTCCTTTCTGTATAATTTTCTGACTGAATTTCTATTGTATTGTTAAAAAATCTCTCATAAATAATGCTGCCAGTCAATAAGTCTCCTCTACTTTGATGCCTAGGTCAAAGTCAAACCGTAAATGCTTTGGAAGGAAAAGTTATTTTGGAAACAGATGACTGAATTTTGTGATACATTTTATGCCCCTGTGACAGAACACAAATATGCAGATGATAATAAAAAGCTCTAAACAACAAAGTAAATTCTTTTATGCAATGCTATAAGGACTACAGTAGCTTGACCTTATAAGGGTACATGTGAGAGTACATCAAGGCAAAATTGCTGTACAATGCCATCCAGTGATGGTGCTTGTTCAGATGAGACCTCTGTGTTTTCAAAGTAGCTTTGTTACAAAACAAATTGCCTGAACTCTGAAGTTTCTGTAACCTGAAATGGATGTGAAAAGACATAAATTAAGATTAACCCTTCCTATGCTCATCATGAACTCAAGCTTTATTTTTTTTTAATGTGAGGAACACCCTGTGAGAACTCTGCAGAGTTAATTGTCCATGATTATAATTTATGATATATGAATAATATGGTATATTATAATTATAATATAATTATGAAAATTATATTGTTGAAAACTAATGTATATCATTGCATGCTTCTGCTTAGACCCAAAATGTTTACATGATTAGGCATGGCTAAGATGCAGCAGCACAAAGGATAACTTGAGTATTGACAATCTGACATCCCTATGCTCCTCTGAAGGCAGAGAAGGGAAATGTCCTCTCTGGGACAATTCATGGAACCTAAATTAGTCTTTTGCTCTGAACTGCCTCCAGAGAAATCTCTCTCCTTCTGTTTCCACTGCTGAAGGGACTAGGAGATATCATAGGGATTGTCCTGAAAGATAAGTCTTTTAATAACTGCCTTCTCTAACCCTTTGAAAAATTAGTCACATTTCTTAATCTGCAGCTTTCAAAACCAAATTAATTCATCCAAAACTATGAGGAAACTGGACAATTTACACTTAGTACAGCACTTACATAGTTCAGGTGCTTGAGTCACTGTCCAGTTCTGTCTAGAATGTGTGTAAATAACAAAGCCAAGCATTTTGTATTTGAAAATTTTCAATAAGCATTTTCAATATTCATTTGCTTGCAATGTAATTATAGTTAAGAAAGAATATCAGAGTTTAATATAATTTTGTGGTTGACAAAAGGGAATTTATTTGCCAGAAACTAATTAGTCAGCCAGTGGTGCTGCAGACTCCTACCTTCCTCTCTTCAGCCCTAACAGTAGCCATGGGACTGCTTTGTGTTTTGCTTGCGCCATGTGAAATACCCGTTGGAATGAATTATAGCACCTGTATCAGTACATGGTGAGCAATCAGCAATTTTCCTGCTCTGCCACCTCCCCCAGAAAAAGCTATGAGATCTTTAAAAAGAGTACCATATGTCTACCATTGATCCTGCAGTCAGAGCAGTCTGGTTGTGCCCCAGCAAGAAAATAATAAGGAAATAGGGAGTTCAAACAAAATGTGACCCCTTGCTGTTCCCATCCTGCTGAGCTCTAGATGATTATATCTACCATCACAGTACAGCCGGCTCAGCCCTTACTGTGTCAGTATTGCCACACCACAAACCACTTCTTCTTGTGCAGCCACAGTCTGACATTGTCACCCCTCCACAGCACAGTTCTGCCTGGCTTTGTCAAACAACTACCAAGGAAGCACAGCAGCAGCTGAAACCCCTCTAGTGCTTAATATGCATTTAATGTGAGCTGCCGTAATTTGAGTTGCTCATTGTTACAGCTGGTGTAGGAGTAAACGGGGCTTGTAAAGGGGTGATTTCAATACAAGCAATAACCAGTGTAAAATACATATTTCTTTGCTTTCAAATATTTTCCACAGGATATTCAGTGTTCAAGTTGATGAAGACAAAGTCCAGACTCAGAGGTTGCCATCAGACCAGCCCATCTCTGTTAAGAAACTCTTTGTGGGGGGTACTTCTTCTCAGTTTCAGATTGCACCTCTCAGAAACATACCACCATTTGAGGGCTGTATATGGAATCTTGTCATTAATGCCACGTAAGTCTCAATGATGCCAACAAACGTCCAGTTAATGAACTCTGGTCAAACTGCCTTGGTTGCCAGGAGAAAATTCATTGTTGTGATAAATCATGCTAGCAGCAAATCCTAGAATATGATCTGTTTTATTTATATGCCATTCCTTTTTTTGTCTACAGTATATGCTCCACAGGCTGTGCAGTTAATGAGCTATATAGCAGACAAGCCAACACTGTCTGTTTATCCATGAAATCAGAGAAATTCAGCAGTAAGATGTGTGTCAGGGATAGGTATTTATGGTGTACTATAACACTTTATTTTAGGTAAGGGTGACTTCCAAGAGAAGTCAAAATTCTGAGAACCATCATGGGAATCAATTTACTTTGTGGAAAGTGCAGTAATCTGGAAGGAACATTTGAGAAAAAGGAAAGGCAATGGTGAATAAAATAAAACCTCTATAGAAAGTTTCCATCTAAATCTTTCTTTCACATATCTGAAGTACCTAAATTAGGATTTTATCACTCTACATCAGAGTAAATGACTTCTCTACAATACTATTGAAACTATGTAGGCCTGTAAAGTTTGCCAAAGCAGATGCCTGTCTGCACTGACCTGTAGGAAGAAAAGCCAATGTCACTGTCACCTCTACTTTAATTGTCTTGCTTCTGTACCTGTACCTACCTGTATAGGGTGGGATCAGTCCTGGCTTTCGTGTCCTGTAAAATTACACTGCAACATATAGTTGTTCTCTATAAATGATAGTAAAAAGGCAGAGAAACTAATAACAGACATCACTCTTTTCATGTGTTCTCAGCCCCATGGACTTTGCTCAGCCCGTGTCCTTTGAAAATGCAGATATTGGCCGATGTCCCACATTAGAACCAGAAGTTAGGCCACCTGAGGATGAAGATAAACCAACCCGTGCAACAATTCTGGTCCAACCTGAACCAGACACTAATGGGGAGAAAGAAGGGCCAAGAATCCCTCCTGCTTCTCCTCCTCCAACACCATCTCTATCGTCAACACTTGTAAGTATAAATCACTTCAGTCAGGTAGAGTTTGAAAAGTTTCTTTTTCCAGGCAAAATTGAAATCAAGAATAATGAAGCATTTTGCCACAAAAATAGTAACAGTACAGCATGATACTGTAAATGGAACACCTTGTTGCAGGTCAGTAGAACCTGTGGATAATGGAAAACTGGCTGATATCATTTGCTTGGATTATCACATCAGTAATTTAAAGAATGATATAACTTTAGAATATCTTTGGCTTGCATGATTAACAGTAAACCCTTACACTTCAGGATGCAAGCCAAGCAATATATGCTTCAGGTTGGAAAGGAAATTTTCCCATGGGAAATCCATTTAATTACTATATTTCTTGTGCTGTTCTCTGATGCACATGATAACAGTCATGTCAGTGACAGGATGAAGAAAAAGATAAACCAGGAGGCCTATTTGATACAGCAATTCCTCCACTGCTATTTTATAACTTTAGTCTGGGGAATTACAAAATGAAACCCCAGTCACTGCTAAATTGAGCTCAACTGTTACTAGAAATAAACAGCTAGATAGTGGCAAGCAGTCTTATACAACAAAATTTAAGGAAGAAACTCCTTGTCTCACAAGTGTAGTATTTTTATAAGTTAATGCAACATTTTACTGTTCACAAAAAATGTTTATACATCTGAATAGTAAAATGCATAATGCATACACTGGAAGATATTTTTGAGGGGAAAAATTATTTGCATTTTGTTAGACCTGAATGCAACTACTAGGTTTATGCAGGCTATAGTTCAGTATGAGTGAGGTTTCAAAATGGTGTGAGAAGACTGCATATTCCCCAGTCTGGGTTTTTTTTGGATGTTGGAATTTACAGTTCAATACTAAGATGGTTTCGAGAAGTTAAGAACTGCAATTCTATTTGAGATACGTGACCGCTTTTGTTGGCCAGGTAGATATGGAACAGCTTTATCTAGAAGGATTTGTTAGATGCTACTGAGATCTCCACATCACGTGCATGGAAGTGGGAGCCTTGGTTTCAAGGTGGGCAAGCTCCATCTCGGTCATCGGCGTGCCCCGAGCCCCGCAGATACAAACCCGGTCTCTCCATGCTCTGGGGCAGCGGCTGTGATTCGCTCCCACAAGGTGGAGTAGTTGTAGCACCAGGGCTCCAACGCAGCTTTTCTGTTTGGAGTTCAAAGCAAATTTGCAGTACACTAAGGCTACTATAGAAAGATAAGGAGCCAGGCAACAAGGTAAAAAGGATTATCCAGTTAAATGCTCACTGTTGTGAAGGAATGCAGTTGTAGTATCCCTCGATCAAGCCTTAAAAACAAAACAAAGAAACAAACCACAGAAAAGCATGAAAGAGCAGGTGCACATTCCTAATTGTATAAACTAACTTTTAAAATAGCAAAATTGAGAGGAATAGATCTACTCATTAATATCAGAAACTAGTCCCATTCCAGCTAGGTGAGTTTTGTGTATCACATATCTAGAGCAATGATAATTTAAAACAGGCATTCAAAATAAAAATCTAAATAAAACACCATTACTCCACTTCTCTCTTGGAAACAATGAAACTGTTTAGGTATGCTGAAGACTTGAAACTATTTTAAATAAGGCAAACTTTTGGATAGCTGTTACATTCATATTAGTGAGTTCTTCAAAGTATTTTTAAGGGGACTGTTGCAAAAAAGTAACTACAGTCTGGTAATGAGGTAACACTCATATGAGGTGGTGCTCATACAGCAGTAAAAGGTATTTTCACATAGGAGGCTTAAGTAAAGTATATGCTCTATTTAAGTACTTTTTTATCTACGTGCATCTGTCTGCATGTGAAAGGGGAGGGCAGCTGAATCCCAAATGAGGAAAAAACATACTCTCTACTAAATGCAAGGCAAGATCCATAAGTAGGACAGTCAGGAAATACACCAGCCAACCAGTCTGCTGCTGCTTGCTGTGAATGCCAGAATATTCTGGCATTACCCAACACGGTGTAGCTGCTGCCTCTGCCTCACATTATTCCCTGCTTCTCAGGGCTCGCTTGCCGCTGAAACGAAGAGCGCCAGCCTTACTTCTGCCTTTGGCTCCGTGACGGTACCTCCCACTTTTGATCCATGCATTTCTGCATTGTGCTATTAACAATATCCAGTGAACTGTGGAGACTGCTTCAGTGCTTTTTCTACTAATTGCTTTCTTTGTAATTACTAATACAGCAAATGAGGATATGGAGAATGTGTGACAGTCCACCAGTGGCCTTTTCTGTTCTTCATTTCCACTGCCATACACACCGAACTTCTTAACCTACCAGTCAAGTCCCTGACATCTTGCAAAACTGAAGTAAAGCACAGCTGAGGAGTTCAGTCTCTCATGTAATATGAGAGATTATTAAGCAGCCAGGACACATTAAGACCATTACTCAAAAAAGGAAAGCTGAGATACTTTAATACAGCCTGGTAACCCATGCTTAGTGCACAGTGTTGTGAAAGCTGTAATGCTGTCTGTCCTTAGGTAAAATAAAAGTGGACACAGGCTTGTGAATAAACTATGGACTTTTTTTTAAACATGCCCTACTGATTTTTTTTTTCCTTTTGCTGACTTTCCACATCAGCCTAATGAATGCTTACTATTAGAAGTAGTTACTAGTAAATAATCGGTGTATGCTATGGTTCCAACAACCATTGGTGGGATTGGTGCACTCTCCCACACTCCTTGCCCTTTCTTACAGTCACACTGCTGGAATGAAGAAAAACTGCAGTGCTTATTGATGCTGGTGAGCAGTTTGTGTCAGGGTCAGACCCTTTACTAACACATACCAGCCTAGGATTAAATTTACTGTCAGAGCATATTCTTCTATCATGTAAAATGTAAAACTATGACAGAAAAAGGTGTGTGGTACTTTCCAGTACCAGTTGTTATTCCCTATCTTCAAATTTTATCAAGCTCAAATGTAATTGAAGGTATTATATATATTGTCATTAATTTAGTTAGACTTCTAGATAAGCCTTAAAAGCTTAAAATAAATCAAAATTTTATGCTGCATTATGGGAATATTATTTTTTATTATTATTTTTGATGATCACTGGAAGACTGATATCATACATTCATAACCTTGCTTAGTCCTGGAGAATTTTCCCTGTTTTTTCCCTCCATTGCATATGGGTGTATCAGTCGTTCTTGTTATAATGCATGGTGTTCTACTCTGTCATATTCAAACCAGAGCATTTACTATGCAAAACTCTATTTTAGGGGTGTTCTACACTGTTATGAAGATCTTTATGATGTATGAAAGTAAAAAATATTACTGAAAAACTGAGTGAGAGAGGGAAATAAATTTCCTCTTTGCAGTTGAAATCTCAGGGCTTAAGTCACTCATGACATTTTCAAAATGTTTCAGAGAAAGAACTCTGTCAGCAAGGCACTGCACCTTGTGCTTCGCAGGTCCCTGCTGAGTCAGGGCTCAAATAAGAGACTGTCACCAATCCAAAATGATAGCAGCCACAGTGCTTAAAAACAGAGCTTGCAGCTATCAAAGTTTGTTTCTTTCCCAGCGGTATTGTCTGATATTTTGTTGAGTTAGATCCTTTGAGTGGTTTCCTCACAATACTCTCAGTGGGAGGCAAAAGCCAGACATGAGTAGAAGCTGGTAATTACCATGGTCTCACATTGCCCCAGGCACCCTTATACAGGAGCTTTAGGACCAGAGTTTAAAAGACCTGGGGAAATTAAAACGAGAAAATTATAGTGGACAGAAGATATTTTACCTTGCATTGTCACACCACTTCAAGATTAATTGAAGTGGAACTACAGGGAGGGGTTTCTTTCTTTACAAGCCGGGTAATGTCTCTACATTTTACAGCTGGGGGATTTCGACAGCTGTTACATCTATCCATCAGTTATTCGGAATCCCTGATTGTTTGTAGGGGCCTTTCAACAGCACTGGGGGATGGGAGGGGGAACAACAGCACATCAAGCAAAGAATACAGTTGTAAAACAATATAAAGAAGTAAAATGAAGGACTCATTGACAGCTGCAAGATCTGAAACTACTTTTAACTCATTATATTTTAGGCGACTGGATTTCAAGTTGACAATAAAGCATCCCTTTAAAATTTAAATCTTGTTTCATTTCTGTAAGAGGGCATCCTACTGTGTAAAACTCAGTTCTGCGTGAGCTTAGAGTACACTGAACTGCCTGGAAATCACTTAAGACTCTTGTAAATGTCCACTTTGAAAGCATGAAAGCAGCAATGTTCTTATATTACTTTTATTTGCTTTTACAGCCAGTTTAATGAGCTCTGCTTTTACACCAAGTTCCTGTCATACTGGTTTATAACTTTTGCTGGTGTGATGAGACATCAGCCTGCTGGAAAATTGCAGGGCCGCTCTCTAGACTAGGTACAATACTCTCAGTCCTGAGCAGCTGGGAAACTCCCAGCATATGCACAGTTGAGACAGATACAAAATATGAAGTTTGTATGATTGCCGTATATTTTGCAGGATTCCTGTGCTGCTGACACAGAACCAGCCATTTTAGAAGGTGGCAAGCAGTTTGGTCTTTCAAGGAACAGCCACATTGCAGTTGCATTTGATGACACCAAAGTGAAAAACAGGTATGTTGTTTATTTCAGCAATGAGATTTGATGGAATAGTGTCAAAATAAAATGCCCCTCCTAATTCTCTCAAAGGTATCTTCCAAAACCATGGACATAATCTGAAAAGATCACATGCCATGAATAATTAATTTCATTAAGCAAATCTAAAAAAGCATTAAACCATGAAATGTAGGCAATTAGGCCCACCTAAGTAGCTCTCACAAAAACAATTTACCTCTTTGTAAAGGTTTGGGCACACACAGATCCCAGACTGATTTGCTAAAAACCAAACAGAATAATGGAACCAATTTGTGCAACTGACTGCAAAGATGGCTTTTTCAGAGGAAAATAAAAACTAACTGTTCAGTAATGTGACAATTTCTTTCAATAAGCAGAACTTCTCTCCCTTTTCCTCCAATAGTTAAGATCAATCTTACACAGTAAACAGGAAGAATAACATTACTACCCCAAAATATAACTCTGTATACATATAGCTGTAGACATGCAAAGGAATTCCATGAACTGTTTATAAAAATGCATCTTTTTTCAATGGATTTGTGAAGCTAGAACTTGTTATTTGTTTATTTTTGCTCTGTATGCACATGGTCATTAACAAATGTGCCATATCACAGCATTAAGCAATTTTGCTGCTTATAGTTTCCAAATCCATTAGCCTCACACTTATTTATCCCTATAAAGATGTTGTACCACATATGCTAATTTTAAAAAACTGGAAATGATCCTGGACTGATCCTTTTCATGCAATGATTTTTCATTTACATTATCAGCTGCTTTCAGGTACTGACTTTGCAGCTCAGCTTGAGCAAGGTTAGTGATGTGTTGCCAGTACAACTTTAGCATTAGAAAACATAAATCATTTCTTTGCAGCATCTTTGCTGAAGAGGAAGTTCTCAACATTACCATTCTGTCCAAAGGGTCATTAGGTTTGCTCAGACACAGCCTCATTTTCTATTGGGAGAGGACAGAATAAGTGTTTTATATCCTCATTTTAAACTCTTCTGTCTGCATCTTTAAAAGTTTTGCAACCTGTCTTCAGGCAATACAACTCATTAGAAACTCAACATTTGCCAGCTGTCACTACAGCTCTCTCCTCTTTGCAAGCATTACGTGTGTGGATGATGGATAATGCTGCTGGAATTTTACAAGTGCTGGAATTTTCTAGCTGCTACAGCTGCAGCTGAGAATTACATCTCGAAATTCTATGCCAAGATTGTAGTTTTGTATCTCCATAGCAAAGGAACTAATGAATGCTCACATGTCAAGGATCAGATACGTGTGAAATGTAATTTGCATATAACCAAATTATTTTTCTTGAATTCTAATGGACAAGTAAGATTGGACGCTAGCTGTACAAAACTTTTTTAGAAAAAACACAAAAAGGTAAAGCAGATGAATTTGTCTAGTGCCTGACTCCAAATACCTTTTCCTTTCTTACTGTTTCTTGTTTGTTTCATTTCTAGGCTTACAATTGAATTTGAAGTCCGAACAACAGCTGATTCTGGCTTGCTGTTTTATATGGCCCGCATCAACCATGCTGATTTCGCTACAGTTCAAATAAAGAATGGTCTGCCTTACTTCAGTTATGATCTAGGGAGTGGAAACACCAGCACAGTGATTTCCAACAAAATAAATGATGGCCAGTGGCACCAGGTATAATAGTTAGTCTCTAATTCTAAATCATTCTTTGTAATGGTAAGAGGGAGCTTTGTTTTGCCTTGAGATATTTGCAAAATGTAGTCCACACAAGCCAAAATTTACAACTAGTATTTTCTGAGGGAAAAAAAAAATAATCTAGCAAAATTTGCATCAGATGCACTGGTACATAGAAATTTATCCTTCAGGAAACACATATTTCTGAACATATTTAAAATATGTGCCATATATAGTAAGGAACTACAGAAAAAGTTCCTTCCTGCTTAATAGGGCTCATGTGAGTATCAACTCATGATGATGGAATACATCATTAAGCCCAGTTGTTTCTACATTAATAATGTCATTGTTAAACCAGAGTGCAGAGAACAAAAAAAAATAAAAAAATAGAAAAAGAAATAACATGTAAGTAAACCTTCCCTGGATTATTAATTCAGTAGGGAATAAATATGATATTCATGGATGTATTTAGCAGTGACTTTATGAGAGGAAGCATTATATGCAATGCCTGTGGCATTTGGATGCTAAGAGAAGGAATGATATCACAACCATGAAATTTCCTATTTACTGGACAAAGGACAACAGACACACAGTATATTCATTAGGTGATGTGCTGGAAGGCACCATTAAAGACAGAGAAGCAAAGTATACATGTGACTGTGGGTTGAATTTATATGCTGTAAGTTACATTGAATTTTGTACAGATATTTCAAAATTCAGCATCCACATCTTAGCCCCAAATGAGAAAAAAAATCTAATTGCATTTTCTCTTACACTTTAATGGCCTCATTTCTACTCTGTTCTCCGGGAATTTTATTTTCATGAGATTTTTAGTCATGAACTTTTTGATGATAGCAACTGCTCTACACCAAGGTATTTCATACAGGGGGAAAAAATGAAGCTGTAGTTATCATTTATCTCTTTCATATAATGCCTGGGAGCACTGGCAGCAGACCAAGGGCCCATTCTGCTACTCCCTCTGTATATTCAAAGAGATGCTTTTGCTTCTTTAGCCATTTTCTCTTTATTCTAAGAGAGCTAAATAGAACATATATTTCTTAATGGAAGATTGTGCTCTTTGGGCCTATAGCTTGACACTCGACAAGAGAGAGTCCCTTTTCCCAGAACCTGTTTCTGTAGCAGAGAATGGAGACAAAGCCACAGTACCCAAAAAGCAAAAAAAATTTTGAGAAGGAGGAGGAGGGAAAGCCACGCTTTTAGGAAAAGGCCACAGTCTTTGTTTCTGATAAAGCAGGGGCTTCTCCTTAAAACAATCCTTTTAGTGACGACCTTTTCTTCATTTGGAATGATTTAGGTTGAAAATATTTCCAATAGTCCTACAGAAGCCACTCATTGCTGCTGCTATCCTGCTATCTGTTTAGGTCCTCTGAGAATGTGTCCCTAGTTCCCGTCTCACTCACCTAATCTCCCCTCTGCCCAAGGTGTAGTTACCCATCTTAAATTTACAGTTGCCTGTAAACACCAGGTTGAGGCCCTCACCTTCAGGCCATCCTTGTCAGTGTTCAGTCATTCCCACTGCATGACAGATAGGCTGCCACACTGGAGCAGTAGCAGCCGTGTTAAAGAAAAGCCAAAAAAATGCAGTTTGACTCTCTTTGCTATCCTGGTGAGCCAACTACTATGCTGTTTAGAAGTCTGCTAACATGCATGATGCATTTTGCATTTATTCCTTTTTATGCAGAACCATTATTATAATGAGTTGTGGAGATTTCAGTATAAGCTTTTAGAAAGACAGTGGCCTAGAATTTCCTCAGGTGTTCAGCAACTGCACTCCCTCTGTGCAATGCGCAGTTCATTTGTCTGAGCAGAAACCACAATGCCAACAGAATGTAGTTGGTATTATATTTACTCTAGCATGAACTATGATCTGAGGCATGTCCAAGCTACTGGAATCATAAACTCAATATTTTCTGCAAACATGTGCTGCTATAAAGATTTGCAACCAGTGACATAAAATTCAGTATTTATTCTGAAGTACTTATCTGTACTTAAAATTGCTGTCTGATTCCAGGAAAATAATACTGTGCTGTGCCTGTTATAACATGACAATGAAGCATTTTAAAGGAATCTCAAGTCTTTTCAGTAATTCTAGTAAATAATCGTCATGATGCCTCCTGACCCAGATGCAAATAAACAGTCAGATGTTGGCACAAAACATTGCTCAGGAGCTTTGTTCCATAAGTGTTATCCATAGCTACTGCCATGGTACTTCTGTAATCACTCCTACTACTTTCTTGTGTATTCTTACATATTTTGGACTGTAAGACCTGAAAATACTTGGTTGTCAGAAAACTAGCAGTAATCATATCGCACTTTTGTCTTTCTAGATAAAAGTAAGTCGAATGAAGCAAGAAGGAAACCTCATGGTAGATGGAGTTTCCAACAGGACTGTGAGCCCCAAGAAGGCCGATATACTGGATGTTGTAGGAATGCTGTATGTGGGAGGATTGCCCATTAACTACACAACCAGGAGAATTGGTCCAGTAAGCAAATTCGTTTAAGTTATCTTAAATTACATCTTAAGTATGTTTTGATTGGTGCAAATGTCTTCCCAGTTTTGTTTTGTCTTGCTTTTCCCTTCAGACTGCTGGAGAATATGGATAAAATGGACCTTTGTGGAGGTGAACAATGTTCTGTCAGTGGAAAGATCTGACTCAGAATCCAGTTAATGCAAAAAAACCTATTGAAATAGCAGAGTTATTTACTGTCTTGGAAAAGCAGAAAGTTCCACACACTTGTATCCACTTGGATCACTGCACAGCATGAGTTTCTGAGTACCACTTGCCCTTTCTCTTGGCTGTAATTAATCTAGCAGCAAATGCTAATAAACAGTGAAAGGATCTCCTACAAGGAGCAGCAAAAGCCAAAATTACCCAGGACAAAGTATCCAGTAGTACTGTAATAATCAGTTTTGTGTTGCTATTACTAAAAGAGGAGAGAGGGTGTTTTGAAGGAAGGCCATGAAAATTCTGTTGTCCTCTTTCTGTTTCCACATTAAATGTGCATATATTAATTTATTACTGTTTTGGTTCAAATGCCTGGCTTCCATTATAACATGGAAGATGACAGAAAGCCCAGAGAATCAAATATAATTTTGTCCTAAATTTTGTAGATATAACTAGGAGCACTGTATTCCATCACCCAGACTATTTACTGCATCTATCTACACAACTCCATGCCAGTCATCTAAGTGATGCCCTTCCAACTTCCCAAGATAAATCAGTATCAGAATGGGAGAAAAACCTCTTCCATGCTTTCTTTTGCTCTCTGTGAAGACAGTTCTTTCAAATCAGAAGCCAGAACCTGAGTGAATTTAATTATAGTAAACAACAAATTCGGTACCTAGCACAGCACAATCCAGACACACAAAAAATGGAATGTCAATAGGAGCTGTGTCTGGGCTCATCCTGGATAGATGCATAGAGTCCATAAAAAGCAGGCAAAGCACAAATCTGGTAAGGGAACAAAAGACTCCCAAAGAAGCTGGACAAGAGTAAATAGCATTATACTGAGATGTTTATGGAATGGAAAATACAAGTCTATGGACAGGCAAGAGTTCCCTTATTTGAGTGGACAAAATAAATATAGAAAAGGAATTCCTAGATCCTGCTAAGTCCATGTATTAACTCATGGATAGGGAATGAGGGGGATGAGTAACCACTCTACATCTCAGAGTTATATTCCATAAAGAAAACTGACCTGTAAGATCATGATTCTTAATAAATAATTGATTGTGCAGAAAGCCCAAATTGAGGCAAATCTAAGTCATTAGGATTTACCAAACCAGATCTGAGGCACTGAAAACAAAAAGCAATACTTAACTACCCACAACATATAATTCCTAGTAGAATCAATTTATGCTCTTTCAATACATCTGCAATTTACAAATACTCATCTAAGGAGAAAGACAACACTAGGTCCTCACCTATTGCTATTTGTCAGAGGTAATGGAGGGAACCCATGCAGATAAATGGCTCAGTCTGGCAATAACAGTCATGTCAGGTCCTGACAATCTTATGTGCTTTGGGATTTAAATGAAGCTGTGACTTCAAATGTCATGTAAAAACCAACGTTTGCCTTCCAGTCATGCTCAGTAAAATACACTGTGATGTATGAGACAATGTTGTGTTGTAGCTTCATGTAGAGGCTCTGAAGCAAACCAAGTTGAAAGGATGTGTTACCTTAGTCAGGGCTTTCTTCTGTACGTATATTAGCCTTTTCATACAGTAATCTATTATGTAACCATAGGTGGTTTGGCTTCTTTTTCAGTGTAGAAGACTGATACCCATTTGTTTAGCTTCAGCAGATGTCACATTTTGAGCACTCAACATTCTGCTTTCAGCAAAAGAGGTCCTATTACCTGTTCCCATGCTAAAGTATAACCAGATTTGCTTTTCCATAGGGAGGAGAAAATTGTTAAGTTAGAGAACGTTATCAAATCATCTACAAATGATTGCATTTCTGTGTTTTATTCTTGCAGTGAAGGTTTGTTTTGTTTTCTGCCATTTCTCTTTTTTGATAACAAGATTTGTTGATCTGGAGATGACTTACTAAGAAATTACAAAAAGGACTACTTATGAAAAGTCTGACAGAAAGCATTGTTCAGCTCAGAACTGAATCTGTTCACTGGTATTGCTCAAGTTCTCATGAAAATATTATACAGGTGTATTTAGCTGTAATAAGCTATATAATTTAACAGTACATACAGCTTTGATTTACAAGAAAGTAAATTCTTTGAAATTCTTTCCAATTACAGAATGTTGTTAGAGGAGGTAGTGTGCAGAGTCAAAACTTCTCTCTGCAGGTGTGCCTTTGTCTTTTTTGTATTTGTATGTATTTCTAGGCTGAATTTTATTCACTGATGTTTATTTTCCTCCTTTCTACTACACTTTCTACTACACTTTCTACTACACTTTCTACTACTCCTTTCTACTGCACTGCTTATGAATATATCTTCTTTTTCTTCCTCCAAGTACATGATGTATGATTTTCCTCTGTCTCACTGGTATCAAGGATAGATTTTCCTAACTCTTTAAGTCAAAGATCAAAGCCTCTGTCTGAGTCTTAGAACCAAAATGCAGCTTCTGCATACCTTGGAGAGAAAAAGGGAGGGCGAGTTCTGCAGGAGATGACAGTGGCTTTCAGATGTCCCACTGGGATGCCCTGCTCACACCCAGAACAACCCCTGCCCCAGGCAGATTCATGGGTACTCAAACCACCATTCTAAGTGTGCCCAGACCACTGGCTGGAGGGCACGGTGTGCCCAGTGCAGAAGCCAAACTGCAGCTGCAGTTTTCTACCTTGCTCAGGTGCCTCCCTAGACAAGAGCACATTCCCTGCCTCCACCTGCCTCTCCAGCCAACTGAGTGGTCCTGATCACTGCAGTCAACAGCCTTCACACAGGGGCTTTGTTCATTGTAGTAGTGATGTTACCTGCATTACCTCTGTCTTACTGTGCAACATTGGGCCAACAGTAAAGTGATTAAAGGAAGGGAAAAAAGAAAAACCACCCAGTAAGATTACCAGCATTTCAAAGAACTATAGCCACTATCTTCATCTACTTGCAAACCCCATAACCTAGTCAATTAAAAAGGCAAAATATAGGCCATTAAATTCCTGCATTGCTGATGTAATTTTCTATGTTTCATTATGTGGTGTATTATTTTATGTCCCCTCCAGTAAGCCAAATAGATGTGACTCAGATCACATCCCTGAAAAGTAATGTAATTCATCCTCAGCATGATTAAGGGTAGATTCCAATTACAATCAGATAGTAAGTATTAGGCACATAAAATTCAAGTTTTATTCAGCTCCATAAATCCAGGAGTGAAGCAGAGAAAATGCACTCATTGATAGCGTACTCATAGTTTTACATTTTGTTTGAAATATTGACTGCAGGTCCTCCATAGCATTGATGGCTGCATCAGGAGTTTTAAAATGACAGAATCACCTGTTGACCTGGATAATCCAACTTCCAGCTTCAACGTTGGGAAATGCTTTGTCACTGCACAGAAGGGAACGTACTTCGATGGAACAGGCTTTGCCAAAACAGGTAACGAACAATAATTCTGGTGATAGTCAAAGAACAGAGAAAGAGGAGATTCTGCTTTCAAAAGCTCCCAGTATTATCTAACTCCTGTTGGCTGGAGGCAAAGTGAGGCCAGTATTGAAACTCTTGCTGATCATTTTTAGTTATCTTGCCCAAGGAGAAACTATGTGACTTCCTAGCAAGGTCTTGCACTAAGCACAGTTATTTACATGGCTTCACATGAAATGGAGTGTGTTAACAATACCGAGTTAGTTACTTTGCCTTACTCTCAGCACAATTTGTGTGATGATTTTTAGGACTATTAATATATTATATATATATAATATAATATTATATAATGTTAGATGCTTATCTTCATTTTATTGTGCTTCCCCTTTTCTCTCTAAGTTGGTGCATACAGAGTGGGAACAGATCTGCTCGTGGAATTTGAATTCCGTACAACACGAATGAACGGTGTTCTCCTAGGAGTCAGCAGCCAAAAAATGGATGGACTTGGCATTGAATTAGTTGGTGGGAAAGTGAGTAGCAAAGCAGTTTTGTTTCTTCGTAAACTGGTTTTAGACAGCACAGGTAGTTTAAATGCGAAGTTACTACCCCAATCTCAAGATGTCTCAAACAGTATCAGGGTTCTTGAAGGACAGCAGCACTTGCACCTTTCCATACATCTAGAGGATCTTACACTTTTAAAAGATAATTTAAAAGGTTCTGTAATACTTGAGTCTCCTAAAACTGCAATTAGGTCTTAAGCTAGCAACCATATAAGAAGTTTTGAGGAAAGGCTTTGTCATTAATAATACTAGTTTTCTTGGATATCTTTTGATTCACAGTCTGGATAACCAGTCATTATTCTGTCACTATAAATATTTTAGAGGGGTGTAAAGCACCCTAAAACTAAGACAAAAAAAAAAGGGAAAATGACAACTTAGACAGCAATTTTCCATATTTCCACTTGTGTTTATTTCAGTGATAGAACCCAGATCACAGAGGGACAGCAATCCACATAGTCCTTGGTGCATACAGTCAAACTATGTTGACTTCAAACAAAACAAGCAAACAAAAGCAACTGAACCGTGTTGAAAACTTGCTGATGTCCATGCTGTGCTTTTCAGGTGATGTTTCACGTTGACAATGGTGCAGGCCGATTCTCTGCTGTCTATGAGCCTGATGCACCAGGCAGTTTGTGTGATGGACAGTGGCACAAGGTTCTTGCAAACAAGATCAAACACCGCTTGGAGCTGACTGTGGATGGCAGACAGGTGGAGACCGACAGCCCAAACAGGGCCTCGACCTCAGCAGACACAAACGACCCTCTCTTTGTTGGAGGCTATCCTGGTGAGCATGCAAGACACAAATTATGCTTTACTTAGGCTCCAATAACGCTGCCTTGGTAATGGCTTAAATGTAAGTAGGACTAGTATTCTAAAGATGATTGATAAGACAGGCTGAGTTTGTATCAGTTGGCGTGGATGTTCATTTCTGCATTCAGCTGCAATTCAGAACAAGAAGTTCTGCAACAGAGACTCTCACAGATACCCCTGCCCCATTTCAAATGTAGGCACTGTCACAGAGAATTAGACAGATTTTCTGCCTTCTGCTGCTCACACACACACAGCCTCCCTCTTAAAACTTCCTGATTAGTAATAGCATCATAGTTGCAATAGTAACAGCATTTGGCATATTTAAATTTAACTGAGGAACATCAAATCTTAACCAAAGAAGGTATATATGCCCTTGAGGGGGCAGGGCAGTGCATGTGTAAATCAGCCTGTAAAACCTGAGGAATAAGAACAGCTTCCACACAGAGGTAAGAAGACACCATCACTTTCTAATTAAAGCCTTTGCTTGTGGTCTGCTGGTTTTTAAAGGAAAAAAACACATAATCTACATTTCCTAATCAGTATTCTGGAAGCCCTCAAGAGAACTTGTTTTATGCAGAGGTAATTGAACAGTATCAAGAATTGGGCTGAGTTCTGCAGCTGGCTTCATCTTCCACTAAGCTGATAATGAATTCTAGTATTCATCTCTTCATAGACAGTCAATAAATTTTCTAACAGCAGTTTTCTTTCTGAAAATACAGTTAATATATTTGCAAAGTACCAATTTTGTTGCATTTGTAATAAGTATTCCCTATAGCTTGCAAACCAAAACAAAAAGCGAAGTATGTTTGCAGTATATGTCTGCTCCAGTGCATACTGAGGTGAAAGGCAAGACACCTCTGAGTCAGTTAATTCCTAAATTATTTTCTGGAAGTTGTTTTTTCACCCATTCTAATGTGTGATACAGTGCATCTAAAAAGTCTTCTCTCCCAAGCTTTGGAACATTTAAAAAATTGTCCTTGGCAGTGACATATGGGAGTTGAACTTTAGTCACAATGACTATCAATAAACACCAACGACTTTGGGACTGAAGGAAAATGGTTTTGTGGCAGCCTTTTCATAACAAAACAAGATTCTAGCATAGAAGCCAGCACTGAAGAAACACTGCAGATGGAGTTACTATCTCGTCTGGACTGTATGGCAAGAGGAGAGACACAAATCGCAGTAACACTGCAGTCTGTACAAAACAAACCTACTCTTACCTCATGTTGAAGGGATATTCGTGAGTTCAGCCACATGGCAAGCTATGAAATGAATTAATGAACCTACTGCATGTGTAAACACTCTTCTTTTGCTGCCTAGTCTAGCTCATCCAGGATTTAACATTCCCAATACTTAGCTGCATCACAAATTTGAAGCACACAACCATAGGATTTTGTAAAATTAGTAAGTGTTTGTAATTTCCAGCCCTCTTGAAGCTGCATAAATAGAGCAAAACAGTTGTCAACCAGCTAGAATTAATTAGCTGATGGAGTATTTTCTATGTAGAGAAAATTTTCACCACCATGGTGTGGACAAGAATAAAGATTCCTGGGTACCCATAAAAGCTAGCATTCATCTGCTGGTATCACTCTTCCCCACAGGACGAGTACACAGAGAGACAGATGGATTCATCCATCTTAACCTCTGTGAAACAGAATAATGCTGTGGCCAGACAGTCTCTACAAGTATAAAGTAACTTCTGCAATTCACTTTTAAGAACACTGAGAAAAAAGTTGCACCACGAATTTCAAGCAGTTCAGTGAAATATTTCCAGCTTCCCAGTCAAACCACTCTCACTTCCATCCCCTCCTTCATTGGTGGAGCAGATATACTCCAACTCCTGGCTTTACTGCCAGCAACGAAAAAAAAGAATACATGAGAACTATCAAAACTGGTCTGTAAATGACATCTGAAATCCATCCTGAGGAACTGGCTTCTTTGTGATGTTAGGACTGAGAATTGTATCCATTTTGGCCTATTTTTTTCCCTTCTATTGTTCTGTGGATAAAAAGCTGAATATCTGCAGAGCATCATATACTCATATGATGATTGTACACCATTTATAGGTAGCAAGCTGCATGCATGGGTTACAATGGTAGTCTGTATGTGTTCAGATTCTGCCACTGTCATAGTAGGACAGAAAAAGAAAGGAAGTGTGGATTGTTATCTAACATAAGCATTCATCACATTTGCTCATAATGTTTGTAATTTTTTTCACAATGAATATATACAGCAAATAAAACATTCATGTATTGCTGGGGACATCTGTTCTCGTGCAGGACTCAAAGAACAAAATTAAGCATCAACTCAAACATAATTCCTTTCTAATTTTTTTCCTTCCTTCAGATGGTGTGACCCAGTTTGGGCTGACGACTAATATCCGTTTTAAAGGATGTATTCGATTTCTGAAGCTCACCAAGGGTACTGGAAAACCTCAAGAGATTAACTTTAGCAAAGCTTTGGAGCTGAAGGGTGTCCAGCCAGTGTCATGCCCTGCAGACTGATGGTTGCTCAGCCAGTATGGGTCTGTTTATATAAGCACCTCAGATTGAAAAAAAAAAAAAAATCTATATCCTCATTGCATTCATAATAAAATGTCTTTGTGCAAGTATTTGAGTAGTGTTTGTTGTATATTCCAATGGCTATTTCAATGTACCTCCCAGAAATGCATGAACAAAAAATCCCTGACCCCCATCATCCCCTTCATTAAGGGAGTAATTTTAATCTATCTCTTTCCTTATGCTTGAAATGGAAATGTTCATTCTTGTGATGAGTGAGAGCGTGTATTTTGCAGGTTGTTCCTTTTCTATGGAACACAGAATCACAAAATATCTCAAGTTGGAAGGGAACCATAAGGAAGGATCACGAAGTCCAACTCTTTGAAATGCTCACTAAGTGCTTTTGGTGAGGTAGATCTCTAAACTTGTATTCCTTTACAATTCTAAATACAATGCACTCGTGGGAATACACAACCTTATCCTTCTTTAGCATATTAACTTGCTTCAAAATTTTATGTTTTGGTCACATCCAAGAGCTTTTACAAAACTTTTCTGATCATATTTCCCATGAAGTTTCACTGAGAAATTATATGTGGTCTGTATGGCTGCTGTCATGCTGTTGCTGTGGAAGCAAGTGCAGGAAGAAAAATGTTGGTACTTAGTTTATTTGGGATTATTGATGAAAATATGTTGCACCTAAAATCCCTGCTCTATCACTTGGACACCATTGATTTTTACAGAGGTTATATTGTTTGGTGTTGGGACCTTGAGTCTCTAATGGAGGGAGTTGAACTGGGTTGTATTACTTACCTTGAAATACAGTTTTAATGATCCATAATTAATAAAGTTCAACATTGCTGCTGTCTCCCACATGATACTGAAGTTACACATAGCAAAAAATCATACACCAGTTTTCTAAGGGAAGATGAAATCTTGACACTTGGAGCAGAATAGAGGTGAAGCAAGAACACTCCATAGATTATTAGTGCAACACCTACTACTGATCTCTGCTGTTATCTATTAATGGAATTCTTACCATAAAAGCAGCTTCCAAAGTTCAACTTTGCTGCTTCTGCCTGATGTTGTCAGTTTTTAAGGAATACTGAATGCAAAAGCTACCCCAATCTTCCCTTGAATAAAATTTATAGTGTCATGTGGATAGCAGTTTCAATATAGATGGAGAGAGGAAAGTTGCTTCCTAGATTCTCACTGAAATGCTAAATCCTGGTGGTTATCCTCATGCTTTGTATGTTTTAGAGGACTAAAATCATCACTGAAGTGTGTGTTATGTTTTCTGTGGATTATTTCAAGTTGTTAAAGTGCAGTTTTGCAAAGGTTGTGGTTGGACAAGCAAAACAGCTGCTGTAGGAATGTAAAAAAACCTACCTATGCAAAAGAAAAAAGAATAACAGAAAAACCCCTGGCAGTAAGGTAGCACAACCATGCGATTAAAGGAAAAAGGTTTTTTAAAATATTTTTTTTCTGCCCATAAAGAGCCTTGAATACACGTTTTCAGAAATTCTGACATAGTAAAAGAAAGGCAGCTGCAAAATTTGTGCATAGGCTAGCTGCAAAATTTCTGCTTGCCAGTGAGCACTCCTGCAGGAGTGCTTTGTATTTTACAAAAGGCCTTTTTGGCATACAATGTTTCTTTAAACTGCCACGGAAGGGGAAAAAAAAAAAGCCTTTACACTGGGAAAGTGTATTAAAGAGATCTTAATAAATATGTATACGGGCACTTCAACGGTTTGGGGAGTCTACATCGATCAGATAGACCTGAAGAAAAACCATCTGACTCCTGTGAAGTCTTCAAGTAATTGCCTTCAGCAAATATTCTAGTTTTAGTTGCAACTGGCCTTTAATGTTAAGAAACAGTTAATGGCTGCTCAGTTTTACCCATGTTCAAAGAGCTAAGAATTAGTAAAGCTTGCATTTGTCTCTGAAAAAGCCTAATTATCGGACATGTACTGTCCTCAACTTCTACATGGTTGTGCTTTTAACAAGCACACTGTAAAATATTCATGCATTTCTCTGTTATTCTTTAGGCCTCATGTATTTGCCTATTCTCATGCCTATAATGTTTCAGGGTAGTTTGAGCAGCTCAAGAAAAGCAGGCTGGAACACTTCAAATGCAGTTGAGTATTTCCAAAAGTCTTAAAAAATATGAACAAAGGAAGCCCCAAGACATTGTTATGGATGTCTCACAACACACAACAGCCGATTGTTGGCCCACCACACTACCTAGGCACTAGATTCCTAGCCTCTAGATTCTAGTCAACATGTTGAATTAATTTTTAACCCAAAGTTGCTTACAAAGGTTTTGGAGTTGGTTTTGGTGTTTTTTTGAGGGTGGGCTTGAAGACACAAGGGAAATCTGAACAACCGAGCCTGGAGCTCTGTGAGTTAAACCATGCCCAGCCTCAGAGGCAGGAAATTGCCACTGCTCTGCCCAGTGCTGCATCAGCAATGGTCTTTCACATAAATATGTCTTTGCCTTCAAAACAATTACTGGAGTTTCTATATAAAAGAAGTGGAATGGGAAAAAAGAAAGAGAGGCCTTTATGTTCTTATGTTCTGTTGAATTATTTCTCTCCTGCGTGACTTTCCAGGAATGTGTGGGACACAGGAAGAACAATGAAACAATGCAGATTATTACATTTCTTGAACTTTCAAGTGGAAAAAATATCAACCATCTGCTGTACTCTGCTAAAGGAAATGCACTCAGTAGGCTGAAACAACAGCTACTTCAGCAAATAGACAAGCTAAAAGAAAACAGAAAAACCTGACTAATTTGTTTTCATAGATCAGTGAGTGGATGCACCAAGTACTGTTAGTAAAGTTTTCTATCTTTGAAGATTAAGTAGAGCATCTGGGAATGATCCCAGCTCCCCATTACTCCCTTTTGCCATACCAGAGATTAATAGATTGTCGGATTCGAGATAAAGACTAAAACTTCCTGAAACCAGCAGGTTGTGAGCTTCAGAGCCATATGCAGCTGCTGGAGATTATGCCACTGCTGACTGTGCAATACCTCTCCAATTCAAGATTTCAAACTAAGACACATTTACAAGGCACAAGTATTTAAAACCTTATTTTGGGGGATATTTTGCATACAGATGTTTTTACTACCATTTTCTTCCCCACTCACACTTTAAATACTCTGTTGCTAACCTTCAAAACAAAAAACTCACATGCAGGTGTTTTTAAATTGTTTTGAAATTGATCTTGTTGAGGGTAGTCACTTTTAGACATTTATGATAAGCAGTTACTCAGAAAGAAACAAATTCCTCATCATTTAGGCCAACTGCTATGTTGAAAAAGGTTGTGTTTTCAATTTTAAATACAAGCAGTTCTCAAACTCTTTGCAAAGAATAATTTCCTTTTTCATGCTATTAAATCATACTTACAGCTCTTTATAGAAACTTGTCAAGAGAATATGTTTCTGGTTTAGTATTTTTCTTTAGAATGCACAAGAAAAACTTAAAATGATAAAAAAACCCAAACCATTTCTCCCATCTCTCTTTTATCATAGAAACCACCAGGAATATCAGTTCTAGGCCTTCCCTTTTTCAGTTTCTGGGCAGCAGATACCTGCTGAAGGGTTTCTGAGTATGTGCAAGTAAAATTTTTCATTGACTTGTTTCTGACCAATAAGAAAAGTGTACTCCATACCTTTCATAAGAACACATTTACTGAAGGACCACCAGAAGTTCCCAATCCCCACATACACACCAGTTTTTCAACTTTTAAGAAGACCTTGCAGTTTTCAACTAAGATTTTATGAAAGCAAATAAAACTCTTCTGAAAATATTCTCAATGGTTTTTTAACCTTTTCTTTCTTTTCATCATCTGCATTTCCTCATGACAAAAGTCTACCAGTTCTTCAGTCATCCATCAAGTCTTGGAGCATACACGTGGGCTGAACGTCTTCTGCAAATACATAGAAAGGATTATCACTTTCACCATTTCATGCTTCATACCTGGACACAAAGACCTTTCTTCAAAATATTTTCTTAAATACACTGCTAATGTGTCATGCCATGAAATTGAAACAGGACCCCAAATTATTCAGGTTATATATTTCTGTGGTGTCATTCTTCATACTCAGGAGTACAAATATTTTCTTCATGAAGTTTCAGATAATTCCCAATATGATCCATCTGTTTCAACTCAGGAAAAAAACCTTTCCTGTTCAAATTTAGTGGGCAACATAGCATAAAATGACAGCACTTCAGAAACTAAAATATCTAATTTTAGCAAAGAAAGAAAACCCTAGGGAAAAATCTCCAGCAGTCAGTGCTCTCACACATGTCTAATGCTCCCACAGGACCAACATCATTCTTTAGCCAAAGTCTAACACCCCTCTCTTAGTTTTCACTTGATTATGGACTTGACTCTTCACTTATTTTGAAGAGTACACAAAACTCTCCTAATGTCCCTTCCTTTTACCCCATCTTTTTTTAAAAGTAAGTTTGAGTACAAAATTAAACTGATGCTTCCTGCCTGGCCAACATTTATCTATCACTCTGTAATGAAGATAATAATGAAAGTAGGTGCCTAGAATTTCAAAGACTATTTTTTATGATATACAGTATTACGAAAAATTCTGCAAGGCTGAATAATCTGCTGTGACATCTCCCCTTTCAAACATAATTCATTTTGACAACTTTGGTTCTTCTAGTTGGCATGAGCAAGGAAGGATGACTGGCAGTTGAGGCCCTAGAGTAGCTACATTTCCTGTGGTTTTCTTCATTATGATTCTGTACTGGAATACAACATGAATTTGATTTAAACAGCCAAAGGCCTCACTCTTTCACTGAGTTTCATGTCAACAGAATGGCTCTCTGGGAGATGAAAAACTGCCCATCTCTCTGAACTGAGGGAATGAAGCACATAGAGTGACGTGGACTCCTATGACCCCGGAGGCAGAGGGTTAGGTGGAATAAAGCAGAGCCCTTTTCTCCACAACTTTGAATTATATGAAGTTAGAGTCATCTTAAGCACTGAAATGCCTGGAGGCATAGACTGACCTAAGACAGCAGAGATTGATATCTCTACAGTTTGCATAAGTTTAGACCACTTGAAGATCCAGGAAAGATGCAAATATTACAGGTTATTCTAATATTTCTTATTTAGCACCTGTTCAAGAAATAGCTCTATTTTATTCCTTATTTGAAGAGTCTGGGTTTATGCTATATTTGCTAAATGTAAAGTCATTGCTCCTCTTATTTTTCTCTTGGCTTGTTCTTTGTCTGCCTTGTGGACAGTTATGTTGAGAGGGGAGTAAACCTTCAGCTGTAAAACAATATTGCTGCTTAGAAACAAATGATCTCGTGTCTGTTACTGAGACACCCATCAGACTAGAGTTTCTACTTTAAATGACCAGAGGAAACTACAGGCTGTCCTTCACTGTCTGCAAATGCCACCTCCAGAGCTCTTCTGGCCCAGACTGCCCCAGAATCCAAATTAGAAGCCTGATCCAACAACTGAACATCAGGGTGGCATGGGCTGACTGTGCCAGCTACAAAAAGCAGCAAACTTTGCTCACTGCAGAAGCTGCAGACAGGCCTGCTGCCACCTTGGGTGTTCTATTTCACTTAATGTCACTGCTAAAACCTTTCTTCCCAATTCGACTTAGTAGCTCTGCTGCAATCCTCTACAGCACCCAGCATTAGGGTTACTCTTGATGGAATACAGCAGAACCCCAGTTTAGGGAAGAACTTCCAGATACAGGTAATAGCAAACATTACTAGCTACTTTCCTTTTCCACAAAAAAAAAGTAACCAACACCTGTAGTGACTAAACCCAAGCTGCAAGCACAACCTCTTACATTTTTCTCACAGACCTGCAGCATTAAGAAAGCGAAAAATAAACCTTGTACATGTGTTCCCTTAAGCCCATTTCTTTCTGCTAATGGCTGCATTATTGCTGCTATTCAGTCCATTTTGACAATCTGAGCAAATCTCCCCATAAAGTAATAGAAGGTTTAACAAAGGAGGTGAATTTGGCTTGAATAGCTGATTAGATTGGTTGAGAATTCACTGATACTGAGGCAAGTAGGAAAATCTAATGACTTCTTGACTGCTCTTAAAAAACCACTGCCCTGTGCAGTCTCAAGGTCAAGGGGCCAGGGTATTGTTAATACTCTACTGTATCTCCTCCAGGCCATGGACAGCTGGGCAGAAGAGTGAAATCCACAGACAAAATCTACTTGCAACAGTGGGTTGCCCTAAATTATAAAGCCCAGCTTTCACCTGATGCTGCATACAGATGGTGCACATTGAAGGAAAAGGTTACAACATGCAAAACTGAAATCATATCTCCATACAAGAGTAGCATTCATGCAGCCAAAGGGACAGCAATGAAATAAGCAGGTCAGGAATGTCATTACAGCAGGGCAGAGAAGAAGATTGCTACAGATAGGAGTAATTCAGCTGCAAATCTGTACCAGATAAAAAATAGCTCACTGTGCTTTTCATCTGGCTTTTCTCATGTAAATGAAAGAATGCAAAAATACCCCAAAAAATTCTACTCATTGTGTCTGTAAACTTTTGACTGTTTACTCTCCCGAGGATTACAACTATTGAACAAGCAGTTAATGGTTATAGGTCTCAATAGGTTTTCAACAGTGTTTCTAAATTACTGTGGGCCAGAAAATTCAAGGTTGCTTCCTATGCTTATTGAGTTACTTAGTGGCCATCCTACAAAGGGAGAACAGAGAGGGGAAAAAAAACCCCTATATGCAGACATTGCACTTGAAAATACAGTAAAGACAGCAGCCTTCCTTTCTAGTTAAGTTAAAGAAGGATTAAGCAGTCATCACTGATCAAAATCCAACACACCAGCTTTGAACAGTGACAAGTAAGGTTCAAAGAGATACAGTAACCTCCATACCGTAGCTCTAAGGCCAAGTTTGTGCTAATACATTCAGTGCAAGACTGAGGCCAGCTTGGCCTCAATGCACAAGCACACCGTTGTATACATTGTCCATAAGGTATCTGTTATTTTAAGCCTACAAGCAGTTTTATAAACTGAACTGCAGCAGGAGTGTGCTTTCAAACACCAGCTGGCAGTGGCATGTTGGGTTGTGAAGTCTCTAAAATGTGATTCCATAAAAGACATTGGACGTTGCTGCTGCTTAGAAACTGTTAAAAGTACTAGAACAGATGGAGAATTAAGTTTACCATTTAGCTGCCTAGTTCATGGATGGTTTTCTGTTCTCTGTTTTTGAAACTAAAAATTTTTATTGTTTAGCTGGCCTTTCTCTTTTCCATGGAATTTTTAATAAACCATTTTTCTTTGTAACATTCCAATTTTTGATATATAAAAATTGTCAGTTTTGTCTGGTAGTATTTTGCACTGATAATCAGATAATCAGTGATCTTAAGAATATTGACGTGTTTCTTTACAGATATAGTATATTTTCAAAATTTAAAAAATTATTAATTTCAAATCAAAAACTGTTTGTCTACCTGATTTTTCTACTATTTATAATGTGGCTGATTTGAGAAAAATAATCCTTTTCCTGTACCATGGGGGACACTCTTGGAAGATGTGTGGATGGCCTAATTCTAGGGTAAAAAAATCTCACGGCAAAGAAAACCCCAAACCATCAAAAGCCTCCACCTCACTGTAGAAAGAGCTTGAAGAGGGTGCCTTGTTCACTTTCTCATTTATGCAAAGCAATGGCCTAGGCAGTAATTCCCCATTTTTATTTGTGCACAAGGTATCCTGTGATAATGTCTTTCCCTAACAGGCATCGGCACCCCATGCCTGTACTTGGCAAGTATTCTGGTGAGCAGGAGGCCAAGGAGCAGAGGAAGAAGAGCTGTGTATGTGAGGATTCTTCTTGTCTTTTTTTAATTCAGTAATTCCAACTTTGGAGAGATTTCTCTCTCCTGTGCCCATTCAAGACAGCAGTCATAACAAGCACTTGAGCTCTGTAGCTGGCTAAATGCAAGCACACTTCAAGATTAGGGCAATTTTACAGTCCTGCTTCATTTATCAAACCTGACGTGTGCTGCACATTATGATTTCCATGTAATGGTTTGACTGTAAATTTACCCTCAGCAAGATCCTTTTATATGCGTTCAAACTAATTTACCTCTTGCTGATCGAGTCCTAAGTTGTAATTTGCTTAAATGCAGAGCCTAAATTGACTAAATCAAATGCATTTGCGCAAACTCAATAAACAGAACCATTTTCCACTGAAATAAGTAAGTCTCCTAAGAGCATCAAATGCCTCCTTATAGTGGAAGAGTTGGCTCAGGAGCCAACCACCACTCCAGCTAATGACCATGTTTCTCCCTCTATTTCATTAGCCAGTCTGAGGGCTCTAATGTTTTTTCCCCTATAAATGGAAGGGCGAGAGGCATTCATAGCTTTATCAAGTACTGCAACCAAAGCAACTAAAGCTCATTTTCCAGTGTAATGAAAAGGCACCAGCAAATAAAGATACATTTGAATATCCCTGCTAATGTGTATGTTAGCTGGGCCACAAGTCTCAGCCTCACAGATCTCAACCACAAAGATCCCAACCACCTAGCACACAGGATCCATTTGCAGAAAAGGTTATCAAATCATTGTGACACCACACATTGTATACAGCAGTGCAAATACAATTGAGTCAAACTGACCTGCCTCTGACTTGGTGCTTAGAAAGGAATATTGATTTTCAATTGCAAAATTTAAAGAATTAACACAATGGCATCAGGCAAGAGGGCATTCAGCCTCTTTATGGGTCCCCAAACCAGGATCCACCCAAAAGGATCTGATCTACTGCGCCAGAGCCTACCTCCAGTATTTCACTATTTTAAATTTATTTAGTGGCTTTGCAATTTAAATATAATGGTGGTGAACGTAATGGAAGCCAGCATCTAGTACTTTACATCATCTTGAGAAAATCTCTGTTGGACTAAAAGTATTTAAAGCTTTGTGCATATTGGGAATGAGAATTGAATGGCACATAGTACACCTCACATACCAATGGCTGTTCTGATATGGAGAATTATTACTGCAGGGAAGTACTAGCTAGACTGAGTAGTCTCACCATAGGTTACTGCCATGATCACACCTTCAAGCTGTGATGCAAGGGAAATTAAACATCCAAGTTCATTCTGAGCTAAAATTCAAACTTTGTGTATCTAGTTGTCATGAAGAAAAGAAGTCTTACTAAAATTAGTAAGACAATGAAACGTGTTTGCTGATATGTGTAAAATAAATATATAACCAGAACTGAAAGTCTTAAACATGCAGACTAATTTTGGTAACAACTGCCAAGTTTTTGATACAAAATAGTAACAAATCTCCGTATTTATTAAGTATTTGTCTTTAAGATGCTATAGGAATATTAACTCATCTGTTTTTCTATTAATAACCAAATGTTTTGGGCTTACTACAAAGACCATACCTTTGGCAAACCCATAAAAAAGAGGAAGTTAAGTCACCTAATGAAATAACACCACCATTCTATTTTTTGTTTGTCCTTTGAAATGTCTGCCTTCAGTTCCATGTCTGCTAATTTCCATCAGAAAAGCAAAAAGCAAGACTCTTCTGTGTTTTCCAAGATAACATGTCAAAGAATTATGCACAGACCTGCCAAAGACAGATTTTCCTCAAACGTGCCTGAGTAGTGCCGGTGCAGCTGCATATAGACTGGCCCTGAACAGTGACAGCAATAATAAAGTGTCCTGTGACAGAAATTATTCCATACTGCTTGGGTTCTCAACTCTCCCTAGTGCAGCTGACAAGAAAGTGAAGGCTCTAGGAATTACCAGTGCTTTGTAACTACTATTACTTTTTAAAGTATTTTTGTTACGGATTAATGCACATCCTTCCTTGACCGTAGAAAAAATTACCAAAAGGCAACATTTTTATAAAGATTTGTGTATGTGGCCAATCTTTGGTATGACAGGTCCTCACCTAACAACTGAGATTTCAAAAAAGGAAGAAAGGGACACTGCAAAGGCAGGCGGGTGAGGGAACAGGAGGTAAGGGGGGGAGGCAACATTGAGTGACAGCAGAGAAAACTTTATGAAAGTGTCTCTTCAAACAGCAGCCACTGAGGGAATTCTGCCTGCTGGACTGAAATTGTAGCTATCTAAACAATAAAACTGGGAAGTTTGAACACATCTCCTCATTTATTTTGTTTAAAGTTTGCAGTTAATAATTGCTATATCTGCCCTGCATAAAAAAGGTACATAAATCCCAATCAGGCTACTCAGCAAGATTCTTCCTTGGTAAATGAGGGAGAACAGGATTTCTAAATAATGTGAATAGAAGTTCCTGGGTCTAGGTCCTGGTATCTTGAGTCACTTAAGAAATTGTAGTACTTATCTCTACTGAGTTTCCTCTTATTTTTCATTGTCTTTATATGGAAATCATAGTCCAGTAAATAGTATACTAGAATATACCCACTGGAATAGATCCAGGATTAATCACATCTTTCATGGACCAATGTCTCAAAGACTTTAAATTCTGGATATATGCCATGTGCAATTAGGACAGCTTGGACCCTAGGGGAATTTCATGCATTAAGTCTCTGTATCCTAAAGGAAATAAGTGATGTAAAGAACCAGCAAAGCCATAAAGAAAGCCACAGCAGTGTTACTGCTTTAATTCCAGTGAAGGCAGAGGTTTATCAAAATCCATCAGCTCTTGTTTCATCCTTTATGGAAAACCAGTTACCACTCTCAGAAGTCCCCTGTCCAGAGCTGATGCCTAGAGGGGCTGGCCAGGAACAGAGGCTAGACAGAGTGAGAGGAATAAAGCAGGTATTTTGAAAGGTCTTTAAAGGACACACCTTGGGCCATACGAGAGCCTGGCCAGGGCTACAGCCAAGATGGACCCAAGATGGTCACAAGATGGACGACTGGTCACAAGTTTTCACACTTTTGTAAGTTTTGGTCCATTTACACATTGGGGTTAATTATCCAATTACAGCTTCAGGTTATGAAGTCCCATCTTCCCAGATTGCTCTCCTCAATTCACTGTTTATGCTTTTTGGGCCCCAGGCTGCAATGGTGTCCTTGGTTCTTGGGCTGGAAAAGGATTGTTTTGTCTACCTACACCGTGAAGAGAACTTGCTAACACTTTGTATGGAGTTCAGAGTCACACACTAAGGCAGTACAGCATTCTGAAAATATGAAAGCTAAAACTTAAGGCATCAAAACCAACTCAGCTGAAGCACAAAGGGATGCTATAGATCTAGAAAACAAAAATGAGCTGTTGTGTTCTAATCACTTCCTTTTCTCCTCAACAGCGTAGGCCACCAGCATTACCTTGCCGATTAGAGGCTAAGCCTCTGTGTGATCTATGACTACATCATGAGGCTAGAAATTGCTAAAGGAGCATGTTCTGTGGCTGTGATGCATCTGTCAGACAAGACACTGGAGTACATCTTCAAAAATCACCACCTCATCAAAGAGATGATATAGCTTCAGATTTCAGGAGGTTGAAACCAGGGAGGGTGTGAGGGAGTGAGGGGGATAGTAAGTGGGGGGGGTATGTGGGTGGGTTCGCTGTTTCTTCCTTCTGGACTGCTGCCAACACTGCAATTACCGTGCTGTCATCAGCTGCATGGGCTCTTCAAGCACATAGACATCACACAAAAATGTAACCTCATATGACACAAGAATTAAATATAACCTCAAGTTCCCCTCTCCAGTTGTGAGAAGACAGCTGCCAACCAAGTGACTCTAAAGAAGGCTTACATATCCTGCAAACCCTCTTACACTTGTACAGTACATAGTGATGTCGGCATAAAAAACAAAATTAATTAAATCCAATTCAGCCCTTCTCTTTCCCCATGTGCCTTCCCTCAAAACCAGACATCCGTGTCTACAGCAACAAACAAGAACAAACTTATTTAGCCATAGTGCATGTTCTTCATTTTTCACAGCAGTTACACATACACACACTGCCAGTCTGTCTCTTGCTGATCTGCTTATGGTTAGTGCTGTTTCAAAGTAATAAACAGAATAAATATTCATCATTCACTCCCTTTCCTTGAAGCCCATTTAGTGTGACTGGAGAGGCAAGGGCATGGAGGAGTCAGCCATTGCAGCAATACCGCTACAATCATTCTCTTCACGGCTAATGAGCAACAGCATTAAGGAACTGGTGGTTTTTTCTAGTTGGCTTCTTTCACTGTAAAGGAGACAGCATTTTTTCACATTGTCTCCAGACCCAATTTGAACAAGCTGATGAAGAACTACTGTCCCTCCAAGGCAATGATGCAATTAGAGAAAACACGGTGGAATCAAATAAAGAGGAAAATATATTGGAATTAATTCACTGTGAGCAAGGCTCCAGTCAGTAGCAACAATTGTATTACTGCCTTTCTAAATTGTCCTCTTGCAGTTCACTATCAGACACTCTATTCAATCCCCCTATTTTGTTCTAAGAGCTTATTTAAAGTAATGCCAGCTGACTAAAGCACAATTATTGTATGTACAGCACACGCTAAGCTTGTCACAGTGCTTCTTTCTCTGGAAGCATCAGAGGCTGGATTAGGATGGAACTGTGCAGTCAGGCACTGCACAGCTTGTGTCTTACCCACCTGCAAGAAGCACAGCCTGGTTTCTCCCTCCCCTGCCAGTGGGGATTGCTAGATCAATCTCTCCTTCTTAGTTTTTAATAAAAAATCAAACACTGTTTAGCCCCTTCAGAAGGAGAAGGTAATTTATCTTGTGTCTGATACACAGGATGCAAGCCTTGTCTATCTGCCTCTCTGAACTCGCTCAGAGTTGGAGCAAGGGAGGAGGCAAAACACTGGCACTTCTCCAAGTGCACTGCGACAAAGCCAAAGTCACAACAAACAAGATGGAACTGAAACTTCGTTTCCTCCATTCCAGAGATGCTCAGGACCAGGATTTTTCTTCTAATTTGTAACTGGGTGGTACCAGTGCGAGGGGAAGAAGGACAACAGGTCCTTCTATTGACTTTACCCCTGGAGAGCCTTTACTGATGCCACCACTGGCACACTTCTGTCCTTTCCGAAAGCCTGGGACTCCAGGTAAGCCTCCTGGGCTAATCACCTGAAAAGCTATCCTGATTGGATAGAAGTGGGGGGAGATAAAAGTGATATGGGACTGGTTCAGCGTTCTGGGTACATTAAACTTCTTTATTCCAGCATATTACGAAGAACATTCATCTTTCAGCATCAAAATGATTGACATTTCTGTTTCCACCTTCTCTGGCACCAAAGAAACACAATTCGGCACATCTACAGTGGTTTCATACATGGATCCAAGACTGCATAAGGCTTTTCATAAACAACTAATGACAGTGATTGCCTCTAGATCCTCAGCTTGGGATCCAGCAAGAGGTGTCAATTAAAAAACAGTAAAAAAACCCACTCATCTGGGCCCTGCTCTACAGAAAATCCAAGTCCTTCTGAGGTGCCCTGCTTTGGGGACTGAGTCAGCCAACTTTAATTACCACTCATGCTTTGCAAATTCAGCCATAGTTTGAAAGATGGTTTTGCTTGCCATGTAACCCTACAGCAAGGTCCCCTGCTTCATTTTTCTGACATAAATTTCTGTGCATGTCAGTTTGCATTAATATCATCATATTAGCTATATTCCTCCAATATTTCTGCAAACAGACTGCAAGAATATACTCACAAGCCCAGTGGAAGGGATACTTAGAACCAAGAAAATAATAGTGGAAAATAAGAAACTGTTTTCTGGATTATGAATGTGCAGGAGTGAAAGTTCTGAACAATTCATTAGTCCTCACACACAGTTATTTTAGGTAAAAGAGAATTAAATTATTTTCTAACGAGAAAGGAAGTTGTTCTGCTTGACAAGGTAGTAATGAGTAGTAGCTTTTTTACTGCTGCTGCTGCTGCTAAAAGCAATATAAATGCATTTTTAAAAACCAAGTAAGATCCATCTCTTTCACCAGCAGAAAACAAACTAGCAAGTAGTCTGCAGTATCTTCTCAATGCTTCTTTTATATATTTTAATACTTTTTGTCTAGAAGTGACTATGAGCAAGTGAAAATAATTTTTTTTAATACATTGCAAACTTCATTTGAGTGGTGGAAAGAACACAAAAACTTCTTGCTATCTTACTGTGAAAGCGCGTAAAGATACTGGGGAGAGAGTTGCATTACAAGTCTATGAAAAATCGGAATGTTCAGACACTACTGAAATAAAACTCACCTCAGAATACTTTCTATTTCTAACTACAGAAATAACCATGTGTCAGGATAAGGACAGGAATATTTTTGTGGAGTACAAAAAGATTAAATGCTCCAGATGTACACACATTTTGATTATACTCTTTTCCAACTGTCTCCCTACCCAATTTTTGGAAACTGCCAGGTGCTACTAGAAATCCTTTTATACTGGTACACTACATATTTCATTGCTAAAATAGAATTAACATATAGAGCAGCAAATAGGGCTATCTCTCTTCAGTGTTGTGCCATAAACATACCAGATTGTCAGCTGGAAGTAAGAATTATGACAAAGTTCTCTACAGATCCACACCCACAGAGACTGACAGGATAGCATTGACTACATCAAGAAGCAGAAAACACTTTTATTGCTGTAGAGCCTTCTCAACATCTTTAACTTACAGTATACTTTTAAATTTAACTAATTCCACTTAATATCATCTCAGAAACACCTTTTTACTGGCACTCCTTCTTTAAGATGTTCCACAGTTGATTTTCAGTCTGGTGGTTCAGTGGTATCAGGTGAGAACTTCCATATTAACAAAAAAATTGGAACTATACAATCTCTCTGTTCCCAGCTGCAAGCCAGGGCAGCTCAGATGCAGAATTAAAGGCTAGCACAGCTTTCATCTCTTTAAAGCAATGGCAAATCCTTGTGTGAATGAGTTCCAAATACTTGAATAGACTTTTTTTCCTTACTTTCCTAAGAAAACCTTTTTTTCCTGAGGATCTGAAAGGACCATGAAGGGTGCAGAGTTGGCAGACATCGGCAAATACTATATTCATGACAGAAATGTTAAAAGCTTGAATAAATGTAACTCTCTAACTCTTTTGTATTCATTTTTAAGCAAGCTGATGTCTCTGAATCTTTGCAGAAAGAGGTTTTAGGTCTCAATCTGCATCTCAACCCTTTCATGATGAGAAATCTGTAATTCAACCCACCCTGAATTGCAATTGCAGCAAGACCGTGTGTCACTGGTAGAAAGGATGTTATTGATGGCATCATCTATATTATTGGTGTTTGATCCTGCCTAGTAATGAAGATCTGGAAGTGTTACTAATATGCAACATAGCTCTATACAGTGTGCATTCATAAATCTCCCTTCTTTCATGCATATTGCTGCTACGGTCTGCAGAAGTAAGAACTGACTGATTATGTTGTTACAAGACACTTTAATAGTTGGAGAGCTTTAATGATATTCACTTCTGAGATATTTGGATAAATAGCACTGCATCCCCATTGTCAGAGCCAGGGATGGGGAGCAGAATGTTTCCCCCTAAGCTGCAGGTCCTATAATGTGATGAATAGTAGATGCTGACTCCATCTCTGCCATAATTGTGAGAGTTTGGCAGTTCATGCCTCCACCAGCCCTCTGCAACTCCTCCAAGACCAACAGCCCAAGAGCCCTACCAAGGCTGTACTTAGGCCATGTTCCTCCAAAAGGTCTAATCTTTCTCCTGTCACCACTGCCAATACAGTTTATAACTTCCTTCAGTTTCTTGGCCTGTGAGACATCAGCAGCTCATTAGCACACAGGAATTGTCACTTTCAGTCAGGCTCCATCTGCAGGCAGACATAGACGGCAGCTGCTGACATACCCATGTTAGGTTTAAGGACACTGCACAAAGCTGACAGGAACTCGTGGGACCCCATGGATGACCCCACTCAGTCATGCCTCTGGCAACTGCAGAATGACCCATATCAAAGAGAAGGAGCTCTCTTCTGACGCTTCAATACAGCACACTTTCAACACAGTAGAATTTCTCACAGATTGGCCCTGATCCCACTTTTTCCTAAGATACCAAAATTGTGTAAAAAAAATCTTTGTTTATCAGGAAAAGGATTATTCCCATTGGGACACACATATAACACAAGAGAGTTTACAAAAACAGAAGAAAATCTATATGCACCTTTCCTAGCAGTTTTCATTATGCCCACAGCTTTTGTCCAAAACCTCTTCCTTCTTGGTTGTTTCTGCCAGCCTGGTGCACCTTATATGTCTGTGGGGCCCAGGGAGAGCAGGCAGAGCCCCTTCTCAACAGAACAAACGACACCAAACCTCCATCTCTTCAGAGATGTGTAGAGAAGCTGATCGTGTTCAGCTCAAAGCAAACAAGGTCCAATGTGAGCCTGCTGAAAAAACCAACATTCAGTCCAAACATAATAAGTAAATTCAAATTTTCCTTCCCTTGCTACATCATCAGAATCTTGTTATTTATATAAACCCTCACATTCTCATTTTGATTGATACTGATTTCACTGTGTTCAGGTTCACTGAATGTTCCCATCTGTCCATGTAATAAAACAAGGAATGGGGTTACTTCATTGTGGATTACATTTCACAGCATAAATCTTTGTTTAAATCTTTTGCAGACTTAAAGAATTGAGACATAATCTCATTTTATACAATGCTGAGGAAAGAACATGAGAACTCATTCTGCCGTGCATGCTATTTACAGTGCACATTTTGGGACTGCAGGATACCTTGATATTTGTTCAATATAGGTGGGTGGTTTTGTTCTGATTTGCTTTTAATAGATTCTGCTAGAATGTGAAACCCAAACAAGGGCACAGAAATTGTGAAAAAGTAACCATTTTAAAATGTGCTCAAGTGTCTATGTTTGGAAATTGTTTGACCACTTAGTTGCTTCCAGCTCCCAAAGACACTCCAATACAATACAAAAAAGGAAGTATTTTCCACATGAAAATTATACAAGCAAATTAATACAAAGTTTGAACCTTTTTTCATGAAAACTTCATAGAAATTATGCCAAATAATTTCCTAAATACAAGGAGAGAAAAAGAAAAGGTGCTATTTACTATATGTTGATTGCTACAAATGATTAATTGACTGGTTGCCAACCAGTCTCTCACTGTTTAATGAATGTGTGGGATCACAGTTTTGGGGAAAACAGGGACAAACCACACACTCAGAACCAAGTTTCTGTATCCAGTATTAAGAAGACAGCTAGTAATATACAAATTTTTTAGAAAATCTGACCCATAAAAGTTAGAACTGGCCCTTCTCTTCCTTAATAAACTTCAATGAGGCTTCAGAGACAACTAGGTTGAATAATTCTGATTGCTTCATGTTTTCTGCTCCTCTGATATAAGATTAGTCAACTTTTTCTGGGTTTTTTGTTGTTGTTTTTTGTGTTGGTTGTTGTTTTTCACAGGCAGCTGGCCACACTCTCAGGACATTCTGAAGGGGAGTAAGAACAACCTATTCCTGGAATAAGGGACACAAGGATTTGCTCTGTTAGGGCAAATTTGCAGAATTCTCTACTTTAGAAAGAGTATTTTAAATAGATTTAATAATTTGATTTGAGCTTTCTATCAAATTGCCCTGAATCTTGTGGAATTGCTGCACATCTCCCAGCTAAACCAGATTTGTACACTAAACCAAAGAGTAAAACTAGGGCTCTGTATTGAAGACCTGGCCACCACCATAACTTCTGAGATTAGTATCTGTATCTAACACTACAAACTACTTTTTCCTTGTTCTCACATGCCCTTGCCAGAGGGTAGAGGGGAGGTGCATTGATAGGGACCAATTAAACTAAACAGAGCCAAAAGCAGATACTAAAGCCATACTGAAACCAGTGAGCCAAGGCATTCCTGACTCCCTAAATACTTAAAAGTGGTAAAGAAGGTCAGAGGAGAAATAAATTAATAGCTCAAGAGCAGATCAATTGTGCCTATGCTGTTTCATTCAAAAATGAATGGCATCTGTGGGAAGTGCACACAGAGGAAAAAGGATTTAAGAATGACTGGGTAATTACAGCAGTTGTTTAACATTTCTAAGCAGCTCTTTGGATAATCATTTAGGAGAATGAAGAGACAAAGCATAAAGGCAAAGGACTGCTGATGGTTTGCAGTCTCTGAGTATACTGAATGTCTGTAGCAGCTTAACTGAGGAATTGCCAGAGCTGACCTTCCTCCTTTCACATCGTGCTGCTGCCTTCAGGGTCACTGGGATGCTGAAACAGCATGTATGGACTGGATCACAACAAAAGGGGTGGAAAGAAAAGACAGAAAACAGAATCAGGTGGGAAAGAAAATATACTGTTTCTAAATGGTAAGGAAATAAATACTACATGAGGTTTCAAACAGTTCACATGAGAGTGTTGCATTCCATCTAGACAGGGTTATTTCAAGTAGTAACAAATAATTAAATTGTGAAGAAGCAGAGGATCAGTGTCAGAGCAAAACCTTGACAAGAAAGCCAACAGTCCAATGAGACTCAGCTTCTCAAATGCTGCCCTGAGGTACCCCATCAAAACACACAAACCCTGGAGGGACAGAGTACTGACCCTCCTGGGCACACCACTGACCCTCCAGAGACACTTGCTCTTCTTAAAAATTGGTCAGGAAACAGGCACTTAACTTCACTCATGCAGATTTGGATCTTAAGTAAGAGCCCTTGGAGCAAGCTTTTGGTGGGGAAGGGACGGTGGGAAGCTTTCTTTTCTGCAGTTTCAAATGTGACCTGGAGCCCTGAATATGAACTGGAGTGAGAGGAGTCAGTGCTTCAAAACACACACTGGCTCTTCCAATAGAGGTTTAAGCCAGAAAATCCTCCACTTCCAGAGTCACTGTAACTGCACAACTGGGGGAAAGGAAATAAATCCAAAAAATGTACTTTGTTAACCATGATAAATGGTTATAAAATGCTATCTAGAGAGCACAGATGCTCCTGCCTTGGTTTACCAAAGCACACCGTGACATTAAACTGTCAGGTTGCAACGGTGTCAGAGCCCCAGACACTTTCTCTTTACCTGAATTCCAGGAGAGAATTGATGTGCTTTTGTGAAGTGGGAGCTACTCCATCAAGGAACCCAACAGAGACTGGCAGCAAAGCTAAAAAGCAAAATAGTTAAAAGGCAAAGAAAAGCAGAAATGCCCACATGTGGCAATCAGATCCTTTGAGTAGTGCAGTACAGGGAAGCTATTAGAAGAGAACAGAAGGGTCTTAAAGCTGCACTGATACTGCTGAAGCAAAATTTACATATATATATATTTAGTAGCAGTAGAGGCATTTGCATTCAAAGGCAAACTCGACAGGGATCTGGACATTCTTTAACTCCCTTCACTGAGTGCTATAAGAGGGCAAAGAAACAGGCCAAATCTGCTGGTCCTACAAGCAATATCCAAAATGCCAATCATGGCATCAGCCTCAAAACAAATACCCCATATATTGCAAAAGAGAGAAAAGCAGCTGAGGCACAGCTCAGAGGCCTGCAGTAACAGTGATTCCTCAAGGGCACCAGGACTCTGTTGAGGTTGGGCTTGGCATGAAGCTTCACTCCAGGGTAATCCAATAGTGTCAGCACCAGTGATTTCCCCCGCTCAACTTGAGCAAGTTGAGTCTTCCCAAGACCAAAAAATTTAGATAAGTAGCAGCATCTTGTGTGTCACAGCAGCTTTATCCACATGCTAGTGCTCAGAGAGTTCTTCAGCTGAATGCTAACAACAATACATGAAGTCACCACGATTGTAGCCCCCTCCCACCATCAATAAGCCACAGTCACAACACAATGAAGGAGAGGAAGAAACTGAATACATCTGCTGGGTATCACACAAAACAAAATGATGATGGAAATTGATCCAGAGGTAAAAGGTTTCCCATGCAGACATCTGCATGACTGTTACTCATATAATTTTCCCCCCTGTGGCCAAGTGAGACGTGCACAGAGACAAAAAAGACAATCTCTTTGACCAGGCTGAGAGGAACACAGGGACAGAGATGCACTCTATAAAGATGACTAGAAGTCTTAACATATACACACATGCACACACACCCAGATGGATTTGATAATGGATATTACTATAACAGGTATATTGAACACCTGGAAGTAGGGACCAATAAGCTGCAGAACTGTAAAGGATAAAAATTCCATGCACAAGGGAGTGAGACATGCACACATTGAGAAACAACAGATTCCATATAAAATCCACAGATTTCATTGGACTCAAGTTCTAGGCAGAGAGAGAAGTAGATTGTGGTACATGGGACCAGCCATGAGCAGAAGAGTCCTGAAAGAGGCTTGGAGGTCAGAGGCTGCAAGCTGAACAATCAGAGTGCCAACTATTCCTAAGCTTAGGCATTGTATAAGATATGAAGGTACACACTGAAGCACATAAACACTTGCCTTCCAGAGAAATTACTCAGAAAATGCACAAGAGGCAAAGCAATTCCTGACTTGACTCTAAGGAATGTGCAGAATCTGGTTGCAAATGCTGCAGAGATCATTCTGCTATTCCCCAGATACTCCAAACTGCAGGAGCAGCAACAGTACCTTCCCACATGTCATACAACTGCATTTTTGTTAAGTGAGACTAAAGGTAAAGGGAAAGAAAACCAGCCATTTAAAAGAAATTAACTTCAAAGATATAAGTTAATGGCTAAAGGGTTTGCAAGAGGCAAAAGCACTATAATAAAGGCTAAATTAATTAATAAATTAAACCCTTTTTTATTCAATCATTCCAACAAAAGAATGAATTCCTTGACAATTTAAAGACACGTCCATCTAGAAAATACATTAAAAAAATCAAACCAAACCCACACACTCACTGTCATATTTGATGTAAGATTACAGTGAGCACACAGTGGCCCAAGAATGGCTTTTGAGGAACAATTTGTTAAACTGGCATAAAACCAAGTTACTCTTTTCTCAGTAGTAGGAGGTCTGTCAAATTCATAGGACCGATAATTAACATGTAAATGGAGTAACTGAAGAAGAGACCACAACAGAAAAATGAAATTAATTTTCTGCATCTATCTTTCACATTGTTTCATCATCTACTACAATGTGCACTCCCAGAAATCCAGTTGCATCCTGGGCTGCATCCAAAGCAGTGTGGGCAGCAGGGCGAGGGATAGGATTCTGCCCCTCTGCTCTGGTGAGACCCCATCTGGAACCCTGCATCCAGCTCTGGGGTCCTCAGCAGAAGGACATGGACCTGTTGGAGTGAGTCCAGAGGAGTGACACAAATGGTCAGAGGGCTGGAGCACCTTTCCGATGAAGACAGGCTGAGACAAGCTGGGGCTGTTCCACTTGAAGAAGAGGGGGCTCTAGGGAGACCTTACTGAGACCTTCCAATACCTAAGGGGGCTTACAAAAGGAGGTGGAGGAACTTTTTATATGCACAGGTAGTGACAGAACAAAGGGTAATGGCTATAAATGGAAAGAGGGCAGGTTTAGATTAGATGTTGGGAAGAAATTCTTTACTGAGAGGGTGGTGATGCACTGGAACAAGTTGAACAGAGAAGTTAGAGATGCCCCATCCCTGGAAATGTTCAAGACCAGGTTGGATGGGGCTCAGAGCAACTCAGTCTAATGAGTGACATCCCTGCCCTTGACAGGAGCGTTGGAACTACAGGATATTTAAGGTCCCTTCTGACCCAAGCCATTCTGTGATTATATATTACCTCTTTAGGAGTTACTCTAGAGGAGCTATCTCACACTGAATTTCAGTAAAACACTGTAACACAAATTTAGAAGACTAACACTGGCTAATTACCAGCACCAGATGGTCTTTACCCACAAATTAAACAGAGCTCAAGTATGATGCAGCTGAATTGTTAACTGTACTAACCCCTTACAGAAGATAACAAAATTCTTTCATAAAGCCATGACTCATTAACCTATTGGAGAGTTTTTGAGGAATTTTATAAGCATATGCGTAAGGAAGACATAAAAAATAAAAACAAACATCAAATTTCTTCATTAACTTGCCATGGGAAAGTAAAAAAAAGAATGAAAAAAGGTGTTCATATGGATAAACAAGTTTAAAAGACAAGAAAGGAAAGGAAAGAATGCAGTCTCATTGCAGGCAGGTCACCAGTGAGGCACTTTGAGCCCACGCTGTTCAACATACACCTGATCTCAAGTGATCTCAAAGAATTGATAAGGTAGGTCACTGACACTGAATTATTGAAGGCTTTAAAGAAACAAACTGCGGAGAGCTTCAGACAAACCTCATGATACTGGTGACCTCATGACTGGTGAAAAAATGGCAGATGAAATTCAGTGTTAAGCACACAGCAGCTGAGAAAATGAGAAAAACTCTCGTACTGCATTCACAGTGACTGAATCTGAACCACCACTGGACATGAAAGATCACTGCATTAATAACTATGCAACTGTTGACCCAGTGATTAAAACTGGAGAAAAACAAAACAAAACCAAACAAATCAAGCAAAACCGAAAAAACCAAGCAAACTATGAAAAAAACCACCAAAAAAACCCAACCCAACCAAAACCAAACCAAAGCAAACAAAAAAAAAACCCCAACCCCCCCCCCCCCCCCAAAAAAAAAACTCCAAGTATCAGAAGTCATCAAGGTACAGAGAAAAAGAAAATTTTTGTCCCACCTCCTGGTAAGATGTGAGTGCAAGGTATGTTTCTGATTTCCCCTTACCTGAGAAGACAGAAGAGAGTAAGAAAAGGTTTAAGACGGGCAACAAAAATGACCAAAATTCAGCAATGGCTTTCAAACACAGGACAATAAAAAGAGCTGTTATTCTTTGACCAGGGGCAAGGACAATCAAGAAGATCTGTGAAACTGTAAGTACCATGGTAAAGGTAAACATGTAGGGTTGTTCCTTGAGCAAAGAAATCCCTGCCAAAGGGACAATTCAGTTACACTGTGAAACCTACTCCCATAGGATGGAGTGAATGTCATGAGTTTATAGGGATCCAAAATTAAGAAAATTAGTGGAAGTAAATCTCATTAAACCTCATTACCTCAGTAAACCTCAGGCACATGGTGTGATTCCTGTGTGTCCCGTGCAGTGCCAGGAGTTGGACTTTGATGATCCTAGTGGATCCCTTCCCAGTCAGGATTTTCTGTGCTTCTGTGACGGCTATGGAACACAGGGAAGTGACAAGCTAACCAAGAAAGTGTACTAGGGAATTACGATCATGTTCTTGTTCTATGCTTCAGTCCTTCCTCAAGCATCCACTGTTGACTACCATCATAGACACAGGTAACAAAACTAATCAGAATTTGAAATTGGCCAGAGGCAGTCTTTCTTACAGCCTACACATTTTGCTGACAAACTCCAACTTTGATTCAGGGATGAGAGGGTGAGATGGCAAGTCAAAGCGCATGCCTACACACAAGTTGAAACCTCAAGAAAGCTTTCCAAGTCCAATGACATCATGCTGAAGCAGCCAGCACTGATCACTCTGCCAATCCTACTAATGGCATGGATGAGGTAAGTTCTCTCCAAAAATAAGCAGCCACTTCACACTCACTCAATAATGCTGGAGAAGCATTGGGTCATCCTTCAACACAGCATACAGACACACTTCCAGCAGCAAACGCTCCTACACACAGACCAAAACTCCCCATGCTCAGGAATGCCTTTGGGAGCATCCCTTGAGAACATCAGCTCCTCTTTAAAACACACTTGTTAGGAACAGCTATGCCTTCTGGGGTTACATGGATGAATATTACTTCTGGCCTTTTCCTCTGTACATAACATAGGTGAAGCACGCTGGTACAGATGGAAACACCGTAAGGGTGGACTTTTTTTACTGACTGCTCAAATAATGCTAAAGGGCTTTATAACAGAGTAGGAGGGCTAAAATTACCTAAAAGTAAGAGTATAGACAAGTTAAGAATAGCTACTCTAAACCAGATTGCTCACACTCTGCAATGAACCTTCAGGAAGTTATTTTGTAAGCTTAAGGACATTTCATCAGTACACAGATTTGTAAATCAGTGCCTAATACATGGACCTGGGATCCCAGTCCTGTCATCATCAGCATATCGAATTACGCAGTTTAGTAGTACAGTTCATGCACTAATTATTTTTTCCTAGAACCAAGTGTTTTTAGAATTTACTGTGCCACTGCCATAGATGCATCAGCGGGAAAAAAAAAATAGTTTGTTCCTAGCATTACCAATGGTTTATCACTGGTTGAGCACATATTTCTGTACTTGTTAAATTCCTCTTTATAATGATCCAAGAGGATTTGTTATAAGCAACTTAGAAATTCTTTGGAAAAAAGTCAGAGCAGAGTATTGCAATCCTGTGTATTCTATTCATAAACTCCAAACACCCATATTGTGATTGTACAGAAAAAAACTATTTATGCTGAGCTTTCACGATAATTTTCATTATTCCCAACAACTGCAGCATTCAAAGAGAAAAATTAGCCAATTTAAAAAGAGAAAAAAAGGAAAGAGAAAAAAACCCACTCAGCCTCACGCTGTTCTCCTTGCCTTTAAGTGCCGGCAACACCACCCACAGGAGATCATCTCCACATTCCAGGGTGGGGAATTTGGATATTTTCTTCTGATTCTTCCTAGAAGACCTGTGGTGTAACTGGAATGGACATATTTGTCTGCATGGAATGACAGACATATTTGGTCTACAGACTTGGCTGCCACATTTTCTCAACTTGTAGGGAACTGAAATAAATAAAAATCCTCTTCTGAAGGATTTCATGTTCATGTACTGGCCTATCATTATCTTAACAACACTTTAACAATATGACTTTTATTAAGCAAAAACCCCAAATATCAACAGAGCAAATCTCTCACATTTCCTTCTACCATCTAGCCAAGGCAAAAATGTAGGAAAATCAGGATAACCTCTCAGCAAAGATCTATGAAAAATGAAAACACATGATCTTGGTGGAAAAAATTAAACCATTTAAAAAGTATCTGCACAGTATGATTTCTGATCTACTTTTTTTCAAAAACATAACTCCTAACTATGTCAGAATTGTCTGTTCTCTCATTGCTAAACAGCATGAGAAGAAAAATACTTTTTTTTTTTTTTCAGCTCACAATGGCACATTAAAAGCACCAGCAGACATTTTTGCCAGTACTCCAAGGTTGCAGAATAACGCTTCAGCCTTATCATAATCAAAAAAATGCTGTTTATTTCAAGATCAACAGTATTCCAAATGGATATCACCTGGCTGCATCGTAGGATTTTGCTGTCATGGAAGCAAAATGCTGCACTGAACGAGGCCGATACACAGCAGACAGACAGGAATACTGCAGTGGACACCTCTCTGCTCTGTCTCACAGCCATGCAAAGCCCCATGACAGCCTCAGCACTACTTCACCTACTCAGGTTCCTGCTGGAAGAAACTCTCTTTGTGCAGGCTGAAGGAGACTCATGAATAAAGACAGCTTCTGGCAGACTGTAGCAGAGGAGGATCATCCAGAACAAGGGCTCAGAAGCTCATTTGCCTTATAACTAACAGAGCACAACATGGGAACATATTAGAATATAATCAAGACAACTAAATCAGGTAATACACACTATAAATTTTAACCAAGCCAAAAATCAGAAGGCAGCAGGACTTAAACCAAAAAATTCTCCTGAGACTAGGGGGAAAAGTGAGTAAGCAAGAAACCAGTTTCCAGCAGCTCAGGGTTTGGGACCTCAGCTGTTTCCAAGAAATTATGTGTTCCTTCATTTATTCTGATTATTTGGAGCGTGTGGTACATCTGCATCTTGATAACCAGCAGGAGATATCCAGTAATGCAGCCACGCCTGTGATTTTCTGCTGCACAAAGCTTTGTCTACTTTGTTTCGCTGTGTCCAGAGAACTCGACATCGCAGTTGTCCCTGCCTGATGCACCGTCTCAGATACATGAGTTGTGTACTGCATCACCAGACACTAGAAAAACGCATAAACTAAATACATGACGTGGTGCAGCTGCCAGGATGGATGGCGTGAACGCGGACAGGCGCACAAGGTGACCACTTCTCCAAACGGAACCTCCAAACGCCCTGACACCAAAATCCCTCCGGCTGGCTGCGAGCTCCAAGCACAGCTTTTCTCCCCGGCCAGAGCATGGCCAGCTTCTGCTCTGCTGCCTGAACAGAAGCGGCTCTTAGGCTGCCACCTCCCCGCGGAGCGGCGCGGGCGGAGCGCGGCCCCGCTCCGGCAATGAGAACCCGGGTAAAGCGCGGCGGGGGCGGGCCGGGACACCGCGCTACACTGCCCGCGGCAGCTTCCAGGGATTTCTGTCCCCGAGGCCGGGACACCGCGCTACACTGCCCGCGGCAGCTTCCAGGGATTTCTGTCCCCGAGGGCGGCCCTCGCACACGGGAGAAGCGAGTGCTGTGGGAATGACCCTCCGCTTGTTCCCGGCAGCGGACGGCAAACGCACATGGCCGCGTGTGGACAAGCGGGTGGCGGTGTCACCGCTCGGAAGGCACAGGGAATCCCATGGGAAAGCAGCACAGAGCTGGCTGCCCTGCAGGACCTGATCTAGCGACACAGCGTGTGAGCAGATTGCTCGCGGGAACCGAGACAATTTGTTTTCGAGAGTAACCGCATTACAGAGGCACAGGGCTAACACAGAGGGCAAGGCTCATTCGATAGGTGAAATACAGAGACTGTGGCTCTCAGTGCTAATGAGGGTTAGTTATTGTTTTTACAGTGCTACGGGGAGAAGGAAGGATCCTTTCTGTCATCCCAAAACGGACTATCAAGGAGTAATAATATCTGCGGGGCTTTTGAACCACCACCACTTCCTATGATTCATGATTGGCAAGTTGTATGCCCATGATGGTTTAAAACCTGCAAGTGAAGGCATTTGATACTGCCCAGTTTTAGATCTGGTTATTCCCCAGGGTGAAGGTAATTCCCAAAAGCCCTACAAGCAGAGAGGGGAGAGGTATTTCTACCCACCTCCTCACCCTCCAGCTGTGGGTCCGGCTCAGGCTGGAAACGAGCTCAGTCCATAGGGAGGGTACGGGCATGAGCTGTACCAGCCAGGAGCTGCAGAGAGGCTGCACCCCCAAAGCCAGCCCAGGAGAACATCTGCAGCTTCAGCAACAATCACCCACACCATGTCAACAAAGAAGATTCAGAAAGCAGGTGACAACACAAGCAAATGCTTTCTCAGGCCTCCAAAGGCCTGATGCCAAATCCCACTGGCTGGCTGTGAGCTCCATGCCTTCCTCCACGACCAGAGCATGTGTATGGTTGCTTTCACACTTCTGTTCTGGTGCCTAAATAAAAGTGGAGCTTATGCTGTCATCTCCCCATTGAACAAAGGACTCCTACTACCTAGTTTTATGAAGCTCATAGAAGCTTAATTATTTTTTGACACACGCCTTCCCTCCCACTGCATTTGCCAAAAATTACTAAAGTCTGCCAACAGACTCAAAAGTAATTAGGGGAAGACACACACAAGGTAGCAAGATTACCCCAGACAAATTTCCTTTGGAAACCAGGCTAAAAATTACAGCATTGTATTTATTAAAAGAATTCCCTGAAGCCATACTTGTAATTGCTATACTGCTGTTACTGGCAATATAGCAGATTTTTAAAGCAATTGTTGGAGGATCATATTTGGTTTCTAGAAATCAGATTAATTTCAACCTTTCTAGCCAGAAGCCAGCCATTTATAAACACTTTTCCCATCTGTTAAATGCGGATGATAGGTACTTACCTACCTCAGATGTGGTTTGTGTGCAAACACAAACAGTAGTATAAATATCTTTGAAGTATTGCTCTACATAAAAAAATATTATTATAAATACTGCTTTAAGACTAGCACATACACATTTTATACTTTTTGCATGGCTGCAACCTTTTAGAGATAGAAGCACAGCAGAGAACTAATCCTAAAATTCATTTAAGTGTGATACCAAGGAAATAATTTCTCTAGCAACTTTTCACCAAGGTAGCCTGCTGCTGTAATTTAACTCAATACTTAGGAAGACAGTGTGTTTTACTGGAGTTACATTGCTTTTAAGAATGTCTGACAAAGAAATAATGGGCTGGGGAAAGTTTCAAGCAGGCCTTTCTCAAGGTGCTAACTGCCAAAAAGTGCATCTCCTTATCCTTGAATTCATCTCAGTCATGCCACTGCTTAGTGAAAGGCCTGACAGAAATTCAGCCAATATTTCCAACACAACCAGATCCACTGACCTTCCTGCTCCCTACTGTCTTCTTGAAACCTCAGTGGAACGCTCAGAGATGCTGCTTGTTGACTTGCAATGTGAGATAAACCTGTCTCGCTGCTGCTCACACAGGAGGCATGGGATGACACCTTTCCTCCTGGCACCCATGGATATCCAGGGATGGTGCATGTGCTTCACACAAGGTGGGGAAGAACAGGAGGCTATGCAAAAATGAGTGCAAACCCTGCAGTCTTTGAAGAACAGGCAGTTCGAGAAAGGTGTCTACACCTCACAGAAGCATTGGAGACCTTTTCCCCTCCATCCCCCAAGGGTTTTTGAGAACAAAAACATCCTTACATGCTCCACAATATCCAGGCAGTGGTAAGAGGGACCATCACCTGCTTCCCCACTCCCTCCTCTCCCCACTCCCTGCTGCTCTGCCTGCACAGGGTTGCACACAGCATTAATCTGTCAGCTTTCAGGGTGAAAAAACTCCTGCATACATGTTTCCCAAGTCATCAGTCAAAACAACGGTGGCCTGCCAAATCACCCCAAATAAGCAACTAATACAGCATTGTCTTTTTAATTATAAAAGATTCTTACCAGCTTACCTGAATGCATTTTGGACTTCCCACTTGTGCCCTAATTTAATTATGAGGAATTAAGAGCCAGTATTTTCAATGAGCACTGAGAAGTCTCCTGCTCCTTTGCATATACCCAGCAACTGTTATGTTACAGATTTAGCAAAGGTGTATTGCAATTGCAGAAAAGTTCTAAATTTCTAGCCAGTTATTTATTTTTCCAGCAGGCGTTCGTTTTGCAGGACTTTAACTTATCAATGTCTCTTGTCATACACAATACTACAAGCTCTCTACAAAGATGTAAAGTGTGAAATCACAAAATAATTATCACTTAGTGTCATTTGGGTACGTTTTATGCACAAATATAAGAATTTGAATGAGAAAAGAAGTCAGAAAAAACAACATTTAATTACAAAAGAACATTAAAACATTTAAATTTTAAAAAAACCCAAACAATGGCACTAAACCAAAAACAAAGTTATTTAAGAGATCGTAACCACCACAGGTTGGTTGCAATTTTAGACTGAAACTGTTAGGAACAGCTGTTCCTATCATCTGCACTTTGCTCCTGATTAAAATAACACCTAGAGTTCCAGTAACGAGTAATCTTTTACAGAACTATAATGTATTATGGAAACACACGTCATTTTTGTATTACATGTCAAAAAAAACCTTGTTTTTATTACTTTAGGTTCATAAACATTCACCTAAGCATTGTACTGTTTTGTTACTCTAATCCTTACATTTGAAGAACAGGGGGTTTGTTCTATAGACGAAAGTAATTTGTCTTAGAGAATTTGCCCATAGTGGCACAGTGCTATTTTACCATGTGGGAATACCCAACAAGATGGAGCACCAAGGGCAGTACAGTCACATTAGAACAATTTCCTCTTTTACTCATCCTGCTTTTCAGAACCAACCAATGCAGTGCTTCCTCTTCATATGAAGACAGCCTTTGACTTTAGGAAACAATAAATGCACATGGCCCCAAAATTGTTCATATGCTGTGGATAACTAATCAGCAGATGTGCAATTTTTCTATGACCTTTCAGAGTTTTATCTTACTGCTTGTATATGTAAAAGGGAGAGTTCCAGTGGTTACTTTGTCAACACAGGGCCCATGTCCAAAGCTCAGCAGAAAGGTCCTTTATTCCTATAATCAGGTTTGATCATGTAAAAGAAATCAAATTCAGTCCTTGATTGTATGGAGAATACTCCCTATGAGGTCAATATAAGTATCTGTGTGCTTTGAAAGAAAGTATTTCATTCAAAGGATACAATTTCACAGTAGTTACTTCAGGTAGTCAGAAGGAAGAAGTAAGCACTTGAGCACAGCTGAGCTAGTTTACAAACAAATCGTGAAATAGTACACAAGCTAGTGAGCCCAAAGTGTTGCTGTGAGACTGGGGCTCTGGAGCTCCAGGCCACTGTTCTTTGTGTTGCAACAAGTCTCCTCATTCTAAACCATTATCAGTGAATTCCACAGGGAGCTTTCAGTCCTCTCTTGAAAAGGGATGGATTTGCAATAGTTCTCTGTTGGACCACTAATTTTTGAAGTGGTTTAGACAGCATCTATCAGCATCAGGGAAATCAGAAGTTGATTTCTAGCCTTGTCCAGTATAGACCAGATACATCAGCTGATGGTAGGTAATACCCACAGTAGACCCTTACACTGTTTTTGAGTGAAAGGTTTAGTGGTTTGCTACCTATGAAATTTAGACTAGCTTCTTTCCACAGTTATTTTATTTTTCCTTAAAGTTTTTATTATGCTAGTAATAAAAAAGTTTTGGCAGTTCACAAAACTCAGTCTAACAGATGCCCAAAAAACCTGAAATCAGTGTATTATAACGTGGCTCCATTACACTGTTGAAAAACCGAAAAGGTTTTTTCTAGTGCATGACAATATGCCAGTAAAGACAGTGGCAAGAGTAGTGAGCTTTAAAAAGACTCACCTTGTCACGTGATCCTTTCTTTTATTGTTCCTTTTCTTTGTAATAATCTCAAGAGCACAATCAACTCGAGTAAAAATAAAATTACTTAAAAGATCTAGCAAAAAAGCTGCATAGAAAGCATTTTCACAGTTGTTTTTAAATAGTTTTCATCAAACTTTAAATTAGGACTTCCAAAGACAAAATCCATTGCATTGCAGTTTTTTCCTGTGAAATTCACACTATTTGGGAAATTCATATGACTGGGCTAGGTATTTTTAATACTGTACCATTAAGAAGTGCTGATCAGGATTTGGTTCTCTATTGTACTAGCATTGAAAAGACCTATATGAACACAAAATGCTACACAAACAGATTGTAGATCTCTAATATAAAGCGTTTAAACACCTGTTTGAAAAATAAATTCTTCTTAAACAAGACCTACCAGATGGGAGGTAGCTTGGTGCCATTAAAATATTTAAGGTAATTATATATAAAATATGTAAAGTTCTCATGCTCATTTCAAACATGAGTGGGAAAACTGTGCTATCTTCCAAAACTTTGCTGCAAGTAAAACTGAAAGTTTACTGGTCGTAACTGTTGGGTCACCACAGCTTTATCTTTTTCTTTCTTTTTCTTTTTTTTTTTTTAAAAACTAGATGAAGTTCTATTAATATACATAATGGTTGAATGTTGAAAGGACACATTATCCCTTTGAAACATTCAGCCGTGCAACATAAGTCCACAGGTTGGAGGTTTTGCCATTAGCTGTGATCTTAGCTCTGCTTAGGTTTTATAACCCACTCAGCATTTGGGTTGAGCTGGTAAAGGTCCTTCATGTAGGTATCATCATCAAGGCAGCGTTCTCCTAGAAACAGAAAAGACATGTGGTTACACCAGAACCAAAGGAGAAAGGAAACAACTTCCAAAGTTTCTGTTACTGTTTTACTCCATGTACATTTTCTAAGTCTCTGTGGTGTTTAACAAAGGACAATGCACATAAAATTTGGAGGTGCTCTTACCCTTCCCATCTGCCTTGAGGAGGAAGAAGGGGCTGTTTTACCTTTGTGACACATTCTAGGTCAGATTCTTCACACAGACCATGCAGATGGGAACTCCCCTCTCCAACTAAAAATGGAGCAATGTCCTGATCCTCTCATGATTATATCCTAAACTACATTCACATTCACACAGAAGCCCATTAAAATTTGAGGTTATTTCCCCCCTTTTTAAATGCTAAATTTGTGCAAGGTTTCTCCTTGCTAAGAAGGTGTTACTCCCTATCCTCCTCCTCTTAATTCAGCTGTTCTGCATAGCACTTATAATAGCTGCTGTCCTAGGAAGGGAAAGTAGTACACTGTTCTTGGTGCACTATAGGCAATTAATTTATATCTAGTAGCTATGATGAAAATAGCATATGCTGATCCATCAAGATCTGCACATTCTTCCTGTTCCCCTACAGGCAAAGCATTATCTCATGCATTTGCAGCTTTACATCACAGCTCCTCTTCTGCTCTGCTATGCAATTGCTTGGGGTGGATGGCTCGTGCCAGACAGACATTTCCAGTACTTGCCTGACATGGGAGGCAAACAGAGGTGGAAGGTTGCAGTTGAGTTTGTATGCCAGCTCTTTGGATACCCTGCACAGAGCAGGCAAGAAGGCAAGACTCCCTACTCAACCAGGCACAGTCTCCTGCTCTCTCTAAGATTTTAATCCCAACCTCTGTGACCAGTGCTGCCCATGTTGCTGAATTAGCTCTTCTCCTCTGCACAGTGCAGCATGTTCAGGCAGTGAGAGCATGGGGACAGCACTTTGCCATGTCCCTATCCAGACAGTCCCAAGCACAAAGCAGTGGCAGAAGTCTCATGCAGTGCCCTGAAGTCCTACAGTTACTGACTGCTAAAGAAATGCCTGCAGATTTCAGCAGCTGCATCTCCGCAGGGACAAGATCACACCATAGCGCTTGTTACAGCTATGAGTGTAAGTGTAAGGACATGAGTGTGTCATGAGCCCCTCGAGTCTTGCTTTGGGCTCCCTCTACATGAGTCAGGCACCTCAGGAAGAGAGACAGATGGCAAAGGTCAGGACTGCAGGTTTACTTAAACCTGTATGGCAGGTTAAGGGCAGGGAGTTTCTCTTGCCTGAACTGAGAGTACTAGTAAGGATTAGTAAGGACTGATTAAAGTTGAAATTCTCTTGAAGGAAACCATTCAGATAGAGAACATCTAAGCTTTCTAAAGCATGTCACAACAAAACAAAACAAAACTGCACCTTCTCTAAGAGAAATACAATTTCTGTCACGGTTAAAGTAACAGTAAGTTGTTCCAGTTTCATTGGAATTCTGTTACAAAACCTTTTTTCCTGTAAATACTGCCCCTCTGTAGAATAAACAAGATATTCTTCTCCTTTAAAAAAGTCTTATATCTGGGACTGCAACCTGCTTTAATGGGCATAGGAAATGTACATAGATACTGGATTTGGAAGAGAACATGTAATACATTCATCTGGCACCCAACTATGTTGGTAAGTTATCTACCAGACTTAGTAAAAACACTAATACATACCTGTTGCAGGAAACATAGGTAAGTGCTATTTTTCATTAAGTCTTTACATGCAAAAAACATGCAAAAAAATTTTATAATAGTGATTAGAATAAAAGATAAATGCTAGAAGTAGCAATTTACATACGAAATTTAAATTGGCAAAGGAAAGAAGTACTGCATGTATTTTTATATCGCCAAATACGTTTAACAGGTCACAGTTAACGAAAAAGGTAAATGTAAATCCAATCTACTACTGCTTTCTAGTTCTCCTTTTGTTTTCCTGAGTATATGAAAAATACTGTGATTAGAAACTGATTTCTAATGCAAAAGTACTCTTGCATTTTCTTGCATAGAAGAAAATTTTAGAACTGTGTTCAGAATTATCCTTGGCATTAACTTTGCTGATCTGCTATTTACTTTAATCAAAAGGGTCTGAAATAAGTAGAGCAGGAAAGACTAATTTATCACATGGTCATCTTTCCGGCTGAGCATTTCCTTCCCCCCAAAAGAACCTGCAAGTGACACTCAAATGCAGAACATGAAGGACTGTAAGTTCACTTATTGTGCCTCAATACAATAAGATGAACTTCAAGCATCTTTGTATCCAACCTCTCTGTGCTTATTCACTGTACATACATATCAGGAACATCTATTACAGCTGCCAACTTCCTCTGGGATAGATAATAAGATAATACTGATATAATGATAACACAAACATCTCTGCTGCCTTCTCCACAAGGTTAACTGGCTGCCTTAGTGTCAGGGAGAATGAGGGACATGAATAAAAATGCAACCACAGTGAAGCCCATGGACAATGTGCCAAGGAATCTTATTCTAGGAAAAGTTGTTCAGAAGCCATTCTTACCAATATTTCCTCCTATTTCATAAAGAAAAACCTCTTCTTTCTTGAGTGTTTGGACATTTCCACTGTGGGGAACAGAACACAATGAATGAGGATATTCCAAAGGTGCTTGTGGATCAGCCACCTAGACATGTCTGGGAGAGGTTATGCTAATTAAGATCAGCACTGCAGCCATCACAAACCCTTTGTGTGCATGCTTACTGACAAAAACAGTGAACAAGAATACCCCTGCATGCTACTGCAAATGAACAGTCCTGCAAGTGAGCAATGCACTAGAAAAAGTAAAATAAGATAAATATGAAGAAACTGCAGCTTTTAGGAAAGAATTTCATTGTTATTAGCAAGTAGCTTGATATTTACCCTCTGATTTTTTCTTTTACTGCTACTGCACAAATAAGTATTTCCCTCAAATATGCCATGTTTCAGAAAAAGCCTTATGGTTGGGAGGGAGGAACCACATTTCTGCTGGTCTTAATTTTTCTGCAACTAAAAGAAGTAAAAGACAGTGGAAGAATAAAGTCCCTGTATTATAAAGGGATTCTATTATTCTCACTGCTAAATTGTAATAATATATACTAAAGCCCAGCTGTTGCAGCGGCCTCAGGGAGGCAAAGAGTTAACATTGTTCCACCCCAAACCCCTTGTGAAGGGCGGCCCAGGAGTTCTGATTGGGTTTGAGTCCCTGGGGGGTTCTCCCTTGCTGTGTTTCTAATGGTCCCTGACCCTGAACTCCACCCTCAAAGGTGTAAACCCTCGGGGGTTCTGTCCCTCAAAAACCCCTGCTGTGCCTCTGTTCGGGGCTCTCTGTTCTGGACCTGAGTTTGTTCTCATGCTGAATAAATGGTTTCATGAACGGGAGCCCGTCTCGTTGGTGTTTCATGCTGGTCCCCAGAACCCTGCTGCTTCCCTGGACAAGATCCTGAGGTTGCAGGCTGCAACAAATGGTGAGAGAATGCGTGGCATCCAGCGAAGCACCAGGAGAACAGCAGGACCCGGCTCCATGGACACCTCGTAAGTCCCCGGCTGATGGCTTGAGAGCCGGCGAGACCCCCGCCTTGGAAAGGAGGACTCGAGAGTACCTGGCAGGGAGACTGGGTTGAGAGTGCCTAGGGCATGGGGGAAGAAAAGGGATTACGGAGGTGTGGGAGCCGAGACCAGACGCTGGGACAAGCACCTAACATCACCCAACGAGACGTATTATGGACGATATCAACATTATGGACGATTCTATTAACACTATGGACGATTATGGACGATATCAACATTATGGACGATTATATCAACATTATGGACGATTATGGACGGTATGGATCTTCCGGTGGACTGTTTCTGTCTTCTGTGAAGTTCCTTTTTTTTTTTTTTTTTTTGGTGTATACCTTCCTGTACCTTCCCCTTTCCTCTGTTCCTAAGGGCAGGACAAAGGGTGAAAAAAGCTAAGATGGCTCGGGGTTGCTGCCGTCTGCCCGCCGTTCCGTGTCCTCCTTCACCCCCTGTCTCTCCATATTCCCCGTTCCCTGTCCAGGAAAGCCTGTCCCGGCCTCCCCCCCCATCCCAAGATGGCGCTGGCCACGCGGTCTGGGATCCCTGGTTTCCCGCCTTGCTCCTTCTTTTCCGGTCCCAAACCTTCCCTTCCCGAACCTCCCAGTAACCCCTGCTTGGCCCCATCCCTTTGTTCGGTGCTCCACCCCTGGGGGCTGTGCTTTTCCATCGTGGGCAACACCTCCTCTGGGGAAATCGAAACTGTAACCCAGCTCCGAAAGCCAGTGTTTCACCCAGATCATCTAAAGAGGCGACGCCCACATGGGAGCCGGAGCCGAAGCTGGAGATCGAAGAATTCTGCCCCTCGTGAGAGGAGATCTAAGAGCTGCACCCTTCCTAACAAAGAATCCTAAACTGGAAGAGACTGAACAAAAAAAAATATTATGTTTGTATTAAGTACCATCACCGTTTAATTTGCCCGGCGTGGTCCAAGGTTTAAGTGTTTCTTTTTAATTTTGTTTTTTTTCTGTTTGCCTAATGTGTTTTGTGATTGAGCTATTGGTGTCCCACAAAGCAAAGTGGGTGCTCTGTGGAAGAGGTGAGATTTTAAGGTGTATGTTTGGAAACATTTTAAGCTCCTAATTAAAATTTGGAAAAAAAAAAATAAAAAAAAATAAAAAAGGAGCAGATGTTGCAGCGGCCTCAGGGAGGCAAAGAGTTAACATTGTTCCACCCCAAACCCCTTGTGAAGGGCGGCCCAGGAGTTCTGATTGGGTTTGAGTCCCTGGGGGGTTCTCCCTTGCTGTGTTTCTAATGGTCCCTGACCCTGAACTCCACCCTCAAAGGTGTAAACCCTCGGGGGTTCTGTCCCTCAAAAACCCCTGCTGTGCCTCTGTTCGGGGCTCTCTGTTCTGGACCTGAGTTTGTTCTCATGCTGAATAAATGGTTTCATGAACGGGAGCCCGTCTCGTTGGTGTTTCATGCTGGTCCCCAGAACCCTGCTGCTTCCCTGGACAAGATCCTGAGGTTGCAGGCTGCAACACCCAGCTAGAAAATAACTCTCTTACAATGGTGTAAAACTCTAAAAACCGCATTTAGGAAAAAGCAGCTTCTTAATCTCAACTAGTGTACCATACTATTGCTTTAGCTGAATAGTTAGATATGATGAACATGTGTGTTAATTTTTTTTTTCAAAAGATAGATTAAAATTTCTCCCTTTCTAAATGGATCTGAATGACTAAAATGTAGCTTTTGTTTTAAATAATTTTATGTGCATGGCATTTGCACATCATTATACTCCAATACCTATTATGCTGTTATATATAAATGTATTATTTAAAAAATAATTTTCTTTCTTCTTTCCTCACTCCTCTGTTTCTTGGAGTTCCCTTCTGACTTGTCCCAGAAAATTACAAAACTATTCCTGACCCATCAGATTAAATAGCAATTAATTTTATACTAATAGCACTCATGTATTCCGGAAGGCTTCCTGAGCTTTAACAACATTTAAAAGGACTAATTCCTCAAGTGTGTATTTTGATGGCTAAATTCAGCCAAAAAGTTCATGAACTGACCTAGACTTTGAGTATTTTACAACTTTTTTCTTGATGTAATAAATGAAGAGACACTTTTCCCGACATGATAACAAAACAAAGACATGTTTATACCTTTTCTGGCTGAGAAACCTGGCTACTATATCACCAGCTTTCAGTTCTTCTGTCAGCTGTATTGCCATGGAAACTTTGGAAAGATGAGGCGCTTGCACCCGTATCACTCCCTGAGGAACATCAGTCTGCAAAGCAATAAGAGTGTTGGAACAAAGCTGCTAGCAGCTGGCTTTGATGAGCTTCTCAAAATACAGTATGGAATAAGTAAGGAAGTACAGTGCTCTGCACTTCACTATCTCCCAGACTTCACTACAAACATACGGTAACTACGCAGCAGTTCAGTAAATTACATCTGACCTTCCAAGCTCTTTTTAACAAAGGGGAGAACTTCAGAACAAAGGAGCAGTAGTATTTAATTATTTTTCAAAGATGTTAAGAGTAACAATAACAATTATGCTACATTAAGAACACACTTTGGCATGATAAGAGGCATGTGACACTGATACGGAAAATTCTTGCTGCAGGCATGAAAACCAGGCAATGCCCCTGCACCGACCCTCTGCTAAAACTTCTGGAAGAAACCTGTCCAGTTTTATTTAATCTGAACTTCCTGCCAAAAAAAATAAACAAAACAAACCCCAAAGTACTCATGGATCAGTCTACTTTAAAGGATGCTTCTTTCCTTTTTGTAAATGTCATTTTTTAAAAAAACGTATTTGCTACTGCAGATTTTTCTCTCTATTTCTTATTATCCACAATATATTCAGCTAGCCAACCTGCCCTATATAATAGTCTGACTATAAAACAGACTTGCATTTTATTTCAACTCACAAGTCCTTGATGATGAATATTAATCATATTAGCTATATATCTAGCATATAGCTAGAGAAGGAGGACAAAGGAGAGCTTCTTTGTTCAACTTGCAGGTACATGACATTTGAAGTTACAAAAGGCATAATTTATTTGTGAATAAGGTCCTAATCTCTGTTCCTTTAAATTTTTCTATCCCTATTACATTATCACTTACCTAAATATACTCATTTTGATAGGAAAAGAAAGTAAGAGTCTCTGTACTCAAGGTTGATTTTGACAGTTCATTCTCTCCTTTCCCATCCCACACCTCTCAATTTACCCAACTGCAAGGCTGAACATTTCTTCTTCCATAATCAATGAATAAATCCGGGCACCTGTAAATCTAGAATAGCTTCTCTGAAACCATCAGAGTTAAACGAGTATAGAACAAACGTGAGCAGCACAAACATGAGCAGAATCAGAAGAACAGCTTCCTGAGAAAGCTGTAGGCTCATTACTATTCAAATGATGAGTTATGATAAGGAATTTTAACCAAACAATCATTTTGCATCCTGTCTTACTATTTATTTATTTAAAATTACTATACCTCATAACTGTTTCTGTCTAAAGCAGTAAATCATCCTATTGAGAATTTGCTTTGTAGTCATTGTGGAATCAAAGATTCATAAGATTGCAAGAGATCTCTATGAGATTTCCCCTAGATTTATCTCTAAATCTGTCAAATCTGTTCTTTAAGGCCTCCACCTATGGAAACAGTGTCTGTAGCCATCTGCTAGGTAGTAAATTCCTAAATGTTTTTGCCTCTTTCCAAACTTTTGGGATCCTGGCAAAAAGAAATTAAATTTTTATGAATGAAATTATTATTTATAGATGTCCCTAACTGGTCTTCCATCAAATTCAAACTGGTAAATTTAAACTAGCTTTCATTTTTGTATACAGTTCTTTATCATTTTGTCTCAGTTGATTTTAGTGGAGTTACTCCAACTTTCAGCTGGATAACTTTTTTTTGCTACACAGCAGGCATATAATAAATTATTTAAAAAGCAGTCTGCTTTGAATATATGAGAGAAAGAACAAGAAACGTCCACAGAGCTCTAACATTATGGTCACAGATCAAACAGAATAATTACTTTGTTTATTCAGAGAGAATCATTATTAGCTCAGCTAATTAATGCATTTTGCCACTTTCACCACCTACATTTCCAGGAGAAATCATGCTCAGCTGCACAATATGTTCATGCTGCCAAATTACAGAGAGAACAGAACCTGAGCATCCCCTAGCCCATACACTGTGCAAGTTGGTGGGAAAGAAAATGTGGCCTAAAACCTCTAAGAGCTGTATGACAGAAGGACCTATTCTCTGCACAGCACAGTTCAAAATACTCAAGTGAGGGGCTCTGTATCACAACATATCAAGCAATGAACCTATGAGAGGATTGACAACACACTGAAGAGTGGGTCACCTATGCTACTCAGTTTGCAAGTTTCCTCCCCTGCCTCACAGGCCCTTTCAGGTCAGATTTAAAACACTGCAACCCCTGGCTGAATTAGGTACTTGCATTATTAAAAATACTGGAGACGGTATGTCCTTACTTGATGGAAAATCCATTGGCCTACAACATTTAGTCTGTAGCAGGCACAGCAGTCACCTGTGAGGTACTAATCTTCAAACCCTTCCTTTTCAGGGGGACTTGGAATCCATATATCACAAAGAAGAGCAGCTGCCTGGCTATAGGATCTGGGGTGGGTCTCTGCCAGTTTTTTCTAATCCACTTTTCATGACCCACTTAAATATTTTTCACTCTAGGTGCAGAGAGAAATGTGACTATGCAATATTTTCACTAATGAAGGAATATTACACATACTTATTAAAGATGCAAATTAGACCAAGCAGTTATGGGGCATGAACCTCATGAAGAACAAAATTGATTTTTGAAAGGTTCTTGCTACATGGAAGCAAGAAAGCTTTTTGAAGGCAAAGGCTGAAAGAAATACAAACCAGTTGTTCTCTTTGGGCTGCAAAATATTGCACTTAGTTTGGGACCAAAAACTAGAAAACTATACGGAGAGAAATTATTTAGCAGGTAACAATTTTTTTTAGTAAATAATCTGGCACTGCAGTGAGTGACATTCAGCAGGAGTCAGAACAGTTACTCTGTGTAAATTCAAACAGATCATACAAACAGAAGGGTCGTGGGATACAATGGTTTTTATAACCTGCAGTAGCTCAGCCCAGTGTGTTGTGTGTGCTGCTCACATGATAGCTCCCTTTTTTGGAACAACTGCACTATACACAGGAATACAATGACAGAGGGTATGAATGTGGCTAAAGGCAGTAGGTAAATTTCCAGTCCTGAGGGCATCTTTCTTTGCCTGTCTGCAGCATTATTCAGCCCAACACCAACATAAAGACTTAATCCCCAACACTGACTTGGTGCCATAGGTATGCATAACGTTAGCAATTAATCCTCACAAGCCCTCTAATAGTAACCACTCTCAACACTGTAGAGAGATCTCACCTGCAGTTTGCAGTAAATGTTTTTTAACCTGTCTCAAAAGGGGAAGTGTGATTGACAGAGAGGCCTCATCAGAGCTAAGATGAAATTTTATCCAAAAGAGCTGCTATTAAGACTGAAGATACTGAGTTATTTCTGGAGAATATGGAAGTGACTCAGGTTCTGTCCATCTATGCTCAATCATGTAGGGTGCTACAGCAAGTGTTAGAAAATAGAAACTTTCCCTCAGCTTTTATTCAGCAGCACACAAGGTAATTGGGTATTGAAAGTTTCAAACAGGTTTTGCTAAAGTGGGAAATTCACCACAAGTCTGGGTGCCTCACTTACCACCTGGAAGTGACATAGAGTTCAAGAACTGCACAGGAAAAGTCACCACGTTTTTAAATTAAAGCAGTATAAATTGAAAACTGGGGAGAAGGAAAACCCAAACAAATAAATTTTCCTTAAAGAATGAGACATTTTTTTACTTGAAAAATGTGTAAAATTGTCATTCACAATGAAGCCTTATCAATTTGTGAATATGATTTTAAGAGTATTATGTTCTCAAGCACACAAAATTACTGAATGCTTGCAGGAAGCATGAAGGATTTGTAAAAAATTGTACCATTTAATTTTGATGAAAATCTCCACAGAATTCTAGGGCTTGAAGAAAATGATTGAATAGTAACTTTACACTTGAGTAAGAATATTACACAAGGCTTCAGTTCTATCTCCCCAGTGGATTAGAAAAGCATAATTTACTCTAAAAGACCTCACCCCTAACCCCCCAGTGGATTAAAAAGACACTTTGCACTGAATTATAAAAAAAATCTAATATCTGAACTTGAAACAGCATTTATTTTTTTCAGTGTATTTGCTGTTATTTCAGTGTTGGACACAGGATGGCAGCATTAAGTATCATCACATCAACTCCAGTGAATTGAATCCAAAGAATTATTTTCTTATTAGACCAAGAAAATCAAATTCCAGTATTTAATTAGCTTTCTTTTAAAATTATATGTAAGTCATTCTGTGTAAAGAGTCCTTTATACAGACAGATGCAAAAGTAAGGCAAAGTGATGCCAGGGAATTAATTAATTTTGGACATTAAGATGTGTGTCAAATACTGCATTCAAAATGAGGTAGGAACGCTGAAATTTAAGTCTCCAGCAGATTCTGGATATATAGTATATTCATTTACCACATTCTATTTTCTTTGGCTTAAAAGCTTTCAAAATGCATTTATAAGAACATGACAACCCTTTTTTTGGTAACAGTCTGACATACACACACTTGGTAAGAAAACCAGACTGCTCAGAGCACTGCATTTCTACCAGCAACCACAAGATGACTCTACCTCACCAGAATATTTACTGCGACTCCAGCCCACAAGGGGGGACTTTCATACCACCCAAATATGAGATTCTCACACCACCCAAATCTGGTATGTTTTCATTATGGTATCAGAATACTTGTATTTGGAATTGCCTGTTCGTGTATTTAAGCTAACTTTGGAATAATGTACTTCAAATGCTTTATAATTAAGCATTTACAATACTATATTGTATAGGTTAAAAAGTTTCCAAAAAATCATAATTCTAAAAATTACCAACAATTCCAACATGCACAAGATGTATTTTTAAATTTTTGATGTCAGCGGGAACAGTTCAGCTAAAATCTTTCTGAACTACAGGAAAAATTAACACTATAATTCCCAGGATTTTTGTATTTGTGAAGACTGTTATGCTGAAATTTATGCCTTGACATCACTGATGGGTATGGCAGAAGCCAATTACCTAAAGGAGAGATATTGAACTGTGGGTTATATGCATTGGGGTAAGCTGGCAGTAGCCACTTGGACAATAGCTGTGTAAGAAGCAGTTCATCAGTTTTTCACCTTTGTTTCATCCTTTGGGGTTTCTTGGGATGGGCAGGTTGTCCATGCTCTAGGTAAAGACTGGGATAAAGGGTTCAGTAGTTTTGGAACTGCTGTAGATGGAAAAAGAATTAAATGCCAGATTTGTTTCCAAACACTTTTAAATATCGAGTAGGGAAATCTAGATATTTAGTTTTTAGGAAAACACATGGTCTGCTGTGATTTCCACTGGGAAACAACACATCTAAATGCGGGCTCAGTAATACTGAGTCTTGTCACAACACTTGCTCTCTCTACAGATACAGACCTAATGTCTATTTATTTCAGGTGCCCAAACTGAAATAACATGTGGGATATCATTTTTCAGTTCAGAAATATTCTGAAAAATATGTGAAAACAAACAAAAAGCCAGTACAATCCTCTAAATGTGTCATGTCACAAACTGTCAAAGCTACACCAACTTGCTATCTACTGAAATAAATTCTCAATTAAAAAAATGTATAAAACCCCTCTGCTATATCCACTTTTTCACTAAAAATTATGATCCTATTAATAAAGAGTTCCAGATGTACGTTTCCTTACATCATTAGAAGTCTTCTCCTGTTTCTCATGCTTTTCCCGGTCATATGCCATCTTTTTCAGAAGTTTCTTCATAGCTTTGTCCTTTTTCTCCTTCTTCTGGCTTTCAGTGTTTTGTTTTCTCACTTGATTAACAATAAACTTTGGAATCTAGATAAATACAGGGTAAGCATGAATAAATACATAATTTTCTTACCAAAACTTTGTAAATGGCCAGATTATCAAATTATCAAAAATAGTGTTTCTTTCCAGTAATAACTAAAGATTCAAATAATGTAAAACCATTTTAAAACCATTCCATTTGTGATAAAATATTCCACTCTGTGACTTCTCAGGGGAAGAGAGGTGAAATCATACAGTGCATTTACTTTCGTCAGCCAAAAACATTTATTAGACATTTACTGTGTAAAATGGTGATAATTACTTTTTCTCACATGCATCAAAGGTCAAAATTGTTTCAAGTTGCTGATGGACAACACACCTCCAACTTGTTCAGTTTGTCTGAGCTAGACCTTTGCTTAGACCATGAGACAACTTCATGCTTTATCAAAACATGTTTCATATAATATTAAGTTTGGCCCAAAAGGGCAATGAGTTCAAACACTGTTTCCTGCTAATATCTCTGAGCCAAAAAGAATTCCCCACAGAAACGTATATTGATAGACCAAATACATACGTCCCCCAAGGACTTATTTTTGAGTTCACTTGTAGTACGTACAATATTAAAACTCTGACCACCAGAGCTTAACATCAGAGGTAATATTTTTGTTTTGCTCCCTCAAGAGTTACCTATGAGCAAGAACCCAGCTGGATCGGTTTGATCCTTTTTTCAATCATGGACGTAATTTCACATGACTTCTCTATTTAGATACCCTGTTGTGAAATTTATCATTCTCTGCCCCCCATCCCCACCCCCTCAAAAACACACTTACTGTCCAGAGAAGTTTTTGGTACTGAATCATAAAGCGCATGACATTTGCTGTCCCGGCTGCCATAGCAAACTCGCTTGGTTCAATAGTCTTTGAGCCAAACCCATGAAACGTGAAAAGGTTTGGGGCCATCACCATCGCAACATTCTTTAACGTCATCTTATTTTTGTCTCGGTGATCAATTACCCTTTGGAGGAATTCAAGCAGTACCTGAAATAAGAGCAGAACTTTCAGCTAAATTCTGCATGTGAAAAGTGAAGCATGTGAGGAGCTGAAAATGAACATATGAGTGAAACATGATGTTGCATATTTTTTTGAAAAAGCTCTTAATTCCTAATAAAACCACATTAAAAGCAATCACTAATAGAAGTGTGATTATATTTATTCACAGAACGGTAATGCAAGTTTTGTTTCCTTCAAGTAATGAAGTAAAAAAAATTCTTGGTTTTGTGAGTAACATTTTCAAAAGCATTCATGTGACTTTGAGGCCCTGCACAGTAAGATTTGTTTCAAAACCTTTGTTATGTAGGTGCATAAGCAGCATCCCACAGATGCTTGTGAAGACATTACTGTTGGCATTTGTTAAACTGAAAGTGAACACAATAGTGCAGGCTGTCATGGTTATGGAAACATGGAGTGGCTAATTCTTTAAGGTAAGCAATTCACAAGTAAAGCACTGCATTGTGAATGACAGACAGCCAGTCAGAAACTGGCAATTTTCAATTAATTCGGTTCCAGGTATTTGTAGCTCGACTCAGGAGCCTTCTAGACTGCCTCCACACAATAAACAAACTCAAAAAGAAAGTCTTTGAACAATAAGACCTACTAGCACTTTTTGCCTGTAATAGATGATGTTCTGCATCCTACACAATTCCTGCATTCATTCTTGATTGTAACAGCTTTAACAGGAAGCATATTCTGAAAAAACATTCATAGCTTTGCTACAAAAGGACAAGCACAAATTGGAAGAATCCATGTACAATGTTACAAATAGTAACAGGAAGATTTCTGGTTTCTGGTAGATTTCTTGTTTCTGTAGATTTCTGGTTTATTGAGAGTACAAAAAACAGCACAGAGAAAAGTGAGGAATAAAAACGAAGAGCTAAACCCACTTCGTAAAAGGAAACTCACATTTATTGTATTCTAACACTGTTTATTTTTTGCACTGGAAATAATGACTGATTAAAAAAAAAAAAAGGGAGCAAAAACTTCTAAGAGAAAAGGTTGCTCACTGGGAGATTACTATTGCAATCCTGGAAAAATGTCAAGACACATTCTTAAAAGTCATTTGGGAGGAATTAGGGCCCTAAGTTGTTTGGTTTTTTTCCTCCCAAAGTTATGTGAAATATGGGGGAATAAAAAGAATCACTAGTTTCAGCATTAACTTTGAACTGAAAAAAAAGAAGAATGTTAAAAAGACAACAGCATTCATTACAGTGGATTCACAGAAACAGACAAAATATTTATGCAGAAAAATAGTATTAAAAATTCTAACCTTCAGGGTGTCTCTGTTTGCTTCAGGTAGAAGGATAACCAAAAGATTCAAAGCTTGCAGTTGCTGTTTCCTCGTTGGGAGATCTGCCAATAAAGCACACAGACCTCAGTATTTTGAAATTATTATTTATACTCCTCAAAAAGCATGGTTTCTAAGCTGAAACTTCTTGCAAAATGCTGAATGCATACACATGACTAATTATCGTAGTATGACAAAGGACTGGCAGATCCTGGTTTTCTGATACTCATTTCCAAATGTTCTCTTAGGATTCAGTTAGTGTGTGACTCAGCCGTCTTTTGGCAATGTTTTCTAGATGCCTTGTGATTCCTTCTTTATTTTGCAAAGCTACGAGAAGGAATAGCTGATGGTTCTTCCCTTTCTGAGCCTCTGCCCCAACACATCAAAGGGTATACTCAACACTGCTTTCACAGTTTCTCCGGTTGCCTTCACAGTTGCGCGATCTCCCGAGTCACCCCCACAGAATGAATACCACGTGTAACTGAGTAAGGCAGGTCTCCAGTGACATAACCAACACCGCTACAATGGCAAACCAGCGGGGATAAAACCAGAAGCAGAGAAGCTTAACACACATCCACAGCAGAGAGTGCTGCACCAAATGAGGCAAGCTGTAATTAAAGAAAAGTAAAGTTGCTTCTGCCTTTTACCAATTGCTCAGTGGTGCATCATTCACCCAAGCAGCACAATGAATGCTCCTCCATCACCTAGAAGAGCTCCTATGGTCTGGCAGTGCAGAAAGCCCCAACTCTCTTACATTTGTCACTTGTGATAAACTTCCTCCTGTCATGCTTTAAAGGACATGCTCTGGCTAGTCTTCTCAGGAGATTCCTAATGAATCAAGCCCTATATAAAACAAGTGAAAAAGGAGGTACCTGCACAAGATAGTTTTATCACACTCTTTCAAAATTCAACAGGGCTGTTCTCATGCATCCGGCTGGGATTCCAACTGAATTGCTATTTCAAATACATTTCATCCAAATCAACTTATGAGACACCACCAAACAAAAATAAAAGTATATTGATAAAATTTTAAAAAACCCATCCTGCTGACTACTTTTTACCATACTAAAAATTAATGATCCAAATAAATGAGTGGCAAATTGTATAGGCATTTAAAAAATCAAGTAGTGACAGCAATGTATCTACCTGCTTTAGAAAGACACACATTAAAAATAAGGCTTAAATTCAGTTTCAAAACACCCTATGTCACAATGCTCAAAAAGCAATGAGAATCAATTTTTCCTAGGAAAGTAAGCAAAAATACAATTGCAAAACAATTAAAATTCATTACTTAAATGAAGAGGTTTTTTCTGCTCACCTAAGTAACAACTGAATTTTAGTTCCTTACATTACATAGATTAGGAAATTAAATTGTTCAAATTATATTCTTTAAATATTTAATTCTAACCACACTACTTAGTCACAATATCACAAAAAACACTGATTGCTGTCACAAAGATAGTCCTTTTTCTCTACCATCTAATCTTATTGCATGTAACCAATAAGACAAACAATTTAAACAATAGGAGTCTATGCAGTGCTAAGTCTGTTTTGAAGCAAATCCTTTGGTTCAATATAGAAAGTGGTTTGGATCCTGTCACCTGAGTATTTCTGGGTAAGTAAAACCACATAAGCCTTCAGACAGCTCAGGAGCACAAGCAGAAACCCTCCTGGCTACAATCACTATCCAGTAAATGGAACAACCTTTTGGAGCTCTTTGCTGCCAGCACCATCTCAAGCATTCTGGCCAGTTTTAACTCGACACTCAGTATTGCAAAACCAACAACACTGTGTAGCAGGCCAAAGCTCCAGCTCCCTACTCCAACCAACCTGACAGCACTGAAAGGCAGCTCAGACCTGGGAGACTTGACACAGCTCGCCCTTTTTGAGAATATTTGTCAGTCTGCCTTTCTATGTGAATTCTCTGACCCTGAGTTTAGCTCAGTTGGTTGAAACATAGTGCTAATAATGCCGAGGCTGATGGTTTGATCCCCATATGGACCATTCAAAAAGCTAGACTTGATAATCCTTGTGGATTCCTTCCAACCCAAAATATTCTGTTATTCTATGAAAGCCCCTATTAAAAATGAGTCATTGCTCTGCCCTCAGAAAAGGGAAATAGAACTTGCAGCCCCGTGCTGACTGGGGAGTTAATGTATGTGGGTTCTCACTCTGGATTCATTATCACCAAACCACTCTCTTCCCGTCACAGCTGGTATGTTTGCTGTCTTGGTGACCAGTTGGCAAAGAGGACATTTGCACGAGAACTTGCTGATCTCAAGGGACCATGGATGATCAGTGCAGTTCTGACTATTCTGCTCTAATGTCTCCTCTTATAAATGGATAAAAGACCCTAAACAGTATAAATTATCATTTGTTTTACTTCCCAAAGAACTACTTATCTTTGTTCTGGTTTTCCTTTGAGGCAAATACTATTTATAAACTGATACTGTCATATACATTTTCTGTGTAATCCTTGTGTACCTCCTGACTACTATCAGAAACATTAGTAAGTGAAAATGTGCTTTCATTGTATGTGTAAGCTATTAAAATAGCTGTTACATGAAAGACATTATTCGCACATTAGCAAAATTATGCCTATCTTTTCTCAGGAGAACTCATATTGTTGTTATTCAATTTGTTTCTCAGCAAAGGGGCACTTCTCTGCATGGATATCAATTCTTCCAGCAGAGACAGAAAGGACACTACTCACTCTGCACATCTTGGAAAGCTTTGAGATATTCTACAGTGAGGAGCGGCTGAGGCAGTTCGCGGATGAAGAGTTTTAAAAGACTTGCTGCATCATGTTGCTTTACGTTTTCCCAGTTGAAAGTCCCTTCATAAAATTTTGCTTCCAGTTCTTGGCAAAGACCCTGAAATGCAACGGATACAGAGAGCACCAGTTTTTTATTTGGTTGCTGGAAGTCACGTGTTATACACACAGCAACACTTTCCACACTTTGAAAGGGGGGGAAGGATATCTGAAATATCACTTAACTCCAATTGCTGCTGGTCTTTTTCTACAAAGCAGGTAAATGTGGGATCAGAAGTACTGCAAGTAAACGCACATTAATAGGCAGCAGTCAAATCTCATCGGCCTGAGTCAGGGCCATATGGAATAAATATACAAGAAACAGATATCATACTCAAGCACATAAGGGTCATGACTTCCCCTCCACACAAATATTAAGACTTGTCTGATATACAGAGCAATTCTGAAACTGCTACCCAAGGGTGTTGCTGTAATGCATCCATGGCCATTTTCATTAAAAATTGAGGCAATTATGTGTGTTGACACACAACTTCTTATCAAAATACACACTAAGGTGAGGCTGGTTCTCTTTTTAAAACACGGGGAATGATTTGTGTAACTGAATAGCTGAACATCTTGCCTTCTACAGGGAATTCCACATTGCTGGGTGGATACAGCTTTGCCTAGCACAGGGTGTCAAACTTCATGTGGAAGTGGACTGCCCCACACATCACGAGGTTATGCAGCAGAGTAAAATAAAGAGCTCTAAAAGTCTCAGTGGAAGGTCATAACTCTGGGGCTGGGAAAGGATGGGATACTGTTGGCAGCAGACATTACCATATCCCTGCCCTGGTGCCATGGCAGTGCTACTACTGGGCTTTCACAGATGCACAAATTGAAACACACTGCAAAGACCAAGTCCTTCTTAGTCTATTGTGAAGTATCAGCCCTGATCTCACACCCACTTCATTTATTTCCTAGTCTGGCAGAGTGAGAAGCAAATTCAGCACAGGGCCAGTGGCCCTGAGGCACCTCTCACAGGTCCCTTCCTTCTTCTATTTCCTTCTTCAGTTATTCTGGACAGAAAAGGAGAACAAAGACACTGGCTTGTTTTGTAAAATATTTTCTGTGGAAAAATATGGCCATCATTATTTATCTGGACAAGAAGGGCACATTGAACAGATACTAGATACATATTTAAGATATCCTTCTCATTAAATTTAACTTTGTCCAAATGGAAAATAGATCTATTTACAAAGAAAATGTGGACACTCAGTTTGATTATAAAAGTGGGATATTCTCAGCTGTCCTCCAAGGAGATCTTCTTTGTCCACTGACTGTATTTATTGGACATTCAAAGGTGCAACAGTCATAATTCAGATGTCTAAAGTCAAGTGGGTATGATTTCCTGATCATCAAAAACAGCAAGCTTCAGAAACAGAGATGAAAATTCTCCTCCAGACTCATCACCTTCTCCATCCACATTCAGACCAAATCACTGCAGTAAACGCAGTATTAAACATATAGATACAATTATTATGTATCTATTATGTACATAATTGTATTATAGATACAATTATGAGAGGCAAAGGCAGAAATTTCAACTATGTGTCCTAGTGCTCCAATGCCTACATTTTAAAGTAACTGTATTTGACCATGGGCTATATCCAATGCATTTTTAACAATAACCCTAAAACCTATAGAAATAATAGCAAAGTATTTTTCTGTGTCTTTCTATAAAACTATATAATGAGGAATTTTTTTTTGTTTGTTTGTTTAAGAAAATTAAGGGAAAACTTCAATCCTTTAGTGTGATAAATTCCTTCGTTTTTAAAACATTTTCTATTGGAGTAAGTAAAAGAACTTAACATATTCACTAACAATTTTATTGCTTAATTTAAAGAAGTAGTTTCTGCAAATAGAGAGGTTAAAAATAAATGAAAGCCAAATAGTGAGTGATCCACTGTCTGGGAAATTGTATTAAGCTAATAAAATAAAAGAACAAACAAATAAAGAAAATCACTAAGAAATTACTCCTGTTTGCAGAACTGATGTGAAACAGAGAATAAAGAATGGATGAAAACTGAAAAAAAAAAAAAAATTAGTATCTTAGTTACTGGTAAATAAACAAACCCAATTTTCATAATATTCCCTTCTTTTAGTTGTTTCTAATGAACCAGCAGCTGGACCAAGTCCTATACAACAGAGGCTGGCAGACGTCTTTGGACAGCTGAATCCACTTAAATGGTTCTTTCCGTTTAGAGTTTAAGGCCAGTTCAGACCGTCTTTTTAACACATTGAGTCTTGGCATGAATCACACTGTATTTAGCTCCCTGCATTAAGGCAAATACTGGGGAAGAGTCTGCATGTAATTGGCACTCACTCTGCAAAGTGTTGGTGTGCACAGACGCGCCTAACAAGATTGCGCTCGGCGAGCCGAGCAGTTACATTGCTGTTCATAAAAATAAATGTGAGAGGTTCTTCAGTGCATGCTGCCTGCCTTACCCTGTAACACAGGTTAAGTCTAGCTATTAAAAAAGGCTCACAATGACAGAGAAAAGCTTCCTCCTGGGGTAGAAAGACCGTGTATGAACTGTTCAGATGATTGAACTGGTTCAGGGAAAAAGCAAAAGGCTAGAAAGCTCATGCCAAGAATTAATGAGACTTTGGCACAACTGAACTTGAAACATAGCTTTGACTCTCCTTCGAACTTGGACTCCAATCTTTCCCCAAAACTACACTAAGTGAAAGCATCATTTCCCTGGCTAGTATAATTTAGTTTTCTTTGTAAAGTGATTTTACTTTCTATTTTTGAAGATTTTCATAACAACGGGATGCTAAAATATGTTTGTATGACAAAATAAATTCAGCAACCACACATACATTTTGGGGGATACTAATAACCTGTGCAATGTTTTACCTTTACTCTTGTCGCAACTCCTGGTATTCTAAGAAGTCCCTCTGTTTCCAGAGTTGTCTCTTCTATCTGGGCAATCAGCTGTCAAACACAAACCAAACTGGCATAAACAAAGATGCCAAATAAAAATTACTGGCAGACAGTTCTGATATATTGAAGCCTTTATGCTTGTATCTCTCTCTCTCTGTGCATATGCAGTTGTGCACACAGATTTGTAACAAGCAGAGGTTGAAACACAGTTTGCAAATGGATTACAGTTGTTATAGAAGAAAACTTTAATGTAGTTCTTGCTCTTTTTTATGAATACTATTAAAGAGGAGTTTGTTTATTTTATTTTAAAAAAATGATGTTTTTTACCTCCTTCAAGCCCCCTCTGAAGACTGAAGAATTCTTTGCAAAAATTACTCTGGCCTCAAAATTATACACCAGTTACTACCCTTGTTAAAATGTCTCCAAATCCAAATAATTAAGGTAACATTCTCATGAATACTCTAGGACTTTTTAAGAGAACTAAGAACTTCTAGGCTTTAAAGAAGCCTCTGATTTGCAAATTCTGACATTCTCCTAACAGATTCAAAAGTTTGCAACCCTTCACAGGGGTTGCAGAATTTGCAGAAATTCCATACAAATACTTAAAACCCATATAATAATTTTTTCCTCTAAATAATATGCCTAGAAATATTCACTGAAGGATGGATTTAAGAGTATTTAAAACAAATCTGTAAACATCAAAAGCTGATGACATAATTTTAGCACAAATAGTTCCCACAATGTTTAACTAGGGCAGTGCCTTTGTTACATGCCTTCCTGCACCAGTGCTTGAGTGATAAAAATTATGCAACAGAGCTGTGCTTTTTCCAGTTACAAAAATTAAAGGGAGTTTACCTACCACTGCATTTATATAACAGATAAATGCCATAAAAAGGATTGGACAGAAAACCCCAGGAAGTTAGAAAACAGCACCAGAAGTGTCATCCTACTGCATTTTCCATGGTTAGAACAAATAAATAAGCACTAACTGGCCCCATCCAACTCACCCTGTACCCAGCCTACACCACATCACTGCCTGACACTCCCATCTGCTGGGCACAAAGGTGCTGTGGGCAGTGTTTGAGCTGCCATCATCACCACTTCTGGGGAAGGCAAGGTCTGGTGGCACAACTGGTGGCCACAACTCCTCCTTGGCACACAGCTGCCAGCCACAACCAACCTCCTGCCTGTGGGAAATCCTCTCTTCATCTCTATCAGGGCTGCTTTGCTTGGCTTCATTAGCAGGCCAGAGACTGGAATTACTGTTAGCAGAAACTTCTGATGACAACACATGAATTGGTATTACCACCAGATTTTCCAGTTGGAAAACGCCTGACTAAATTATGCCATTACTTTTAATTTAAATTTCTCAGTGAAATAAAAACTAGGTGTATTTTTATTTTTAATTAAGCAGCCTTCCTGTTAGCTTGCTTTGCTTCATTTCAGTGATAAACAAAATAAATTTAAAAAGCAGAATTAACAAAACTGCTCTCTTACACGTTATATAAATCCCCCATTCTTGGAAAGCACGTGCTAAAGAGAACAAGCAGAAGAAATGGAAAACTTTTTATTTTCATATTCTCATTTGAAGTAAAACCATACTCCAAATGATGCCTGTACCTTGCAAAACAAATCACATCTATAAGATATTAATGTTTATGTAGAATTTTTGATGTTGCTAGGACAGCAGAGTGATCAATGACCGTTTGCAATTTGATTTCTCAGTTTATAGATAGCATTTTTCCCAGAAATGTGTTTTTATGATCCTGGGGAAGCAATTTCTGGCATGAATGACACAGCAGTAGTTTTCAGACTGTGATGCAAAACTGCTTTGAGATTTCTATTTCTCAAAAAGCACCAAGCACATCTACAAACAGACTGAAAAGTTGATGATAGAGAACTGAGCTTGTTGGTATTAGGACAGGTCAACACAAAGTGGCTTCTTTTCTTCTCATGAAATGAGATGTGCAATGCGTGGGTAGTAAATCCAGAGTCTCCATCTTCTTTCCAATTATCACCCCCATTACCTTGACATGATATAGGCCAAAGCATACCCCTCTGTACTGCAGCAACAAGACTTCTGGAAAAGCCCCAGCCTTGTGAGTTTATTTCTTCAATTCAAAATATGTCTCATACAATGCAAAATATCACATTTACTGAATTAGTAAGTAAAGTTGCAAATAAAAGTTACAATAACTTAGATGGATTAGAGCATTACACCGAAAACTGCTACAGGAAGCAAATAAATGCAGGACAAAATGTTATGTTTTGGTCATTTTGCATTTATGTAAAAAGTTAACTTCTTCATGCCTATTTACCTTCTGAAAAATCAGTGGGATCTTGGTTCCTGGGACCTTCTTCTGATCTTGTTCCAGTAAAAGTGACAGTGGGACACCAAACAAGCCAGAGTCTGAATAAAGCAAAGAAAATGAGATATTATCCACATCTTTTCCAGTACATGTGATAGTGGCATAAACCCACATTTCTGAAGCAGTAAGTCTATTCAATATGTTCAGAGCTATTGACCTTTTTTTTTAAGTGTTTTAATGTCTTTGCCAATCAAGTTATTACACAAAACATCCTGTCTAAAAGGATTCATCATCTCTTTGTCAGGAGTCTTCTGTTTTGACTTCAAATTGCCATCCACATATTCTGCAGCACAGTAAATTGACCTGCATAAATGAACCAGCTGTGTAGTTCTGGTCTGCAGAATGGATGTGATGATGACCCTGCAACGCAGATTTTAACCACTCAATGCAACTTACTCTACTTGAGATGGAAATGGAATGAGTAGAATACCCAGAACTTGATCACTAAAATAAGACAAATACAATTATCACCCAGAGTTGCTGAACACTTCTCTCTACGAGGGTTTGTAGATAACAGCTTTTTAACTCCTGTAATTTTGAATTATATAGCACCAGCCGAACAGAGGATAGCCAGCTCACTAAAGGTTCATTTTTAAAAAAAAGCAAAAGTACAGTTAATTCTTGGTTAGAAAATAACTTTTACAATAGGGGTAAGGCAATTCAAATTTCTTTTTTAAGAGGAATTCAGTCACAGTTAATTTAGTCCTGATGAAAAACTAACCTTAGTCTTCATGTAAATGTGACTTTTATGTGTTATGGCCCAGTTGAACAGAAGTGAATAACCATTTAAAGATAGCTATGCTAATAATGACTACCCCAAAGTTTGCTGACACAGAGCTTCTCTGTCAGAAGTACTGATAACTGCTGTATGTGCAAGTTTTCTGGAGCAGCATAGAACAATACATGTAGTTAAAAACTGCTGCTTGGTATGATGCCACGCCAATACTGAACACAGAACAGATGCAATTACTAAAAAAAACTGTCAGCCCTTGAGAAAATGATATACATCAAAGAAAGATCAATTTCAGTGCCAAACCAAAAGTTCTTGTATCTCTGTCAGCATAAAAAAATCTACCTATAAAATAGAAGGGACTCATAAATACAGGCAATATCCATACTCCATAGCTTTATTATCTTGAAATTCTTGTCAATAATAAAAGTTTCCATTGAAATATAGTTAAAAAAAACAAACTCCAGGAGGACAATAAAAAGGCAGCGCTGGGCACAGCACAGCATTCTCCAGAAGAACGATGTTTTCATCATCTTTACATCCTCATGCACAAAGGTGAAAGCAAATAGACCCACCACTGGATAGATCAATTGGCCAAACAACACTTAAGGTGTGAAGAGGTAAGGGTCAGACACAGCAACATGGCACTGAAGGCAGTACATTGCAAAAGCAGATTAGCTTGGCAGAAAAGGTGATGTCATTGCCCACTTCATACACATTGCCATGAGTCTAGCCTATCTTTTTTACCTTTTAAAAAAGTTTTTAATCAATTCAACATTTGATGAATGCCTGCCCTTCAGATAATAATGCTGGAAGTGAAATTCAATTAACAATTAATTTTGTAAGAAGAAACAGTTATAACTAAGACCCAAAAAGAGAAGAAAGTGCTTTGTCTCTGTTTATCAGTAACAGCACAAGTACTTCTGCTAGAAAATGCATTCAAGCAATCAAGGTCTTGTTGATGTTTCTGTGTATGCCTTTTGCATTAAAAAAACTGTTTACTACTACAGGAAAATGAAGAACACATTCTGAAGAATCTATTGTACCTTGTTGTGTATCTCTCTATGCTCTCTGTTGCTTTCAATTATTTAAAGTGAGCTATTGCACTGTCACATTCACTGAACCTTGTTGAACAGAATTTCGGCCAAAGTAGTCTTGCGGTTAACTGGTAACACATCTCAAGCTCTTGCAAAGCATTTAGCAGAAGACAAAAATATGAAAACCAAACAAAACATTGAAAACCTCTAGCATCAAGAAATTGTTTTCCATGTTTTCTATGCTCCCTAGCAAAGCACTGTGTTTAAACAAATGCTCTGATGGCTTGCAGAGGAAAGTGACAGGTTGCAGCTGTCTCTGCCTCCTCTGCAACAGTTTAAATCTTCCACTTTATATGATGCCGTTCAGCATAACTGCATTACAGCCTAAGTAAATACTGGATGGGCAAGGCCTATATGACACAGGAACCATATGAATGTTTGTGCCAGACAGAATAGGAAACAGGTGACAAAGGCTCCCAGCATCTCTCGCCCATGGCAACAAAAGCACAGTAGCCAGGTAGACTCACCTGAATGACAGAATTGTAAAGGCTGAAAAGGACCTTTAAGATCATTGAGTCCTATTTTGAAAGTAGGACCTACTTTTAGGAAATCAGGAAAAGAACACCCACAAAGAGCACATGCTCATTCTCTTTGGGAATAAATCAGCACATACAAACTTCTGTGAAGGAATTCCTGCTGCACAAAATGTTACTAAGATAGTTACCCTTCACTCCTTAGATTATCTGCTCAGTGACTGTCTTGAGTTCTAATTTTAGACAGAGTTGGAGACATTATGCCAGCGAACTTGTTTAAAGCTTGCCTTGAGTTAAGGCATAAAATTAAATGTTATTCAGGTCCTATGTTAGTGCTTATATATTATAAATTTTCTGCTGGAAGATCATAAAGAAACGGGTGAATTTGTTTTGCTGGATTGAACGGATGTAATTGGTTGAGAATACAAAACACCTACTTACCTTTGGTTTTGATTTTTACAGCTTTTTGCTGCTTGAATTCTGTCCCAAGTATGTCATAGAGAGCAGTTAATTCAATCAGTGCTAAAGAACAGACTTTCTTCATATCCTGAGGGGCTAGGTCACCAATCTTTGTGGTACCTGTTTTGTCCTTCGGCAGTCTGAAATTCTAAAAGCAGAAATTTGCAGCAGGGTGAATAATCCAAGTCATGACAAATTACTTAGCTCAAAGGCTGTGCTTCCTTCAGGGTACAATCTTTCATCATGAAGCCTGCTGTTACTGACTAAATCAAGGGAGAATCCCACAAATCAGTTAAAAAGAATATGATCTTAAAATGATAGGAAGATTTAGGTTCCCAGTGGCTTCTGCAGGTCATCTAATTCAATTGCTGCTCAAAGCAAGGCTAAATTCAGTCTGATTGGATTGCTTGTTGTTGCTGCTCAAATGCATTTTCAAAATTCCCAATAACACCTGTGGGAACCTGTTTCAGTGTGGAATGCTCTCATGGGGACTTTCTTTACTATGCAGAATGAAATTTCACCATTAGTCATTTGTGTCCATTAACTCTTGTCCTTTTACTTGGCACCTCCAAGAAGAGTCTGGACTTGTCCTGCTTGCAACCACACACTCCTCCACCTTCTGCATCCTTTTCTAGTTTATAGTAGTGGAAATGGCTGTCCATGAACAATTCTATGCACATAAAATTGGGATAGAAATCCTTCTGCACACAAAATAATATATCTGGCTGCCATATAAACAATAATAAAGGAGTTCTTTTCTTAGGGAAGGGGGATACTTAACCATGGCTCCTTTCTGCTGCACTAGATACTCAGAGGCTGCAGTCAGAGATCAGAGAAAGGAATTTGGCTGAAAGGGTGAGGGACTTCCCAGTTCATTGAACTTTCTAACTCCATCTCTCACCATCAGGCTTCTAAGTATGCATGACTCAGAGCAGGAAGCTTGACAAGACTTTCTTCCACTTGGAAAGACATATTATACTCATGAATTATTTTCTTACCCTGTACAAACCCAGCCATAGCAGAGATGAATTGCTGGTTATGGTACACGACTACAAGGGCACATATCAAAACATCATTTACATAATTATAAAATAATACCGTATTATATTACAATATATTATTACAATATTATAAGATACATAGCCAGTTCCCCACCTTGAGCTTTCATTGACTTGCACAAACATGTCTGTTTAAATATAGCTGCCAATGATGAAGGTGCAACCAATATACTGTAGATTTAAACAGGTAACACCCTTTCCTATAATTTTGCAGCTCCTTTTGTAACTGAAGAAGAAATCCCATAGCCATATCTTTGAGCATCCTTCACAAACCTGGCCAGAAGTAGAGCTAACGTATTATGCATATATATATATATATGCATATATACAGAATTTAAAGCATAGCTTTTATCTCCTTGTTTTAGGCAGCATTAGAGAAACATGACTCAAACACTTTAGAATCCATCTCTGAATATCCATTAATGTCTGGTTTATAATGTTTAAACTAGGGTACATGGGGTAATTACTACTTGAAGAACTGCACGTCCTTATCTAAATTAAGTGTTTGAAGAACTGGGAAACATTATTTCAGAAACTGTGTTTACTCAGACATGTTTGCATACAGCGTTAGAAAAAAAAATAAAAATCCAGGAAAGAACAAGACAATTTCACACCAGCCATTAGTTTACAGGTTATATGTAACTGCATGTTCATGAACTGTTAGGCAGAGAGATCCTCCAAGATTCTGAGGATCAACAACAAAATCCCTTAGAGAATTTTCTTTTGATTTTATATGGATTAATTCAGAAAAAGCCTTTTTTTATTAGGAGTTGGAAAGAAAAACTGAGTTCAAATTAATCTTTAATTTCCTGCCATTTGACTTCAGACCTCTAACTTCTATAGATAATTCTGATCCTCATTCTCATCCCTCACCTACCTATCAGACAACTGATAAAGGTATCTTTAACTTAGATAGATAAATCAGATTGTTAAGCATAAATGTGGTTATTTTCATGTTATTGAGCATACTATTCCCAAAAGTTAGTTACTATAAGAACTTCTATCTCTACAAAGCTAAATATGACAATGTTCTTCTAAATCTAATTCGCTCAGTCTCAGATAAATATCACCAAACAGTACCTCCACCTAAAAAAAAAAAAGAGGAATAAATAAAAAACACCTACTGGGAGAAGAGTGTCACCCCCTCCACCTTTGTACATTTTGCCTGCTGAGCTGTCTTTGAGATTAGCTGCCTGTTCTGCAAATGATATCTCCAAATTTATGTCAGTGTCTGAAGATGGCATGTCTTCAAGCAGGCTCTTCCGCTCATCTGTTCCAAGACTGAACTTTGGACCTGAAAACACCATTAAAAAAAAAAAAAAAAAAAAAAAAAAGCTAAAAATCAACAGCAGCACAATTGAGCACCACTCTGCGTGAGAGTATGTTTTAAACCAAGTTTAAATTAATGCTGTGCAAGCAATGGACTTTCTGATTGCAAAGTCACTGTTCCTGTATTTTTTATGTCAGTTGAAAATTTAGTTGTTGATAAGGGTTCAGCTTTTGAAGGTTTTCTTCAGTAATTTTGCCAAGGCATGGGGTTTTCTCTCCTATTTATCTATTATGAAAAGATAGAGCAATCCACCTCAAATAAACAGCAGACTCCCAGAATCTTGCGTCAGAAGTTTCTTCCCATCAAACACTTTCCAGACTCAGACTGTAACATCCTGCAAACAAATCAGTAAATTCTTCTGCTCTTAAAATTTCAAAAGCAATAGACAATGTGACCTCTATGATCCAAAGCATTAATATCCGTGAAAAATGGGGAGTACACAGATTTTATTTTTGTTCCATCATTCCTGTTCTCACCTCAGTCTGAAGAGTCTAGATTCCTCAAAACAGTTTGGGCATGTTTCCATGATAAAGGGAAGAACTGAGTACACAACAATGGCCTTACTTCTCTTTCTTTGTTCCTTAAAGGAATCAAACACTAGACAAACTTTGAACATTTTTTGTGAAAAGAATAAAGAATCAAAAAAGGGAGAGGCAGTTCTGCTTTTAGAAAAAGAAGTTTCCCAATTTCACAGTAAATCAACCACTGCTTTGGTCGGAAGTTAAAATATATTGTGAAAGAAGAAGAAAATTATACAGTAAAAAGCACTATTTAATACAACACATAGAAGCCTAAGAAAGCTTTCAGTCTCTCATAATATCTATCCAAAAGGATACATCAAGAAATAGGTTCTTTTTACAATACATTACAGAATGACAGAAGGTTTCCAGGTACTACAAAAGAGTAAAGTCACAGAATAAATAAGGTTAGAAAAGACCTCTGAGATCATGGAGTCCAACCTAAGACCAAACAGCACCATGTCAGCTATACCATGGCACTAAGTGGCATGTCCAGTATGTCCTTAAATATTCCAGGACTCCACAACCTCCCACTGGAGTGGCAGTCCACTCCAATGTCTAATCAGCCTATCTGTGAAGAACTTCTCCCTGATGTCCAACCTAAACCTCTCCTGGCACAGCTTGAGGCTATGTCCTGCTGCTGCCTGGGAGAAAAGACCAACCCCCACCTGGCTACAGCCTCCTGCCAGGCAGTTGTAGACAGAAAGATTTCCCCGAGCCTCCTTTTCTCCAGGCTAAATCCCCCCAGATCTCTCAACCTCTTCTCATAAGACTTGTGCTTGAGACCCTTCACCACTTCTGTTACCCTCCTCTTGCCATGCTCCGGTTCCTCAGTGTTCTTCTTGAATTGAGTGGTTCAGAACTGGACACAGAAGATGCGTACCCTCTCCAGCACTGAGTACAGAGGAAAAATCACTTCCCTAGTCCTGGCACAATGGTTCTGCCTCTGGCTCCTACTCATACAACACAGCAGCCTGTTCAAAGCTTATATACCACAAGTGTAGGAAAAGTGATTGGAAATGGGCATGAGCTGTGAAGGAGAAGTACCAGCAATGCATATGTTTTGGTGTAAGTATGTTGTGTTACATAATACACTAATTTTTTTACACTGCTGTGGGAATTTTTTGTATGGCCTAGAGTAACTACCCTAAGCCAAGACAGAAAAAAGTTCCCAGAAAATAGTTACAGGTACAGTAAAAGGTAATTCTGAAACAGGGGAAAGCCTGCAGATAGGCTGATTAAGAGGAGTCAGGGAAGTGCTGCTCTACAGTGATAGTATCAGCAGTCTGTAAAAAAACTGAGCTGCAAGCACACAATCCAAACATATGAAGCAGGAAGTTCAAAAAATAATTACAGCAACTCAACATTTTTTCTAAATTGTATCTGCACCTTATTGAAAAACAAAAAAACTATTCTCTGACATTATTTAGAGCAAGTACTGAAAATAACCTCAGTCAGCCAGGGCCAGACCCGAGGACCTGACAGACAAATGGCTGAAGCCACCACAGCCACTTTCTGGTAAGGCACAGTGCTTTACACAACCACTCCCATGTCAAAGCACTTACCTAAGCTGAGACACTTTCAGGGAGAGAAGGTGGATTTGAGTTAATACTTTGACTCTACTTGTGATGTGACTCTACTCACAAGTGATGCTTTGAGAAGTAGAAGAGAACATTTTCATATTCTGCTGGTTGTGTGTGTTACTCATCTCTTGTTTTTTCCAGAGTGGCTTCTGCTCACTTTCCACAAACCCCAAAATGCCTAGGGCATACGCTAAAGATTAAACTGATCTTGAAACTAGAGCTGCTCCTTTTGGTAAAGAGATATCTGAGTTCTCAGTAAGCCAACATATCCAAGGTCAAATTCATCCCTGACTCTGATCCTTGGCATCCCTGCGTGTATATCCATATATATCATGTAAACTGTTTAAGTCACCCATACTGAATGAGAACAGTTTCCTGTACCCCCCCAAAACTTTTGTCATGCTAATGTGGCCAATACCTGACCTACATACTTCCTACCAGCTTAGGAGGGATCTGATGTTAACAAACAAAAAAAAAGAAGTAGCTCCTATTTCAGTCCTCTGGTCACAGAGGTGTCATGTAAAGCAGATGTCTCAGTAATGCTCTGCACATTTTAAAGACCTGAAAGTGGTGCTGTTGTAGGGAGTCTCTTCTTGGTTGTACAGCCTTGGTCCCATTGTTGTACATTCCTGAACTAGGCAGCAGCTGTAAGAGGAAGTAGCCTTGGTGTTCTGCCAACCTGCCAACCACAGGCAATATTTAATGAGGGAAATGCAAGTGTGATACAGAAAAATGTAAATATTGTCTATGAGGATGTGGAAACCATATTTTACATGAGTTCTGTACCCTTTCCTTAGTTCGCAGAGCTATTTAAAGATTACATAAAATTATAAGAATTCTTCAGAAATAAAACAAGGACACATGGCAAGTATCAGCTGCTATATCCCAGTTTTGCTAGAGAATCTTGAGTATACACCAATGGAGCTAAGCTGACAGATCTTAACTTATGATTGGAAAGTAGAATGATTTTTTTCTTTGACTGACAAAGCACTTCTCTAAAATGCTAGTTCATAGATGGTTATAAATTGGAAATAAAAAAATCTTGTAATTATTTCACTTACACCATTACTTTGGCTACAGGATCCTCATTTATCACGTAAAACGAAAAGCAAAACCAAACTCTGTAATTAAAAACCACCAGATTTCAGGGGTTTTCCTTATCAAGAAGCAAACATTACTGCTCTTTACCCTCATATTACACACAGTACACATAGTTTGTTCTTCCACTCTCTAGACTGTTATGCTTTGAAGCTGCCTTTATACAGAGGTTTTATCTATTATTCTTCCCCTGTAGCTAATCCTAAATTCAGAAAAACAACTGCAGTCACAGTAAACTGAATTTTGCTATTCCCCTATTTAAGCTAATAAGTATTTAGCTTTTCATATGTTTTATTATTCCCTTTTTATTTCTTGAGAGGTCTTAATGAACACAGTTATTTACTCCTTTTCACACAATTCCAAAGAAAATTACTTCTTTTCTTTTGTATCTATTGAACGTACTGCTAGCTTTGCAGGCCTTTAGTGAGTGTCATGGATTGTTAAAATGATAATGCCTTTTGAGAGGTTAACACTTAATTGTCTTTTTGCCTCCTGTAGACACACTCCATACCTACATGAAACAAAGGTAGTTATTATTCTATGAGTTTGCATATACTATTTAGTCAAGAAACAAGGTGTGTTGGACTGGTAAGAAATGAGAACAGGTTCACATTGCCCAGGTGTGCTCTAAGTAATGCCTTAAGTTTTAGCTTTCATATTTTCCAGATTCTGTACTGCCTTAGTGTGTGACTCTGAACTCCATACAAAGTGTTAGCAAGTTCTCTTCACAGTGTAGGTAGACAAAACAATCCTTTTCCAGCCCAAGAACCAAGGACACCATTGCAGCCTGGGGCCCAAAAAGCATAAACAGTGAATTGAGCAGAGCAATCTGGGAAGATGGGACTTCATAACCTGAAGCTGTAATTGGACAATTAACCCCAATGTGTAAATGGACCAAAACTTACAAATGTGTGAAAACTTGTAACCAGTCATCCATCTTGTGACCATCTTGGGTCCATCTTGCGTGTAGCCCTGGCCAGGCTCTTATACTGCTGAAGGTGTGTCCTTTAAAGGCCTTTTTAATAAATATCTACTTTATTCCTTTAACTCTGTCCAGCCTCTGTGCTAGGTGGCCTCTCAAGGCATCATAAGGGCAAACTATTAACAGCTTTAGTCTGGCAGAAGCACTTGGGAATGCAGCATTCACATATCCCATTAGGAACAGTCATCACCTTTGGAGTATGGCCAAGAAGAGTTTTTTTTTACCACAGCAATTTTAAGATGTCTCAATTTAGGCTTTTTTTAATAATGTCTGAGATGATGTTCTTATTTTTTCGGGTAAAACTGAACAATTTCTGTGTCAAAGAAGGTTTCCATTTTAAAATAATATCCTTGGATTTGGATTTCATAAATATTTAGTACCTCTGAAATATCAGGCACTGCTTTTTTGCCTTAAATTCATTCACTGTTTGTATAACACTTATTTGCTCATCATTCTGGAGGAAAGATCAAGCACTGAACCAGGTGCATGCTTTAAACACCAGTAAACTTCCATAGTTTGAATGCAGACTGAACTGATTTTTCCTTCCTCCTCCAATCTTGGGAGCAGAGCCCACTGTAGCATGTTGACTAGAGCAGGAGTGTACCAGGATGTAAGCAGGCTGTGTTTGCCATCCACATCACAATCTGTGCTGAGGAGAGCTAGCATATGGGATTTGCATTTCAGAACTTCCCATTTCTGAAGGGTTCATCAGGGCCATGGGGAAAAAAAGAACCAGATGTGATAAAAACTCTGTAATAATTGCTTGGTAATTTTCCAGCTCTGAATCCTACAGTGAAGTTTATTGACACAAGCACCAGGCATCTTTTCCTTCCCTTGTGCTGAACCAGCAGTCTGGCAGTCCTCCCGTTTTTTTTACTGCTCTTATTGGAGTGAGGTTTGCTGAGAGAGCGGGAGGGAAATACACACTTCTGGAAACACACAGATTCAGTGTTATTCAGGGCTGGTTTATATTCAGGTCTCCCACTCCAACTGCCATGAACATTCTGTATTGTCCATTGCTGTTTTCCAAGTCTAATTCTAAAGTAACAATTTTTCCAAAATGTTACTGGTCAGTATTCTAGAACTGAAGCAGAACTTTATTTGGTGGCTTAATTAAAGCTAACTAACTTGCAATAAGTAACTTGATCTGCCTACTTAATGTGGGTATAGGGTTCAGTGTAACATCTATGTGCTATCCAGTCCTCCAGAAGAAGCAAAAACCCCAACATATAAACAAAACAGAATAACAGTGCAGCATCTTAAAACTTAAACAGCTGCCAGTAAATAACCTGATCTCTACAGGGGTGGGTAGGATAGTATGACAAACCCAGTGCAACCCTTACTTTGAAGAAACCTAAAATTATGCAGGTCAGCCACACTTTTAATATTGGATATGAAGAAGAGCAGAAAGCTCTAACAAAATCTTTCATCGGAATTCATACTCTCAAAACAGAAACCATGGAGTCAGCTAAGGACTTCTGTGATGTACTATCCTGACAGTGAGAGGAAAGGGTCTTCCATGGGTACTGCACCCCTCTTCTGTGATCACACATTACTGAACACAATCTAGGCACACAGAACACCATTTCCATTTTCCTTGAAATGGTAAACAACCTTTTTTCTTTCAACCCTGTTCTTCTTTTAATTTGAGCTACAGATATATAGCCAGTTGTCACAGTTTCCTTGATGCTTGAGTCCAACCAGTTCTCTAGCTTTTTTTTTTTTTTTTGCTTGTAGTCCATTCAGTTTTATTCTTTGGTACGCACTGATGAGTTTATGCATAGACCTTCATTTCCTGTACTGTACAGCAGAGACAGACAGAAGTGATAAAATAAGGATCAGAAACAACCTGAGCATAAGCTACGAGAGGAGACTTCTCCCAGACAGCTTGATTATAAGTTGCTTCCTGATAATAAACAGGGTTTCTCAGGTGGCTCAAATGACACTACCTACAGGCACACTTGAAATTTTACACACCAACAATGCAGTCCAGAACAGGTTTCTTATTATAATTTAATTTTATTTTGCGGAAAACTTACTTAAAATAAGGACCCATGTAGTAGCAGGTGTAGTTGAACACCTACAAACCAAAAGAAAAATAAAATAAAGAAGAGAGTAACTTTGCATTACCTTTTGTTCCATCATATGTTTCATTTTTGTTTTCACTTGTTCTCACAGCTGAAGGTTCACTTCCATCACAGACCTAAGAAAGAACAATAAATATGCATGCCTATAAAAACCTAGAGCATGGTTGCAGGAACTCCTTTGACTCTGTGCAGGATTAAACACACTGCTACAATTCAGGGGTATGCAAAAGCACATCCCTGTGTTTCAGCAGAAAACCCCTTGCCAAACTCTAAGGGGATCTGAAACCTAGGTAATTAAAAAAGAAGTAATTAAGTAAATTCACTTCTTCCTAGAAGGCTAAGTGGGTGAAGGATTTTATTTTCCAAAGTGGCAAAGAATAAGAAAATGTAGTCTGACCTAAAGCTGCAGTTTGCACTGGAAAGCATATGAACAGGGAATCCGGAGCAGACATTTTGACTGACTCAGACCAAATTCCTTTCTCTTGAAAAAGCTTACATGGCTGCCTCCCCTAGAGAGCAATCCCATCCCTTTCGCAGGACAGCATAACATTAATATCTGTGCTTGCAGCTTAGATTTCCAGCAATAAAACCAGGACACTTCGAAGAGACAAAGAATGGGAAAGGATTTGAACCATCCTCTCCTTTCTGTTATGCTGCTGTACCCAGCCTCAAAATGTGACATTTTGTGAACTGGATAACATCAACTCTAGACAAAATATTTCAGAACATGTAGAAAATCTCTGCCCATATATATATATGGGTATACACTGATTCATATACATTTTTAACCACATATAATTTTTACTTTTTGGCAACTCAAATTAACAATGAATGTTTAGCACACTGTATTTCTAATTGTATTTTACTCAAGCAATTCATAACTCCATACTTACTGAGAAGACAAATGCAAGTTTTAAAGATTTATCCTACTAGCATAATCTGTATTTTCTTTTTTTCTTTTTTTTTTTTTTCTTTTTTTTTTTTAAATCGGGTATCTTGAGAGGAGGAAGGAGTTAGCACAATTGCCCAGAAAATTATCTCTGTTTCACAAAGCAGCAGAAGCAGACTGGGAAGTTGTTAAGGTACCAAAAGTCTAGTTTCTCTTTGGGAATATGGCAGGAAATTTAGGAGAAACATTAACACAATTGTTGTGTTGATGCAAAACATCAACACTATTGTTTTACCTTTCCTCCTGCTTTCCTCCAGATGAAGGGAGGCTACAGGATTTTCAGAGGCTATTATTAAACTGGAATGACTTCATACAGCTGCAGGTGGCTTCAGTCCTCTTTTGTTATATAAAAAGCTTTCTAATGATGGGTGAGTAACAAAGCAGTGAGACACTACCTAGGGAGGTAGTGGAAGCTACTTCCCTACAGGCTTTTGGTGACATATTTGGTGAATAACCACAAGCAATGATTTCTTAACAATTATCTTGCTTTGGAGAAAGGAATGAAGTACAATACTTGTATTACTTTATTTCTGTCAAGGAGACAAGTTTAGAAGGATTTTTTCCCACCATTATTTCTATATTCAATAAATAACCATTTGTTTTATACATCTTAAATGCCTAAAATAATTTGCCTTCTTAGTGGTGTCTTCAATATCAAAACATGTAGTTTAAGAGAAGAAAAATCTATCGAACATTGTGACATAGGATTTTCAAACATTACAGTAAGTAGCCTACATACAGGAACGTGAATATTTCTTGTGCTTTACTGAAATAAAAGGAAAAAAGAGAAATGATACTGCTTTAAGCTACATGGTATTTTACCTAAATTGCACTGCTATTAGATCTTGTAATTTTTAGGTAGTCAATTACAAGTCAGATCCCAGAAATCTTTTATGGAGTAAATATCTTTTCTGCAACCACAGGCAAAGCAGAACAGTGAAAGGGAAGTTGTGACTCCAGAATGTACCACTTCTCCCACTACACTTCAACTGAGTTTAGAAGGAGTTGCTGAAGGAGAGGAAGCTGTTGAGGGAAGGAAGAAACTAAATCCCCTCAAAATTCACTGTGCTTTCGATCACCAGAACCATTGCACTGAAAGGCACTGTCAGCATGAGAACAAGGGACAGAGCTGAGGTCAGGAAAACCAGTCATGCCATAAGGTCTCATTCTTACAGCTGAAGATCTCAGTGCTCTGAGGGAGCAGAGAGGACACACATCCTTCTCCATGGAAAAGGAATTCTAATCATAGTCTCCATTTCCCTCCTTCCCCTTTCCTGTATATGGGAATTATTTTCAATATCCCATGACGGGAAACTGGGACCCTTTGGGGCCTGTCAGAGCAACTTCCCATACACAGTTTAACACACACATAGGGCCTGAGAAGTTAGTATGGGGTTTACACCCCCAGGTGATATGCATAAAGACCTAGCCAAAACCAAGGAGGTTAGGCTAATGCCCCATTTTTTCCCATTTTTATAAACAAACAAATAAACAAAAGCACCAGTAAATAAGAGGTAACCACTCAAAGGTAAAAGTAGGCTTGTGGTAACTCTTTGGGTGATTGTTGTGATAAGTTTCACATCTGTGTGAAAAATAATTCTGATTAAAATGAGCAGTTGTTTTATTCATCACTTTTAAGTAAAATGAGTCCAATATACATACTTCTTTATAAATACTGAAATTGCTTAATGCAATGTCAAATCTGGACAAACATCATTCCTGAAAATTTAGTGAAAATTCCCTTGGAAATCAGTGAAGTTAGGCACAAATCTTCTGGAAATGTCCCTTTCGTGTGCCACCCTGCTCTCCCCCATCTGTACATGTCCCTCTCTTCTCTCTGCCAGAATCAAATAAAACAACCGACAGGAACTCACTTTTCCCTTTGAGTCATTTTGTAGCCTGAAGATATCTCTGACATCAGGAATCTGGTGCTGTTTGTTTCTTTTCCTCATGGTTTGTGTGACAGTCTCTACTCGCTTTTCCACTGCAGCTTTCTGGGTTCGAGTCAGTGTGGATAAAAACACCATGCTTTCCAGGGAGTCGCCAGAGCTCTCTCCAAACAGATTTGACAAACCTGCCTCCTTCAGCCATTCTTCTTCCAGTTCTCCCTCTGAGCAATTTGAAGAGAAAAAGGCATAAACATTGGCTTTCGATTACTGCCAAGCATATTGGATTTTAATGACATGACACGGTTAATATAATTCACAGAAAAGTACCAAGGGGATACACAATTAAGAATTACTTACACTGTCATGACTCGGAAAAAAGCTATTGTTTCTAAAGAGCCTCAAAAGGTTTAATATATGATATCAAAGCTTTTAAAGTAGTTAATCCAATACCGATTGCTATGTGGCAATCTCTATAATAATCTACAGCACTTCCATTAAAATCATAGACCATTTTATAAATGTACCTAAATAAAAATGTGTATGGGGAAGCCTGAAAGCCAGATCATTGCTGCTTCACTGATTTTTAGTTCAATACTCAGTCTTTTTACCTCTCTTACTGGCATGGTTCTGCCCACTTTTCTTGATACATTAATCCTACAGCCTTCCACTAGCTCAATTTAATGAAGGACAAACCAGCCTACACGAGTCACCTTAATGCTATTTTTTCATCAGTTCTTATGACATGGTCTCCAGCCTGCTGACAGCCCACAGAACAATTTTTGCTTTAGTCTTAGAGCTGATAAGGTATCTTTTATTGACAGATCACTGCACATGAAAGAAGAGAAAGCTATTAAATATTGCCACTGATGGCAAAACTTCTGCTTCTGAAATCTGTATCTCCCTAATTATATTTTCTATAAAATAGTAAGTTCTGTCTGTACACCAGTTGAGGTTGTGCTGAATGCCAACAATTCTCTTAAACGTTCAGGCAATATTTCCATTTATCAGATACCTAAAAATACTCCAGAGCTGGCATGTCAGCTTCACTATTGATAGCATTTTACCACTGTGCCCAGAGCACATCCAAGTGGGCACCTTAATGTTAACAGCATCTAGAAAGCAGACACCAAAATTTAAGTATGAATTTTGCTATGGCTGCGCGGCCACATCCTGAGCCTCTGACGAAACTCTCAGGTTTTGTTATCAGGGCTGGAAAGAAGGACTACACCCATGCTCCAGAGCAGCTGTGAGCAAGCTCTCTCCCCTGCCTTGCCTTTGCCTGGCCGAGTCCATCAGCAAGGTGCACCATCCCACGTGCTCAGAAATACTCATGCCCCAGAGAGGTGCTGCACATTAGGCAAGGTGTGGGGCCCAGCAATATATGCTCAAGCTGATAAATCAACTGTGCTGACTCACTCAGGCTTCACGCCAGCATCAGCTGCAGTAACCAGGGAGAAGAAGGCTACATATAAACCCAATGGAAATGGTGGGGCTGGGGGTGCAGAGCCTAAAGGTACAGCCACATCAGTGAGCTGCAGTAAGAGAAGAGTTTTGTATACCACAGAACAATGGGCTCTGATGCTCTGGAGAAAGCCCCATGGCTCCATCAGAAAACCCCATAGCTTCCCAGTCACTAGGGTAGGGAACCTTGCTGCTTTCTCCAGGGGCCATGTTGTTATGCTCTTCAGAGCAATGACTTTTCAAAGTTCTTAGGGAGGCAGAAGCACAAATCCCTTTGAAAGCTCATGGAGCACATTCTACTCACTCATGTGGAAGCCACACCAAAATGCAAAATTCACCATTTTAATTTACTGAGACTGTGGGTCTCATAAGAATGGGAGAGAGGCAGCTACTGAATTGTTAAAAAATAATTTTGGAGAGAAAACTGGAATTAAGGACATTACTCCTCCTTTATCTGAGAGGACATAAAAACAGAAAAAGAAAAAAAGTTGCCCAGCCTCCAAGACTATGCCCCAAGGAGTGGCCCATAATTTATGTTTCTGAGAAACAAAAATAGTACAACTGAACAATCACAATACAAGCACAGAAAGTTACTCACTAAACTTAAACCGGTTAATCATTGGCTTGTCTTCTAAAGCGTGAGGTTTCTATCCACAATAGCTACAATAACGAACAACATACACAAAGAGTGAAAGGGTAAGTTAGTTCAACAGTAAACTGCAAATAGCTCCGTTGTTGTGATTTGAAAGTACAGGCACCTTTCTGATATTCTCCAAATACCATTCAAAGGAAAACCAGCCTTTTTCTTGTCTCTGATAACTCTCTTTCAGGGCACTGCCTGTTTCTGATGATATGCATCAGAGGCAACAGAATTTTCAAAGCAGGTGTTCAGGAAAGTGACCTCCTTTTGTGATCTGTATTAGGTGGGTGCCATCTCTTGAAATAAGATTTAGAAAAAAATCCCTAAATCAGCAAGCTGATGAACATTGACAGAACAGACTTCATTACCATCTGGCTCTTTCACTACAAGTGCTACTCGTTCCTCGTGATTATTTCCTCTGGTTTCATGGATGTTTTCAAGTTCTTTCCAGTAGTCATCCATAGACAATTCATCCAAGGAGTCCTGGGATCCTGAGCGGTCAAACGACGCTCCATCAGGGATCTTCTTGGAATGGTCATGGTTCATTGTATACTGTCCAGACCGACGGCTATAAGAGTAAATCAAAAAGAAATTTTTGGTTAGCATCTTAAGATACAGGATGTATTAGTATGTGTTGTGTCAAATTATCAATGCAAACCACTGTCAACAAGCAAACCAAGACATTAATAATTACTTTTAGTATCTGGAATACATTTTCCATTTCATATTTCAGCTCTATGTATCTCCCAATCTGGAACAGCACGGGAGTTAGTGTTAAAAAGAAAAAAAAATTAATCCAAATTCCAGTTATCCTCATTACACATACCCTTAATTCAACTCTTAACAGTCAGGTCCAGAAAATTCATGCACATGTCTTCCTAGAATCACCACTTAAAGAATTTTTCAAAAGTGCTTTTTTGCCTGAGTAAATTCTTCAGTTTGACAGTACAATTACTGCTTCCCTTTGCTATTCTGCTTTTATTTTTTATTAATATTTACTCTGGCATCTCTGACCTTAATTACAACTGGGAAAGGACAATGCAGAATTACTGCAGTTACAGTTTGTGAAGTAAACTGGCGAGTCCAAATATTTAATAAAGACCATAGAAACTATTTGTTTCTATAGTTCTGCCTCTTTGACGGGAAGCTTACCATTTTTATAGTTTGACATTGCTGGTTTTTGGTTCACCTTGACAAACATATATTCTAAGGTTTCCAAAAGGACGTTTCATCTTAAGTATAGATGCAGCTACAAAGAAGAAACCAACAAGCTGAAACCTCTTGGTCTCATTTTGACCTCATTAAGTCACTGGCAAAAATGACCACTGACCTAGTAAAGAATTCAGCTTAAAAAGGACACAGGTTGCAATGATGTCACTGAAGTTACAGGTCACCCTAACAGTCAAATATATCAAATCAAAAGCCACAAACTGATCCAGACTATCAATTGATTACATGAGTAGTATCTGATTTAATGTCAGAATTATCCCTACTTTTTGCAGAGGTAAGACTACAATGATGATTTTCAGTAATCTTTTTCTAAACTACTGCTGTAATAGTGTATCAAAATTCTTCCTTGTATTAAAAAATAGGAACTTCTTTGTATTTCAGGAAGAGCTTCAGAGTCCTGTATGTTGGCATTTGTCTCCATATTCGAAAAAAGAAGACACAGTTTGGCATTAAGTACCACTCACTCCTAGAGAAAAAACATATCAAAGACCAAGCACTGTGGATTTATCACAATGTAAACACAGTAAATTAAATCCTACCTTTCTATCTAGCTGACTTGGCAAGTTTATATAGTATTAAAATGAAAGTCTCTTGTCCTTACATTTTATCTCGGCAGCTGATACTTGTTAGCTGCCCCTAGGTAAAATAGCCATGCCTTTCTCTCTGAAGATAAGCTCCGTGCATGTCCAAGTCACAAATCCTTTCACACCAGACATGCTTGATTCTCTGAGAAGAAAAACTAACCATATGGACTTTGCCTTTAAAAGTACAGAGCCTTATGGAAAAACTGAGTTTCTACCCGCCCTTTCTGCACCAAGTGCAAGTTAATAAATGACAGTCACCAAGATAATGTGCACCTCAACACCATTGCTTAACCTCCCCTTACTTCAGGGGGAAAACCAAAAACATTAAGGACTCATCAATGGCAATAACACCATCATGCTTGTAGTGCATGTTACCCAATAAATACAATTTCTCTGTGTAGCTACCTCAGATCTTAAACCTCTCCTGACAGGCATGTCCCTGTGCCGCTTGTGAATCCAACACTCATCATTGCAGAAGGATGTTCATGGAGTCACAGAAGTGTCCCCAGCAGGTAGCTGGGATGCTGAGTGTAGTCACAACAGGTCAGACTTTCCAGCCCTTGACCAGCCTTCCGTCCTCCTTCAGCTGGAGGTGCTCAGAGCAGATGGGTCTCCCTCACAAATAACACTCTGGACACTTGAACTGCTGCTTGAAGGAGGTCAATTTCAGATTATCATCACTCAGCTCCCTGTGGAGCAGCTCAGAAGCTTTTGGTGGCCTTTTACCTTTGGAACAACCTGCTCTCACTGATCTACCTCAGCTGAAATTTAACCACCACCACACACCATGAAAAAAATAAAACTAACAGACTGCATACATTACAAGCATGCACTTTGAGGAGCTCAGGCAGGCTGAGATGGGATAAGCTCCAACATGCTGTGGCTCTGTGCCACACCCACAGGGCAGAGCTACTCCAATCCTTCTACAAAGCCAGGCTTGTCACCTTCTTCAGACTAAGTTCTGTCTCTGAGAAGCCTGTGTCCTGAAATGCAGAGCTGATACTCAGCACAGAGCACTCAAGGCCATTTTCAGGTTACTATGAGCATTTGCTGTACATCACCAACACTCCCTTAACTCTCAGAGACAGTGCCCTGCCCTTCAGTCTCTGGTCACAGGGCTGCTCTGTTCGACCAAATGTAAGCGGCTTTTCTTGCAAGGCTCCTCCTGGTCTGACCTTTCCACCCCTCCTTAACAAACCAACACAGCAACTCCTAATTTTGAGCAGGCAGTACTGCCATGCCTTGTGAAAGCCCTCTCAGACAGTTTGACATCAGTGACCGGGGGATGCTGATGAGAAATAGTCATACCAAAACCTCACCTCTCTGCTGTGAATCTTTGAGTCTCTCCTTCAGTATCTGTGTTACTTTAGGCCCATACTCAGCTGCCAGCCTCAACCGCAGCCCCAGCAATGCTTGAGCTTCTCATGAGCCAAGTGCCACACCACTCCCACTCCAGTCACTGATTCCTTGTCTTCCTTCATCAGACTCAATAAACTCCTTATCCTCAGTTTCTGTTCAGATTGCAAATCCTTTCAAAGCCATCTGCATTTGTTCATAGCCACAATTCACATTTCTGTGGGCTAGGACAGAGAGAGGCACAGGCTTGCAAAGAACAACTTCTAAAGCTCTAGCTGACAAAGCAGATCAGATCTTTTTTTCACTTCACTTGGTTCAAGGTTTCCTGCCTTGCATACTCCACCAGAGAAAGATATTGGTGAAGCAGTGTTTGGTGCACAATCTGCACAGCAACAGCTCCAGGCATCTTCTTCTCTGTCTCTCCTATGAACCTTCCCCTGGGTACAAAAAGGCACAAATAGGACCTCTTGAAGATCACGAGGGCAGTCTTCACACCATAGGCTTGGTGCAGATGAGGAAAATAATTTTAAAATTCCACAGCATATGGAAAAATAGGCTGCCAATTAAGATTTTTATTTTTAGATATCTGTTGACAAGAGCAAGAACATGGGTTTTCTGCTGTGACCTTCCAAGAAATTCAAACCTTTTCCAAACTTATCCTTAGTAAGCACTTATATATTGCACAATAGAAATGCAGAGGTGGAAATGTTAAGACCAAGAACAACAGAGAGAAGGGGAAAAGTAATCAGCCTTAGTAATAATATTATAAGGAACCTGAGAGATCTTTTTAAAAATAATTAATGTCACATTTATAGATGCATTAAAATATTTTAGGATTATTTCAAATGCCCAATGTTACAAACTTTGAAATTTTGTAGAAAACTGCTTTCCAAAAAACTATCAGTAGGAATAAATAACAAAATACTATTTTTCATGGAAAAAAACCCAAAATACTATTACTGCACTTGAAGAAAATAGGTTACTTCTCCAGTACATTGTTGTTTTCAGGTGTCCAGCTTATATATTTAAAATTTGAAAAATGCAGCTGCTTTTCACAAGGATGTTAAAGGAAATCTCTTTTTTGTCCCTAGACAATGTAAGGTACTGCTAACACACAGTCACTTGAAGCAATTTTCAAGCATTTTACATTACTAAATACCAAGCTTACTCACCAGCAGTTTCTTCACCCCCAGAAAAGTCTTATTTTCATTAAGGTCTTCACTAACACCTCACTCAAAGTCCATTAAAATCTTATTAACATCTATCTCCACTTACTTGTAAATAGTTTACTCTTCAAATAGCTTTAGCGAGCAGTGCAATACTGTCATTTCCAGATGGCACAGGCAGTTCTGACCTCTGATACCCAGACACTAACCTTTGCAACCAATGAGATTTTTGCCTGTTTATCTCAGTACAAAACAGAGCCCCCAGGTATAAAACTCATTCTTCAATATAGTTATTGCAGTGTTTTGCCAGATTTAATCTTCTTGTCCCACCTACAAGAGATACTTTTTTTTTTATTGGAAATGTCAAGGATGCGAAACTAAGCGCTCCTGGTCTTCCAGAAGGGTGCCATTAAAAACAATTCTTGTAATGAACACCATTCATTACATTTACAAGGGAAAAAAAACAGATTTGGATTACTTCACTAAGTACTGATGTGCTTCATGTTGTGGCAAGTACTTGTAGGAGAAGAACTGTGTGCAAATTGATGCATATGCAGCTGAGATCAAAGGTACAAGGTGCTTATATAGCTTGAGTTATAAAATATCAATATAACCTAATATATCTATATAACCTGATACCTATATAACCTGAATCATAATTTTTATACCTATATAACCTGATAGAAATAATATTTTATACAATGTAATGGCTAGTATATGGCTAACTAATTGCTTAGTGCTGAACAGACAAAAAAAAAAGAAGAAAAAACTTGCCAGGTGGATAGCTTTAAAGATAGGTAAGTATAATACTAATGAAAAATTGGCAAGTACAAAGCCAATTAGCCACAAAACAAAGAATTTAGACCAGTTAAGACCAGACAGACTAAGGAACACTGCAACTGCACATGCTCCCAAGACAAAGTTGAAAAGTTCAGATGTGAGGAAGACCTTGGAAGCTTTCATCAAAGACCCCCAAGGGTCTCTTGTGGAGATGCAAGTGCAGCGCAAAAGAACTATCTAATAACCATGAGATCACACTGTGTAAATTAGTTTTGTCATATACACGATGATGTTGTAGTGACACAGTGGCACTAAGAAATACTGCATAATTATACCACAGCACTGGACAAAGGTGGGTGAGTTAGGAGAAGAAATCCCCCTCATCACCAGTGCTGCAATAAACAAATACCTGCTCCATAGACATCAGTCTATGGGGATTTATTTCCAGCCTAGCTTTCATGCATCAAAATGTTTTCTTCGCAGCCTTTCCTTTCGTGAACAACTGTGTCCTTTCTCAGCCTTTAAGAAAATATGACTCTTAACATTAATAATTGATTTATGCCATAATAAAAATGTGCTTTTTTCCCTCAGTTCTGTCACCCTGATTTTGATTTCATCAAGGCTCATTTTATAACAGTGCAGCTGTCTTTATTCCTTATCTTCTTCCCTGCGAAAACTAAATCTCCCATCTGTTCCACTGTCTTTTTAGCGGTTCATAACTGATATTTGTCATGTGTAAACTACAACAGCTAGAGGTGAATCAGTTTGTAAGGTGCACTTCCACTGGCATTTCAGATAAATTCAGTTTGCAGAAAGCTAATTTTGTCCTTAATCCCACTTTTCTCACTTGAGAATGAAGGACTATGTTGAGTTCTAAAACAGTGAGTGATGAGAAAAGATATAATTGTTGTCATTTTTGTAATGCTAACCACTAATTTTGGATCTGAATATAACCTTTCAACATCACAAAAACATAAATGTGTAGGCACTAAAACTGTATGGTGTTCTTATATACTACACTTATGTGTATGCATGTATTAGATGTGTAAATATACTGAAAGGCTGAAATACTAAATGCAAGGACACTCATGGTCATAAAAACTAGGGAATACAAATGTACTGTTGAACCAAACATAACAGATTAACCCTGCTAAAAGAGATGTGCATTTCCTCTAAAAGGACTATTGCAGGAATGCTCACTGAATTTAGGAAAAGACAAAGCCCAGCTACTAAATAATGTACAAGTATGAAGCGAAAAGACACCAGTTTCTAGAATCTGTTATTTTCTTCTTGGAAATAAATGCAATGATGGATGGAAAACAAGTGAAAGGGAGGAGACGGAAACACCTTTTCAGCCTAAAATTTAGGAATTTCTCTACACGGTCTTTTTTCTCTACCTGCTTTTACCAAATTTTGGAATTCAAAATTCAAGCCTGGATCTTTCCTGTATAAAAATTTTCATACCTATAAAAAGTGTCATGAAGGCAACAAGGGAAAAGGCCATCAACTTAATTACTGGGTCTTATCTTAATTTGGATTCAACTCTTCAGGGTTAAACAAATACTGTTGTTTTCCACAGTTTATGAGGGTTTTGAACACTGTCTTTATTTCAGTGTTCTACAAGACTAAGAGTTTCCCAAAGATTTGCTTTTATCAGCCAATTTCCAATACCAGTAAAAGTAAAGAAAATTGCATTATTAAGTGTCCTGGGTTTTGGGCAGTTATAACTTTTCTTCAGGGTGGCTAGGATGAGGCTGTATTTTGAATTTGTGCTGAACACAGTGTTGATAATATAGAAGGGTTTGTCATTGCTATTTTGTTTTTGTTTTTGTGTTATGGCCTTTTCTGCTTTTCATACTGCTATACTAGCAGGGATGTCAGGAAATCACAGCCAGAACAGCTGACCCAGACTAGCCAAAAGGATATTCCAGACCATTTGACATCATTCTCAGTATATAAAGCGGGGGGAAGAAGGAGGAAGGAAGGGACATTTGGAGTGATGGTGTTTGTCTTCCCAAGCACTCATTGCATGTGATGGGGTCCTGCTCTCCTGGAGACGACTGAACACCTGCCTGCCCATGGGAAGCAGGGAATTAACTCCTTGTTTTGTTTTGCTTGTGAGCATGGATTTCCCCATTAAAGAGTCTCTATCTCAAACCCATGAGTTTTCTAGCTTTTACCCTTCTGATTCTCTCTCCAGTTCTGCTGGTGAGGATGTGACTGAGTGGTGATTGATTGCTGGCTGGGCTTAAAGCACAACATCAAGTGATGTAGTTATTTGTCAAACTGAACTGTTACATATCCTTAAGCTGTACACTGAAAATACAATGTTTGGCCTTAAAAGTGTCTTTAAATCCTAGCCATTAACCATTGCTGTTGGAATTCTTGTACAGGCAATGTCTTGAGCTCTGCTGTCCTTCAGACACATTTTCTGGCACTGCAATAAACTATCACTTTACTTAGAGTTACACAAAACAACAAAAACGTATCTGACTACAGCTACATCACAGCAGCAACTTCTGAAATGTTGATGCAAAGAGAATCATAAAAGCTATTTAGCAGTATTACTGCAGCCATACATTGAGCTGACAATGAGGCTCACTGATTCTGGACATCATGCCAACACACGCTTAGATGTGTTAACCTGACGGACACACAAAGAGAGAGGGAGAAAAAAGGGGTGGGTACTTGGCTCAAAGAGGTGAAGCCTGACATTCCAACTCATGGTGTAAATCAGTACAGAAACAAGAATAATTCTCAGATCTCTGGAGTCTTTCACCACTGGACCACTGAGTGTTAAAGATTGAGATCTGACCCCACAGCATACTGCAAGACAGATAAAAGGAAGCTTTGCTGTTGCGGGTTAGTGATGGACTCCAGCACTATGGCTATAAATAAAACAGCATTCTCAAAGAACAATTATCTTGTTGACAAAGGAGTCACAAAGTACAGTATTCCATGTAAGTAATTTTAAGTTTAGTTAGTACGAAGGCTACCTAGATTGAAACCAAAAAAAATTCCTATGAATACTAGTACTGGTTCATTTTGAAAACTATTTACTGAGCAATAACATCCATGAGATGCTGTGCCCTTAAAAATAAATACAGGACTTCTTAAGTCCTGTCTAACCTAAACAACTAAGCAGACAAGGAGAGGGAAACAGTGTGACCTCCTATCCCACTTCTCATCCTGAATACTGAGCTACGAGAAGTGTCGGAGTAAGTCAAGCTCCTAAACCCAAAGCTCTCCCCATCCCTCCCCTCCTGTCAAGAACCCAAGCAGCACCAGAAGATGCAAAAAATTCTTATCTGAATTAATCAAGAAAGCTCTAATTCAATGGCTACAGCAGCAGCATGGCTTCAGCTCCCCATTCTTGGCTGGATCACTGGCCTGGGAACTCATTGCCAAACTTTCCTACAGCCATGGTGCCTACCAGAAGAGCATCCAAATTTTTCACGTTTTCTAGGAAAATCTGCAGAGATTTTTTTTATTACCAAATCACTTATTCTAATGGTTTCAACCCAATATTTGAGACAGTTTTGACACACCACCCCTTCACACAGTATCCAGCATTTTGCAGTGGAGTTTTGAGAATATTTAAAAGTCTTCTCCTGTTTAAAAAAAAATCAAATTGGAATTGATGTGGCCATCAAAGTAGATTATCCTAGAATAACTTTATTTTACATAACGCCACAGAATAGTGACACTACTTAAATGAAGATAAATTGTTTTTTGAAAATGAAAATGTCACCTTTTTACAAGACTTGACATATTAAAAAGAGAATTTTTATTGACATATTAAAAATCATTATTTTTACTTAATTCATAGTTAAAACCTGCCATCAAACAAAACCCAGTATTACAACCTTACATAAGTAATAGGTAATCCTTGAGAGCAAGACCAAGTCTGGATATTTGGTGTTCAGAACAATGCCAAAATATTTCTTACCACCCTTAAAGTGCTTCATAGCTTTTACAAGGCATCAGAGAAACTCCAGTCTAGGCTTGTATGGCTGCTTTTCATTCTATCTCCTAAATCTTGTCACCTGTAACAAGGTGCATCCTTTCTTTTCTACCTTCTGTGACATTTGCTCTTTCTGTAAACTGCAAACTCTCCTGCAATTCAGCCTTTTCAAGAGAATGATACAGAACATGGAAAAATAAGAGTAAGAAAGCAATAGAATTCACAGTATTTTTCGTGAAGTGACGCTTACCATTCCTTCTCTCCCACATCAAATAGTTTCTTTTTGGCTACTCTGTAACCTTATGGAACAGTTTGAATGTCAAACACAATCGAACTTCCCCCAAATCCCCCTTAAGCTCCAACGAAAAGTGAGCGAAGTAGGAACTGAGGCAAAGCTCTGTTTTCTTTCCAAAGAGTACAAAGTGATTGCAGGGAAGGTAAAAAACAGTACTCACTTTCTAAATGAGCATAAAAAAGGCTGAGAGAAGAGAATCAGGTCTCTCAGGATTTTTTGTAATACCATCAGCTGCTGTTAATACCTACTCAAAACTGCTCTGGAGATTAACAACATCAACAACTACAACAACAAAAAAACAACAAAGAAAACCAAAACCCAACAAAACCAAAAATCCAGAAAACCCCATCAACTGGCATTTTAAACACCTCCACGAAAAATAAATACAAAACAGGCCAAAGTTAGGGTTGCCAGACTCTAAGTTTAAAAAAATTATATATATATATCTACTGTGTTGCTTCCAGCTACATCCTCATTACTATTTATATAAGATTTTTTTTAACCTTTGCACACATAACCTTACTACTTTCCCAACCCCAGCCTGTCACTGAAGAAAACAGAAAAGAAGTTGTGGCAATGGCACAGGCTATTACACTTCACATTCTAATCCACTGCACCAGAAACGGCAGATTCCAGATATAATGCCAAAACTTAATCTGCCTGAACTATATGCAGCACTTCTAAGAAGATTAAAATATTTCACGACATTTCCTTTGACAGGACCTCATGCTCCTACAGCCATTTGGACTCTGTTTTCCACTTCCGATGGCATAAACCATAATCATGGTAAGCTAATAAATACATATACTCTACCTAAAATAGGAATATAAGTATATAAGAATATAATATCATATAAGAATGATATTAAACTATTAGAGAGCATCCAAAGCAGGGCAACAAAGATGGTGAAGGGCCTTGAGGGGAAGCCGTATGGGGAGCAGCTGAGGACATTTGGTCTGTTCAGCTCGGAGGAGACCACAGTGAGACCTCATTGCAGTCACAACTTCCTCATGAGGGGAAGAGCAGACCTTGATCTCTTCTCTGGGGTGACAGTGACAGGATGCAGGGGAATGGCCTGAAGTTGTGTCAGGTGAGCTCTAGGTTGGAGATCAGGAAAAGGTTCTTCACCCAGATGTGGATGGACACTGGCACAGAGTCCTCAGGGAAGTGGTGACAGGATCAAGCCTGACAGAGTTCAGGAAGCATTTGGACAGTGCTCTCAGGCACAGGGTGTCACTCTTGGGGAGTCCTGTGCAGGGCCAGGAGTTGGACTCAATGATCCCTGTGGGACCCTTCCAGTTCAGCATATCCTGTGATTCTGTTCCAATACATATCATTGGCACCCCATGCATGATGTATGAAGTTAAATGTTTTATTAACAAAAGAGGTGCTAGAACTATAACATATACACTTTTGAACAGCTTCCAAAGGAGTTATTTGCTATGTCATCTCAGGTTGTTTCAGGAAAAACATGACCTTGTTCCACTCCACACAAAGTGAGAAAGAATTCAGGACAGAAAAGTACAGCCATAAAGCCTCTCCCCACAAAATGACTGCACCAGCTCTGCTTCCTTGGTTTTGGGGGTACTGCTGCATTCCAGCATCCAAGCTGTTCGGCTCTATGTCTGCTTTTATCTCTATTCTACAACCATAATATGCAGAAGCCTGCTTGTTTCTCTTAGAAAATGATGATTCTCGAAGACACAGATTTGGAGATTATTTAAAACCCAAAAACATCACCACATAATGTATTATCAGACTTGCAATGCAATAATCACAATCTAGCTAAACTGAGAAGTATGACAAGAAATCGGTTTTGGTTTTACTTCTGTACTGACAAAATGAAGTCGACGGCATTGTCTCAGGTCCTGACACTCTGACCTTTTTCATTCTCATTTGAATTAAGACTTTTAGAGGCTTAGAATTCACATTCCGATTTTTTGTACATACATATCAATTTCTGTTCCAAATCACACATTTCGGAAAATCAGCTATTCCTGCGAGAGTAAAATCCACCAGAAGGAAAAACAAGGGGACAATGGAATGGGGATGACCTGTATAGGTAAAATCACAAAAGTGGCACCACATTAGGAGCTGGTTTGCAAGTCACGCACACCTTTGGAAAAGCTGGGACAGCTCACCCTGTCCCAAGTCCCACTGAATGAAAACAGATGTCAATTTCCAAACTCAACAAACACCCAGTATACTATTTCCCCTATATTCAACCCTGATTGTGTTTAAAGCTATAGTTTAAAAAAAAGGAAAAATTGCCTACAGCTAGGAAAATAAGAAAGGGAAGGGCCTCACTTGAATCTCCTTTGTCACATTTTTGACTCTGTCCCATGGCCAACTGACCTACCTTTCTCATTCCTCCCAAATGCCTTCTATACCACCTGGCTCCATACAGCCACAAGATGTTTTCATTTGCAATTTCTATTATTTTCATTCTCTACAATTAATATCAATGACAAAAATGTATGCAAAATATGCTCTTGTAACCACCGTCATGCTGCTTACTGGGGAAATACTCAAGCATATAATACACATTTTAAAAGTACACTTTTTTTTCTGTAATCTTCCAAGAGAATCACTGGAACTAATCTTATCCCAAAGAAGAGAATAAAGCCTATGTGAGATCACTTCAGGCTCCACAAATATCAAAGAGAATAAACCAGGAAGTGAAACAGATACAGTATTTGTAATTCCATTATTGAGAGGCAGAGAGGAAAGATTTAAATAATTTATTTTTCTTTTCACACTGGAAAAAAATAAGCATGACAATAAAGCCCGATTTAAGATATCCTGGCAAATACGAGAACCATTTAGTAATAGCCATTGTGCCTTTAAAAGCAATTAGTTCTCTAAAATCATTAGCTCTTACCATTTTAAAGGACCTCTTAGTTAGGCCTATAACCCTGTTACTTGCAAATACAAGGCTTACAGCACAATTCAGTAATTTTGTTTATGCTTGAAGGGAATTGGCATGCATTCATAGGCAATTTATTACAACATAATCCTTACATTCAGAATAAATTGTAAATTAATTTTAATGAGCATTCCCAAGCAAGGAAATTCATGCAGGAATCTAAAGATGTTTTGTAAGGAAATTGCTTTCATTATCCAAACAAACCACCAACAAAGACCCAATAGGACAAAGCAGATAAAACTGGTCTCAGAGAAGCTGGACAAGAGAGGGAGATGAGGAAGCAGGAAGGGCAGAGGAGAGCAGCATGTGCAAGGTGGGCCAGCACTCAAGGATTCTGAGGGATACAGGTCTGTTCAGAAGCAAAACATCAGAGAGATGCTTAACAGCAAGGGACTAGGAGAGAGGGAGGCCTCTAGGATGCTGCAAGGAATGGACCATGTAGGTTTAGTTCAGGCTGAGCAAAAGGAAAGTGGCATTTGCAAACAGCTTCAGAAGTGGTGGCTGGGATTTTACCTATTGCCAGAAGAGCTAACACACAATGCTGCACATGCCTCTGCACATGAGACAAACCTGCTCTGGGAAATTCCTTTAATAGGAGGTAGGCAGGGTGTGCCACAGCAGGAGCAAAGGGCATGCAGATGTGCTCTGATCCAGCTGTTTCCCCCACACCCCCTCCCCACAGACCCACTGCACAAAGAAGGCAGCCAAGAAGCTCATTCGCACCTCAGCAAAATAAAAGAGGCTGAAAAGTGCACACAGTTGCAATCCTAACTTCTCTTTCAGGGCAATTACTAAAGCTCTCTTTGCAAAGTCTCCTTCCTCATCAAATTCCTTCTTCTAAGCAAATATTCCTGGGAAATACCTGTTCCTGGTCTGCAACAGGTGAACTGTCTGCAGAAAAGTACTGCTGACCCATGCCAACCTGTGATCTGCTACCTATGCTAACGAGCACTTCCACCTATGACCAAGCAAGGAACTCACTGAACAAAACAAAATTACATTAATATACTCCTTCCCTCCTCATTTTTCTTGGGTAGTTCTTATACATGAGTGGGCAACCGAGCAAGCAGGAAGCAGCTCAGGATCACAGATTTTCTTATTCCCTCTCACCCTTTGTTGCCACCTCAGTTTTCTGAACATCAGCAAAAAAGGCATAAAAATGTGTATTTTTTTCAACCAAGGCCCCTGCAAAGTTTTGCTGGCACTTGTATACATAGGTATGTCCCTTCACCTACAAATTAAAATACACATGTAGGGCTCCCAGTCTGAATATACAGATGAATTTGTGTGCAAGTCTGGAAGGTAGCCTACCACAGGGCTCACTACTGTGCTACCTGTCCATAAGCTCTGAGCACCAGAGCTTGAATACAAAACTGAAACTTCAACAGAAAGGATTTGAAAGAGCTTTTATAAGAGCGTGATATAAACCAAACAACAGAGGGAAAACAGACATGAAAGGAACACTGGAAATTAATAGAAAATGAACAAAATATGCAAATTAAGTATCAATTTAACAGAAACAATCATTCAAAATAAAAAACAAACCCTAAAAAAAATCCCCTAAGTATTTTATTATTATTTGATCACTTTTTCAAACATTAATGTCCCATTTCCACTGCCAGCATTCCATATTTGTGCTCTTTACTCTTAAATGTGATTTTTTTTTTTTTTTTGTGTAAGCAGTCTCCATTCCAGGTGGGTACCTAAGCAGTGAGTGCATGAAAACTTAATATGGTCAGAGGAGACTGCTGTCATATTTTAAGGCAACAAGAGGGATTGTAGAAGTCTGGTCAGAAGGGGAAATGTGACAATCACTACTTGCTCTGCAGCTGAAAATAAAAAGTGCTACTAATTGAAATGAGGAAAAAAAGAAAGAGAAAACCAAAAGGGCTCTTACCAACTTTAGTTTAAATTACACTCATCAAAGAGGATGCAGATGGGGTTTTAGACTTGAAAATTATCTAGTTGATGTCTCTTAATACAAATTATTTAGGAAAATATTTTGTTTTCCTCCCTAACCAACATCCCTTTATTTATCAACATCTTAGAAACATGAAAAATACTGGTTTCTAAGTTAACATGCAGTGCCCTACATGGGTTTTCAGCTGATAACATTGTCCATGATAATTATTGTAAAAATATATCAGTCTATTCTGAAAGATATTATCAGTTATTTTAAACTACATGAATCTGTTTTTTCAACATCACTGCATCACTAATATTAGCCATAACTCTTCCTTTGCATTCCCAAACAAAATACTTCAGTGGAGGGCTAACTGCCAGCAAAAAATGCAAGTAAAAATTACATTCTACTCTTAACTTTCCCCAGCAGTCTAGAGGTTCTACCCCCACCTTTAACTTCAGACACATTCCTTTGCATAAACAGGGAAAAAATAGCACCTATTTGTAATACTAAGTAGCTACAATTACAGATCCCAGTAATAATCAAGGAAAATTAAATACAATACTTCACATGTAACATATTAAACCTGAAGTAAGGCACAATCCATATGCAGATGCTTCTATAAATATGAATTCATATTTTCTTTTGCCATGTGTACATACATGGCAAAATGTGTGTAAACGCTGTGTGCAGAAAAACAAGAGCAATGTTAAAGCACTTGTGAGTACTGCTACCCGTGATTTTTAGTTACAAGACCAAGCTCCTCCTGCTAGACAGTTGTACTTCCCATTATGAGACACATCTACAAATGAATACCATATGTTCTTACACAATATAATACGTACACAGGGAAATAAAAAACATTTGCTGCCTGCAATATTAAGTCATATATGAAAACACCATTTCAATTAAATTGAAAACATCGTATTATGACAGTGACCTAAGCCTGCAGTTTGGGGGGAAAGGGCAGGGAGTGGGTGGGTGGAGGATGGGAAGGCACCCTGACTGGGCATGACCTTGGTGCACAGAGCAGAGACATTTCCAGGCAGTGAAGGGAACCGGGTGTGAGGCAAACCAGAGCAGAAGCTGCAGGGTGCCCCATGAATCCTGCACCTGCATTGCCTCACTAATCTGCTCTGTCCTCAGCCCTCATGGCATCTCACCACACTGGGCAGCATCCTGCTGGCTTTCCAGCACTGAAGTAAGCGCCCATACACCCTAAAAATTAGGGAACCAGTACATAGCAACAGCAAAAGGAGGTGATGAGGGGACTGAACATCTCTTGGCCAGAGCTGGGTGACAAATACATCCTCTGAGTTCAGACAGGGTGACACAGTTAAGTCCCTTCCTATCAGCAGTATTAAAGTAAACTCCTTTTCAATACTGTCTGCACTGAAAATGCACACTTGCAATCTTAAAAATTTTTGTGGATACAAGAAATATTTGATCATATAAGTAGCCAATTCTATCTCAGAGGATAAAGAATAATTCCTTTGCCAAAATAAAGCACCTGGACAAAGTAATTTGTAAAGAACTATAGAAGTGCTGACAGACTGACACAGAAATGGAATCACACACTTGTCAGCATGAAAAGGGTTTAAAGCCTACAAAGAAAGTCAACAGAGCAATAGCAATTGATGTAGAAACTCTGTAACAGGAAATTTACAACACATTTTAACAAAAAGATGAAAAGGAGACTTTCAAAGAAGTACAAATGCCCGTATACCTAAATTATACTATTTTCTCAATTCTCAGTTCTCTAAATGCAAAACCGGTGTGTGTACTTTACAGCTTCTGCCAGCCTTGTTGAGTGTTTGTACCAGATGCACTCTTATCTCCTTCGTCTTTGAAAGTCAGCAAGGTGCAGTGAAGAATTTAGGGATATTTTCATTGACTATGCCCTCTAGGCAACTGGTTTAATTTTCCCTTTTTTGCTGTCTCATGGCAACTCACTTGGAAGTAAATCAGTTAGAATTTTTTGTACAATGCCCTCTCAGAATCAATATGACCTTTACTACCAGTATATACACTATTGTTTTAAACAATGAGCTAATGAAGCTGCCTCTTCACCAGGAGTGCCACAGCAGCGCTTCGGCTCCAGTTCCTTCTTTGCTCACACCAGCTTCGCTCCTGTGCAACCTAGAGCACCCCAGGGGATGCCCCCAAGCACGACACCTCCAGGCCACCTCACCTCACATAAAGCCAACAACTTCTTGCAGCAGCCTAAATCCGCACCCCAAAACAACCACGTGCCAGACCCTGGGATCTCCGCATCCTTACCAGCACGCTTCACCAAGGCAGCACAAGCAGTAAGGCAGCCAGCCTGTTGTACATCCAGTCCAATTCAGGGGAGGGCAAAGGTGTCTCTTTACCAGGAGAGATTAAATGGGAAATTGCTACCAGGATCATGTGATAACACTGAGCAGAGCCAACTAACGTACAACCCAGTGCAAAAGTGAACTCCCTGAGGCCACTGCAGAGAATAATTCTTTGTTCAGAAATAGTGATGGGTCTACATCCATGGAAACAGTATCAGTATCACCTCAGCACTGCACTTCCAGCCAACAGCTAGCTTTTCTTCCACCAGCAGACATACGAAGTAACACAATCATCTTTTGAGTAGTTAAACCACTTCCCAAAAAAATGTTGCTCATTAATCTTGACACAGCATAAGACTTGAATTCCCAGAACTGTACAAAGGATTTGGGATGGACCTTGTAATTAGCTTTTCCTTAATCCAAATTAATCTCAGAGGTAATTAGTATCCTAATGCATCCTATTGCAAGGCATCCTTTAAGGGAACCAGAGTATACAGGGTCACATTTGTCCACTAGCCTGCAGTAACTGGATACGCCAGGCATCTTGCTGTTCTTCCAAAGTATCAATCCAGAGAATCAGAGGCCAGCAGACCTCAGTGTACTTGGCTGAAGGAACGTGGCAAGATGTGTTCATCATATCTCAACTTTAACAATGTCCTCACTGTTAGGAAGAGCTCACCGAAGCAGATAACAAGCAGGCAAACTCCCACCTGCACAGCAGCAGCAGCTTGGTGATATGCAAAGCAGATGCTCTGAGAAAGCAAAACCTGTGCCATGAGGGATCCTCCACAATGGAAAAACACAAAGCAACAGCCTCTTTTGCTCTTAGGGTCACAAGCTTCCTCCTTAAGAAACAAAATGGATATGAATCTCCTGTCAGCAGCCTGGCACAGCCCAATGTCCCATGACAACTCACTGTAGCCCCACTCCTACATTCTTCTCTGATGGCAACCAGCTGGAAGCAAACTGGATGACATGTGGACTCATAAAGCTTGAAAAGTTTTTGGTGATGGTGGACTTCCTGAGGTAAAATTGCCAAGCTACTGTTTGACCCAGCTGGACTGCTATCAGTGATGGATCCATTGTACTAAAGGATCAGGAAAAAGACCTGGGAAACTCATGCTTTACACCTCCAGAGCTAGTGAGGTCAGCTACAGGGCAGCTCACATATCACTAAAGTCAAGTCGTCTTCTTGAAGATGACAAGGCACATTAGGAGTTAAAATTTTAAGTCATTTCCTTGTTTAAAGTACTATCAATGGCTTCTTGTGAGAGCAGCAGATTGAAATGGGACAATGGTTCATGTCTGGCTAGCTAATAACAAGGCATACAACAAAAGTAATAGTTAACAATAAAAATCAAAGCTTTAAAATACTACAGTTCCCTCACTAGTTACTGTGCAAAGTATTCATTTTACTTGCAAAAGTATCTTATGCTTTTAGGATATACTTACCTGGATAGTTAGGATAATTTTCCACCTTAAGTAAAAAAATCCAACTTCATACTAACATTTTGACTCAGATCAAGTTCATCAGTCTTCAGAAGAATCTTGCTATAACTTAAACTAAAGGCAAGTGACTAAAAGTTCTTAAAACCAGACAGAAAATCATTCCATAATGATGCAAAGACTATATTGGCATAAATGTATCTTTCAATTTAAAAAAAAAGCAATGCATTAAAAAAAGAAGGATAAGCACAAAACACTTTTAGCAATTCCAGAGTCCTTCAAAAGTAAGGTAATGACAACTGAAATAGAAACAGAAAATATTTTCTCATGTCAACAGTGTGGTGGTATAATGCAGTAAAAACACAATGGGAAACACAAGTGATGCACAATACAGTTGACCACCACCCACTGACCAATGCCCAGCCCATGCCTGAGCAGTGATCAGCCCCTTCTGGCCAACTCCTCCCACTTTATATACTGCACATGACACTCTGTGGTATGGAATATCCCTTTGTCCAGTTCAGGTCAGCTGTTCTGGTCTTGCTCTCTCCTGGCTTCTTACTCACCTGCTCACTGGCAGAGCACAGGAAACTGAAAAGCCCTTGACTTACAGTAAGCACTACTGAGCAACAACTAAAACATCAGTGTGTTATTGACATTATTCTTGTACTGATTCTAATACACAGCACTGTGCCAGCCACTGAGAGGAAAATTCACTCTCTCCCAGCTGAAACCAGGACAGATGTAACCTTGATTCTTCTATTTAATAAGAACAGTATCTCTTCCTAGTGATTTGTGCGAGCTAACCTACTTGGAGAAATCTTTCTTAATGATTGAAGCTCCTTTGGATCAAAATTGAATTACATTTTTATGCTTTTTATATTTCTTTATACTTTATACATTCTTATATTTATGTGACAAAACTTGGAGGGTGAGAAAGAAATAGGGGCTCAAAAAACCTCAGTGCTAGCATGATAGAGCACAATACAAAAGGAACCAACCTTGTCCAGAATCAGAGGCTGTACACCTGTGTCCACCCCCTGCTACATGACATGGGGGAAAAATGAAATGAGAAAGCTAAAGACCAAGGTAGGATGAAGAGAAGGTTTCTCAGCCTAGGCTCAGACTCATATGAATACAGCTACACAGCTGCTGGCCTGCAGTCTGAGCACAGAGCAGCAGAGATGTGCCACCACTCAGCACAGCCCAGCCCAGTAATCTGTCTTTCAGGAAGAAACCCAGCATTCATACAGGAAGAAACACTCCTGTTGCAAAAAGAGCCAAGAACGTGGCTCCAGGCTCCTACAAACTTCTACACACAAGCTGAGATTACAGTACTCAGTTTGAAAAGTTTGCAAAAACAGTCATTTAAGGTTGCTTATGCTGGGTGCTTTGTCACCCCATTTCATCTCTTTCCATCCTCTCCCAGACCCCACTTATCAGTGGCACAGCCCTGTGCTGACCAACAGTCTGGCTCCCGATGCATTTTTTCATGCTAGCTAACACTCACCTGCTACCTAACCTGATCTCACTTAGCAACTTCTGCAAAATCATACAACCAAAACTCAATTTATGCCTAATCTGAATGACAGAGATTAAGTTTACATATATATTTAAAATTAAGAGAAATTTTAACAAGCTATACTGAGGTCTGTGTTACTGAGATCTATATCAAATAGTTCTGCAAACAGACACGACCAAAAATATGTAAGTTAATGTTTTCTTTACACTCCCTAATACAGGATGACAAACCTTTTTGAAACAATCTCTTCAAAAACTCAAGCAAGACCAAAAAAGCCTAAACACTGTGACAAATCACACGAATTTTAATACCATACATCTTCATAAGCTGTTTTCTAATTTCAAGTCCAAAGTGCCAAATACCAGCTTTCACAGCACGAAGTTCATTGTTTCTCATAAACTTTCATAAGCAGCTCCCTACTTAGTAGGAGAAAAAAAGATTCTGTGTTAGTTTGTTCTTGTATGTGCCATTCACAGTAAGGAGTTCAAACAAATACAGCCCCTTTCCTAGTTTTCACCTCAAAGGAGAACAAACATCACAGTGTAAATACCCTTTTCAGAAAAGGGAAGACAGACATTGGACAGATGCTTGGACATTTTCATTAGCACATAATATTATCAATTATTTATATTTGTAAAATATCCTGGATATTTAATATCTTAGTCTTTTTTAGTCTTAAACCAGAAAATATTACTGAAATTCAAAGTTAGACTGTGTTTCCTATAGGAAATCATGCAAGCTATTCTGATTATACTTCTCACTCCCAATACTGTTTTCATGCACTACCTTGGGCACTAAGAAACCAAAGCAATCTCTCTAGTGCAAAGTTCAGAGCAAAGAAAGGTGTGTTTAAACAAAGCACAGATCAGCAAGCTTTTAGGAGCTTATCAGTGGATGACCAACCATAATTTAGAAACTGCACTTTCATTTACCTCATTAAAGTCTGTGGGAATCCAAGCTGGGCTTTTGTTTCTTTTGGTGAGGCAGGCTGCACAGTGACACGTGCAGATATGAGGGAAAGGCAGGTTATCAGCAGCTCTGCATGAGCAGTGCAGGTGTTCCCTGTAGTGCAATGCACCTGGATTCCAAGGATCTGTTCTCACATCACAGCCTGCCTTTTGCAGGTAGAGGCCGTGCACATGACTGAATCACTGAACAGCATGAGTCAGGACTAAATGAGCTGGAAACTAAGCTTACACCAGAGCTTTAGAGTGCTTGTTAAAGGACAAGTTGTACCTGAACTGACTAGGAACCTGCCAGTACAAACTTAAGTCATCAAATACCTTTTCAACAAAACTGAACCAACGGAGCTAAATTATATCAGATGAGCCTCCCACAGGATGTGGACATAGCCACTACTAGGACTCATAAAAATGAATTAACTTGTCAAATCACAGCCACGCAGTGATCACATTAAGCTGGCACAGAGGTAGGCTACTGCCAGAGGATTCTGTCAAACCCCGCTTTCCTGTGAGTTTCCTTTACTCCCCTTGTGCCAACACCACCACTAATGCAGTAACTTGCTGAGTTAGATCAAGGAAGAACTAATCTGCCCAAAAACAACACTTGCAAAAAATACTGCTTTCAGTTGATTTTTTTTTTAATCCAGCTCAACCTACTTCAGTCAACTCAGAAATGCTAATGTCAGGGTAATAAAAATATTAGGAAGGTGTAAGTGAGAGATGGAAAGAAACTCTACTTTCAGTGGTGTTCCCCATTCTTTTCAGCACCCATTTATCTCAGCCTGCTATGACCATGACCTGCACCCACCATCACTGCACATCAAAACTTCTGCTGGTTCAGAACAAGCCTTAGGAGACACTCTGAGAGGAAAGAAAAAGTTTCATCAAATATTATCTCTTTCCAGCAGAACACAAAGACATTTCTCAAGTCTACCTGAAATACAGGCTTCTCAGGAGAAGAGAGCACAGGCAAGCCACTGAGTTCAGCAGGACATTAAAGCCCACTCTCTTAATGGAGTTGTAATGATGCTAACAACCACTCCCACAATAACACCATGAACAGCATTCCCTTATCTAGCTGTGGCAAAGACAAGCAGGCTGAGAGACTTTAGAAGCTACATTAAGGATCTATAGGACCTCTCATCCTCTTTGCAACTGCTGAGAAAGAAAGCATCTTCCACTGGCCTGTGGTAACCATAGCTCTGGTATCCTGCTGTGACTCGCCACTGAGCCACAGCTCTGTGTGCATGACAGCAGTGACAGGGCTTCCTCTCTGTTCAGTGGTCAAAGCTTCTTGTTCCGAGCCTCTTGCTTTGTATCTGGAATCACAGCCTCATAACTACAGCTATAACCACAATTACTACATGAATTCTTGGGCTACCTCAAGCTTACAAGAGCTTTTTGCTTTATTTGTGCTGCTAAAACTTAACCTTGCACTTTCTTAATCCATGGCAAAGCTCCCTGTTATTTCTGGATATAGTATACTCCTGGACCTCTCTGCTGTATTTTATTAGAGGCAAAGAATTTCTGATAAAGATGATACTTCATCAGTGCCCTTGAGTCCCAACATTGTTAGAACAATTACACAAAAATCTGCTAAAATCCATCAACTGATTAAAAACACCAAAAAACTGAGAAATGTACCTTATTAAGCACATATTGCTAAACACTGACCAAACAATCCTCACACTTCATCCCAATTATTTGCCTGTTTTTCAAATAAGGATATGAATTCAAAATATCTGACTTCCCAAAGCCGGAGTAAAAGCTGTAGGGGCGGTTTAGGGACCGTTGGACTGGAAGAAAAAGGAGTTGGAGGAGCGATAAATTGAAGATTCGTACTGATGCTAAATCAAGCAAAAGTGCTAACTGTTCTGCTGTAGCTGGGCACTGAATTTGCATGACAAGCTATTTATTTATTTGTTGAAGACAACGCTATTCTTACTTTTTGTTGCTTTCTCATGTATGCTGTACCTTCAACCACTATTCTAGGTATGGTAAAAACATTCAGATTTGCTCCTCCTCAAATACTTCACTGCAAATACTCCACCCCAAACCATTTTAAGTTCCCCGAGCATACTGGGAGCCCTGTGGAGGAAACATTTTAACATTTTTATTCTCATCTTTTGGCCTAAGAAGCCCCCCTAGGAAAGAAAGCTGTTGTAGAAAAATGACAGCTAAAACATCTGAAATTATCAAGAAATCATTTCTAGTCTAACAGGATTGGGATGCTGTAACAGGAAGGAGAGGGAACAGTCATAGAACAAGAGAGAATATTTAGAAGCTTACCCTCACATGAAAATAATGACCAGGTACATAACTATATCCATGCATGCTTTTATTCTGCTGTAATACAAGAGAGCTAGAACAAAATAATACAATAACAATACAAAACAATAACCAAAGAATAAGTCCATAGCTTCAACTTTTTTGGGAGTGCAGAGGTGCTCATCCCATACGCCACTCGCAATATCATCAGGAATATATCTCAGAAAATGATGGCTAAAATTGTGCTTAAGGAATTAATCAAGTCTGTGTATTTTTTACACAGCCAAATACTAAGAAACAACACCACCCTTTCCCTTTTTTTTGCCTATTTATTTGGCTCTAAGTATTTCAATTCCCTGCCTGAACATGATCATTTTGAAACCACAACTCCAAGGCAGAGGCGGGTTCACTGCAAAACCAGTGGCCCTCACAAAATAGCCTGTTGGCACATTGCAAGTACTCAAAGCATATGAGCAGGGTATTTTTCTTCCCCTGGCAAAGGACATTTACTGAGGAGCCTGGAATGACAGTGAGTCATGCGTAGTCAAATCTGCAATACCACTCACAGTAGGGACCTCACTGTATCACTTACTGTAATTACGGCCTCCCTTCAGCTGTAGCATTTCAGAGACAAAAAAACCCGAAGGTGCACTTTTAGTAACCCCAGTGAAAAAAAGCACCAACAACAGAGAAGGGTGCTGGCACTGCAAATGTTACCCAAACATGTACGAGTAACCTTTTAAAGCCTTAGCTTTAAAGCTCCTGCTTCATTCATTTAAAGCTTTCAGCTCCTGCTTCATTAGTAACAGTTACAAAACAAGAGTAAAATATTGGCAATAATAATAATTCATAACATTTTTAATCTAGTGCCAATATCAGCAGATTCAAAATGCCATTAGTCTTACTCAAAAACAAATTTAACAATACTGCTCATCAAAGAGAAAGAACTTAAGAGAAACAATTAACTATTCCACTATGCCACATTTAGAATGCTGGAGTTCAGATTTACACGGCTCTTCTGGCACTTTGCTGGCCAATTCCACTCCAGTTTTGCATAAAGTCTACATGTTTATAACAGCACATCTAGTAATATATTGCATTATGCTCAGTATCATCCAGATTTGTACACATGCAAGCAAAAAAGAGAAAGCCCATAATTAAAATATACAGAAGGCCTTTATGTTTTCCATTCCTGATAGTAGGACAACCAGGACATCTCATGCTCTGTATGTTATTAAAATGAAAAAGAAAGCCTATACACAGGCCCTGATTTTCCTCTTTTGATATGTTGCTCTATTGACTGAGCCGTTACTCTTGCTTGAATCTATTTAAGGGTCTGTCTGACACAAAACAGAACTCAATGGATTGTTTGCCCTGGGAGTGAAGGACATTAAATCAAATTAACACCCACAACATAAAATAATCTAAGTCACCTACTCAACTGGGCTTAATTAAAATAATTATTTTATTTTTAATGTTTATCAAAACATTATTTAAATAATGTTGTTTTATCATCCTGACAGATGCTGAATGGATGCCCAAGTGCAAGAAACTGACCAATTCTGCACAATGAGGACTGCACTGAAAAAGCTTCAGCAGATCTAGGGCTCAAAAATTACATCCAAATTGAAGGGAGTTCCACCAGGTCTTAGAAAAACAAGATGACATGACTGCAGTATGCCCAGTTGGCTAAAGTGGTAATCGACAGCAATGAAGTGATTTTACCTGTATTGGTGACACTCACAAGACTGACACTGAACTACTGCATGTAACTCATACTGGGGGATGAAGGAGAAGCAGAATAGGAGGGCAAATGTAAGGATGGATACTAAAATGCTGAACAAAAGTGTAACAAAAAGGATTTTCAGACTGAAGAAACAAAGGCTGAAAGAGAATAATTTGCTCTGCCCACCAAGATAAAATCGAGTGGAAAGCTGACCATGCGTAACAGGCACTAGGAGGGCTTTTTAATCGGTTGGCAAGACATAGCAAGAACCAAAGACAGGAGCAAGATAAATTCAAAATAGAAATAAGGTGCAAACTGGAAGATGGCGAACCCCACGAAGCAGGAATCCAGAATCAAGGAAGCAGGAAAGGTTGGGATACCACATCTTGCTGCCACTAGATCAAGTTACTGGGATTAATACGTCAGTAACCAAGCAACACATTAAGGGTCTGCCATACACTCCATATTTATACATGCATGAAGTATGAAAGACACAAAAGCAATTCTAAATAACGCAACTTCGTGCCTTGCTGCTTGTCAGCTCCGCCTGAAGATGTTGGTAAGCACTGGGCAATAAACTCTGTTCAAATTAGCAGGAAAACCCAAGGCAGGAAAGATCTTTCTAATGCATTCAGACAAAGACTGTGCTCATGCAAAACCTGTAGCAGATAAAAAGACTGTGATGGTTTTGTAAAGCCTACTGTAGTGAGATAGATCTTTGCTCTGCAGATAGTTCTTTCTGCCTCTATACAAGCAAAGCAACACATGGAAGGTACTGTACTGAGCCATCCCCATACTGGCATCACGAAAGGGGTTAGGAATAACAAATGCTGTGATGATGGGGGCGGGGACCCGGAATCCCTTCTGTACAAGCAGATTGCAAATGAAATTGCAAAATGCTCCACCAACTTAAGGCAGTTGTGCGTAATCAGCTTGTGAGTTTGCTGCTTGTAGACTAAGCATTATATGTACCCCTCACAGTACTTTACTCCTTTATACTGGATTTCACTGGTTTTCAATTCCAAGAGTGAGTCACCGGTACAAAAAGAAGGGGAAAGGAATGAGAACTTTACTCTTTGAAATAAAGGAGATGGAAAATGACCTTGAAAAAAAGGCATGATTTCACGCTTACTACTACTTCTTGGCTTAAGATAGAAACTATTAAGACTTCAGATTAAGCTGAGCAAACATTAGAACAAAGAATGAGACAGATTATTCCAGTAAGGAAAGAATAAACTTGACTCGTACGTGTGATCTGTAATGTCTATTATGGTCAATATTCAAAAAAATCGTATCTTGCGGGCAACTCACAGCAGAAGCCTTTGTTATTTCTCCATGCTCTAAGAACATCTGTAATTTGGGTTTCTTACCAAGAGATGAAACAGCAAGTCAGTGATTTAGACCACAGCTGTCTGTAGAAAACACCAAATATTTTATGTCCCTTGCTTGTCCCCGAAGTTATGGTACATGCTACCACTACTAAGTCTGTAAAGCCCATATTTATAAAGATATATAAAATTAAATACTTCTGTTTATGCAGACTTATACAGTAACCCACAAAAAAGGGCACTTCTCTACAACAAAACCCAACTGAGACCGCCTGGTTTCACTGTCACACAGACCCAAGCTTTAGCTGGTAACTCCCATAGTCAGCAACAAAGCAGGACAGTGAAGCTCAAGGGCTGCAGGCCCTGAATAGCAGGTGTCACTCAGAAGAGGAGACCTGAGGTGGCAGCAAACCTCACTCTTACAACACTTTTCCAGAGCTCGCCCAGGCTTTAGTTCCATCTCACGGAAACTCAACTTGTTGTTCTCATTTTGCAAGTGAGTATCAGCAAACCAAATGCAAGATTTAAAAAAGGCAAGGAAGGGAGAATGCCCAGAACTGCAGAGCCTCTGAAGAGGAACCACCATGTCTAGGCTCTGTGAATTGGAGTCTTTCTTAAATTATCAGCAATACAGGCTCTTTCAAAGTATATGAAGTTAAACAGGTACTAGCTTGCAAAGCTTCAAAACTGAAACTGGTCTTCCATTAACTAACTGGTAAGTTAATGCAGTGCACTGAACCGGCAGCAAAAGTGCACATGCTGGTGAGCAAGCAGAGTGACTCAGTGGAAACAGATACAGGGAGGCTGTCACATGACAAGCTGGTGCAGCACAGGAGACAACATGGAACAGCAGCATCCCAAATAGGAGAGAGGTATGGAGAGGAAAGTAACTCTGCCTCCAGTGGCCAACACATTCAGAATCTATTACTCAGTTTGCAGTTTAGACTTGGCTCTTGAAAATGCCATGCAGCAGAAGTTTATCTGCCTCATGCACTGGTGTGTTGCTGCAGTTCAGTTACTTCTGCATGCACATGGCATACATTCACCTGCTATAAATCTACTCCTCACACACTGAATACTCCAGGCTTGGTCTCAGCCCTATAATCACATTCAAAAAACATTTTTACATACATATGTTTGCATACACACACACACACATTCACTCACTCTTCAGGACAGAAATAGTCCTGTAGAAGACTCTCTGGATGGCATTTGATTGCCTGAGGGTAAGCCCACACAGCCATATGGGGAGAATGATGTTATCTGAAGCACCTACATGTGGCTGGCAAATATGACACAGGACCTGTGGTGCTTTCTGCCTAAGTAGATGGGGTAAAATTCCTGAGGAATCCAAATGGCACTGGAAACCTATGCTTACAGGTTTGGATTTCACATGTATGAGGGTGACATACCTATGGTCAGTCACTGAGACAGTTTTGGACTGAAACCTATCTGATTCGCTCTTGGTTTCATCAGCCCATATAATAACAAATGGTTCCACAGAAAGATGGAAATTATTTAAAATTTTGTGCATGGATATCATGAAGAAAAGGAGATGATACCAAATTCCAAGTAGCATGACAGCCAATAGGGCATTACTGAATGTAAGAAGTTAAAACCCAAAAGTAAGCTAATTAAGTCAATATGGAAAAGAGAGCAGTTATTAAAGTTGAATTTGATAAAAAGTATCCTGCCTTTTTGATTTCCCCAATAAAGTTTTTAAGATAAATAGAAGACACCAGAAATAGCAGACCACAGAAATCACCCACAACCAATATTTTACACCTTATAAAGATAACCCTTTAACTGCTACAGCAGCTCTGATGCTATTTTATGCATCACTACCTTTAAGGCAATATTCCTAAATTGACTAACTTGAAAGTAATCACACTGAGGCTGTTCTAGATTCTAGCCTACTGAACCAATGGTAAGGTAAGCCTTTCCAAAACAGTATTTCACAGACTCTTTGTGAATTTAAAAGGCCAAAAAGACCCCAGAATAGAGAAGCAGCTCAACAGTCTATTAGTTCAGTACAATTTTAAGTCTTATGAAGCAAGAGTTCTCCTATGCCTGAAGAGAAAAAGATGGGTAGGAAGCATAGCTCTTTCTTTCCTACAATGTCACTATGTTTGGAGCACAGCCAACACATTGTTTTTTCTAGGAAGTACCAGTGTCACGGTTCCCTCCAAAGATAACGCAGTTTCTAACACACAGTGTTTTGAATGCCTATGAAAAAAATAATCAACACAGATTCTCTATTAATCTTTCCAAAAGGGCTGCTTCATTACAGCTCGTACCATATTACATTGGCTTCCTAATATTCTGATCCTTGTTAAAATTGACAGTTTTCAAATTAGTAGCGAGATGCTAACCTAGATAGTGAAAGTTGTTCTAATTCTGTTATTTTTTTAAAAGGCAAAATAGCTCAATTTCATATCAGCAACAAAATACAAAATCTGGACTGCAGAACTGGTCCACTTGCACACTGTGAAGAGCCTAATGGAGTAACTTATTTCCATAAAATATTACAGAATTATATGGGTTTGAGCATTATTAGTATCATGCAGCTCTGCACATCTTGGGAATGTTGACGAAGGAAAGTAGTTAGAATAACAGGGGGGCGGGAAGCGGATGGGAGAGAAATCCCACAGATTTCAAAAAGTTTTGCTTGTTTGTTTCTAAAAAGACCGAAAGAGAACCAGAAGTGGCCACTCCCCTCCCTTTCTGTTCCCATGAAAATACTCCCAATCTCTCTCACTTCAGAAGTGGGAAGACACTGAGGATGCACGGCAGGAGGGAGTGGGTCAACCAGGACCATAGAGTTGAGATCCTGGTTAATGAAAACAGGAGAAACAGACCTAAGGTTCAAATGTAGAGTGGCACAGCAGAAAGGCAGAGAGGGATCCTTTAGGATTTTAGTTTAATGAGCTAAGTGGCAAATGTGCATAGCCTGGAAAGCTGTACTACTGCTATGGTGGAACTCAGGCAAACTAACTGTGGGAATCCTGTTCTGCACAATTAAAACATGCACATTTGTTTGCTATAATTATGGAAATAAGACCACTTTTCCCATTTCTTTCCCCTTCTCTTAATCCCAAACCAGAAAAATTTGTGAAGGATTGCTATTACTTGCTTGGCAATGTCCCAGTTTAGCCAGGAGGCTGTCCGCAGAAGCAGCTGCAGAGGAGCTGGAATCTCATGAGATTGCTGCTCCTAATGGTGTGGCATTAGCATAGGAGACAAGTTTCTTAAGATACAGAGAGGAACTGTGCTCATGTGTCCTGAGCCTCTAGGGACTGAGTCTGCTGCTTAGAGCCATGTATCCAGACAGCTGTATGTAAAAAAAGGGGAACCACACATAACAGTCTACAGATACACAGATCTTTACTCAGAACTTAACCCAAGGAGCAGGGAAAACATTTTTGAACTTATCCCTCCACCTCCACGGGAAGTTTGACGGGAGTTATGAGAGGCAAAGAAGTACCACAAACAATAACAAAAAAGTTTCTGGATTTTGTGATTTCTTGAAAACACATATTTATTGAAAATACATATTTTGCATTCCATTGGAAATGGCCAGGTCTGCAGAGCCCTTACAGATGTAGCTAAGATGACATCAGGACTTCAAGTGAGGCTGATAAATAACATTAGTCATGGAGAAGGAAGTACCTCAATAAAAAGAGAACTTTGTGGTTCTAACATGGGGTAGGAGGTATTTCTCCGTTCAGTCCTTGCTTTTATTGTGTACTTTTGGTGTGATAGGCCACAGTGCATCTGTTATCTTTTGTCCAGGGTGACCCACTGTACTGCCTTCTATCTTCTTTTAATCAGACTATAATCCCTTTGATCACACACGCTCTTCCTATGCACACATGGAAAGAGTATGCCAGTTTCAATACCCTCCTAGTTTCAGCTGGCTTCTCAGCATTATTAAAAGTCCCATCTTTATCAATGGGACCTTTGTTTGACAATTTCAGCAAGGAAGAGGCAAGACTGAATGGGCCATAAAGACAAAAGTTAGTCCTTTACACAGCAGTCCCTCAGGTCATTGCTATGGAAAAGCCGGCAGTGACTTCTGCCTATATTAAAAGTGCTGTGAGGTACTAGGAGGTCCTCAGCCCTCATGTATGTGAAACCGGCTTCTTGCCCGTTATCCGTTTCAATGACAAATGCTTTAAAAAGTTTGTCTCGTTATTAACCACACCTTCCTCCCCTTTATCACATAAAAAAAAAAAAAAAAAAAAAAGGCAAGTTACGAAGATACAAAGTAGTAAAGCACAAGCAGATTATAGGAAAATCTACACAGAGCATGCCACCGACAGCCTGATCCCAGAAACACTGAGGTCCAGCGCCCCCGAGACCACGGGACTGCACTCGCCGCTGCGAGCCACAAACCCTCCCCGTCCCGAGCCTAAAACCGCGCCGGCTGGAACGGCTCGGCTTTAACACCGACAACGCACCCGGGCGGCCACGGGGCTGCTCTTGGATACAAACGCCTTAACAACAGCCGGCGGCTGCTGTTCGCGCTCGGCTCTCGGGAGACCAGCAAAACGCCCCGGGTTTCCTCGACGCGCGGAGCGTATTACAGAAAGCGGTGGGAAAAAAACCCAAACCAACCAACCAACCAACCAACCAAGGAAAAACCGTTCGGGAGCTGCAGGACACAGGGCAAAAATGGGCAAACCCTTCAGCCCCGGGGCCGGGGAAAACAGCTTCTCCCGCGCAACAGGTTCCCGCTGCGCTCCTCCTCCGCGGCGCGGCAGCGGGGCCGCCCCCGCCGAGCGCACCTGCCGCGGGCAGCGCCCTCCTTCCCTCCCTGCCGCCGCACCTCCACTCACCCGCCGGGGGCGTCGCCGGCCCCGCCGCTGGGGTGGTAGGCGGTGAGGACCACGCCGCGGGAGCCGGACCGCCAGCTCATGGCGCTCGCCGCCGCATCCCTTCTGGAGACACCGAGGCGGAGCGGGGCGGCCCGGCTGCGGCCCGGCGCGGCCCAGCCTCCTGCCGGCAGCGCAGCGGGGCAGGGCCGGGTGACGGCAGCGCTTCCTGCGGCCCGGCGGGGCCGTGCCCCTCCTCCCGGCTCGGGAGCCGCTCGGGAGCCCCGTGGGCGAGGGCGGCGGGCGGGGGCCGTGCCCGCCTTACAGCTCGGTGCGCTTGCCTCACGGCTGTGGGAGAGCCGCGGCCTCCGGGCAGGCTGGAGTTTGTGCGAAGGTGTCGCTGAGAAATCCGTCAGTTCCAGAAAAGTCGCTGTCCTTTCGGCCCCGAACTGCTGCGCCCCGAGGCTGCCGTGGGGCAAGTGCGGCACGGCAACAAGAAAAATAAAGAACGTGTTCAGCGTTTGCTTTGTGCGTTACCCATTTCACTGAATCGCAGCATTGTGCGGTGCTTGCTTTAGCTTTTCATACTCGCCAAAAAAAAAGTTTGTTTTTTTTTTTAAATTACAAGCTCTCGTAACAAAAATCACAACTAGGGATAATGTCAAGCAAGGACACTGCTGACTGAATTGTCTCAGAGCTGCTGGGCCTTAAACAAGCCGCCATTAGCTCCACGGTCACGCTCCATCAACTAGTGACAACCAGAGGAACACAACATTGGGTCAGCCTTTTTGGTGGGAAAAGCCTCCTTTGGTGGGAAAAGCCTCGGCACAGAGATGAGACTCACTGCCTTGGTATTAGTTTTGAATTGGTAGGCAAGACGTGTAATGCAACACCCAAACCTGTTTGCTTTTTCCATGGCAACATGTAAATGCACATATGCTATTTATGTTTGTAATCTGTGCCCTCGTTCACATATGCATATGATTTGTCTAAATTATTATCAGTTTGTTCTATAACTGAATGGAGCAACTTCAATATAAGCGTAATTTGCATTGTGTTCACTTTTTTCCCTTTTAAAACAAATCATGCAACTGCTTTGCTTGCAGTTAAAATGTGCCAGGTTTGGTGCTGAGCTCTGTGAGATGTTCTGAAATGCGTGGGTATCGAGTCCAGGACCTTTGTCTTTTAGTACATAAATTGGAACGCTGCATGCAAGGTTGTGAATGGACCACACCGTTTTCTGTGCAGCACAGAGTTGCCATGCAGGAGCAGCACAGAAATCTCATCCTACAGCCACTGAGAAGTTGGTTGCAGCAGAGAAGCAAACAGGCAGAATTTCTGGTCATGTTTGAGCAAGATCAGATTGTCCTCTAGAGTCTTTGATGCTTACAGTTGGTGACTTTGGAGGGATCACAGTCAGACACAACTAAATTTTGCCACTGATGATGGACTTCTACAGAGTGCCAAACAGGAAGTCTCAATTTCTTTAAAAAAACCACCCATTAAATTTTGAGAAGAGTCCCAGCATTACAAGCACAGGAGAACTTGGATGATGTTAATAGGCCAGCCATTACAGAGTCGCCTTTTCATTTCTCACACACCTGAGGGTCATTTGCCGCCTTAGTTTTAAATTCATATAAACTATTGAAAGGGAGTTTGATAAAGCCTGCCTCTTCCACGGTTTATTGGGTATTTTATCTGTAGGCATCTAGCCAAGGTGTTTTGGCTAAAGTATTTTTTGTATTGTTAATTTTATATCAAAATTTTAATCTGCAATTTAAAAAAATCTATTTTTTAAAAAGTAGACATTAGTACCAATAGATACCAATAGTATATATATTAGAAAAAGGAACAGGTTACTTTTTAACTATATGATTCTTTAATTGTTTAGTATTTACAATGCATAGGAAAGAGGCTGCTTCACCTCCACAGATGTTCTCCTTCTGCAAAGGGAATGGGAAAAAGAGAAGGCACAGCTTCAGTGCAGCTTCAGCAACAGCTTAGTACTATAGTTTCAACAGTTTAACTAGCAGTATGCACCAAGAGCACTGAGACAAATTGTCTGCATGTACCTACACACTCACAAAAACAAGGACATGAAACCACTGCAAAACTTAGCACTGTGGAAATGTTTTCCTGTACTCCCACTACTAAGGTATTCCGCTCTCTATACATCTCAGGCTGTGTCTGAAAGGCAAAAATTAGCCTAACTTCTCACACAAGCATGCAAACAAGACTTCAGTTTTCACAGCTCATGTTGGAAATACATCAGCACGTGGTGAGAAAACATCCTATTAACGTATGTTTGTACTCCTATCTGCTGGTTCATTTAGCTCTTTCTTTAAATGCACATGTGGTTAATTGTTAAACAGCATATGCAGAATGCAAAATTATTTTCTGAAGGACCCTTTTTTTTTCTTTTAAACTAAACCAGAAAAACTAAACATAAATACTAGGGTCCTTAGGACCTGGCCTTGTTTAAAGCTTCAGCTAACTGGTTGCATGCCAAATACCCCACTTAGTTATAAAACTCCCTTTAAAAAAATAACTAAAATAAAACAGAAACAAAAGTAAAACATTTAGACATTCCATGTCTAATAAGTGCTTTCCAAAGCCCTTTGCCCAAACTAAATATATATTAGGTGCTATAAAAACAAAAATGTAAACTGCTTTTTCTTTGATAAGCATCTTAAAACACATCATAATTAAGGCACACCACAACATGCTGCAGCCTCCCAGTAGAAAGAAGAATGCAGAAACAAGATGTAGTCAATGTGGCATCACTAGGGACTGCTCAAAAGACAATTTTGCTACAAATGGAGAGGGGAAGAACTTGCCTTGTTTGGGAGGGGGAGGGGTGAGATTAAGAAAGGCAAAACCCAGAATGAGTTTGTCCCACTAAATGGAAGAATAAGAAGAAAACTTAAGAAAGCTTTTATAAGTAAGTAACAAGGAAAGTGAGAAAAGGAGCAAGAAAGAAAAAAAGTCCAATTAAAAATGAGACCAGGGTTTAAATTAGTGATAAAACCGTAAGAGATATTGATACCCTTCTTATGTCTGTCTTTATTATGATGCACTTCAAACATAGAAGTGAATTTAGGAGCTAACTCTAGACACACCTTTTCCTCTAATTGATAGGAACAAATCTGGTCCTGTTATGACAGCATTACACCAGCAAGGTTTTCTTTGATCAAATAATTCCAAATTTACACTAGACACAGATAGACAATTTTGACCTACAGGTGTATTATTGCTGTAAACTGACAGAAATATCACTATTCCTTTCACTGGTATATCTTCTGCCTAACTCTGACTAAATAGTCATTAATTCCTGCGTTTGCAGTTAATATTTTTGTTCTTAATAAGGTCCAGGCATACTTATTTGGAAAGTAAGGTTATTCATAGAGAAGAGAAAGCTTTGGGGAGACCTCATTTAGGCCTTCCAGTACCTTAATGAAGCTTTTAAAACACAGGGAGAGTGACTTTTCACAAAGGCAGATAGAGACAGGAGAAGGGACGGTGGTTTCAAAGAGAAAGCAGGCAGGTTTAATTAGATATTAAGAAGAAAATCATTATTCAGAGGATGGTGAAGCACTGAGCAGGTTGCCCAGAGAGCTTGCAGATGCCCCATCTCTTGAAGCGTTCAAGGCCAGGTTGGATGGGGCCCTGAGGGACTTGATCTAGCGAGTGGCATGCCTGTTGACGGAAGGAGGTTTGGAATTACATCGTCTTTAAGGTTACTTCCAACTCAAACTGTTCTATAACTCTATAATCAACTAGGTAAGAATGCACCATTTGAGGCTTATAGGTTTATGTGCTAAAAGGAGGATATTGAGAAAGGAGATTACAAATCAGTCTATCTTGCTACAGAATCCAAGACTCCTTCAAAGAGCTTAAATACTTAGATTAAGATGTCATGCACTGCCCTTACACTCAATATAGTCAAGTCAGTCACCAAAGCCAAGCAGACCATGCAGGGCTCTCATGCTTAGTTCTCTCTTTGCAAAACAACTGCTAAAAAGAGAACTTCTCAGCAGTGCCATCCTTCATCACTGCTTTACAGGGTTTGAACATGCATGTGTTCAACATGTGCTTTTGACTCTTCACTGCAGACTGATTTATTTTCATTTCTAAAATTTTCACAAATAAAAAAATGAATCACACTGTTTTTCATATTTTGTATAAATATAGGATTATTCTTTTTGAATATATGTTAGGTGATTTTTCACATTCCAGTTCCTAATGATATGTTATTTATCAGCAGTTAAAAATGCAACCCATGAGAAAAATTGGCTAGAGGAAATAGTAATAGGTCAGCTGAAAAATTTAAACTCACAGGCTGACTTCAATGGCAGTAGATGGATTTGTTCCCGCTGAGGTCTAGAAATCCCCCTGTCCAAGAGCATTTTGACAACCACTGCAGTGCTAAAGTAAAAGTACAACTGGACTTTTAAAGCATATTTTTAATGCAGTAATGCAGGAGAGTTTCAACCTCTCCCTTCTATTCCAGCATTTGTTCAGATGGGTTTTAAACTGAGCAGAGAATGTCTCACCAGCTCACTCACCTAATTCACATTGAAATAAAATGGCAGCGTTTCCATTGTCCAAATTATATTTCCAGGGTTCCAGCCAGCAGCCAGAAAATGCATGAAAGGGAATGTTGTTTGTGTACTGTAAGATGAAATCTACCCCTTATTAAGCTTTGTGTTTCATGTATTGCTGTACTCCACTACCTAAAGAACAACACACGTGAAGAGCATTCTGCAGCTGTTAATAATCAATGCTAGGAATAATACAAAATGTAGATTACAGGTACTTAACTCTTGATGTCCAGGATTATGCAACTGATTTTACATTCTATTTACATCCATTTCATGGATGTCCATGAAAGAACTGATCTTTTAGAGGGTAAAATCCTCTGTCCTATGTTAGACCTCCACTTTAGCAAATAAAGAAGAAACCTGTGCCAGAATTGTCCATTTGTTTCCACTGATTAGAAAGGCTGACTACACGAGTAGGTCACATGCAGATGTGCACATCTGTCTGGTAAACTTCACCTTAAATGCTTTTATGTTGCCCTTCAAAATATGGAAGATGCAATGTTCCGTTACAGGGCGCACCATATGGCATACACAATGTGGAGGAGTCAGTATTTCAAAATGTACAGTACTGATATGTAGGAGCTGTTTCAGATCATCTTACACAGCCCTGAATGCCAAAGGTGGGGATGAAGTCACACATGTACACAGAAAGCAGTGACACCTTCCTAGCTTTCTGAGCCTTCACCTTCTTCCTCACTGCCCTCCACATACATATTTAAAGAGCTGATTTGTTTCCCATAACAAAAACAAAAGAAGACAGCAAGAAAAGGGAGTAACAGTTCTTAGGTTGTTCACTTTTCGTTCGAGTTGCTCTAAAATGTATCTGGTGCTCTCTGGTGGCAGCCTCGGTAATTTTTAATTCCATGACTTTGCAAAAGGTGAAACAGTAACTACTAGTGCTGCTTTTGAGATTATCCGTATGAAGACTAATGAGCACGTGAATTAATTCTACTTTATCCTGTTTGGTTTTTCTTGAATGCTTTCTCTGGAGAAATTCAGATCTTGCCCATCTGCTTACCTTATGTAAATCACAGCACAGGGATTGAGCAGCTGAAGTTCTCATTGCCTTATGTTTTTGCTCATGGTCAGACAGCTGCTGAATTTTACCCAGAGAGGTATATCTGTTTCTGTAGAAGTAATTTATCCATGTCTATTTGTAGTGTGACCTTGCACAAACCCTCATATTAATTCTTGCTTCCCTTTCCCTGTAACAGGGAGTCCATATAACAGGGCTAATAATATCTAGCTATTTATGAGGATTATTCACCATCTGTTAAATTACATTGAAAGGTATCAAAATATGCATAAAATTATTTCCCATTACATCACTAGATTTACTTTCATTTGGTGCATGATTTAATAGGGATAAAATGGAATGGATTTCTGCATCCACAGGCATAGAGAACAGATGATAAATCTAGTGCACTTTATAGCATCTCCACATGAGGTATAGGACTTTCAGGGAAAACTGAATACCACAACTGATGTTTCATGCCACTTTGGGAAGGGGGAAGTCAGCATGAGTGTTGGAGACTAAGGGATTTTCATTGGTAACTCTGAATGACCCCTTTTTTCTTGAACTACTTCCAATACAACTTCGATTTTATAAATCATTACTTCACATATGCCACTAGTCATGAAAAGGTTGTTGTAATTTCAGAATACAATCACCTTTCCCCTTCTTAATTCTCCCAAAGTATTACCTAAATGTGGTGCACACTGACTGGATTCACTACAGAGGTAGATACACTCTACTAGCATATGAATATGAAATAAAGATAGATAAAATAAAAAGTTTGGAGAATGGTATTTCATTTTTCTCTTCAATCATGTTTTACATTTATACAAGGCAGCTGTATAACCCTTAAAAAAGATTTTTCATCTGAGTTAAACACACTTCTGGTTGTCTTTCAGAGGGAGATCTTCCATCCTCTTGACTCCTTGTTGACTCTTTCTGCATCTGTTTCAATTGAACTGATCTTTCTTGAGTATAAGGACCCTGAACTCTGTAGAGCAACTGGGACCTTGTATCTCACAGATACTTAACTATATCACAGGCACAGTATTGTGGAAAACATCAGCTTTTCACATGGCTGCTTCTCATGTTGGTGAGACTGATCTGAACGTCATGCATTGTCTTACACATTTGGAGCAGACCTGCTGACTGGCTTGCACATCAAAACACAGAGAGAGAGCTCCTTCTGAAATGTCTTCTCAGGGATATGCACTGTGCTTCTGAATGGAAGGGGCTTTTATTCTGTTGTTGAGAGGCTGCTGTCATGACAGCCAGAAATCCTGGGTTTGTCTCTTTTGGACATTGCAACCAACACCAAACCACTAAAGAGGCAGGAGTGGAGAAGACTCCAGTAGCTCCCCTGCTTCTCTTCTTCTTTAGGTCAGGAAATAGACCTCTCTATCCAGTATTTGGGATGTAACAACTGATGAACTCATCAGCTGCAGTTTCATCAACAAAGATAGAGGGGGTGCTAGCAAGTGCAGAGAACATACTTGGAAATAAATATGATTTGTTGCTTTACAGAAAGGCTGTATCCATTGCTCAGGTTCAGAGACTGTGTCAGTTTCCACAATCCCCACCCCCCCATCTTAGATCAGGCTTCAGTAGGGTCTGGGATAGTTTTTTTCAGTCTGAATCTGGAAGCTGAAACCATGCTGTCTCCCACACGTGTTAGCTAAGTCAGTCGGCACATTGACTGGAAGCTCTTCTCTTCCTTACCCTTCTAATTTTGCTGTTGCCTGCAGATTTGATCACAGCTGAAGTTGTAGCACAAAAACATCTGGTGAAATAAAACAGAGCAGCCACAAAGAAGGGAGAGTTTAGTCAGTCAGAAAAGCTCATGAAAAATGTGACACAATCCTAAGCTGAGCAAGCCAGAGCTATCCAGAAATGTCATTATGTGCTGAGGAGAAATGCTTCAGAACAAAGAAAGGAACAATTGCGTGAGTCATGGGCTGTGAGAAAGAAAACCACTTGTCTTTAAGGGTTGAAGAATACCCAGTAAAACTTCAAGTTAACACAATGAAAAATATTCTTAGTTCTTTCTTACAGACAAAAATATTCATTTTGCATCTTCTTTCATCCCAAACAAATATTAGAAAAGTGTTTCTTTCACATTTTATACTGCAATCAAATTCAGCCACTCTTAATACAGAGTATTTCAAGACGTCAGTCTTATTTTTGCCGTTTTGAACGGAAACAATCTTCTGAGTTGAATATGGATTTTTAAAAATGGTTCATATCAACTCAGAACAGCATTTTCCAGAAATTTACAATCCAAAAGAAGGCCACCATACTTTAACCACATGTGAGGTCCAAACTGCAGTTTAAGATATACCATCTTAATGAGACAATATCTTTTAAAATCATGTTTGCAAGTATCATAGACAAATCAGAAAGAAGGAATGGAAGTTCTCACATTCTTGCTTGTCTTGTCTATTTCATGAGCTTACCAGGTTAATTTCATACAACCAATTGCTTTTTTGACATCTTTTGTATAAAATAGCTCTGACAATGACATTTAGCACTTGCGATTTTTTTTTTAAATGAATGTAAGTATATGATATTTGAAATTGGAAACATTATTGTGACAAGGATTGGGCAAATTTTGAACCAAAAAATTTACAAATATAAGCTGTAAGAAAAAACATTCTTTATGATAGTTCTTCTGATACTTTTTATTTACTCTTCATAGATATTCAAAAGTAACTCTCATGAATAACAACTACAAGGAAAATTAGCATGAATACTTGTGCAAAAATTTGCATAAGAAATAAATATTTGAGGTTTTGTTTCTTTTTGGCTGAAAGACAGTTAGAAAGCTGGAAAAAATACCAGTCATATACCAACAAAAACTCACAGCACTATTATAGCTGTTCTGTAGTACCATGTTCTAAGCAATAACTATAAAATTCATGAGTATCTCTAGGCTGATGCTTAGCCACATACGCAAGTCATAAATAATTTTAAACAGTGTCATATCTGTAGCCTTTAGGGCTTCAGTCCTCTAAGGGTACATTTGTGACAGTCACAAGTGACTAGATTTAATACATTTGCACTATTTTACTCATCTTTGCTTGCAAAGAAATTGTGATAGGTTTGTAGAGCAAGATTCAGGGAGAGCTGCAGAATTACAAGGCAAGAATATACTACCACGGCTGTGTATTTTGGAAGCAATTGCTGGAGTTACAGAAGGTTAAACTTGAACATTTGCCTACATCAAGATATTACAGTGTAGTTTCTGCAGGAAAAACATAACACTTGCAGTTCACTTGGAAGATATTCACCGCTAAAAAACTGTATTTATGTTATAGTGGTTAGATTTACTTTGATTTACTGTAGTATTTTACTATTTAATAACTCACGCTATGCACAATACTGTTCACCATATGTCCAGAAAGGGGGGAAAAAAAGAGGGAAGCTGAAGTAACTTTTAAATGAGGATGCATATGTGGAAAGCAATGCAAATTTATGTATATGTAAACATAAATATCATGGGGACATCTATGATCAAGTCTCCTGAAATTTCAATCTATCCAAGATAATTATAGGTTCACTGGGAGAAATTAATATGGTCACAAGCAATATCAGAACAGTAGTGAATGACACAAAACCGTCCAGAGAAGTGGGGGTGGTTTGCAGTAGGATGCACACGTGTATCCTGCAAGAGGGAAGAGTACCCAGGGAATGGTTCCAAGACATATGGCTGCCATAGGGAAGTGGGGTCAGAGTGAGCAGTAACAATGTACAGCTGCATTGGGGTTTGGTCTTTGATGAGAAAGACCATCTGCAGCTCTTGGCTGCCCTTGGTTACATTTTGGCACTTGAAAATCAATGGGAGCAGAGCTACTAACTTGCGTCATGGAAGAATGCATTTCTCTCAGGGACAGAAAGCAGTTCCCAGAGTCAGGGAACACTATCCCTTATACACTATCTCCCCCTTTCCCTGGGGAGCCTGTTTAGCCCTCAACCACCCTCTGGGTGAAAACTTTTTCCTGATACCTAACCTAAACCTCCCCTGATTCAGCTTCTGGTCATTCCCTCAGGTCCTGTCACTGATGACCAGAGAGAAGAAAGAGATCAGTGCCTGCCCCTTCTCTTCCCCTCATGGAGATGTTGCAGACCACAATGAGGTCTTCCCTCAGTCTCCTCTTCTCCAGGCTGAACAGACCAAGTGACCTTGGCCCTCCTCATACGGCTTCCCCTCAGGGCCCTTCACCATCTTCGTAGCTATCTGTTGGATGCTCTCTAATAGCTTAATATCTTTTTTATATTGTGGTGCCCAAAACTGCACACAGTGTCCAAGGTGAGGCCTCACCAGTGCAGAGCAGAGTGGGACAATCACCTCCTTTGAGTAAAGTATTTTTTGCTAAATATAAAAACAAATTGGCAGAAGGCACTATAATCTAGTAATATTTCCATCTCAGAATTTAGATGACTCCACCTATCTCTTATCACGGGACAAATTATTCAAAATATTATTTAAAATATATTTAAAAGCATCTCTTTCCTATCCTTTCTTGACCATTGAAGACAGTGTTGTACTACTTAATATACTGTGAATGAGACAGAGGCAGTATATAAAGAGAAGAAGATTGCATTTGTGTTAATGAAAAGTAACCTTTTTGAAGGGACACATAATTTCCATACAGACTAACATCTCTTTGTCAGTAATTAAGCATTTGAACAATCCCAGTATAGTAAATCAGCTGTATAAACTTCTGGTTTCACCACTTTTTCCAAGCACATTTTCTACCATCTTTAAAACTGAGATACTAGAAGGGAGCACTTTTAGTAATTCAAATATTTCCCAAATTCTCATTGAGAGGGGGACTCACCTTGTATGTGAGCAAGAATGACAATGAAATTTGGTAGAAAATATTACAAAGAAGGTACCTCTAATACCATTAATTCTTTTATTCTTGAGGGGATTTAGAACCTAATTATTTTACCTGTGTTTTGGAACATCTTACAGAAGTACAAGGGGATAATCATCTGTAGGATTTTTCATCACCTGCTGGCTGATGTACAAAAGCTTAAACTATACACAAGTACCTTCACTACAGAAGTCTTTACAATTTTCTCAGAATCATAAGTGTTATTGATAAATATCATAAAATCACGTTTCTTTTAGCTTAGCTGGTTAGGAACAATAAAGCAGTACTCATATGAAAATCCTATTGTTCATGTTTTGCTCTTCTGAAGCTGCAAGGTGAAGGACAAACCAGAAGCATGGCAAAAACAGCACACAGGCCACAAACAAGCAAACTTCAACTACTATACAAATGGTTTTTTCTCCCTCATTGCCATATATGCAGATATATAATGATCAGCATTCCAAATTTTCTGATTGCCTAATAGGCATTATCATAGATTGTTCAAGGTTCTCTTTTTATGGCAACAGATAATAAGGATCGATAAACAGACAAAAGGCAAATTGATAAATTATAAAGTAAATGCCTAAATCGTAGAAGAAGAAGAAGTTATTGTTCCATAGCTGAGATCATCAGTGTTTGTGAAGAAGGCAGCCTCACTTCATCAAAGGCTGAAAAGATTTGGGAAATGCAGTTAAAAACGTCAGGGCAGTAGAATACTGCAGGTTTTCTGCTGACAGAGCACATGCAGCAAAATTATGACCCCACCAGAGTCAGAGATTAAGCCTCTTCTGACTTTCCTGGACTAATATTTCAGCCCCTAGTTCCTGTCCTGCGAGCTCAGCATCTGCTGCAACACTTGGACTCCTTTACACTCATCTCTGAGGTGATGCAGGAGAAATAGGCACCAGGGTAGCTCCTACCAAGACTTCTGTCCCCATGCCCGGTGATGCTGGAGCTGGATGGTTCACCAGCCTGACTTTGAGCTTGTAAATGCTCTTCTGAGCAACAAATAAATAGATCCAGGAGTGAATTGTCTGCTGTTTGGGTTTTGGATTCATAAGAGATTTTCAATTTTAAGTATTTAGATTGCTTTTTCCTTGTGGTTCATTTGTTTTTTGGGGTTTTTTCATTTGGGGATGAACATAGGACAAGTATTTCCTCATTCTGCTTTCTTTTTTGCATTTTTTGCCCAGATCACTTTCTGATTTATTTCAACATCATTCTTAGTACCAGAGAGGTCTTTTAAGAAATAGTGCTATGGTTAAAAATTAGAGCACTCTCTTTCAGGTAAAAAACCCAGAACAGACAGGAGAATGGAACAGCAGTGTGAAATCCCACAAGAATTCATGTACAGTTATTCCTTGCACAGCTCCCACCAAAAGGAGGGAGGTGTCAGCTCCCTCTCCCTTTCATGTTCAGAAAGATATTTACAGATCAGGCTGGGCACTTGTCGACAGTACCCAAGTTTTGAGCACATCCCAAAGGAATTAGGAGATTTTTTGAATGGAAGCTTTCTCACTATGGCCTTCTACACTTTTATTTTGCCAGCTGGACTCTTGCAGAATGGGTACAGAGAAAACATACTAGTGTAGATTATTTTTTTCAATATAAGAGTACTTGTAATATTTAATGTTACCTGTTCATTATTTAGGTGGCTGTAGCAGTGTAAAGTGCTTTTCTATTGCAGCCACAGTAGGGCTTTTCCTAGTATAGCTGTGGTTTCTAAAAATCCACATTTCTCACTGAAATAGGCTAGTTTTCAAGAGCAGAAAATCCCAAAAAGCACTTCCGAAAATTAGAAAAATTAATCTTCAGCCACTGAACCTTCAGATATCTCTTAGTTTTAGTTTTACCAAAGCAACAGCACAAAAACCACATGTGTCTCTGACGGTTTTGTGGATCCTGGCCATGAATAAACAGTTAAGGGGAAAAAAAGCTGCATATCCACCAAAATAATTATCTTTTTTTTTTTTTCTTAGCCTGATTTTTTCCCTCCAGTTGCTTTTAATCATCACTAAAAATGAAAACAAAAATTGCTATAAAAGATTATTGTCACTCTAAGAGCAGATGTTCATAGGAGCAGTTTTCAAACTGGAGATTTTGCTTTTTCCTAGCCCCAGTTTCAGAGTTACCTATTTGGATAGCATCAGGTGGAAGCACCAGGTTATTATCTATCCAAAGTGCATTTCATTACAGTAATCACAGGTAGATTTTTTTTAAAGGAATCAGCCCAATGTATAATGTGTGCTGCAACGTTATAGAGAAATATATATTACCATATATGACCATAATAGTTTAAAATGTCTTAAGTGCTGCTTAATGTACTATTCACATGGGCAAAACTGGAATGTTGTTTTTTTCCCTTGAAGCAGGTACATAATTTTTCAGTTGTCAACAAGCTGTGAAATATTGTATAATATTATATGTTATAACTTTAGGATGTTATCAAGTTTCAAGTACCTGCTTTAATCAGCAGAATTCCCTACTTTTAACTATTCAGTTCAGATTATTGTAGCTATTTTAGTCAACCTAATTTCCCATTCTCTTGGCTGCAGATAAGTACCTTAATGAAAAGCACGGCCAAAATTTTGAAATAAAGCTTCATCACAGTTGCTTTGCAAGGACCCACATATACTGGATTTTGTATTATTCAGGTTTAGGGTACAGAAATGTTGGAATGGATGATTAAGTACTATTCTTAAATTACAGACATATTGTATAGTACAGAAGAATACTGGGAATATATTTACAAATCAAGAGCTTTTACTGTACTATGCTTGATGTATGCCAGAAAGACTTTTAGGTCATAAAAGTACACGGCAAACTCTTTAGCTGCAACATATTCTTACTGTAGCAAACAATGCGCATCAATAATAAAATAAGTATTGGCCTAAATTGTACAGTCATATCAGGTTTTCTGTTAAGAGACTGATTGTCCAAAACATCCAAACGCAATATAATGGAAGCTATGTTTATATTTAAACAATATTCAGATTTAAACTGTATTAAATACCATTTCTAATTCAGGATTTAGATGAAAATGCCTTGCTCATACAAGTAATCCTAGTGATTTGACTGCAGGCTACTGTAATCATAGGATCAATATTTAATAGCCACCAAACACTCATAGAGAGCATAGGAGGTGGTCTACAGGTGAAGACTGGGAACTAAATTGCTGAGATACAAACCTCAAAGGAGGAAAAAAAGAGTTGTATCGATGGATTGTTCACTGTCTCTTCCAGCAGCAGCACTAAGGGAATTTAACAGTAACTACAATTAAGAAACTGATTCAAAACAAACTGAAGGGGGTGGCATTTCACATAATGCGTCATTACTCAGCGTTATTGCTTGCCACAGGATGCTGGTGAAGCTAAAAGATTACACGAGTTCTCGGCAAGACCAGACATGTTTGTGGAAAATATATCCATGGACTATTGCTAAATACACAGAAAGAATATCTGGCTCAGGAATTGCCTGGCAGCATATGGCTGCAAGCTGGTGAAAATATTGAGAATATTGCCCCTTCTTTAAAACTCTTTTATGGGTGTCTTTTAAAGAAGTAGGATACCAAGGAGATGGACTTTCTGTCCAAATCAGTCGAGCTAATTTTATGTTCAAATAGGCCATAATTTAAAATAATTCTTGCTCTGTGCAACAATGAAAGTAATGGAAATGCATGCGAATGACAAAAAAAATAGAAATTATTATTCAATATATAGGACACTAGAAAAAAGTATCTTTTTTATACTGCTTTATTTAATTTTTATTTTTTTTCAAAGGAACACATTCCATTTAATTAAAGACTGAATTTATTGAACTTTCTCAGGATACAATTTCCTGATTAGATTTAAAACCATCACCTTTCAAGGAAATTTGGACCACATTTAACATGCAGCTGTCACAAGTAATTCTCAGGAACACATTCCCAGTCATGGATTTTGTAATGTACAGGTTGTCCTCCTCCAGTTTTGCAGAAATGAAGCAATTCTTCAACTCTAACCCCTGTAGTGAAACATTTTAAACACAGAGTAACACTGACAGTGTACTTATCTGCAGAACACAGGCCCCTTTCTAAATTGCAAGCCATCTTCCCTGCTCATAGTGGATGTTCAGTGTTATCTTAATTCAGTGAATTATGTATTCACAAAATAAACATGCCTTTAAATTTTAACAGTGCACTTTAGTCAGCGAAACTGTTGTGTTAGTAACACAACATAACCCTGATTGAAAATGTAAATATCAAAAATGTCAGTGGATAAACAGAAAGACATCTGCATCACTCTGAATTTCTGAGTGATATTTTGAGTTAATGAATAAAATCTGTCAAATGCATTTTCCTACAGCAAAAAGTAAAAATATTTAGAACACCTCTGGATTAGAAGACTTCCTTAAAAAAAAAAAATCTGTTACAGTTCTGACTGTAAAATATGAGTATATATTATCAGATCCATGTCCTTTGAAAAATTACATTTGAAGGCATCGTCAGAGCTCATAATACAGCTCATACTGATGCCCAAAGACTGTCCTCCTGATTGTTTGGTTTTGCTGTTATGTTTGAATCAGTAGGATTGAAACCTAAGAATGAATTTCAAATAAACTTCATTTACTTCAGGTTAAACCAAGATAGATGGAGCAAATAAAACAAATTCCCTTGAGAATACTCCCAAGAACTCATCTGTTTGAAGATTGTCTTAAATACAGTTTACACAGAAGATCTTTAATATTAGCAGAGAATTCCATATTTTGTTTCCTTCGATTTCATTCCTAAACACTTGATCACTATTCATACATTCTGCAGTGTCATGAAAATACCTGCAATATTTAATTTTATCTATTAAGACCTAGAGATTTTCACTTTGCTCCAACTATTTGTATTTGCATGCAAAGTCTCATTACTGGAAGCAGCTAACACAAAGGAGAACTGCAGAACCAAATGATTTTCTAAGTTAACAATCTCAGCATATCTTTGAGCTAATATAGGTTCAAAGATCCTCTGAATTACAAATTAATTCAATTGCACAAATTCCAGAGCTTGATTCCAGAAATGCGTGAGAAATTCAGTCTCTGTACAGCCACTTCATGGGGTGGGTGTTCCAGCCTGAAGAACCATCAACCACCAACATTAAGGAATTTTATTTTGTCAGAATGCATACCTGATAAGAAGAGTAGACAGAAAAGCATCCTTTCTATCCTGCTATTCGCAATATTTTGTGTTTTGCAAAATAGACAGCAGCTTTGCTTTCACTTCTCTCAACAGCTACTGGGCTAGAGAAGGTGCATTTTAGGAGATTTTGGACATAAATCCATTTTCCCCAGAAGCTGAGATTTCTGCTGCTGGAAATTCTGAGATGACTTTGAGTATTTCTGCCATCAATAATTAGAATTGTTTGCTATAATTGTCTGGATCAGAGCAAAACAGTTCCTAATCTGACACTCACACAATCCTTTCCCTTTCCCTGTGTATTAAAGATATTTGTACCTCTGAGTTGATTTACAGCACACCTACACACAGTAATGGGTAACAGTGGGTGCAAATCAGCTGCCTTCTGTAGCTTCCATTGTTCTTGTAAATATTGACATCTGTGTTTTCTATTCAAAGGATTTAATCTGAAATTATAATAAAGTTTATAATTTTGAAACGTACAGAATTATTTGCCTGATTTTTTGTTGGAGGCTGAGCTGAGATACAGTGTGTGCCCTTGTTTCTAATATTTAGTTCTAGGATTCAAGGAAACACTGAATTTCATATAATATGAAATTAATGAGCATGTTTTCATGGTGATACATGAGAACAAATGCTAAAGTTAGATAAGAAAAGTGTAAATGTGTAGATTAGAAAGTTTCTTAAATCACTGAGTGAAAAAGTAATTTAGAGAACAGGAGACAAGATGGAAGATTTAGGGTGTTGTCTCTTGTCCTTCTTCTTTCTTCTTCATGTTCTTCTCCTAGGGGTGTTTGGGTAGTAGTAGGTGATTGGATAGAGAATGCCGCAGTGCAGCACACAGGTGTTGGGTCATTGGGTCACTAAGAAAAATAGCTTGGTTGGCATCTGTTAATTGGGTAAATGGACATATAAAAGACCTTGAAGAAGATCTTTGTTAGCCATTTTACCCCTTTTTCTATCATAGTGCACCATAGCTCCTTGTACCTTGTAATGCTGATAAGAAAAAAATAAACAACTGAGACCAAATGAGAGAAAACTGCCTCCCTCTCATCAATCTTCAGTTCAAAGGGGAAAAGAACCCAAATCCAAAAGTCCTTATTGAGACAATTTTTAATGCAACTCTTTTTTTCCTCCTCTTTATCCATGTCTGAATTCCATTGTGTTCCCAAGCTAAACTCAGAAAACACACATAAAGGACAGGATCTTTAATTAAATTCTCCAGCTTCACAGCCAGCAGCGGTTACTATTCTGTGCATCACCAACTCAGAAGGAGATTTTTGTGTTTAAAAAAAAAATACAAATCCTCAGTCTTCTGCTTTCAAGGAATACTTTGTCATTTAGCAAACTTTTATGTCCAATACCAAATGTATTCAATATATAGGGGCATACCAGTAGCTATCAGTTAAAACAGCACCTACAATGCGACTGTGATCCAACAGTGTTCAAACCAGATTCTCATGGATGAGTTTTGGAACTCCAAGATCCACCTAAGTACCCCCACAATTTGAAGCTCAGGGAATAGATGAGGCAAATGTATTTGTGCATCATGAAAGTAGCAGCTGTCAGGAAATGCAGAGATGTCAGCCTGATACCCAGTTCCAAGGCAGGACCCTCCAGTTCCAGTAGCCTCAAAAGGCTCTATGAACTCCATGCTTGGCCTTCTGCCAAGAGCGGTGATTACAAAGTCCCATGACATGCAGTGCTTACTCATTTTTCTTATGTGCCCCAAATGCCCGCGTTTTTTCTTCATGACGAGTTTTGGATCCCATTCTTCCTAACTACAGAACTAAAAATAAAATGCTGGTGCAGAACAATGTCTGTCAGCTCTTCAGGTACTTACTAAAGCAGAGGACAAAAATAAACAAGACTGTGCTATATGTAACACATGGATACATAAAGAGGATTTTATTATGAAACACTATTCATATTTACTAAAACATAAAATGTAACAACTGAGCTTTTAATGGTGCAAGCAACAACCTACCAACATTTTTTTCTGTCAGATTAAGGAAATAGCTGTTGTCAGATGGCAGCACGATGCCAATAGTCGAACAGGAAGGATTACAGCATTCAAGTCATCTTAATCCTAGTGCATAAGCATTAATAGAGGCTTTTCTTTTACCACAAATGGCTAATGTAGCTAAGCTCTGACACTGGGCTGAACTTCTCACTTACCTAGGGAAACTAAATACTGTTGTTAGCAGTGTAGTAGATGGAGTAATATTTCCTTTAATAAAAATGTCATGAAGGATTTACAAATCTGATGTAAACCATTAAATTGCCAACACCATGAAGCACAGAACATTAAAATGGTGTCTCTACGTTAGCTCTAAAGATACCTTGAAAGAAAACATAACATCCTTTACCGCACTTAAATCTATCATAAACAGCAAATTATGATTTCCTATTTATCAAATTGATCTGGACCTTATACTCTGCTGTGTGAGGGAGTTCAAGGGAAGTTGCTAAGGGCACAGAGTGCAGGGGGAGTCAGTAAATACCAGGCAGCTCATTGCATGGAAACAACTAAGACATTTCAAAGTGATATTTACTTAAATACCTCTGTTCTGTCTTCATTTCATATCTGTCTGTCCAATAACATTGAAGGCCTTTGTTGATCCCATTTCTAGCAAGTACATGTACATGAGCATGCATTCATAATTCTTATTTTTAAAAGAATCTTAGAAACATCTACTTACATTATATCACTACTACATATTTTAATATTCTTTTATTTTCATCTGTTTTGATGAGTTTTACTGCTTTTATTAATATTACAACAGCAGTAGTTTTAAAATTATTTCAATTTTGTTTCAGTCAGTTTTTATTTACCTTACTGGGTAAATCACCTTTTCCTGACTTACCAGAAAGCTGAGAGACGGTGTGGCAATGTGGGGAAGAAAAGCTGAGGATAAATTTGCTGCTGCAGGTAGTTCAAAGGATTATCACACAGCCCAGTCCTTCAATTTTATTAGAAATTGATCCCTTAACTGAATTAACTATCCAAGCAGGTTTTTATCCAAATTAAGTTTCCTTCTTAAGTTTGTCTAGAGACAGATGGTAGCCTTTAAAGATTACTGGAGATATAAACCATTCTATCTTATATATGTAATTATAAATCAATACCATGTCCCTAATTTGTAGAGAATATGTGCTTTTCTGTGGCTATGAAATCTCCTGTCTCATTATGCCCAGGTCTAATAGCATTTACTGTCATAATAGCAAAATGTACCATTTATGGGAGATGTTAATCTGTTGCTAGCGCTGGCCACCAAATGCAGGGCCATATGTTTCTCTGCTGGGAAGAGAGGACTAAAATTCTTTTCACAGAACTAAAATTTCCTACAGGAAAAATACATGATAGATCAGTTCTCTTCTTGCACCCACCCTTTGCTGTAGTGTCCCCAAACCTGGGGTTTGGAGAAAACCTTAAAAATTGGACAGCATTATAGATTGGACTATAGGGGTTGGTTTCCACCTGTAGAGAAGGGGAGGGATTCTCTCATTATTGCTAGAGGAAATGTCAATTCTGCAGAAAGGAAATGAAGGTAAAGATATCTGTAAACAAGAGAATGTAGGTCTGGCTCTCATTACTTTGTGTAAATCCCTAGGCCATTTGATTTTATCTCAGAAATTGTGATAAAGTCCACTATGTCAATGCATGCCCATGTCACGAGTATAAGGATATTCACCACTTCACTAGCTATAGACATTCCAGCTCTGAGAGCAGAATCAAACACAATAAGAAAAGAAACTTTGTCCAGACGTGATGCAAGGAAGAAATAAACAGAATTTTTAGCTGATGATATGTGTCTTGACTTCAAGCTTATTTTTCAGCATACATGAAGTAGTAGCATTTCTGTTCTTAAAAACATTAAATTTATTGAATGCCTATCACTACTTCATTTCTGCTGGACATCTTTGTGTTGAGTTTGCCTCCAAATGTCATTCTTGACCCTTTTTTTGCTTTTTCTTGTATTCTGCTTTTCAATCTAGGTGGACATTTTTAATGGTATTGGCATGCATTTCTTTGTTATCACTATTTGTTACTACGCTCCCTAGGAAGAATATTTTTTACAACTGCAACTATATCCTGTTTTTTCTCAAAGTCACCAAGTTCTTGCCATATCATTGCTTAAGTCCACAAAATGTCCTGATTAAATTTCTGCATCTTATTGAGACAGTGCCTAAAAGCTCTTTCTGGGTTGCTGGCTTCTAGTAAGCAAAATATGCTTGTCTATATTATTTTCTTGAGTTGACTTTCTATTAATTTTCACTGCTCTTTACATTTCTGACATCTCAAAACTTACTTTATACAGCACTGTTTCTCATTTGATCTTTGTGGTACAGAAAAAAAAAATTATTGAAGGGATGCAACCCTTCCCTTCAAGCTGAGGGACTTTGATGGCCACACTGGCTTCTTTTGTTAATCAAGAGATTATGAAGGAAGCTTTGAAAGTACAATGGAGGAATGAGGCTGATAAAAATTATACTTATTACATGATAGAAATCAAGTATCCATTCTATTGATCACTCTTGCAGGAAAAAAAAAACAAAGAAAAAAAAAAAGAAAAAAAAAAAGAAAAAAAAAAAAAAAGAAAGGTAATATTAGGCTTTTCAATCTTTACTGCAGTCAGTTTTGCCAAGATGGTATGTCAGGAAGGACTGAAGGAAATAAGCATCTGAGGAGGAAGAGTGAGGGAATGAAGGGGTATCTGTATGCCACACGTGCTACTGTACTCCCTAAGAGAATGAGGAAAACAAGCTCACAGTTACTGCAGCCATCTCCTTTCCAGTGGAACAGCCACCACACGGGCTACCCAGCCAAGGCCATGCCTGGTTTGACAGGTAGCATCAAAGACAGTAGATGCTGTCTGGGAAATATCTGCCAACCATCCTTCTCCTTGGTGGCAAAGATCTCCTTCTGCCTCCAAACAGTACAAGTGTCTCTCTTCCTTTCTATTGCATTTGGCAAGCCTGGTGAAAAGCTGAAATGATGAGTGCCCCAGGGCATGTTCCTTGGGCTCTGATAAATTATAACAAAACATCAGTGATGGCTTCTAGTCAAAGATCTAATTAAATTCAATTGAGGGAAAACTTCTGGGTTGAAGCTCTTAATTCACTCTGAGAAATTTTTTGTGATTTATCATAGATTGGTCAAAAAGTGGTTTAAGCCATTTCAAACGATGATGAACAAATATATTTTTCTTGAGCCAAAAGCGCTGATGGAAGAGTGTGACTTCTTTGCAGAGCTGGAAATACAATCATTTAGTAATCCTTTTTAGTCAAAATTAGCTGAACTGACAACTTTAAATAGCATGTAGTTACTAATAGCATTTTGCTGACTGCATGCTTTTTTCTTTGCATGTCAGTTTTAAATAAAAATAAGAGTTCAGGCTTATACACAGATTATTCGCAAGCCTAAAGACCTTGAGTTCTCTGTTCCACAGCCTCACCACAGGTTTCTCAGATATTCAGTATCTTCTGAAGGAAAAGGGTTGGGAGCTCCATAAAGATCACTGACAAGTGCGCAGCATCTTCAGTTGAGAAAAGACATGGATTTATCTAAACCCTGTATAAAGTATGAGCAAAAAGTCTACAAGAAAGAAGGGGGGAGGGAGTGGAGCAATGCATCTGAACAGCTTGGGCCATAATATGCACCAGCCAAACTGTCTGTAGAGTTTCTTATCAGACCCTCTGGAATTTCTCAAGGTTGCTGAGACATAAGCTGTTATAAAAATAAGAAAACAGAAGCTGAAAAGCAAGAAAACAAGAGCCAGATAACAGAGGACAGTTGAACACCTGGACTGTAAGCAGTCCTGTGCCCTGAGGAGTGCGTGCAGAGCACATGGACAAGATAAGGGCACCAATGAAAAAATGAGTGTTTGTGTGAACAACAGTTTTAGAATGAATAAATAAGTGTATCATGTAAACAATAAATAGCTTTCTGCAAAATCATATTGGTTCATTGTTCAGAAGTCCTGAGAGCTCTCACAAGGGAGGAACAGCAGGAAGAAAATTCTATGGCAAGAAAATTCTATCTTAAAAGTCAGATATGTAGGGATGAAGTAAAAATTGCCAAATGTCAAGCAGGCTCCTGACAGTTCACAGGGCTTGACACCTAACAATATAAACTAAATTATGTATAGTATTCTTTGACAGTACAGAGAAAACAAGAAATTTAATGGCAATGAAGTTGCTGCACAGTTAGAATGAAGTCAAAAATAATGTTGGCATGGCCATCCCAAAACTTCCTGACTCAATATTCTGTCACAATAATGACAGCAAAAGCCTGAAAATCTGACAGACTAGTCCAGAAAAATCTGTGGATAATACTACCTTGTATTCAAGCAAGAAGCAAAGTTTTAAGTTCTGGTAAAATTAAGACAGGCAGAACAGATAATCATCTGTCCCAGATATTGAAATAATTTCCCTAAGAATTCAACAGTAAGTGATTACAATAATCTATCAGCTCAAGTGATGACATATTACCAGAGAATGCCAACATAACGTAACAAATATAACTCAGAAAGAGAAAAACTGAAAAACTGGCAACTTTACACCTGTTACTCTGAGCTTGACAGTGTGCAAGTCTTTCTTTAAGAGTTTCAAAGAAAAGCATATTTTGAGATGTGGCAGAAAATGGAGAACTGGGATAAAATACAAAGCATTCTTTGCCTTTACCAAGGTAAATAGAGATTTTAATAATAAAATAACTTATATTAAGGAGTTGGGGCTGCAGGAGACCTACCCTATATGGCCTTCAGTATTGCATTTGACACTGGAACACATAAGGATTATAACTACATACAGAGCTAAACAAATGTGAGAGTGGGAACAGTGCAAGTTGTAAACAAGGGAAAGGCTTATCTGAAAAAAGACAGCAATACATTACACTGAAAGAAACCCCAATGAATTAGGGGAGTTTTCCTATTAAAATTTCTCTGGTTTCCCTCCTAATGATCTTATTATTTGATATTTTCATTCATAACTTTGGCACAGAAAAAAGAATGTGAAATTTACTGATATTATAAAATTAAGGATATCAATTTAAAGGAAGTCCAGGGTATTATACAGAAAAAAAATTATAAATGAAAGGACTGAAAAAATAAAAAATCATACACAAGTGCATGAATTTAATAGATTTAATAACTACGTTTTATGCCATAAGCCAGGGGTTTCATCACTTGGAAATGACAGACACTAATTTGTCATAAGGCAAACATCAAACATAGTGTTGTACAGCAATAAAAAGGTATGAGTGGTTCTGTGTACATCTAGCTATATCAGGCTAGATAGGAGACTTAGTATCACAGGCATTGATTAAGTAAAATTGTAATGTCACTTCCAATCACTCATAATCAAGAAAGATGTGGCCAAATGTGGACAGCTACGTGGAAAAGAGCAGAATCAACTCAGCATGAGCAGCTAAGAAGCAATAATAAAATTCCTGTTTGTGAGTACTCATGAACATATATATCTTGGGTGGGAAAATCAACCTCTTTTCATGGACAATGTCAATACAAAGAAATATGTAGAAACCTTCCACTGGCAACTGTAGGTAGAAAATTAGAAATTAGTTTCTAAATTTCCAGAGGAGCATGGTTCCAGCACACCCATCAAGAAGGACAAACAGCCTAATCTTTTAAAAAGCTCAGTATGTTCATGAAGTGGATTAAACACAATAGCTTTTTTACAAGCCACAAGGTAGCACTCAGACAGAAAGTTCTTTTCAACCTGGCATCTTTATGTCTTTTGTTCCTACACCAGGGTATAAGGAACAATAGAGCGTGGCTACATTAGATATAAAAAAAAAAAAATACATTAAGGAGATATTAAGCTTCTAAAAGAAAAGGAATTCGAGAACTTCAGAAGTCAACAACATTACTTCAGGACTGTGTGTCCCAATATGAAAACCGTTTTAAGCTTGATGGGAGAGGAGGGGCTGGTAAGAATAGAAGACCAGCCAACAGTCCATGCAGACCATTTGTATGCTACTGCAAGAGCATAAGGAGCCATAAAATAATACCTGTGCTCTAACCTCACCTGCAGCACTCAGCAGAACCCTGTGTCCTTTACTTGACCATCAGAGATGGCCACAGTAGTATCAAACCCAAAAATCATCACAGTTCCCTGGGATGCTCTAAGAGAAACATGAAACTTCTGAAAAAATTCACAGGGAAACCCTTTGCCCTAGGATGGTAGCCAGAGATGCTAAACCAAGAGATCCAGACTGTGTGTTTTTGTAACAACAGCTTCAACCTCTGCTGGACCTCTAAGTACGAGGTGTTCTTTCCTCTCCCTCTTCATCCTCTCAGGAGGGAGGATAAGGAAAGGTGCTCCTTCCTCAAGATAACCATGCACCACCACATGCTGAGGTGTCAGAGTAGCATCAGTACAGTGTCCAAACTTCTTGAACTGAAGCTCCATTAGGAAAAATGCACCAGGCCAGTTAGAAACATTGCTCAGGCAGGATTCAGGCACGTCTTAAACCATGCAGACCCAAACCATGCATTTCTGAAAAAGCAGATTGTTAAGTTCACCCACATTCCAAAGCTGCACAACCTATGTGAGAGCTTTTGGTGAGTGTAAAGGTGTTGGAATCAGAGGGATGAAGTAAGATATAACTGACAATGTCAGGAGAAGTTTTTTTGATTTACTGGAAAACTTTTTAAAGATATAAGTATTTCATATAAAAAAGCAGGAATCTCATGATAGCTCCAAAATAGTCTTATTAGTTGCTGTTTCAACTAAAAATCCTATTGTATTTCATGTGACCACTTTCAGAGACAGGTTGTGAAAACTAATAATTAATTGATAAAAAACCCTGAACTTCCAAAATATCATTTCAAGCCTGGGATTGCACTTTTCTGCATGTGTACCTTAAGAATTTGCATTTCCTAAAATGAGCTACACCAGCCATGCTTCAGTTTGAATTTCTGCAATACAATTTACTGTGGAAATCTCCTTGGTAGCATCGAATGTTCACTCTCCTCATGAATGTCTTACATTCATAAGTCTGCATCTTTGTCTTCAGTTTGCTGGTGTTGCCTGGTGTTGTCACTGCAAACTGCTCTATCTGCTGCCATCTCCTTTGTTTGTTGTTCTCAAGAAGCACTGCTCATTTCTTTTTTTTGTGCACTGCTTTGCTCTCACTTGGTGCACAATCTTATACAGAGATAATTACATTAAGTATATTTATATGAAAGCATCTTGCCTTGCTGAGAACCTAATTTAGTATTTTTACGATTAGTTTCTTGGCTGATCCATTCCCATTCAGTGAGCCTGCTTTTTGCCTGACTGAAACTAATCAGAAGTTTATGACTCAGCAGAATGGGGTTTAAATGGTACAGAACCATGCTCTGTGAGAGTTAATTAGCTGAGGTAAGTATAAGAGACAAGAACTGCTACATGGTTTCTTCTAGCATCATGAGCATTGCATTTCAGTGTATTTACTTCTGATTTTCAAAAAGGGACTTTTTGGAGCAGTTGGAGAGTGCCCAAGGTTCTAGTATTATTCCTGCAGCTTTAGGATCCTGTGCTTTGCAAGGTGTCAAATTCAAAGATAGGTTCCTATGATGTCCACATTTCTGCTGACTGTGCAAGTCCTAAAGTGATTTGAATAAATTATCTACTTCTCAGTAAGACCTGAATTAAGGGCATAGTTACTGTTCTCTAAGGATCTGATTATAGTAATTCTTTGGGCTGCCCAGTATACTATTTTACTGTCATAGTCTAATCTTGTCACAAATTCTTTTCTTAGAAATTTATGAAGTACAATTTTTAATATTTAAATATTTTTTCTTAATATATATTAGCATAGTAGTTATTCACTTAACTGTAGCAGAACCTTAAAATTAAATTCATGGACTGGGACTCAATTTACACAGAATATAGGAGCTACAACTTACCCTTAGCATTTCTGCCTAGGGTGAGAAAAAGGCATAATGCTGATGAGAAGCACTTTTGCCATCACAGCAGCTACCTAACTATTCTTAACTCAGTCTGACAGCTAGTTTTTTTGGGTTCCTTGCTGTTAATTGGTTTTCATTGGTTTCATACTTCCATTCTCATGAATCGTAAAATAAATATTATGGTGTGGTATCCAGAAGCCTACTAAAATTATTTAACCAGAAATGTCAGACAACTTCATATCTATAAACTCATTTCTACATTACTGTTTTCTGGATTCATTTTTATATTGCTGGTCACTTACTAAAGGAGGCAAATAATAAGCACCTGGTAACACCTAATAATAGTTTTTTATGTCTGACTGATATTGACTGAAACATCCATCCCCTATCTATCATGATTTTGTGACATAAATGGGAAAAAAGTATGACATGATCTTGCTAAAATCAATCCACACTCACTACAGACTCAGTAAAGATGACCAAACACGCAAATCTTACCTGTCCAGCTGACGGGTACTTGTTTTAGTGAACATCTTTTGCTAATTTATATCCTGCCAGATACTGCCACTATTTACCACTCCAGTAATACTCAATGAAGTATCTATGCTCTTGTTTAGTACTGACCAATGGAAATCTATCCTTACTCATGTTCATTTAGGACTAATAGCCTTCAGTTTTTCAAATGTTACATTTACTGCGTCCCTTTCCAGCCATATCTCCAACAGCCCTACTTCTCATATAAAAGAGAATTGACTGACTTCTTAACATCTTCCCTAATTTTATTGACTTCTTTCACCCAGTACTAAATTACTCAAACTCTGCCTTCAGCTAGGGCACTGCCCAGGGATTTATCAAATTTTCAGGTATGCTTTTCACTCCTTTTCAATGCCTTGATGCTCATCCAGTGTGAAAAGAGCATCCTTAAAGTTTATTGAACTTGTCAGCCTTTTTGCATCTTTTCTCATGTTATCTACAGAATACTTGACAGTGATCAGGCTGTCACTGGGTAAGGAACGTAACTTTTTCACTTTGCTGCATTCATTCAGCTGTCTGCAATAATTGCTGTTGCCTAATTCCCTTTATATTATAAAGTGTTTGAGGCTGAGATTTTTTTTATTTTTAGTCTGATGTTTATAAAGCAAATAGAGCCATGAAGCTCTGGCTCAAAACCAGCAGGAATATTCCTCTAAACAAATGACTGCTCTTAGAGGAGAACAGAAGAGAGGCAGGAGTTTTTCCTTCTTGACTTCCTTTTCTATTTGCCCAGCAAAGTAACACGGTATAAAACCACATACATTTATAAAATTAGAGCTGTGATTTTGGTCAAACTTACAGAATAAGTTTAATAATTGCAGCAGTTAAATCAGTGAAAAAAAAACCAGGTAAAAATGGTGATGTTACATACTTCTCTCACTCAATTCATTTCAAAGTATTGTTATTTCAATAGTGTTTAAAAAATATCTACAGACTTCAAGTATTCCAGGAATCAAGTCTTAAACCATACCAATAAAAAGTTACAGTACAATTGATTGCCCTTTTTTCTACTCATTCCTATGACTAACTTGAAAAAGAATTAGATAATGAAATCAACTCTTGGAGCAGCCTTATATGAAAATGCTACACTAAAATATCATTACGTTCAGAAATTAAATTTCTGTTTGCAATTCTTGATACGTGTTATTTAAGTTTTCGATCAACTCTTTTGATTTACATCAAGTGTTCATACACGGGGAGAAACAGTGATTCAACAAAACACAAGTGGAACATCACCAGAAGTGCACACTTTTTTGCTTTTCCTCCACTCAGTGCAAAAATGTTGTATTTGGCGGCTAAATTCTCATTAGAATAGATGATGCTGGAAAAAACGGCTTAGTAATGCATCCTAACAGAAACCGTATTTAAAAAAAAAAAAAAATAAGTAAAAAGGCTAAACATGCAATTTGTCTAATCCATGCTACTGTAATTACACTACACAATACTGTAGGGACACCGACTTTTCAGCCTTTAGGCTGATGACGGGCGTTTTCCACAAACGCGCCTTGCTGTCCCGCGGAGCCGCTCGGAGCGCGGAGGGGAGCGGCTGTCGAGAGCCGGAGGCGGAGGGGAGCGGAGCGGGGCGGGAGCGCTCGGCCGGGCCAGGACAGGCTCCCGGCCGCCGTGACAGCCCCGCCACCGCCACTCGCTCCCGCCCCGCACCGCGGGTCCCTCCTGGGTGTCGCGCCCGGCCGGAGGAGCAGCGCCGCGGCCGCGCTCGCCCGCCCTTACCTCAGGTGCAGGTAGTGCACCAGCTTCGTCACCACGGTCACCATCTTCCCGGGTCGCCTTCCCCGCCTCTGCCTCGGGGACGGGAGGGACACGCGATGACAAGGGAGCCGCTATCCGGGCACTCCTCCGCCAGCGGCCCCTCGCTGCTGCTTCACCGCTCCCGGCCCCTCGGGCGGCAGCGGCTTCGCCCCTCGGCCGTGCCCTGCCCTGCCCTGCCCTGCCCTGCCCGCTCCGCCGCCGCCGCGGACGCTCGGCCACCGCCGCCCCGCCCGGGCAGAGGCGGGGCCGGGGCTCCCCCGCGGCACCGCCCGACCTCGCCCCCTCCTGCGGCCACCCGCCCGCGGGCAGCGCCCCGGCGGCGGGGCTGGGCGGCGGGGCGGGCACCGAGGGGCGGCTGGGCCGCGACCCCAGCGCATCCTGGCGAGTGGGAGCGAGGGGAGCGCCGCCCGCTGCCTCCGCTCCGCTCTGCGCCCGCCGGCGGCGGGGACACCCAGCTGGCGTCGGGACAGAGGCAGAGGGAAAGGGAGGTGCGGCGCGGGTGCCCCGAGGGAGGGGGAAGCCGGTGTCTCCCTCAAACGCTGCTCAGGGCGGAAGAGTTAAACGAGGGGCAAGGAAGGTGATGGTTAGACTGGACAACCTGCGTCGTCGTACGAAACTGATGTCTGCGCTCCATTCAGCTCAGCAGAGCTCGGGAAAGGAGAAGTTTGATTATGGCGTGTTAGCGTTTACTCGGGAGGATTTGTCATAGTTCTTTAATCTACCAGTAAGGACCAAAAGGACTGAAGCAGAAGGCAGCCAAATTCAGGCTGGGAGCAATAAAACATCATTGGCTTCCCATCCGGGTACTGAAACGTCGATATATAAAGCTCTACTGGATCTTGGATCTCTTGAAATTTCATCTTTACAGTGGATGACTTCCTCATATAAACCACATATAAGTAATCTTTATATCAGTTTGATTTGGGTTATGGAGAAAATTCTGGGGTCTTTATTGCTGTGAAGAGCAACCTAAATGAGAACAGAACAAGTGATTAGAATAGTAGACCCATGTATTCAAATATATGATTATTAATTACTTAATTTCCAGTTCACTGCAAATTAAGAGTATCTCTTCACCCTTATTCTCCCCTTCTTGTGCATCCACTGTGAGCACTGAACAAGACAAGACTCTTGAAAACGTTGTATTTGTTAAGAGTAATTCAAAGACTTTCATAATGCACGAACACATTACCTTCTGTGAAGAAAGCTTGCACACCAAACTGCATTTCATATTTTCTGACTCAAAATGCTTGATTGAATCACAGAATCCCTAGGTTAGAGGAGACATCCAAGACCGTCAAGTCCAATCCATGCCCTAACACCTCAACTAAACCATGGCACCAAGTGCCACATCCAATCTTTTTTTAAACACATCCAGGGATGGTGACTCCACCACCTCCCTGGCCAGACCATTCCAGTACTTTATCACCCTTTCCCTAAAAACTTTTTCCTGTATTTCCCTTGGCACAGCTTCAGACTGTGTCCTCTCGTTCTGTCAGTTCCTGCCTGGAGAAAGAGACCAACCCCACCTGACCACAGCCACCTTTCAGGGAGTTGTAGAGAGTGATGAGGTCACCTCTGAGTCTCCTTTTCTCCAGGCTAAACAATCCCAGCTCCCTCAGCTGTTCCTCACAGGATTTGTGTTCCAGGCCCCTCACCAGCCTCGTTGCCTCCCCTGGACACGCTCAAGGGTCTCAATGTCCTTCCCAAACTGAGGGCCCAGAACTGGACACAGCACTCCAGGTGTGGCCTCACCAGTGCCCAGTGCAGGGGGAGAATGACCTCCCTGCTCCTGCTGGCCACACCATTCCTGACACAGGCCAGGGGCCATTGGCCTTCTTGGCCACCAGGGCACTCTGCTGGCTCATGTTCAGCTGCTGTCACCAGCACCCCCAGGTCCCTTTCTGCCTGGGCACTGTCCAGCCACACCATCCCCAGCCTGTGACATTGCAGGGGGTTATTGTGGCCAAAATGCAGGACTCAGCACTTGGACCATTAAACTTTATCCCAATGGATTCCACCCATCCACCCAACAGTTCCAGGTCTCTCTGCAGAGCCCTCCTACCTTCCAACAGATCAGCACATGCTCCCAGCTTAGTGTCATCTGCAAATTTACTAATGAAAGACTCAATACCCTCATCCATGTCATCAATAAAAATATTGAACAGACCTGGCCCCAGCACAGACCCCTGAGGGACACCACTGGTGCCCAGCCCCCAGCTGGATGCAGCACCATTCACCACCACTCCCTGGGCCCGGCCATCCAGCCAGTTCCTAACCCAGCCCAGAGTGCTCCTGTCCAAGCCTGGGCTGCAGCTTTTCCAGGGAATGCTGAGGGAGAAAATGTCAAAGGCCTTGCTGAAGTCCAAACAGACAACATCCACAGCCCTTCCCACATCCACCAGGCAGGTCACTGGTCATAAAAGGATCAGGTTGGTCAAACATCACCTACCCCTCCTAAACCCATGCTGGCTGGGTCTGATCCCCTGGCCATCCTGTGTGTGCTGTGTGATGACACTCAGTGTAAACTGCTCCATTACTTTACCAGGTACTGAGGTCAGGCTGACAGGTCTATAATTACCAGGATCCTCCTTCCCACCCTTTTTGTGAATGGATGTCACACTGGCCAGCTTCCAGTCATCTGGAACCTCCCCAGTGAGCCAGGACTCTTGGTAAATGATGGAGAGTGGCTTTGCAAGCTCACCTGCCAGCTCCCTCATCACCTTGGGATAGATGCCATCTGGTCCCATGGATTTATGAATATCCAAGCATCTCAGGAGTTCTCTGACTGCCTCATCCTGGATAGCAGGGGGACCATTCTGCTCCCTGACACCATTTACCAGCCCAGGAGGACAGCTGTCCTGAGGACAAGCCATCTTCCCACTAAAGACTGAGGCAAAGAAGGCATTGAGCACTTCTGCCTTCTCCTCATCTGCAGTTACTAAGTTCCCTCCTGCATCCAGTAAAGAACAAAGGCTGGTCTTACCCTTCCTTTTGCCATTCATATATTTGTAAAAACATTTTAAGCATTTTTATTATCCTCTATAGAAGTTGCCAAATTAAGTTCAAACTGAGATTTAGCCTCCCAAATTTTTTTCCTACATGCCTTACTCCCTTAAATACTTCCTGAGAGACCTGACCTTCTTTCAAAGATAATCCATCCTCTTTTTGTTTAAGTTCCTTTAAAACCTCATTGCCCATCCAGGCTGGACATTTGCCTTGTTGACTTATCTTTCAGCACACAGGGACAGTCTGTTCCTGTGCCCTCGAGATCTGTTTTGAAGCATGGCCACCTTTTCTGAACTCCCTTGTTTTTAAGAGCTGCTTCCCAAGGAACTCTCTGAATAAGTCTCCTAAACAGCCAAAGTCCGCCCTCCACAAGTCCAGTGTAAAATTGTTATTGGTGTTCCTCCTGATTTCACCAAATATCGACAAGTATGATTTCATGATCACTGTGGCCCAAGTGGCCTCCAACCACCACATCTCCCACCAGCCCACCTCTATTTGCAAACAACAGGTCTAACATAGTCCCTCCCCTGGTGGGCTCACCCACCAGCTGTGACAAAAAGCTGTCCTCCACACACTAAGAACTCCCTGGATGGTCTCTTTTCTGCTGCATTAAGTTCCCAACAGATGTCTGGCAGGTTAAAGTCACCTACAAGAACAACAGCTGGTGATCCTGAAACATTTTCCAGCTGCTTATAGAATAAGTTGTCCATCTCCTCTTCCTGGTTGGGTGGACAACAACAGCCTCCCAGTAGGATTTCAGCCTTGTCTGCCCTCCCCCGAATTCCTACCCACAGGCATTCAACTTCATCATCATTAGTTTCAATACCTATGGCGACAAAAGCCTCCCTAATATACTTACTGACTCACTCTAATGAAGGATTTCACTGTGTAGATAACATTCAAACTACTGAAACTTATAAACAAAGATAACCCACAGTACCTGAAATGTTTCCAACCCATCAGGAGGTATTTGGCGTCTGTGGGCAGCTTAGAAGTAAGCTTAGTGCCACAAAGACACAATTTAAATGTTTGCTATAAATTAGAAGCTTAAGCTATTAAACTTCTGTAAACTATTATAATAAGCTATTATTGACAATATAATCTTATATTGATTATAAATTGATAAGCTATTATTGATTCATATATATATTCATATGCATATATATATATTTACTGTATTATATATATATATATACACATCTCTAGAATTAAGCTGGCTACAGTTAATTTCATTTCAGTTTTTCTAGAAAAAACTGCTTGAAAATCCCCATAGAGAGTAGGAATTTTAACTCAGTTTGTGGTTTCCTGTAGTCTCTAATCCCTTCTGTCTATGCATTCTTGACAGTATCAGATTTGTGAGAAAAGTTTATTTAGTTTGGGGGGGGTTTAATGAATCAGACAGATTACAGATTCTATACAAATATAGGAGATGATGTAGATAGTTGAAATAGGTTTGGGGTTTTTTTTTAGTAGTGGGTAAATATGCAACTTGGATATTTTTTTCTCATTGTATATATGTTTTTATAGCCCACATCCTCAAGTTTGTTGTTTCATCAATGCCATTATTTTACTCTCCATAAATTCTTTCTGTACTTCCTGTATTTCTCAGCTCATGTCAATCAGAGCAACAAAATATTTGCCCTTCACTTTCTAGACTGTTCTCATCCTCTGTGCTGTTCTCCACACCATTTTCTGCAAAGTAGAGTAGAGGTAGTGTTTCATCTCTAGCAGTGTTAGCACAGTTGACTTATTTGTTTTGTACTTAATGAAAATTGGTTATCTCTCAGTTGTGTTCCTTAAGTAATACTTGCTAATTCCATGCTTGTATTTATCCATATAACATTTTTTTCTTCCAGAAAGATCAGCAATATGATGTAGCTTAAAATTTCTATTAAAATTCAAATTGTTTGTTCCCTAAAATGTTTAAATTATCTTGCTAGACTAAAAATTCCTCTCAGATATTATTTTTTTCCCTTTTTTTCCCTGAAAGAATTTAAACTTTCCATGAAAAAAAAAAAATTCTGAAAAGTCTGTTTTACAATTTATAAAAAGACCTTCCAAAATATTTGAAATAAAACATAAACTTCAGGAGTTTTGTTTCAGTGTTTCTTCACTTTATTCCATTTTTTGACTTATTTTTTTTGCATCACGTTCCAGTGTATTTTAGCAGTCAAAAGGGTAACACATGTATTTTGATTATATTCTGTCAGAAGATTTTTACAAAAAGAAATTTTAGATTTTGAGTAATCAGCACTTTCTAGTAGAAAGCTATCCATCAGAAAATTTTAAATAATTCGAAGGACTAAAAATTTAGCCCACTATTTTCACCATGCTAGGGATGAAAGCAAAGCTTTTCAGGATAAAGTATTTGGTTCGTCCACAGTGGACAAGTGAGGCATAAGCTGTTAGAAGGGGGAAATAAATTCCTAATCCTATTACCTAAAAGATGGCTTATTCCCAGCTGATCATCGTATGTTCTTTTTACAGTATCTAGCTGACTTAATACAATTTCTTGAGGTTTCTTTCCCATTCTTACATTTTCCACTTGCAGTCATCATTGGGTGTGTACAAGTTGGCAAACCTCAGCGTGCCAAATGAGCATGTCGGGGTAGTGAGGTTGAAAGAGAAGAAAAGTGTATTAGGTGTAATTATGGCTAAAGAATCTGAAAAAGAGCTACCACCTTTTGAAGTCAGAGCTTTGCCTGCAGAGGAAATCCTTGGGAAAGGATTCGAGTAAGCTCCATGGAATGAAGAGGTACAGTCCGTATAAATATAGACTCCATCAAAATGCACTTTGAGTATTGTCAGAAGAGTTCACTGACTCTAAAATGGATCAGGTGATTATGATGAAGTGTCAGGAGGATATAGGAGCTCTCAGATGTCTTGAGCATCTCATATTCTGATACATAAAAGCATCCAGTTCCACCTGGAGAATGAAGCGTTCATAATTTAACACGATCTGCAGGCAGAACTTCAGAGAAGAGGTGAAAGAAGACTCTGGTGACAAAATTGAGTTACATTTGGTAGCCTGAGACAATTTGCCATTGTGAGGCTGGCGTGCTACAGCAGTAATTGTCATTATGAACCCTAGAATTTATGTGAGACATAGTTTGGATAATTTTAAATTTTTTAAATGGAGAAAGCAGGGTTGAGAACAGAAATGCACCATGAACTACTAACATCAGCAAGGTTCTCTCTGCAGGCTCAGAAAGAGCATTTGTGATTGCAGTAGAATTGTAAATGCGTGATATTTTTACTGTTGGTATAATCTAGTAATCTTATAGATACCTAATCTAATAAAAGCAGCAAAAATTTATTGTCATGTTTTTCATATCTTCATCAGATGTTCTGTATCATGGAAAATACACACACTTTATCATAAACGGAACTCAAATATGCTTTATAATTTTCTTTCCTTAACTAAATAATAATATGTTTTCAAAGGCAAAAATTAAATTATAGATGTGCTTTCCTAGAATTCCTGCACACTATCTATGTTTATTAAAAATACATGGAAATTTTTTCCTATACTCTTCCTGTGAAAATATACGGCGGTTTGAATTTTTTCATCTGCCATTAGTTGATTGTCAGGTGTAATTTTTGCCTTTTTTTTCCTTCAAAGCCAACCTGAATCACTCTGAAAAGGATACTCAAGCACTTAGCTATACCATTAATTTTCATGGAAAAATGCACTTTAAGGGAAAAAAATAAAAAAAAGGTGCAGCTTCAAGGTAACAGCAAGACATCAGTTTTCTGTGTTTGAAATTAACATAATGTTTTACATAATGATCCTCTCTGCTGATCATTAAAATAACATAGTTACCTCGGCAACTGGAACAGTCTGCAAATGTTATCTAGTGATACATAACACATTCTAAAAATACATACAACAAATAAGGTCTGAAACGTTATCATTTGGGGGAAAAAGTTTTTTTCAATAAAATTACCTTCTGGTCTAAGCAGATTTTTGTGAGAAAAATTCAGTTCAGTAGAACTTTATTTTCATTCAAAACTGACTTTATTTGCTCAAAACTTGAAAACCTGATGTTGTTTAATTTCCTAACAATAGAAAAACTGTAGTTGCTTTGCAATTACAATTTCCATTTTTCTATAAATGTTTCAATGGCAAATGTTCAGGCAATAAAATTTATTTCTAAAGCAAGGGCTGAAAGCTTAAAAAACTGCTGTAAAACATAGCACACCAAATAACTGACTGATGATTCAGGGGATCTAGGGATTTCAGTGCTTTAGATCTGAATGTCTCATTCCTTGTACCCTTGTGGGTCTGTCCTGAACAACTGAGATCTAACGGGACTGAAATGAACCAACATTGACGCCTTTCACCATTTTTCTTTTTCAAGCAAAACTTAATCAGCTGCACTCACTGATGGTGTTGGGTGTCTTAAAATGAATTTTTGTGTATCATTGATTCACTGAAAAGTTTTTCCAGGACTAGCTACCAGCACGTCTCCCAGTAGAATGGAAAATTGCTCTGAGGTAGGTAACCTGGCTCATTGCCTTTAAGTTCTCTTTCATTCTTTCTCAGTATTGAAGCTGCTACATTCTTGAAACACCTTCTTGCCTCTGCCTTTGTCACTCACTGCTTGCCTTTCTCTCTCCTGGGAGCATACTAAGGAACACTCCAACTTTTGTAGGATTTGCTGTAATTTTACAGAGAAGTTGTGTTAAAACAATCCGTCGTAATTCAGATTATTTTTAAACACTAAATTTGAGTTAATGTCAATGTAATTTGCTGTTGAATTTGCTTGTGTAATTTGGCTATAATCTACACATTTTCTCAGTCCATACCATATGGGATATCAAACACATTGATCTTTTCTGTCAATTTTAATGCTACTTCTTTGTGTGGAACCCCATTAAGGTTTACAAAGTGTGTCAAAGCACTTTTTTCAATATATTTCAAAAGCTATTGATCTAGATTCAATTTAAATTGAGAAGTTTTTGAAGACTGCTCGGACACTGGTAATTCTTAATGTGTTTGAGCATTCTGCCGTAACCCATGGGGGTTTTTATACACTTTCCTTTTGGGTGTTGAAAATCCGATGAGAAGATCCCTCTAAGAGAGCATCTGGATACTGTGGTCCTTTTATAAATATTGTTTCAGTAGAGGTGACAGGATCTTTGCTTTGGAAGCAAGAGTCAGCCCTTTGTTTACATATCTTTTTTGCAAATGTACATCAAATAATCTCCTATTAGGATTTCTTTTCCCTGGGATGTAAGGAACAAAAAAGGCTGCAACAATCTTAAGATTTTAAGACAGTGAGAGCAAGGATGTAACATAATTTGCATCTCCCTTACAGGCTCGAGTTTCAACCATTCATCCTTCCATCTGAGTGCAACTATTTTCTAGGGGTTGGCCACATGAAAAGATTGGGGCCAAGGCCTTTCCTCAGGTTTTCATTGTGGAATTTTCTGCCATAGTGCTGCTTCCTAAATACCTAGTCCAAGCCCAGGCCATGCTATGTGTTGGGACAACACTTAGGCACCTATCTTTCCCTTCTTTCACCCTTGTTGGCAGAGGAAATCTGAGTGTACAAACTGGGAGAGGACTGCAAGGTATTCCTTTTGCCCCCTGAATTGATGGATGGAGTAGGACTTAAGTCTATCATAGAACAAGCTTGCCCTACAGAACAGGCATAATTATCCTGGTGCAACTGAAGAGCAACTGTAAAGGCAGCCATATCAATCTCCTTGAGCAGAGGAGAGGTTGGGACATTGCCTCACACTGAAAGTTTTAAAGCCAATAATAAAGGTATTAATTACACCATCAAATTTTATAACCAGTCTTAAGACCTTTATCCTCTCTGACATCTAATGAGAGAGTGCATGCTGTCTGGGGCCATGATTAGCTCAGAAAAAAAAGAGAGATTAGAGTATTAGACATTACAGAGCAGATGGATGATTACACAGGATCTTAAGCCAAGAAATAATTATTCCAAGTACGTCACATTTGAAAAATAAAAAACGGTTAAATAAATCTTTGGAAACCTGTGGAGATTAACAAGGATATAAGTTTATGGTGTGTCAACATACATACCAGATGATGGAATAAAGAATGTGTTAGGCTTTCACATCTTTTCTCAGTTTAACAAAGCTCATTTGGTCAAAAGACTGTGGGCCACAGGAATCCCGTGCATGTGTATCCAATGCAGGAAACTGCAGGTGACTCATCTACATTGCTGGTAATCCAGTATTATTCACACTGTGTTTTCTTGTATTTATTGGTGCCCCAGTTGATGGTATTTTTAGGAATGCAGAAATAATGAGTAGTGTAAGGTTCTGTTTTGCTCGCTTTTTAAGGTTTGCATACAAAAGAGATGGAAATGTTGATCAAGCAATTTACAGAGCTGGAAAAATGACAGGCTTAGTTTGTAATAACCAACTTTTTACTTCACTAGGAAACTATAAGAATTTAACCTATATTTATGCAAAAATGCCAACCAAAAATCGTAATGTTTCCTTTACTCTGTAATTTGATATTTGGGTTTTTTATGTGATTGAGTTAGTTTGTTGGTCCCAGAGCAATGTTTGCGGATTTTTTGGCATTAGCCCCTTTCATATGTATTAGTCTAAGGATACATGTTTAGAGTCTCGACTGCCCCCCTGCCACTCCACTCACATTCTTTGTTACAAGAAAGATACTTCACCGTTTGGAACAAGGATGAATGTAGAGCCCTTTAGAGCGAGGGTTGAATGAAGAATTATAATCTGTCTCAGTGGTTGGAGATGATGAAAAGAAGTTTCTTGCCTCTGAAAAGAAATCTTAAAATTACTCCAAATATGGTATTATTAAGGTATGCTTTTTGTGTACTGTTCCATAGATTTCTGTTTGCAATTTCTAATCTTCTTCCTTGCAGAAGAAGTCAGTGAAGTCTCCTTCTGCTTGTAACTTTTTCTAGATTGATTACAACCCCACTGATACCTGGATATGTGCAAACTTGTGACAGCTAGACTACGTCACAAGGGGGTAAATCACACTAAACCCACAACAACTACATTAGACAATATTCCCGTGACTGGATGAGTCAGGGAGCAAAGAATTCTAAAAATCCTGGGGCAGAAGCCACAAGCATAACATCACAGATTATGCTTGTAACTATGGATGTGGAGACCACCTGCTCTAGAATCATGTGTACATCACAGAGAAACAGATTGCTGCTTGTAAGTGGCATACGAGTTTCATGTCATGAGACTCCAGTGCTAAAAGCTCAGTCTGCAGATTTTTTTTTTTCTTGTTTCACTGATCTTGTCTGTTTCTGTCTTCTCATTTCTTGTTTTCATGTGCCTTTTTTCCAAACACATGTCCCTGTTGTTTTCTCTGGTTTTATTCTGCAGTTCTCTTTTCTTGCTGTCCTCAGCAGGTCTGCTGGGAAGCACAGACAGTGCCCTTTGTCTCTTCCAGCAGCTCTTCTTTGCCACCTTGACTGTCTTGACCATTATCAATAAGTCACATGCAAATTGATCAAGTGGGACTTTATTTTTGTTCCTGAAACAGACAGGTTTGTCATATTCAAAAGTACTATTTTGGTACCTCAGTTAGGATTCACACAGTATTATTAGATACTATACCTGAAGGCTTCTAACCAGGTAATGGGCACACAGATACATCTTGTGTAGCTCATATGTTAATATTTATTTGCATAATATGAAATTTGCCAACACTTTAACATTAGGTGTAATATTTATCATTGGACACAACATAGAAGTGACAGAAAAGATGAAATAAATAATGTTGCAATTGCCTCACAATTCCATATCTGAAAGTAATGCAAAATCCTAATCAGCCTTTAGTAGCTGGACTAATGCTTTTAATCCTTGACAGAGGTCTTGCTGTGATTGATTTTCTATCACTGGCCTAATTGTATGTACTTTGAGGAAATACTGTGACTATAGCACTCTTCATATTAGTCTGAAAGTATTTCTTGCTGGTGATTTAAAATTTTAAATAGAAAATAGAAGTTAAAAATGTTAAAACTGGGCAGCAGAGCTACTAAAAGCTGGGCTGACACGTAGAGGAAAATCCTGTCGGGTTAAAAACAGAAACATGTTCCACCCCTGGATTAACTTTATATCTAATCCACTCATGTTCTGCCACATGGCACACTACCTACACACACAAACTATGTGAAGAGAACATGAGCACAAATTTATGGTAGACCTTATATCCTTCCCATCCATTTCTATAGTTCTGAAGTGAAACTAACCTGGAAGAAGTGCCCAAATATTTTCCAAACTATAGTATCTGTTATCTGCACAGTCATATTTCTGAAGATTTGTGGGTCAGTTTATTGACTCTCCAGAATTATCCCTTCTGACTTCAGTATGCAGCATACTATGCTGAAATACTTCTAAAGTCTACATCTGTTCAGTGCTATGGATTTACATATTTGGTTTGTCTCTAAAATGACTTACATATCCATCATTCATGAGAAACTCCTTCTTTTGGGAGTCTTCTGAATGGTGCTTCTCACTGTACGTGTACTTTCAGTACTGGAACTTAATTGAAAATTTCCAAACTTGCAGTAAATTTTAAGATGTTTGATTAGATCAACAGGGGACTGATTCTTCAGAGGCATTATCTGTTGAGTGAGATTAAGGCAAATGCAACATTCAGCACTCCTGTGCAAACAGCAATTTAGTCTTCCTCTTCTGAGCAAACGCAGTTGAAATCCAATCACTGGATTTCATATTTAAGTTGCCTTCTCACAATTTTTCTGTTACAGCTTTATTATTATTAAAGACTTAAGGAGTAAATTGATGCCACTACTATGGTTTGTTTGTTGTTTTTAATTATCACTACCCATAAACCCCCACTTGTAGCTGGGGAAGAAAGAGGGATATGTAGAAAAGTGTCTGTCAGTAACATTTGCCTTTCCTCCTTTCAGCACAGGCAGACCATAAAGGAGTCATTAGTGGAGGCAAAAATAACCTGAAGCTTTTGTAGAAAACATTTGCTTGTAGCACCCCTGGAAGAAAAAGGGTCAACCCAACATTAGGGGTTACACCTCTGTCTCCTGTTGACTTGGGCAGCCTCTAAGTGAGAGCTTTAAGATGGAATGAGGTGCAGAGATATGTGCTGTCCAACGATTTTTCTTTACCAGGAGTTTATCAGTAAAGACTGCTTTAAACCTACACTGATTTATGCCAGATAGGGAGACTTAAAAGTTTTTCAGTGCTTGTGAGAGGTCTGACAGCAGCCTAAATTAGAGTCAGCGTTTCATAAAATACAACAGATAACAGGCACCCTGAAAGCATTACATTCAAATAAATGTTTCCCTTCTGCTTGTAGGATTTTGCAGGAATGTTGCACCATTGCTCTAATCCTCCTTATGGCTTCTTGGTTTTTAAAAAAGAAACAGTGTGTCTAATTAGTTGATTAATAAAAAATGTACATACAAAAGATGAAAGTGATGAAATTGCCGAAAAAAAAATAAGATACAAGAGGTCAGGCAAGCTAAATGCTAACCTTACAGTTAAACAGTTGCTAACTTCAGTTCATTTTAATTACAGTGAAACAATAGAATTCACATAGATTTAAAGACAAGTTCTAATACTCCTTTTCAAAAGTCATCTAGAATTGGATAAATGAAGTTGTCTTTAAACAAGAAATATGCCAAAATCTGTCCTCCAGAGATCATTGAAATTACTCCAGATCCTGAAAGAAAAGATATGGTTGTTTTGTATTAATTTTTATAGTGGAATACAGACTTTATGATAAAATTTAAACTGAAATTCTTTTTATCTTCAATTAAAAAAAAAAAAACAACAAACCAGCTTTCCTGCTTAAACATTTTACCCAAGGCTTTAACTACTTACAAAGATATCAGCCTCCACAACTGCTAGTGCAAAAACAGTTGTAGGACAGGGAATTTATCTATCTCTCCCCATCATTTAGGAATTTATTGCAGCTGTTGATCCTTGTTATCCATAATATAAGAAAGAAGAAGAGAAGCCAGTCCTTTTCCCTTAACTACTCCTTTTCAAGATAATCTACTTCTCATGTAAAAATCTGTGCTTCCAATTTAACAGAAAATTAAACATTCAGAAATGTAATTTTGCCATTCACTTTGAGGAAATGTGATGACTGAAATTCATCTCATCATAAGTACTTGTATATAAGTTTATAAAACTTGCCTCTGAAGGTACCTGTTTTTTTCCATTGATTTTAAGGGGTATAAAGAAAGGATACAATGCTGGACAACTGTCTTTTTGACACCTGAATTGAGAGAGATTTCTTCTTATTATAGATGAAATAAGTCATGATTAAGTCCTGACTAATTGAGATTAGTCAGGACTTAATCATTATTTATTTCAGGTCACGTGTCTGCTGTTTGCAAGACTAGTGTAAGATGAGCATATTTTGGCCTTAAAAGAGAGGATTTTTCTAAAGTGAGGCAAATTCTAGTCCAGCATTATTTACCTGTGTCATTAAAAGATATGTGAATGAAAAGCCTGTGCTTCTTTAAATGTTGATGATTCTCAGAGCGAGGCAAGAGATATTTAATTGAAACTATTCATATTATAAACACTAATTTACTACACAGATTTTAGCAACTTAAAGTGTAAAGAATGAAATTATACCTAATGCCAGCCACCAATGTAGCATCAGAGGGAATTCAGACATAACTGCAGGAAGAAGAAAAGTAGAAACGTAAATTTTAAAACAGCCAGAATGGGGACAAGTAAGCAGAGCACTGTGCTATCAAATGTCTGCTTGGTTATGTTTCATAGATTATATGTTTTACATACAGTGAAATGACAAATGCTTTAGGTCCTGACCAGTGCCTGCCTGGCCACACCCAAGCTGACCCACATCCCCACTGTGGGATAACTGCAAGGCCATTCTCCTACCCCATAGTGCCTCCCTCAAAGAACGCTGACAGAGGCGATAAAGGGGGCTGGGACACACACTGCATATGCTGACAGCTCAGAGTCAGCCAGCAGAGGTTCGGTTTGCCATCTGAAGGAAGCATTGGTAAATCTGGGGCTGTTGGGACATCAAGACGCATCATCCAATATAATGACAGAAACTAACTCCCTGTATAAATTATGTACAAATGGGGGGGTTTTGGTAGTTTTTGTAAATTCCATGATTTAAATACAAAAATTATCAATGAGGAATAACAGAAGTTTAAATTCCAGAAAACTAAATTTAGTAGATGATAAATTATGCTTAATTTTTTAAGATAAAGTCTCTGTTGATCTCTGGCTTAATTTTTCAGGGAACTGGGAAATCTCCCATCTCTATAAAGTGCTAATAGACAAATGGACAGATCAATGGACAATGGTAGATGAATCTCTTTACAGTAGAGAGGGCATCCTAATTTTTCAAAAATATTTTCTTTTTTCTGCATTCTAGAATAAACATTTTAACCTCATTGTTTAAAAAAAAAAAAAAAGACTCTCCCGATAGGAGTTTCTTTTATAGATATGAGATAGGGTCTGGCAAGGATGGAGTTAAAATATATTTCCTAATTAGCCATGGAAGCATTCTGCTAAACAGCATGAGAAGATGAGATTGCTAGGTGCTGGCAAAAAGAGATGATGAGTCTCATTTACAGCAGCTAATTCTTTTCATTTTCTTTAAGAGGAAGAGTTTCATGGGGAAAAAGGAGTTTCAGTGGTAAAATGCTTCATTTTCCTCATGGAAATTTAGTTCAAATGATCTAACTTAAAACATTTGCACTGACTTTGCTGAAGCAATACCCCATTTTTACTTGGAACTTGAGCTAAAGTGTTAATGAGTAGTTCTTAAAATATCCAGACATGAACAATTATTAATGTTTTGTTTTGAAAAAATACACCTCCCAGATGCAGAAATTGTATCTAGCCTGGATCTGTTTGATACAAATTGTTAGAATATGAACTAAATCTCTAATTTTTAAATAAGAATATTGTGGTTTAATGTTCTGCAAAAAATCCAGAATTAAGTTTAAATGGGAAGATTTAAATAGAGGCATGAGTCAAATGGATGGAAAATAGAGATACATATGTATTTAGGTTTTAGGCAAAATTAAATTAGTCCAATAATACATTAGATGAATCATAGTGAATTTTTTCTTCAAGTTGTGATACTGTGCAAATATTTAGCAGTAAACCTACTTACCAACTGAAGTTATGATGATATGAATAATAGTAACTGTTACAGCATAGTCCCAAACCCATTCTTCCACAACCAGAGCAAACAGCAGACCACAAATGAAGAAAGTTATTTCCAAGGATATCACAAGAACTGTAAATGAAAATAGGATATTTTCACCAAACACAGTTTTGAAAGGCTTCCTTTCATATTCCAAATGATAGCAATAAGAAGATAAAACACCTGAGATAGCTATGCAGATTTTCCTACAGGTCACTGAGTTCAGTTTTGGGCCCCTCAATACAAGACAGATACTGAGGTGCTGGAGTGTGCCCAGAGAGGAGCAGCAGAGGGAAGGGTCTGGAACACAAGTTCTTTGAAGAGCAGCTGAGGGAGCTGGGGGTGTTGAGCCTGGAGAAAAGGAGTCTCAAGGGGATCTTACCCCTCTCTACAACTGCCTGAGAGGAGGCTGTAGCCAGGTGGGGATGAGCTGCTTCTCCCAGGCAGCCAGCAACAGGAGGAGTAGAAATGGCCATAAGTTGTACCAGGGGAGGTATAGATTGGGTATTAGGAAACCTTTTTTCACAGAAAAGGCTGTGAATCTTTGGAACTGCCCGTGGAAGTGGTGGAGTCTCCATCTCTGGAAGCACTTGAAAAAGAGTGTGGATATGATACTTGGTAATGGTGAATGTGAGCATGGCAGTGGTGCCACACTGATGATTGGACTTGGTGATCTTAAAAATGTTTTTCAACCTAGATGGTTCTGTCATTCTATGATTCTATTAAATAATATGCTTATGTTTTCCATACAAAGATTTTTTTTGTGACAGACATCTGCATGGGTTTAACCTAATTTGCCTATAGACTTTAAAATATTATATATTTTATATAAAAATATGTAATAACAGGATTATGACTAGTGATAGCACTATGACTGATTTACATAGCCTAGATGAGAAATTTAAAGTGAATTTTCCTTAGAGACCATACACATTCTTTGCATATGGTGCCAAGTAGATTTGTTTGGTACTGACATAGGTAATTTTTTTCTCAAACAAAACAAAATTGTGTAGTTAAGGGGTTATGCTTGGTGAGAAACTTCATCACTTCCTCCCTTCATTGTGTCATATATTTCTATGGTATATGTACCAAAATATCTACATCTACATCTCTCTATGCATATATTTCTACCTCAGAACAATTTAAAGACATAGAAAGGGAGATAGGGCAGAGAGCCTAGCATCCCTACAAGCAGGAGCCTGGCTTTTCGTGGTGCTGTGTGGCTATGTGGGCTAGCAGGGGCTTGCATGGAAAATGCTTCATGTCCCTTCTGCTTCAGTCCTGAGTTCACATACAACAGGCCATAAACATGAGTTTGTAATTCAGATAATTGTCCATCTAAATGCAATCTGTTCTTCTTTTTAAGTACATGGGCATATAAAAGTAACGCTTTTATTGGAATTTTTTATTTTTCTTACTGTTGCAATAACCTAATCTCTATGATTGCCATAGCTGACAGTAGAGAGACCATATTTCTTTTCTTTTTTTCACTCAATTTATACAGTGAAATTTACTTTGGCAGCATTTTGTGCCCTTCAATTTTATTGTTTTATTTAGAGGGTCTATTACTCCTTACTGATGGATGGATCTTCCAATGAGCAGTTTAAAAAAAATTCTAAAAAAAATAATAAAAATGTAACTGGAAAAACCTCATGTGGTTAGGAAAGCGGGAAATAAGACTTAAAAATTAATGTTTCACAATGCGTTATAATATCTTTTGTTTATCGTATTTCATGAATCCCTTTAAATTATGCCAATAATTTAGTAATTTAGAAAGGGGTTTTAATGTAGGCAAATGCTCTGGAAACTTTTTTACAAAACTGGGAATCCAGAAAGGATATACTGAGCTGATTATATCCAGAAGTATATCCAGACACGATATTCTGAGCTTATTTCCATCTTTATTTTGAGATTATCTTAAGACAGAATTCTGTTTTTAACAGGAATGAGTGAAACTCCTGAGTAAACAAATTTTCATTTGCAACATCATTTAGACATCTTTTGACGCTATGCCCTTGGGTTTTAAACAGATGCTCTTATGTTCTGTGTTTCCATGTCATTTTCATGGATGGACAGAAAGGAGGATGGGATGCTAATTGATGGTATGAAATAGCTGTTGTCTTTGGCATATAAACATGTTGCACCAAACTGACTGATAAAATTTGTAGGGAAAAAAATCATGTTACATGATACAGTAATTGCATTTTGTCCTGAAAAGTAATTCTAATGGAATATGCTTTATTTTTTTTTTCCACTGGCATAACATAAATGTTCTTTCTTCATCTGAAATTGGTATTAACACCATACAAACGTCCATGCATTTTTATTACTCTTTTAACCTACAAACTAACCAATTTACTTTTGAGCTTTATGTATTTTACTGACAGATTATGAAGTTTGCCTTTGTAAAATAGATTACAAATCTGGTAAAATTTTGTGTATGCATGCAATTTTTTAGGAATGACAGTTTAGCAAAAAGAATATATTTTGAGAGCTTCAGAATCATTGCAGAAATTTGTATTAGGATTTATAAAGGTACTTTTAGGGATTGAGCTACAATCAAATTCTGATATTTTAATGCCCACTGTATTCAAGCATTACCAAAGCAAAATTGCCATTACTTAAATGTGACCCTTTTCTCTGATCTGAATCCAGTGATTCATAAGAAATTTGCTGCAGTATGAAAATTAAATTAAACAACTTTGTGGAGGAACTTGATATAGGTAATTGTTCTGCAATGAAAATGAATCATTGTGGCAAAGCAGGACATTTTCTTCTGATCATGCAAGATGAGAAGAAGAACTCAACAAAAAGCCTAAAATTCGCTTGAATGTTAAGTAGCAGTACAGAAATTAGAAGCTCTGGCAAGATGCATAAACATTTAATTGCAGTGTAGTTAAAATACAGAAATCATTGGTATTACTAAAACAGCTTTAAAATACTGTCCATTGGAAGACAAGTTTACATCTATATGCAATATATTTTCTTGAGTGAGGGGAAAAAAAATAAAAAGAGAAATGAACTTCAGTTACCTAAATAATATGGGTTAATCCATGAGGGATTTGTTTTAAAATCAAAAGGTGCCAAACCATCCAACATTTTAATCCTGTGGAAACAAAATTAATAAATTTAAACAGGGAGTTTTAGTAATTTCTTAGTGATTACACGACATATTATGAGTGTTTTTAAATAGGATTTCAAATGGCATACTCTGGGTTTTTGCAAGCTCTCTAAGTCTCATTCTGAGTTGTGGTTTTGCCCTTGCTCACTTTTTTTTAAGATGTTTGGTGCTATGCATGCTAATCAGTAACTTCCTAGGGGGATATAATTTGTCTTTTTCATTGACTATAAAATCTTTATTTTCCTTTTTTTTATGTCATCTTTTCTCTTACATTCATTAATTTACATGGTATAACTGCAAGGAAGAGTATTAGAATCAACATTTTATATTAGTTTTGAGTCTCCACTTGCCAATTTGTGCACTTGGAAGAAAGTTCAGGTACAACAATTCAACTGAATTTGAAAAATTATGTTCACAGAATAACCAGGCCAGGATGCCTCCAGTCTGGATGCTTCCTTTAAATAGGCATATTTAAAGGAATATGGACCCATGAGGTTCAGTATGCCAGCATATCAGACTAAAGACAGGGAGAAGATCATACCTGAATACTGCAAAGCACACAGAGAGGACCACATAATACACAGTGTAGAAAACTATTATGCATATCAACAGGTTCATCAGAACAACCTGCAAAAGGGCATAAAACAGTAAAACCTAAAGCCATGTTAACATAAGGCATTCTCAGAAAATAGTTCTAGGTTTCTATCAAAAAATAATGTGAAAAAAAGTTTATAAAATAAAACATTTAGGGAGGATTTTTGCTGTTGCTGCTTACATAAATGTGCTAAAAGCTCACTGGTACGTTTCGGCTCTGAATGTGTGGCTATAATGTGTGGCTTTGTTTCTATCATGTGTTGTTATATACCTGCTACATATAAAATTTAAAAGTGTTGCTAAAAGGAGAAGGATATTTCTTGACAGTTATTAAGAAATTAAGAAGGTACAGAGAGGAGGCTCAAAAGGGAGCTGTAGCTAGAAATGTTTGGGGGTTTTCTTCATTAGGGCTACAATCCTAAAGAGGTCAATCTGTTTAGCTGCAAGGGATGATTTGATTATGATGGATAAGTACCTTCACAGAAAATACCAGGTACTTAAGGGGTCTTTAATCTATCAGCAAAGACACAAGAAGTAAACAGTTACAAGTTCTAGCTAGACAAATTGGAAAGATGCAGGAAGGACATCTTGGCTTGTAAAGGTAATTACCCCATGGAACAAACTCCCTTTGGAAATAAGATATCCTACTAAGCAGTAGTAGATGCTTCTGAGTGTGAAACTTCAACTCCAACATTAATTTCTGGCCTTAGTTCTTTGAGTGGTTGTGTGGTAGGTAATGTATTTACAGAAGCATACAACGTTGACAGAAGTGGGAACACTGTGAATATATCAAACCACCTATTTTTATATTGATAAATGTTGTAAAGTGATAAATATTGAATACTGTATCTATCTCCCACAAAAGGAGAGACTAAGGACCTTTAGTTTCTAATGCAACAGGAGATAAACCCATCATGCCTGTAGAAACTGATATTTGTCAATAAAAAAAGTCCAGGACAGTCTTACTCTTTTTTTTTTTTTTCCCTATGTCAAAACAAAGCCAAGCAAAAACTGAGAACTATTAATCTCTTCAGCCACATTTGTGGGCTAAATACAGCTCCTTTGTACTGCCTGTATTCTTATTCTAAATGAAAATTGGCCAAATAACTCATTTTATCCCTTCTTTTTGACAGTGCACACCATCACTGTGGTAATGGTAATTAACTACAATGTCATGTGTAAGTTTGGCATGCTGCCTCCTACTCCCCTGAACACAACTTCAAGCATTGGAAGTTTAATGTTTGGCACATTTTTGGTGGGAATCTTTTTTATTTCATTGCTCTGGGCAGCCGCACTTTTCCTGGGATTCTCCTTTATCCCTTCCCCCTCCTTTGTGCAACTGCCTCTGTGAAGCCTTATCTGCCCTAGATGGGGATTGGTACAGTAATAAAAGTGGCGAGAGAGGGCTGAAGGGAAAATCACACAGCTGCAGGATGGCTGGGAGACAATGACCTATTGACCTGTAATTACAGTAGGCAAATTCCTAGCCTGGAAGTCAGCAACAAACTTTCATTGGCATCAAAGGCACAGTATTTTTCTCTTTGTACCTGGAATATTCTTAATCCCTCTTTTAGGGATGTAATGAGGTATAGTATGCTTTGCTCACTTGAGTAAGCCAAGGAAATGCACACAACACAAAAATGAAAACACTGAAACCTTTCCAGTTTTATCACATTCTACCTATTTTTTTTTATTTGACCTGGCCACAGAAAGTTAAACATACTTTTTTTGTTTTTTAATCTGAGAATACTTTTATTTTCAATCTATTTTCCCTTTTCTAGATCTTCTGGTATTTCAAATCAAAAAACTCACAAGTTAAAATCTACAGGATTATTCATTATCTGTCAAAACAACTTAAAGGAAGAATCTTAGGAAATCACTGGTGACATCAAATGTAAAATTTCATGACACTTCCAATAATTTTATCTCCTAAGTGGATCAACATCACATATTTTAAATCCTTTTTATAAGATGTACTCTGCAGTACTTGCTGCCAGCACTATAGGATAGAGTATCCCCTTAATTTTTGGTTTTTTATAAGAAAAGAACATTGAAGAACAGTCTGTAAGAATGAAAGCAACAGCTCATTCTAGTCCCACAGCAGTTGTCTAATTCTCCAATACTATCTGGTGACATATACAACACTAAATAATCTCAATTCCCTTTACCTTGGTTTCAGCAGTTTTGATCTTGAGAGCCATGGACACATGATGAGTGAAAGGAAGTGCTGTTGCTATATTCCGTATGCCAGCTTTAGCAGGAAGAAGCAGCTGGTTTTCACCCCAAAAAACATTCTAATGGGTAAGTATAGGACAGGGTAGGGTGAGGTGAGTTGATTGGATTAAACTGATTTGAGACAGAAGACATCTGTGAGCTAAATGTAAGCCGCTGAAGAGCAGAGAGAAAATCCTGCTTGCTCATTCAGTGTTCGTATTTTTGTAGCTACAGTCAGCCAAAGCATATCTAAAATAAAATTTGGCTATTTAGACACAACATTATTATTCTTTTCTACCTTTTAATTGCCTTTTTTTCAGCATTCATGTGATCACAGTTCCTTGGCTTTATTGTAACTTTCTACTTTTAATTATCTTTTACCTTTTCTAACATTAATTCTATTGACTATAGATGTGAAGTGGTACATTCTTCACAATGTTCTTTGCTAACATTTTTCTTCTGACTATCACTTTATTACATCAAGTATAATTCACATTAAATTAGGTATAATTAAGTTAAGAAATTCCAGACTTATGTTATGACTCTTTTTTTTCCTGAACCGTATTTTGTTCCTTCAGTAGAATGAAATTGAGTGTGCTTTAAAGCACATCCAACTTTGAGTGAGCAATTCCTTAATAGATTCAAATTTGACTTTTTACAGGCACATTATGATTCAGTATGCTGTGTTATTTGGAAAAAGAAGATGCTTCTGAAACTGAACCAAGAATGAACTTTTTTTTTCCTGCTGACACTAACATAATATGTGCAAATTTCATTAGGGTTTTTTATGCCTTTTTAGTCATACAAAATAAATGTTATCTGCTCTAAAATGCAGTCTGCACTCGGCAAACAAGAGCTTTCACTCATAGATTTGATAGCTCCAGATTGTGAATACTGTCAGGGAAATTACTGCTAGTATTGTGTGAAATTCCTTCCTGTGCAAAAATACTAGCATAAAAATCTGTACATCAGTAAAGTCCTATTTTGAGGGCTGAAGTGATGACAAAGGAATATACTGAAACAAAATAAAAAATACCTAAACTGAATTGCTTAAACAGTTGCAATAGTCAAATGTAATAAATAAATGAAGAAATATTTGCTTTAATAATTTAAAAATATTTTAAAAGGAGAAAAAGGATTCATTCAAAGAGCACTCTATCTACCCCAAAGAATCAGCTGAAAACAGCCATGACCTCAAATCAGTCTGCAGAAACTTTTTCAGTAGCTATAACTAGCAAGGTAATTGAAAAAGTAGTGGGTTGCATTAATCTCAGATAACTATTTAACATAACAAGAGTTTACATTCACTGACTTCTTCGCAAAGAATCGATTTAACCAAAGACTGATGATAGAAACAAAGTCAACAAGTTTGACTGAAATGTAATTGAAGCTGTAGGCATGGATTTGCTGGGCAGACTAAGAGGTTCTTCCCATTCCTATTGCACAGTTTAAAACTTCAAGTACTCTGAGAGAACCGATAATATTTCTATCACACCCTTGCTTCAAGTCTGTAAACACTTGAATTGTGGTAACCCAGTGAACAGGAGCAAATCAAATACTGACTAAGTCACTCAGTAGTGGATGTCAACTATAAAAATGATGCTGTTAGCTACATGTTGAGATAATGGAATAATGACGTTTTTATTTTTTATTTTCCTAAAATTTACTGGATCAGCTGCAAGAAAAATGACAACTATTCAGCAGAGAGAGACAAAAGAGAGTTTTAATGGAAGTTAGAATAAATTATCTAATCTGGTTTCAACAAGCCCTACTTTTAAATAAATACTTTTTTTTTTTTTTTTGGTCATTACACTACAAAATTTTATTAGGACTGTGAGGGAAAATAAAAAAAAACCTGCATTACTTTTGAACCCCTGGAGTTTGTGCTAGTTTGCTTTGTGGAAACACACAGGAAAGAGTTACTTAGATAGGATAACAATACCTGACCCTCACATGTGTGACGACAGTTAGTAAAAACTATTTATTATTTGACATTGGCTGTACACATATACTCTCTTTGTAGTGACATGTAATGGACAATATCCAAGATACATCCAAAAAAACATAATAGCAGAAAATCACGGAATGGGGAACACCTTTTAAAAGTGAAATGAAGAATACTTCAATAGGGCAGTAATTCTTCTTAAGAATATGACAATGGCATCTAATAGTACCAAGGCAATACCTAGTTCCTATCTGCTACCTGTGCCAAAACAAAAAGTCAAACTTAATAATGAACCATGAGGAAAATTTTATAAAGCTTACAGCTACGTTTGCTGCCTAAGCTTGTTATTTAGGGTTTGTTTTTCTGGGTTTTGGCTTTTTTTATAATGTTACCATTTACACCCACAATTTGTGATGCTGTCAAATAGTATTGCAAAAATAATTAATGACAATTTGAAGAACTGTATCATACAGAAATATTACTGGAATATCTCATGGAAAAGAACAGCTAATTTGTGTTACTGTTAAGATTATTGATTGTACTACAGCTCTGTGCCTTAAAAAGTAATGCTAGACCAGGAATCACATTTTTTATGAAATCCCAAAACCAAAAAAAATGTTTTAAAATCAGAGAAATTACTAAATGCCAAGTTTTAGATTAGTTTGGTTTAGATTTATTATCCCAAAATCTTTTCAAGAATTTGGAGAGCTCAACCAAATGGATGAAGACTGGATTGTGTGGTGAGAAATTTTTCGTTTACTGGAGGATTACATTAAAACATATGTACTCTGTCTCCATCTGCTGATAGGGAAGAACTACACTAACATTGCATGTGAGGATAGAAGTGCTTGGAAAAAGAAATGGTGGACACTATTTTTGTGGCTGGAAGTGATTGGCAGAATCTGTCAATGCAGTGAAGGGAACGAACATTTCTTCACTTGGAACATGTTGTGGCTGAATAGAGCTTAGCTGTGTCCTGTGAAAGACAGCCCCTACAGTTTGGCATTGGTCACATATGCATTGTACAGCCTCAAAATGACAGCTGGACTCCCATATGGGAGGAGACAGAATCGTGTGAGCTGCAGACTCTACCACCATGACCCTTAAAGCAATTAGATTCTTTCCTTCTTCAACCTCTGTTGCAGATGCATTTTAAGGGATGAGAAATCTGAGAATTAGGTGAAAGCAGGAATCTTCTTCAAATGTATCAGTTTATTATTACTTTCAAATTTTGTTGATTTGCTTTTAACAATGACCCTATTCCTGGTAATATAATCTAAAAGAATTTACAATGTAACTGATTAAATAAGAAGTGAATTTTAGGAACTCTCAGCTTCTGAAAAGTTGTCTCCTTGAATTTCTGTATTAAAGGTTACAAATTCTAAAATGTTCCTAGAACCAAAAGAATTAAACTCAAAAACTGGTATATAATTCTTTCTGACTAGAAAACAGAAAATGAATTGGATTCTTTTTAGAAATAATTAACCCCAATGAGCTACTTGTATCTAAGGAGTTGATTTAATTAATAGCAAAAATAGTAAACAACATCTTTTGTTTTGTTAACTGACACTGTTGGCTTTGTGAACAAGTTCAATATAAAGCTTGAAAGCATTGGCAAAGAAACCAATTTAGTAGGCTTTATTTATTCAAACTAGAAATTAATTTTATTGTTTGTGAATGGTGTGGGATTGATAGAACTGAAAATGAAGTCTTCTGTTTATCCAGAGAGAAGCTATAACACAATTGCAGCAATGTAAACTTTCCACTCTGGCCCCACTGTATGTCTAAGAAGAAAGTTTAATTGTCTTTATTTAAAAGAAAAAAAAACAAATCAATATTTGGCCTTTCTGCTGAGAAGCTAAATGTGCTGACAAGCCTACATTTTGAAGATATTCTGGCATTTCCACTAGTGTTAGTGGGAATTTTTGGTAAGTACAGAGAAGCACTGAAAAATCCCTTTAGGACTAAGCCCACAAAAACTGAGGAGCTGTGAAATTGCTGCTACGGTTAGAGGAAAATACATCATGTGGGATCAAACACTTGGAGATGGGAAAGACTGCTGCACCTCCATGCTCCCAAGACCAGAGAGTATCTAGGCTGTGTGCAAGCACACACACTCCCACCCCACACAGCATATATACGTGCAAACACATCACATATATGCATGTATGAACAAGTGTATGTGGATGCCACACAGCTCAGAGGCCACTTGCACACACAGACACCACCAGTGGTCTCATTCTGCTCCCATCGTTGCCTGAGTAGGTAGGAAGCCCATCAGTGAGAAGACATTTACACACATGGAAAGGTAGCTGTCACCCAGCTCCAGAGGCTAGATCAGCAGAGTGTCTCCCCAGTAGCTGGCATCCTGATCCCAGTTTGTCCAGTTGCTGAGACCAGGACATACTCACCCCTCTGACTGCAGCCCCACTCCAGTTTCTGGTCCAGACTCACACTCAGACACACTTTGCCACACTTGTTCCTTCACCAGTCACCTTTTCCAGCCTTTGGTTCCACCCTTAAACATCTCATTATAAATACTGGGCAACCCCAAAAAACACTCTTCCCCCTACATGTCATACTGCAGGGGAACTTTAGTCTGAAAATCGATTCAGAGAGAAACTCCAAGTGACTCATCTTGATGGGTTTCCATACCTGGGCAAAGGGGATGAAGTTCTCCTGACAAAAGCCTGGAAGGTGTTTGCGCCTCTCACAGGCTGTAATTTCTGTTTTCGCCTGCCATTGAATGTCAGAGCTTCCCTGGGCTTGCAGAGATGGATCAGTGTTTCCACTTGATGGGCCTGGGATTAGCCCAGCATGGTACCGAGCTTCCTCTCTGACATTGTCTCTCACTGCTCTCTCTCACGGGTACACCAACAGGCTGTTATATCATCTAACAGCTGCCAAGCCTGGTTTTCCACCATTAAAAGAAACTGAAATCTAGCTGATAGGATATTACAAGTGACCTTGGAGTGGTTGAGCAGTTAATGGGATTATCTGTTGTATGGCTGATTCAACTATGAATTGTATACTTTATGTGAAATGTTAGCAAGTGGCCGCCCACTCTGTGTACACTGGTACACCAGTGCCATGGATGCTCCTGGGCCATGAGGCATGGCATGAGTGGTGTGCCCTCACTCCATCAGACAGAATGACTCCCCACAAACCACATGGCAAGCATGACCAGGGCCTGTGCCATCCTCCCCAGCTGTGCTAGCCAGCATGGACAAGAACTATTTAATTCAATGTGTCATCCCATTTCTACACCCAGGAATGTTCCCAGTCGCTGTTTCAATTTACTGGAGTGGATATAACTGTCATAGATGTCACTGTTTTAATTTTCTGGTTAACTGTAGAGCCTCTACAACATGACCTGTCTCATTTTTGTTCTTTATAGTAAGGTATCCCCAGCATAGCAATATGTGGCACTAATTAATAATTTCTTTTTGGTACTGATTGGAGATATACTGGGATTGATTTGGCACAGAAACTGAACTCCTTTTTCATTTGCACAAGTGTACCTTCTGATTGAACAGCTGATTCCAGCATGGGCAAGGTAGCAGAAAGAAATTTGCACTGCCAATAGCTATCATAAACCTGTTAATATACCGCTGGGGGATTGCTGGGGAAAGACTATTGTCACACTTACATGTTCCACACGTTTCCCCTTTGCTCTCGGAAGATGGAGTTTAAATACACCTGCCTCAATGTTTTTGCACTGGGTTCTTAGGATTATGAAGTAAATTATTCTGCATGCATTTTGTCCTGTTCATGGCGTATGCTTTTTCTGTTTATTAGTATCTGGGGAAAGTGGTAGTTTTAGAAGGAGCAAGCTTGTGAGAAAGAGATATCTGTATAGAGGAGTCAGGATAAATGGTGTGTTTTCTTATTAGATTGAAAAGTGCCACAAATCCATGATTTTTGTTATTTGCCATCTTTCGTTTGAACTCATCCTTCTAATATGAGAAAACAGAGGAATTCTAAAGCTGATCTGATGTGGAATAAACCACATCGAGGGTGAATTTCCATCTGCAAAATTTTCTCATTTATCTTGATTTTTCTGCAGTCATATTTACACTGCATTTGCCTAGAAAATAAAAACGTGTGCTGGTGAAACAGTTGCATTACTCACACGCTTCACTTCAGCAGGTTTGAAAATGAGAGCAAAGATGGTGCTGAGGCATTGTCTCGTTCTAGAGAGAAATTTTTTCCATTTACAAGTAAAAAGATACTTTTCCCAACCTTTTACTCCAAAAGCAATTTTGAATCTTCAGGTCAATCACTTTAATACATCAGGCAGCTTCTGCCCTCGGTTACACCTGTTGCATTTCATTATCTTCTGTTCAGCCCTAATTACATATAGACAAACTCATTCACTTGACCTTGCTGACCCTGCCATTAGAACTTTAATTAACTCTTGTAACCATGATTCATGGCCCAGAACAGAATGCAAGTCACTTTATCACAACTAGATTGGTAAATGGAGCTAAAGTATATTTTCAATGAATTGAACATTTGTCTGTGATCAGTGAATAGGAGGTTGAATACAGATGCATTCAGTAACCCAATGAAACATCCATGTATATTTATAGTTTTGACGACTACAGTGCAAGCAGACATATCATTAAGCTCTGAAACATGATAAATGTTGTCATTTAAAGAAATTTTACTCAATTTTAGTGCTCCTCTGACATTAAATCCAGCTGATATTTGTCAGAAAACAAACAAACAAAATTGTATTTATGACATCTCTAAAATGCATGTCAACAGCTCTTTAGTACAACTCCAGTTTAATAGAATTCATTATTAAATGGTTTTCTGCACGGTAATAGCTAATGGCATCCTAATATGAATTTCAGCAGCTTAAAATCTTCCCTAAATCCAATTTTTTACAGCATATTGCTCAAGTTTCCAGCATTCAGGGGATTCCCCTGCCAATTCAGGATACTCTAAAACTGGAGGAGCTCTGTTCATAGCTGACCTTTTGTCACCCTTTAGTTCCTGTCACTCACTGAGGCTAGGTACTGCTAGCTATTGGCACGTCTTCTAGACAGACTGACATCAATTGACTCTTAAGTATTAAATCTCCATCATTATGGAATAAGCTCTCAGTAGAATTTAGACATGCAGGACTCATATCTTTTTACCATCTTAAAATCAGGTCTAGGAACATTGTATTCTGACACTGGTTTTAATGTTTCTTTAAAGTTTCTTATTAAATTTTTTGGAAATCCTTGTGCAGAAAGAAGGGCAGAAGTCTTTGCCACTTTGAGTTTGAAGCAGTTACAAAAGGATAACAGCTTTCTTCTGTGTGACAGGTACATTTCCTGTGTCATATGGTAATAATATACATATGGTAATAATAGTCAAGGAATAGTATAGTAATAAAGGTCATTTAAGTACTACAAGCAGATAAATGTCCAGTCACTTTTAAGAACAACTGAATTAACATTAAAAGTAGGGAAAACAAACCCCCTCACATAAATTCATAAGTACTAGCTGGCCACCCACCACCAAAAAGTACATCTTTTTTGCATTTCCTGAGCAGACTCTGGTAGCTACTTTGGGTTCAGAGGTATGGCATTTGATCTCTAGCTGTGACTAGTCCTCCTATTAGTAACTCACGACCTTAATACAAACAGTCTGACTCGGCCATGTGATTGCTTTTCCCACATAAGCAGCTGCAGTTGCAGTCATTGAGACTACTCGGGTAGGGCCAGTTTGACAGTGTGAAAATTTTCAGCAACAGCATTTCTTTTAATCCCAGAGAGAGACTGACAGGAGTGGCAGATGGGTAAACTAGAAGGTGTCTGATCATCAGTATGTTGTTCCATCTTCTTTTGTGTAAAATGCTACAGGTGATCTGTATCCAGTCACACTGTGCAGAAAGTATTATCACAAATGGAAATGTTTGTGTTAGACGGCTTGAGTCAGGACATTTGCTGTCTGAATGCACAATTCTGGGTATACATGCAGTTACCTTCTGAGGCTTCAAAATAGTTTTTACCTGAAAATGTGTGTTTCCCTTCACCTCGGTTGATTTAACCCACCCCGCTATTTAAGATACACACACAGGTTTAAATTGCTGTCTGTGTTCAAAACAGCTGCCACTAGATGGCAAACTGATTGTGTGCAGCCTTCCACACAAAGGGAACGTGTCTGCTGTGTGCTAGGTGACCAGGTGAACATATTGCATCAAATTTATCCTGCCCTGATTCCGTTGAAACCAGTGGAATTACACCAGAGAAACAGATGGCTCTTTAACCTTAGGTACTGAAATCGCCTACAGTAAGTAAATATCATATTTGTTTCTGTTTGCTTGTTTAAGTCAAGTCTGTTGTACTAAGCCTTTTAACTTCACATCACACGGGAAAAATGCCAGAGTTCAGGCCCATCATTCAGTTATAGGTACCAGGTATGTTCCATGGGACTCGAGAGATAGTGAGTGGCACATGCCAACAGAGACAAAGAGACTTGAAAGCCAAAATTCCTTTTCATATGTGCCCAGCTATACAGGACCCAGGTGAATGCTCACATTTTACACTGTCCAGTCTTTCATGTGCCACAAATCTCTGATTTGAAGAGTTTTGCATCCATCAGTTCACACAGAGCCTCAGCTAGGGGCAAGACCTCTTATGATGTTATCCTTTCCTTTTCCCTCACAATTTTGCAATAGTGGATGGCTTTTCTAAGCATCTGCTGTGCATTTCCATACACAAGTGCTATTTGTGGTCACTTATGAAAACTCATTAACACATTAACATACTCAAGATCTTGTTTTTGTGTATTTCGCACCAGTGACACTTCACTGTTTTTATCATAATGCAAGGAAATATTTTGTGTTCTTACATTAGAGACAATTGGCATTGGCCTTGTGTCTGTTAGTATACTTCTCTATTGTTCATCAGTCTGACATCAACTGTCAGAGACAGAGATCTCTTATAAAAGCATGGGTTAGACAAAAATTATCTTGCTTGCATATTTTACTTTCCTACAATTCAGATGTATATACATGAATGTATATCTAAATATTACGTTCTTGCAGTGCCATTAACTGATGTTGGTATCCCTCCTTGATTTGTTTTTATTTGAAATCCAAGTTTTCACACATTATTTTGTGGATTAGCTTATTTGAGATATAATGGTTCTTAAGGACAAAGGATCAGCAGCGGTACTATCATTTTCTTATGAAAATAGGCTAGAAATTGTGACTTGGGATATGTTTCAAATGCTAGTGTAGCTTACTGGTGCCACAATACCAAAAATAAAATTTGGGTTCTAATTAAATTTCTATTGGTGTGGCAAATTGGCAGTTTTTAAAAATTGGCAGAGGGTTTAGGCATGTCAGAACCTCAAGCAAGATTCATTCTAAAAAGATTTGCTTTAATCCTGTTCCTGAGAAAAAGTCTAGGAGGTCCACTGGGCTGACTGATTAGGTGTGCAGTTCCCTCTGGATTTGCTACGTCTGTGTCCAGTGAAGTGATGTTTATTGCCACCCTCCACAGGCCTCAGGGATATTGTAGGCATCGCCCTCAGGGTGCCTGTTAAATTTCAACTGTGCAGTAAAGCAATTATTGCAATAGGATCTCTTGCACAGGGCCATTAGTTATTCACCAGAAAGAGTCAGCATGGCATTTTTCTGCCTCATGAACAATTAGCAATGTGCAAGCAAGTTATCCCAAATTTCTTGATAGTCCTCTGAAATATCAGAGATCAACCACACCTAGATATGGGACCTCAGGCAGAACAAATTCATGCTGTGAGGCCGTGTGAAGGATCTCCACTTTTCTTGTTCCTCCTTAATGTGTTCTCTTTATATATACAGATTTGACCAGACTTGGAGGTGGAAAAGAATAACCACCACATTCAATTTGCCAAATACTGCAGAGGACTTTATCTTATCTTCTTCTGCTGTGCAAAGTGTGCTTCATCTTCTGAGATCACATCACCTATTGGGCTGTCAGCTCTTGCCAAAACCTTGGGCACAAATGTTACCTTCCATGTCCTGTTTTCTGACTGTGGCCAACAAATGTCTTACTCTTTTGGGCACTGCAACCTTATTCATCTAACTTAATAGCCTAATTTTGAAGGTAATGCAGTAACAGGTCTGGTTTAAACCTAATTGTATCCTACAGGAGGTAAAACTACAGGGTCTAATGGCTCCTTCTGGCTGTAGGCTGTGAAAACAAAAGATCATACCTGCTGGAACTTGCAACGTCACCTTATTACAATGCCAAAAACAATGTTTTCAGAGATTTTAGCCAAAAAGCCAGACCATTGACCTGAATATAGAGTAATGAGTTTTTCCCTTGCAAATGAACTGCTCTTGAAAACTTAGCCCCTTCATAGGCTTTTCTTTCATGTAGAAGGTAAGAGAATCCAGTTCTTATATTAAATCATCCCTTTCATGGTTTGAAGGTACTCTTTTAAGTAAAATTAAATGAATGTTTAAAAATCTATTTAGTGTCTCAGATTTTTTTATATCATTTCATTAACTTGTTTTCAGTACAAGACATTGTCTTGCTCAAAGGAAAATTGCTTAGAGTAAACTCCTGCAATATTTCAAATCTGTAATCCAAATTATGTGGTGGCATTCGCACAGCTTAGAAGGCTGAAGTAATTTTTCTGTAACAGATTATTAACTTTCCTGATGAAGAAAGAATTTTTTTTGAGATTGTAAGCATACATCCTCATACACTTTTAAAATAAAATAAAAAATCCTTATTTTTGAGTGACCTTTTTAGAAGGGGAAGGATTGTCTGTGCTATGCTAACAGTTGTATTAAGAAACAGAAAAGGGTCTCAGATGTTTTCTTACTTCTCGCTTAAAATTTCTCTCTGGAATTTAGGAGACCTTAGATTTCCTATGTATCTGCCATCAGTCTACAGTTATGTGGGAGAATAATATTTCCTGTAGAATGAAGTTTTTTAGATGTTTGGGTCAGAGGAAGGTGATATGAGACCTGTTAATCCAAGGTGCCACACTGCATATGTTCACACTGGGGAAAAAAATAAAGAAAGGAAAAAAAGTGGTATAGGCTTAGCAAATGACAGGCTCTAGGATAAGTTTCCACCATTGAATACTCTGAGTGAGTATTAAATTAAAATTCTTCTGTACTGTCTGCAGTTCTGATGCACTTAGTGAATTTCCTTTTTGTTTTGCTTTTTTGGTATGTATTTGTTTGTTTGTTTTTTCTACAGGCAGCATCATGAGCTGTAAACATCACTTCAGGATTAGGGATGCCCTGAGTTTGATTTCAGCTGATCTGGGTACACTTTTGATTTCCTTCATGTAAGCCTTTGCCTTCAGTCCTCTAGCCTGAGAATTTGCACTGCAAACTGTTGTGCTGTTAGGCACTCATCTGGGTGTGTAATACCTGAGTCACTAAAAGATATAAAAGGCTCTTCTGAGTTTCATCCTCCCATGCTACTACAAAAAATACTCCTTTTCTAACCCACGTTTTTGGCTCTGTATCTTCCTACATTATCTGTCATTTAATGAACTCTGCTTGGGTATGAAAGAATCACAGTCTGTGTTTCTTGAGTTTGAAAATAAAATTAATACGGTGTTTCAAACTATTGTTCCATTGAAATTGTCTACATGATATTCTACTGTAACTCCAAATGGTACTCTGGTTTTTGTCCAAAAGTGGAGGTTCTATTTTAGTTACGATGCTTAACCACATAGGTTTTTATTCAATAAATCTAAGCTACAGTGATTTCCTCATCCCAAAACAGTTTATTTTTTTCTCCTTATGTATTTAATTCAAGAACACAGTTGACCCTTTGCATGAGATGAATCACAGGCTAATCAAAAAAGTGCCAAAAGCCCTGTAGGACTGAACTAGATGTTCAAGTTGAAGCAAACAAATCCATGTAGTTTTGCATAAGTAAGAGAGTTGTTTATTTAAATATTCAACTTGAAATATCTTGGAATGCACAAATTAAATTGTGTTTCTCTATTTGGAGGATTATCTCAACCTGAAGAACAGCTTGAGGTGAGAAGCATTAACTACCATAGAATAGGAAAGCCAAAACTTAAACTCAAAACTATTCTGTAATGTCCAGTGTGCCAAGGACAAACCTTCTCAACCTGCTATGTCTGAAGCACTATTCCAGTAGAATTCAGCTGTGACTAGCCAACCCTATTTAAAACTAGATCTCAGATCTTTGGGTGGTTCTCTGAAAATGAGCAATTAATGACCATCTGGAAATTACTTGTTTAGTATTATATGAAAACTGTCAGAGGTAAAGAAAGAACCTAATTTTCAGCATCTCCATGCAGGTGGCTTTCCTTCTAGCAATCCACTGCTTAATGCATTTCACACCTTCTGACTGCCAGAGTCAATGAAGCAGGAGCTTTGTAACCTTCAATATATAACCCTATGGAAACCCAGAGGAGATTTCTTATAATGGGGTTCGCTGAGTAAGGCTGGGTTTCTGTAGAAGAAATAGTCTATCATCATGCCATAGGAGTGTATCATTATGCTTGTGCCCAAGGGTTCAAATTAAAGTTTCAAAAGCAGTGTCGATGCCCACATTTCCTATGTGTTAAAAGTTTACATTTAACCTTGCACTGCAGCTTTAAAATGCTGGTTTTGTTTTGTTTAAATCTTATTTTTTGTGCCTTTTACAGTCCTGTCTTCTTACCACCCAATTAATTCAACTTAACCATTGACCAACCTCCAAACCACAGGTTAGCCCTCTTGCACTACTTAATCTCTGGTAGAACTGGTGTTAATTTTTTACCCTTTCCCTTGAAACCTTCATCTAATTCTCTTCACATATTTGTCCTGACCCTTTCTTCAGCTAACCTCATTTCTCTTCCTTTGTACACCATGGTTGTTTGTCATCCTCTAAACCTCATCTTCCACACAAGCTCCCACTCCCAGTCTCCTGCATATATACATTGTCCCACCCTCTTGCTCATCCTTCCTCCACATATGTAATCACTAACTCCTAAATTTCACTTTTGTCTACACTGCATTCAAATTAATTTGTTTTGTTCTCTGTGCCTTGTCAACAGAAAGGTCCCTAAGAGGCACACATTTTTGTGGAGCTTGGCTGTAATTGTAGGGAGAATTAAGCCCCTGCAGCCTTGAGTGGGTCCATGGCAGACAGACTTTTCAGAATTTTCAGCTAAATATCTAGCTAGTATTTTCTGAATACTTGCATAATGAAATTCTTGAAATGTGAATAGATTTAAAGAGGAGTAGCATGAATAATTCTCTAGCATAAAAACCTCTGCTCCTGTCAAATTTAATATTTTTACCTCGAGAACTGGATGGAGTAAAACTTTTAATGTAAAAACCCAGAACATTTTCAACATGGGCAACGTGACATGCTTTTTGTCTACCCCTTTCCTTGTAGACACTTCCATTATTATATCTGTATATTGAGAAACAAACAAGAAAATAATAAAGCTAAGGAAAAGCACCTAGTAAGAAATTTTTCAATCCAAAACTCATTTGACAAAGTAACTCCAAAAAAAATTGTCTGTTTTGAAGTGAAAAATGTTGGGACTTCTTTGCTACAGACTGCTGTCTGATTCAGTAATACTATATACAGTTATATAGCACAGAGTATTAATTGTCTCCAGTGGAATAACTTCCAAGGTGCCAAACCTCAAAGCAACTTCAAGGTTTTGTGTTTAAAATGATGAATAATAATTAAACAAAAATGTATGCATAAAAAGTGCCTTCCAATTACCTTTTTTACTATCCTCACAGAATTACTCAAGGCTAAGGCCCACTTTTTCAGCAGCTTGCAAAAATTAGTGTTTATGCCACATAAGAAAACTGTTGTGTATTTTGATATATGTAATACTTATATGCATTATAATGATGAGGTTGTATTCTTATCTGTTCTAATTTAGACTGCTCCTCCCTCATCGAGATCCAGGTTTCTTAGTAGCTATTCCAGACAGATCAAAGTGGACTTTTTTTTTTCATTCAGCTTCTAGTCATAGGAATGAACAATTATCATATTGAAAAAGCTAAATGTTTTCTCACCTTGAAGATCAGAACTACTGATTTTTAATCTACTTGACAAGACTCCGTATGATTTTATTTTTTACCTCAAGATGTCTGAATGATATATTCCAAATTTTCAAAGAATTAATGACTTGCCATCCAGTGGATGTTACCACAAAATGTCCTATGTGACTCCTTTGATGTATTTTCCTATTGCAGCGGTGAAGAGCTGGCTGGAAGAACTCCCTGCTCAGACTCTGCTGAGTCCAAGAGCACCTATTTCTGCATTGGATCTGTGGGTATCAAGATTTGACTCTTTTTTTTTTTTTTTTTTTTGCTTGTAAAAGACCAGGTGATTCATATCATATCCTCACAGTCAGGGCAGCATGTGTTTGGACTGCCAGAGGGGCATGGGAGATGTTTGGTTTTGTAAGGAAGCAGTGATTCCCGCCAACTGGTTCATCAAAAACTACTTTTGTCTTTGCTTGCTGGGAATAGTTACTAAGCAGATGAACTGCAGGCAAAAGCTGTGTTGAGAAGTCAAAAAGGGAAATCTTAGAACAAGCTACTTTTTTACCCATGCCCAGTGAGCTATCTGTGGCCCACAGCGGCTTTGATACGTGGATGACAGAGAGATTTAAAATTTGCTCTCTGAGTCGATGAGATCTCCTCAGTTACTTGTGATTGGAGTGACTGGGGTGGACGAGTGGGGATGGGAGCATTACTGGAGCTGGGGAAATCCCCCAGCTGTGCATTCCAGACCTGGGTGAAATTCAGCTGCTCTCTCACAAGCTCCACAGTTGTGCAAAGTCCCTGCAAGTTGCCTGGGCTAACATTATGCTGCATCACACTGGGATGACCAACAAAGGAACATTTGAGCTGACATGGAGCCCTGAAACATTTGGAAGTTGAGAACAGATATAGCCAAGGAAATTAAACTTTTTTTATGTGATCTGCAACTTAATACCCCTGCTGTAAAATGGCCATCCTTGCATTAAAAAAAAAAAAAAAAAAACAAAACAAAACTGTGAACACCTATTGAGACTTTGATTCAGATTTGAGCAACTGATTTCCTCCTTTCCACAATTTGAAAACTATGTTTTAAACTAGATTTCGTGTGTTTCCCAGTTGCCAGGTATGGGATTAATTGCAGGTAAATTTTAATTCAGTGCAGTGAATGGTACGCCCTGGTAAAGTGAATCTGTTGTCAAGATTCTTACTTTGCTTATAGGTCAGTTTTTGAAATGTTTCCTTTTAGGAAGTTAGTTAAGATTTCACAAAGCTATTGATAGGAAGTTTAATAGGAAAGATCTGTGTAAGATCAGATGAAGCCCTGTTGCTCACTGCGGTCTGTAGAGAGGGCTTCACTCAACAGTTTTGTGTAAACACTACTGTGACTTTGTTTAATTGCTTCAATTCACATAGCTTATATTTGGTCTCAAAGATCAGTCTTTCCTGATGCCAAGCATATGTAAAACACAACAACTTTTATTTTTCTTAACATTCACAATGTCAGAGATATTTTCACATCCTGAAGTTCCAGGATGATCCACCAACATGGACATACCATTTTGGCTCCAGAAAAAATAGATTTTTTTAGACTTGGACAAAATTTTCAAAATTAAAAAAATCAAAAACCTTAAAAAAAGGTTTTGAGTCCAGTTCCCATTGCAAATTACTGTCCTATTGATCTCTGTGGGCTTTTGACTGAACAGTCACTGAGTGAATTTAGAAGCGCACTTTAACGTCTGAATTCAAATTTAATTGTGAAAACATATATAAAACCCACACCGTTGCAATCTCACACAGATACATAGAGATTAAGACAGTCAGACTGTTTGAGGGATCAGTGCCCTACTGACTGTATTGTTGCACTTGTTTTAAAACATCAGCATTGCTATTTAACCCACTAAGCACCTGAAATATTGGCATGATTTCCCAATCCATCTTATCATATGTGCTAGCAGGACTAATCACCAGTTGTTATACAGAATTGATCTGCTAAATATCTTACTGATCTTGCACTGCTGCAAATTTCTGATGTAAAATTCTTTTTCAATTTAGTCCACTTTAGAACAGAAGCAAATACAAAGTTGTTTGGATGGTTCTTCAATAACTAGTGCAAGATTACCTTGTTGCACCTTGATTGTTGATTACCTTTAAGAGAACTGGGTTCTACATCATGGAGAATTCTTGGGTTTGGCTCTTATTAACAGTCAGCTGAAATAAGTTTGAGTTGATGTACACTGAAATGAAGCTCAGCTAAGTTCAGATATCAAATGGAGCCTCAGTTTGCCTCAAGTGGCTACTTTTACATCTGTGTTAACGCAGAGAAGCTAAGCAGTGTAAAAAACCCAGTTTTTGCTCTTTCTATCCTGTACTATGCTGGTTAGATTTATGTTTTATTGGTTAAGCAACCAGGTCTAGACTGCAGAAACATATACACCCTTTATATTGTGAACTCTATATTTGAGCTACAAGGAGGCAAATGCAACAAGGTTAGAAATGGTTTTCATTCCAATTCCCTATTTGCAGTGACTCATTACTTAAAGAAGTATTTTAGGCTGGAATTTTCCATTTAGCTTCTAGCAACATTTATTTTTCACCTATTAGAATATTAGGGAGCAGTTATGAAAGAATAGTGGGGAATATTTCTGTTATGAAAGAATTCTTGTGAACTAAATAAATAAATGCTATAGACAATAAAATTAAGAATTTAAAATAGAAATTGGCATGGAAATACTCATTACTTTGGAGTACATCACACTCTTACTGTGAAGAAAACAAATTCTGAATTAACTATGCGTTAAAGATTTGTAAGCTGGCTTTGAGCACCAGTAATGCCAGCTATAGTTAAAGAAAGGTGTTCCTCTTCTACACAGTCTGTTGGTTTAGGAACAGATATTTCTTGATAAAACTAGTCTGTGAAAGTTGTAAAGTATTAAATATTCACAATTACCATGTTATGCTTCCATCTTTTAGCTTTGAAGAGAACTACAACTTAAAATATTTGGAATATACCATGTCAGCTTGTGAATTTGCAAGCTGCACAAGAGAGCACAGCAGTTGTAAATACACATTGGTTTGAATTCCAGCCGAGCACCTACCTTGTCTGCCATGCACATATGCATGTGTCTGTTTCTATAAGCATGTCTTGACATATTAGCTACTACAACAAGAGAAGCAGCATGTGCAGTAAGTTTATATAATGTTTCTTATCCTATTTAAATCTGCAGCTGCTGATTCCCTGATGTGTGCAGAACTGTGCGCAGTAGAGCCTTATTCTGATGGGTTGTAGTAACCTAAACAAAACTGTACAGCACTGTGGCCCATTCCAGAAATGAAAAAAAAAATCTTAATTTTGCATAGTGTTTTTTGCATGCACTGCTTCTTCTTCTTCCCAGACCATGTCATCTTATATTAATCTTCTGATACTAATGCAAATCATGATACTCAGGCCTGAATACCCATCTTAGCTACAAAACAAACCTGCATCAAAAGAGAAACAGTTCATGTTTTGGCTCACATGGATGTAAACCAGCATATAGGCCAAATACAACATGGCTTTCCTTATACAAGTCTGTTTGTATAGGTGCTTTCTGCCTACGGGAAATTATACAAGAAATGGCATTTTATTATAATACGATCCTGTTGTTATAGATGTGGGTCACTCTATTTTTATGTGTGCTTATATAACGCAATTATTTGTTCCCAGCTGAAACTTGGCTTACATTCCACAGAGAAGAACAACCCTACTAGTTACCAAAAGATTAAGTAGTTTAATATAAATAAATAAATTAATTAATTAATTAATAAAGAGAGAGAGAGAGAGAGAGAGAGAGAGAGAGAGAGAGAGAGAGAGCTCATTAAGACACATTTAGGTGGTATCTCCTTTTCATTGGATTGATGCTTACAACTACCTCATCCAAAACAGGAGAAGTCAGAAATATTATGAATGGAAAGATATCATCATAATGTAGGAAACAGTTTTTGACAAAAACTTCTAAACTGAGAATTGAAATTCATTTATTCACATAGGCTGAAATGTAAGGGGCACATCTGAATTCACTGTACATTTAATAAAAGCAACAAACCTTTAATGTACATGTTTGAGTCCCACTCTAAGGGACATTCTTCACTCCACTGGCTTTCTATAAAGCCTTAGCTCCAAACCCAGCACATAAGAGAGGTGTCATAAGTCAGCCATTGATAACAGCCCCAGGTGAGATTTGTGCCAAGAAGTACACATACACAACACCATCACTGTAATTATTTCTGTAAGGGGAAGAATATGCATGGTGCTTTCAGGATGAACAAATGTATTTATGAAACTGCTACTTACATCCATGCCTCCCTGGATGAGTGGTGAGAGGGCAAGAGACTTTCTCTTTGGAGACAGAAAGGTCCGTCATTTGTTTTTAGCCAATGATCCTAAAGTCCTTCTGTGTTTCCTTGGAACTTTTAAATATTCCCTGAGAACTCATCAACACCCCCAAATGCAGTATTTGTGCACTGGAAATCTAAAAGTCCTTCAGTTTTAACTACATTTTTCCAGTTTAAATATTTGGAAGTTATGTAAAGAAGGGTATATATGCTTCCCCAGTACAGTATTATAATGATATTAATGATCATACAGTCGATGTTCCCATGCTGCATCATTTTCTTTCTAAAATTTAAGGCATAGAGGATTTCGATTTGCAAAAATTCCCTGGAGGGTAAGAAGCTAGGAGGGCTTGATGTAAAGTGTCACGTGAAGCTTATCTTGGAACATGTGAAAATGAACTAGTTTCAGCAAAAGTATCTCTTCTGAAGTTCAGTTCCTCTTGAACGCTTAAGAGCATGCATCAGTTCTGTTATCAGCGGATATTGAAATCAAATCATGTTGTGGGAAACTGCAAATGTAAACCAACATGAGTTGGTTCTTCCACAAATAGGCATCAGCCTGCACAGACTACTAACGTATACAGTTCTGTGCTCAAAGCAAAAGGAATATCCTGCCTGCTTTGTTGTGGTAGCCAGGAGACTGAGTTCTCCATTGAAATGTGTTTGTGAACCTTGAATTCTACAGCAAACAGGTACTCCCCCCTCTTACTGTTGTGTGTAATTATTTCACTAAGAATATTAGTTTGCACTTGCCATTATTTTCTAGATAATAAATGAGATTTTGGCAGATTGATTTCCTAACATGAAGGGTTAGCACATAGCTTAAAAGTCCAGAACAAAAACTCCCTTTTACTGACCGAGGCTACTATTTACATTTACTTTTACATATTCACTTACATATATAGATCAATGAGAGCGCAATGCCCACTATACCAGCCCAGGAAATGTATGAGTTGACTCCACAAAGCCTGATGACTCAGGATCATTGGCAATGGAATATAAATTTCTCAGATTCTGAATAATCCATTCGTTGTCAGTCGCAGAAACAGGCCCCATTAACATTCTCTGTTGCTCATCAAAGAGAGGAATGCTATTGCTGTGTGTCCACATGACACAGCATCACTGGAAAATTGTTATAAAGGACTCACTTCTTGTTGTTCTACATGGGTTGTTGGAAGTAACAGCAAACAGGAGATGCTTTGTCTGTTGCTTTAATTGCAGTCACATTCGGCAGGCATAGTGGATTACCTGTTCTGCTGCAATCCTAATTCTGAATTCTCAGGTAAGGAAAACCTCATATCAACATCCAAAACCACTTCGTTCAATGTTTGCTGCATTTCTAGTTTCCTTCTACTGCCTTTAACCGTTGGCATCAGGTTTTTGCATTAGCTTATACAAGGAGAGATCTGTTTGCGCCGAGAAAACCTCTGCATTATCCCACATACATCAAGCATGTATTGCCTGGTATATGCAGTCTGACACCACCAGTACTAAAAAATAAATTTAAAAAGAGTGTTATTTACTTGTTTGAACATACTAATAGATAAAAAGATTTGAAAATAAGGAAAGAAGAGTCTGCATGCATACTTTGAGTCATTTGCTCTTATGTCTAATACAAGCAATATTTGGGATTCCTTCCTCTTCATCTACTGCTGGACCAATTTATATTTTACTAGGAATGTCCACATGTGGCTGTGAGTCACTAAGTCTGACACATGTTGCTCTTAAAACTGTTCTATTGCTCTCCAGGGAGAGCAAGTTAGAGTAAGTTCTCACCCTGCCATTGTGTTTTAAGGACCTTGGATGGGACTTCCTCCTCTTTTCCCCATGCTGTCAGGCTTTGCCATCCAAGCAGACCTACAGGATGAGCTATTTATTCACTTCCAGATATTTTTCAGCAGCAGTTATAGATCTAAAAATTCTACAAACAAATTATTAAAATAACCCTTGCTTTTGTTGCCTATTTCAACAGAATTGTTTTCCACCTAAGAAGTGAAGGCTGCAACCCTTTCTCATTCAGCTTCTGCTCCTGAGAGTGATGTTTATTCTGTGCTGCCTCATCAGCTTGCCTTCTTTGTGCATATTGAAAATACAGCCTTAGCTCTCAGGGTGACTACTAGCTTTTGGATGACAGGTCTGGAGTACCCAGCCTGAACACACTGTCCAACGTAATGCTGTGCTGCAAGGCTGTTATAATCTTGTGCACAGCTGGAGTCAAAGCCTTCCACTATGGGAAATGATAATGGCCCTCATATGCAGTGTGCCCACATACCTTTGGAAAGAGCATGCGTGGGGACTGCTCTGTGCCAAAAAGAGCCATGTGGTCTTACCCTCTTACCCACTCATAACCACAACATTGCTCATTGTTATCCCTTAAAACTACATCTAGGAAACTCCATTTTTAAAGACTGCAAATCTCCTGTTACTTCCAGCTTTGCCTGGCACAAGCTCTCTTCCTTCCTCCCCCCTTTCCCTTCTTGACCCACTTACACTCTGCCCCTTTCCATGCAACTTGTCCTCCTCTGTGGTGTGTCTCATTTATCACTACTCCCTCTTTTCCTCTCTGTCAGGACCTTTATTCGTAACCATTTCTTTTGGCCTATCATCCATTCCAGACTGCACAATCTCTGCTGTACCTTCATACCTCTTGTCTCTGGGGTCACATCCAGCTTCCTTCAACTCATTTAAGATCTGCCAGTGCTCCAAGCCCTTCCCTAATGTCCGACTCACATGTCCAAGCTTCTAACTTCAGCCCTCCTCTGGTTCAAGAGTCCTCATCAATATTCCTAATTTGCATTTGACACACTCTTACAAATTACTTTTTCTGATTTTACAACTCATTATTCTGGTCCACTTCTCCCCAAACTCTTTATATGCAACATGGCTCTGGATTCACTCCTGAACTGATAATCCTGGAACTTCCCTATCTGCCTTTGAATTTCTTTAGGATGAAGATCGACTCTGGAAAGCTCTGTAGTCTTCCAACTTTGTGAAAGTAGGAATTTTTAAAGGCTTCATCAATGCCTCCAGAAACAAGCTCTCCTAGGCTTCACCTACAGTGAATCCAGGGCATGTTGGGCTGAAACCTCTCTGCAAAACACTGCAGTTTCTTTCAAGTACTCATGCTCAAGTTTCCTTCCCAGGAAATAAAGACTGTTGTCCACCCAAGTCTCACTCTGGTAGGGAGCTGGGATGCAGCCAGGCAGGCACGCAGATCTGAAAGCTAGGAAGTATTACTGGCTCTCCGGTTTAGCATGACATTTGAATCAACTTTGGTAATTATTCCAGGATTAGTGGCAAAACCAGTTAATTCTATTGATAACAAGTCAGTCATTATTTCTTAATATCAGTGTGGACATCAAGTTCTCTAGACAGTGAGACAGTACTGTTGAGAGGAACTGGAATCACCATGGACTGCAATTTGCTTGCTTCAATAGATAAATGAGCACATACACCTTCTCTCTTCATTCCCAGCCTCTTAAAGCTTTCACACTTCCATTTTCCTGGCTTACATAACGTATACATTTTTTTTTTTTCCCCCCAGTGATTTCCCTCAAACCCTCTTTCCTGTCCTCCAGGTTGGGAAAGAATCATATGACAGACTGATGACTGTCACTGGTGAGAAAGGTCACACAATGAGCTGCACAGGTTACTAGAAGTGTGATAAAAAGTCCCATGCAGGCTATTTTTGATTAACAAGGCCATCTTTAATGCATGTTCATCTGTATCACAGAAATCGAGATCCCAGAAATGTCAAATTACTTTGTAAAATGTAAATACTGATTCTCTTTTTCTCAGTTTATGTAGATACTTGCTGAGGAGCCATTAGATCACACAAACCCAATATGCAAACTGAATGGATAATGTACATTACTTTGCACTCACCCCCTTAAATGGTACTCAAGATTTGGATTTTGGAAGCCATGTGTATGGATGTTCATGCACATGCTCTTAGAAAAATAATCAGTATTTGGCTACAGCACAAACACCTATTCAACGAGTTACAAGAATACTCAGAGAGAGACCAAATTTAGCTACTCCAAAATCTGTCATTAAACATACTGCCAAAATCATATTAAATGCCATACTTACATATAGAAAACAAGTGTTTGAAATTCTCTGCCTTTGGAATACAGATGGAATTCTAGTATTAAGTAAAATGGCAACAGAACTAATGTTTAAAGAGCATATGTGAATAATGTTTAATATATTTTTATTCAATAAATTTTTATTGACAAAATAATGGGTTTATTATACATCACGAGCTGACACGCTATGATTAGGGCAAGGATCGAAGAAGAGACAGAGAATAGAACCTTTACTCATTTCATAGGTCCTTTTATTTTAATCAAACAGTTATCTGTTTGATCCAATAAAGCAGCTATGTGCTGTTTCAAATCCTTGGTTTCAATTACTAGTTCCGATATACATCCTTCAAGGAGCTGTTCCACCTGTGTTGTCATTTTCTGTAAGGGGATACACTCTTGTATCATAGTCACACATATGACTATGTTTCCCTTTAAGATTTTTAGAGGAAAGGGACAAAGTCTTTTAAGAATAAATAAAATAATGGCAGATAACTAGTTCAGTTGTATTCTTAGAAATGAATTTTGTTAACAGGGCATGTTATACCATCCCCCAAAACATCAATATCATCTGCAGAATAATCAGTACAGGTCAAGCATCCTAAGGAGTTTGAAATAACACCAGATTGCACCATTATTTGAGTATCTTCTGCAGAGCCCAGCTAATTTAATGCTACAATAGAATAATCTAGTTCTTTGGCAACTGTCTGACTTAAAACATTTCAACAACATTGAACATTGGGAACATTGGGAAATGGTTTTCAAAAAAGTGCCGAATGACTTCTGTTAGAGTTTATTCTTTGTTTCTAATACATAAATTTCTTCAACTAAGAGTTCACTGGTGGAAAGTAGGAATTTTCTCATCCTTTACTATTTTTTGCATCTGTGTTTTAGGAGAGTTAAAATATATGTTATCACTAATTATTACAATTAGGTTAATACTGTTTTCTGTAATTAGTTTCTAATGAACATATGTTTATTGATGAAAACTGCAGCCTATATGCAATGCCATTTAAGCTGAAGGGGTGTGAGAAGTCTCATCATTGCTCATCATAAAACAACTATAATATATTTTGCTTAGGCACCAATCCCGCAAATACTTAATTGTGAGCCCCATTTTACTGCTGTGAAAAAAAATCATTTAAATAGATAGAAACTGCCAAGATAGTATGGAAAAAGCCTGATTGTCTGACCTGTTTGAACATAGTTAAAGGAAGCAGAGTTGTCAAGCTTGGTTCTTAAATATTTTAACACACATTCTGAAGTAAATACTCTACTGGACAGAAGCTGAGGCTAGAAGTCCCGTCAGAGATGGACCATCTCTATCCTGTGTCCAGTGCCATGCTGTCCCCATCATGGGGATCATAGGGTAATACAGTATGCATCCATAATACCTAAAAGGTTGTACTTGTCATTTGTATTTATTTCTATTGATATTTAACTGATACTTATTACTGCCTGCCTATTAGTATTTATTATTATTTCTGTTCTAGTAATTTGGGCCAAAGTTGGAAGTGTAATTGTAGAAGGGAGCATATATAAAAGCAAGACAAAGCTTGGTCATTGATCATTACTGGGATTAACAAAAGATGTATTGAGATTTTAGAGTTATTTTAAGAGAGCTAAAATAATATGCCAAACTATCAAAAATTCAGAATTTACTTTGTCAGTTTTTGCCTTTAGGATAGAATTACTTTAGGGAGATGCTGTGCGGTCTGAGAAAAAAAAAATTAGGATTAGTATAATTAAGATTGTGTTCTGTGTTGTTTTATACTTTGCCTCAAACTACATATATATATATAAATATATAAAATATGGTTTTAAAACTATCATATTTACATCTGATCGCAATCCTCCATCCTCCCTCTTGCCCAGTACACTTAGGCCTCATACAGGTCTACGTTGTGTAATGTTCTTTTGCTAACAGACCTCCTTGCAGATGAAGTCCAACCTGGGCAATCCCACGAAAAACAAGGGCCCTCAGTTTTCACTCTTTTCTGAACCGGGAACAGAAAATACATGAAGATGATATTTGTCTTTAGGAATACAGGGCACCGATGGAGAGTATTCAAGCAGGTGGCACATCTGAGACTAGTTTTATTTGGTGAGGTGGCTCGGTTGTAAACGAGACGAGGCCCATCACAAGGAAGGTACGTGTCCATACCGAACGCACCCCGTATTTCGGGAGCGCAGGAGGAGCCTGGCTCCGCGCTGCCTGGCTTCCGACCGTCTCCTCGGGGATCCCCTCGCCGGCCGCGGCGGAGGGCAGCCCCTCTCCCGCAGGACCCGCACTTTCCCTACTGGTGCCCAGCTGTTCTGCCTCTGCCCCAGGTCTGTTCTGCGCAGAGGATGGGGCCAAGAGCCACAGACAGGCTCGCCCCGGTCCCCCGGCGCCCACCACCCAACCTCAGCAGCACCTGGCGGGACCCCCGAGGACCGGACCTCCCCCTCCCCGAAAAGTGCAGGGCGTTATTTTTGAAAGCGCCCAAAATAGCGCGCGGCTGCTGCACAAGTCTCCTTATTATTCCTCCAGCGTCGGCAGTAAATCAGGGGGAGGATGCACCTCCGCCGGAGCCCTTGTCGGCGGCCGCGTTGGCGGTGAGGGCGATGCCCGCCGCCGGTGCCGGCTGCCGGGTGCCGGCTGCGGGCGGCCGGGGCGCAGCGGCAGCGCAGGCGAGGGAGGAAGAGGAGCCGCGGCGGCGGCGGCGGCGGCAGTTTCCCCTTTCCCCAGCCCTGGCTCCGCGGGCGCATGCTCACTGTGCCCGCAGCCCTGGACCATATTTGTCAGGACTACTCGAGAGACGGAGAAAGAGAGAATTTGGGGGGGTAAGGAGCGGCGGGTTCCGATCTGATCCGCAAGCCGTTTAGGGAGCCGCGATGGCAAAGGCTGGTGACGGGTTTTAATTTTCCCCCTAGGTGAGGATGAAAGTTAGAGAGAGCGCGAGAGATAAAGGGAGAGACGCACCTCCTCTCCCTCCCTTACGAAACGTATCTGGGGAAGGGGAGGGGGGCTTCTCCCCGACCACCTCGAGCAGAAAGGATGGAAGTTAATGCCGGGTAAAGTGGGCAAGTGACTCGCAAGTGGCTGGGGAGCGGCCGGGGCACCGGGGATCTCACTAAATCATAAGTGTACGAGTGTGAAAGAGGAACAAAAGAAAGAGAGAGGTGCCTGGTATTTCTTTTTCTCTTCCCAAACACATGAAGGGAGTACATGTATATATATATGCGCTGTATATTTATATACATACACAGGCACGCACGCACGTATGTGTATGTACATATATATATACACGGGGGAGGGAGCTGTGGAAATGTGTTTGGGGGGGCCTTTTTTGGGGGGGGGGGGAGTGGGTTCCGAAGGGAGGGGGAAGGGAAGGGGAGAGACATTTTGCAGACTTGCCCCACCAATGAGCTTGTCAGTTGGCTCCATTTAATGACACTTACGGGGCACCGCCGTGCTGTTGGGAACAATGTGATGCGGGTGCCGCGGCCGGGCGGTGGGGGGGAAGGTTGGGGGGCACGGGTGTGTGTGAGCGCCGGGCGGGGAGGGAGCGGAGCGGAGGGAGGGGGCTCGCTGCCACCCGAGCCCCCCCTCCGCAGCCCCGGCTCTTTGTTCGCACAGACTGAAGGACGGGGAGAAGTGCGGGCTGCGAGGGGGCAATGCGCAGCGGAGAGGGGTGCGAAAAAGGGTTTTTTGGTCGGAAGCGGCGAGAGGTGGCGGCTGCCGGGATATACCGGTTGAATGTGCCGTGGGTCCCCGTGTGCGAAGGCCTCTACCAGCGCGCAGCGGAGAGTTTGTATTTTCCGTCGCTCCTGCACTTTGTGTGATTGTGTGCGAGAGATATTTAAAATATAATCATCTCCCAATTTCCGCCATTTTGGGGAAAGTTTGCACACACATACACATACAAAAAAAAAAAAAAAAAAAAGGCAAGCTTGTAGCAATTTTTTTTTTTTTTAAGAGACGAAAAAAAAAAAAGTCTTTTGCTCGAGTGCTCAGTTCCTGCCTCTGTGCGGTGCGTGCGCCGCGCTCGCTGCGGCAGACATGTGAGGCGGCGGGGGAACGGCCCCTGCCCGCTTCGGGCTGCGTGCGGCGGCGGGGGCCGGCGCCTGTCAGCGCCGCCGGCTCCGCGGGCCGGCCTCGGGGGGCTGCCGGGGGCTGGCCCCGGGGTGCCGGCGGTGTGTGTGAGCGCACATACACGTGAGTGCGTATTTTGCCGACGACGGCGGCAGGGAGCGGGGAGGGGGGGCAGGCAGGGGCAGGGAATAGGACGCGGCTTTTCTGTTAAGTTGCGCGCTCTCGCCTGAAGTGCGGCCGGGGTGGGGGAGCGGCCCCCCGCGCACACGCCCGTCTCTCCCTCCCCGTCTCCGCAGCCGGTGCATATAACAACAGGATATAGGCACACTTGTTCTCGCTAGCGCGTGTGGGGCGGTGTTTTTTTCAGTGGGGGGGGGGGGTGGCGGAAAGCGATTTTTTTTTTTTTCCGCGGGCGGGGGGAAGGGAGCGGCGGCCGACGGGAAGGCGCTCCCGCGGAGCGGCCGCCCGCCCCCGGCCGGGGCTTCGGAGAGGCTGCCGGGGCTGCAGCGCCCGGGGCGGGGGGCGCCGCGTCGGGGCCGCAGCGAGCGGCGCCCGCTCCCCACCCCCATGGTTTTCCCCCCTCCCCGTCGGAGCGGGCGCACGCGAGAGCGTGAGAGAAAAAGTTGCAGCGCGGGGCCGGGCGCTGGCGGCTGCGGGGCCGGGCGGGGGCGAGCCCTCCGGGGAGGCGGCGTGTGCCGGCCCCTCCCGCGGGAAGGGGTGACTTCTCCGCCGAGGGATGCCCGGAGAGCGGCTGCGAGCGGCCGAGGAGGGAGCCCCGGCAGCCCCCTAGAAAAAAAGAGAGCTCGCCCCCCTCCACCTCCTCCTTCTCCTCCGCGCTGGGGGAGGGGAGGAGGGAGGAGAAGGTAACATTTTTTTTTAATTTTTTTTTTTTTCCTTTCCACTCGGAGGCAACCTCCTTTTCCCGGATCCCGGTCCCGTGGTGGGGGGGGAGGGAGGCGAAGTGGGGGGGGGTGGGAAGGAAAAAAAAATAGCGAGGGACCCGGTAAACAAGCAGAGTCCCTCTCTCGTTGTGCAACTTCCTCAGGAACACTTAACACCCAGTTCCTCTCCCACCCCCGCCCGCACCGCGCTCGCCCCCATCGCCGCCCCCTCGCCGGGGCAGGGGGGCACTCTTCCCCCGCTCTGTTTAATTGCCCGGGGCGGGGGCGAAGGAAAGAAAGGCAAATTCGGGAGGGAAACGCAGAGACTCGAGAACCGCTTTCCCCGAGCGCTCCTCCCGAGGAGCCGGGCGGGCGCTTTTGTCTCGGTGGTTCTGCCCGAGCCTGGGGAAGACGCGGACCTGAGCCCGGGTTTTCTCCAGAAAGTTTCAAGTGCAGCAAAAACACGCCGCAAAACTGGCCAAGGAGGGACCTCTGCTGGTAGGCCGCGGGCTGCCGGCGCCGGGGAGCGGCGGCCGCGCCCGCCGGGCCTCGCCGCAGCGTTCCGGCCGCCGCCGCGCTCCGCCGCGCCGGGCGCGGGGGCAGCGGGCGGGGAGCGGCTCCGGGCGGCCGCTGCCGGGGCCGCCGCGCCCCGCCGGAGGGCACGGCCTGCGCGGGAGCGGCGGGGGCGCGCCCTGCGGCCGTGTCACTTGTCCCACTCGAGAGCGCGGCTTGAGCCCCCGGGGTTTCTGGGCTCGAGGAGCGCTGCGTGCGTTTGGAGGTCCCTGGAGATGTGGCAGCCTCCCCCGCGGCGTGAGGGTCACGGCCTCTTCCGTGTCTTAATTACCTGTGCTTCAGCAGCGCGGTGGAAAAGCTTTACAGCGAAAGGCAGCAGGAGTTACATTTTTAGTTTTGTTCTATTTTCTTTATTTCTTCCGTATAGTTGAGTGGCACTGGACCGATCATTTTTGCTGTTTCTACTCATGAATGGATGCTCATTTGTGGATGCTAAAAATCAGGTGGTGAGCATAAGTAAAGCTCATCATATAAAAAGTTCAGCCTATGTCATTTTAGGAAATAGTCTGTGCTCAGGATTATAACACAGTTTTCTTACTGCAAATCTTAAAGCTGTTCAGGAACCAATGCTTTTTACCAAGAAAGTTACCGTGTTCCCAGAAGTCTAGATGATGAACATCTGTAAGAGAGAAACTCTGAAAGTAGTGGCTGAAGGCAGCAGAGCTCTCCGCTTTTATCTGGGTGGTGCCGGGTAGCTGTTATTTCCCGGTGAGACTTCAGCAGCTTTGGCTGTGGTCCAGTTGGTCTCATGCACTGATGCTCTAGTGAAGGTGGCTGAAACAATCATCTCAGATGGTGCTTGTTCAGAGTTGGGCAATTGTAATAAAATCTGGTTTAGTTTGTGGTGTATGCTTCACCTTCACCTTTACTGAGGTTTTTTTAGAGTATTACTTTAAAAGTTTCAATAACTTGTGATGACTTCTTTTCCTCTAACTTGTTGAATTTTATTTGGCATCACCTGTTCTGTGAAGAGAGATGGTTGAGTTTTTGTGGGCTCTTCAATTTACTTTCATCTGTTTTTTAATACTGCTGGTAAGGAGGATGATGGATTGTGAGTGATGGGTGTGAGGAATCAGTGATGAGCTGGCATGAGGCTTACTGAAGAAAGTGATAGCATGTGTGTAGTCATAGCTTGTTAGTGCTCCAGTAGTAGGACCGCTCATCACAATAGGAGATGCCAGCAGCTCTTCATGAATGGGGGAGGAAGGAAAGTCTATAAATGCTGCGTGTGTTTAGGAGCTAGAAAAGGTGAACTAATTGTTTATGAGCAGCAGAGCTTTTGGGAGCTGGTAATCGCTGGCAGATGAGGAAGAGGAGGGCATAAGTCAGATGAGAGATGCTCAGATGTATATTGTATTAACTTTGGGTAGGAAATTACAATTTGAAGCAGGTCAGGTGATAGGAGGTGTGAAGATCGGTGCAGGCAGTGTCTGCATAGGGGAAGGAAGAAGGAACAAATAAACAAGAGAAGTTTTTTGTAACTTTCTGTGCCTGGTTCAAGCAATTAAGAGAATTTAAGACATAGGGTTTCAGAGTTGTTGTATGCAACTCTTACTGTCTGAACACGTTAAATCTCCACTCAGGCCTCCACAGACAATAACAGAAATAATGGAACCATGAAAGCTTTGCAGAGGAAATACTTTTCTAGTGTGAGGTACAGGCTGTTTGTAAACAAGGAAAGGCTGTCAGTGGTAAGTTTCATTAGATGACAGAATAGCTTTGGTATTGGGTAACTATTGTTGTTGTAGTGTCTTGTGGATATTTGAAAATGAGGCGCTAAGTAGATGAAGGCTGTGTGTAATTGTTACCCAGTCTTTAGCAGAGGTACAGCAATAACTGTGTTACCTTGCTGGCAGAGACTGGACTTGGATAAGGATGAACCTCCTTTAAGCACTAGCGCAGACCTAGGCTTCATAGTATCTTTTAGTGCTTTTGTAGCAAGAATCTTCCTGTAGGGGGAAGAAGGTTTGAAGCCAAAATATTGGGAAGCAGGAGCGAACATACACAGTAGCTGTGGAGCATCTAGTAGTCAGAAGAATAGCAACAGATAAGAGTAAATAATGCTAAGGGGACATCATCAATAGAACCGCTGGCCCTTTTTCTGTTATAACCTTTGAGTGGTAAATAATTTTTAGCTGTGTGCCTTCGTGAATACATATAAAAGCTATGTATCTCATCTTTATAATACCTTGCTTGTAATAACCTTCATGAGCAACAGGCAAAATAGTGAAAATTGCTCAAACAACTTTTCAACACAGAATAGAAACATGGCAGAACTAATAGTTTCCAAACAATGGAAAATGAGGTTTTTGAGGAAAATGTGTATCTGAAAATACTAATTTTAATGAAATATTAAAATAATTTAACCTTTAAACAGGTACAAGAAAAAACACACGTTAAAATGTGGTGAGTAGCATCAAAGAATTTTACCATTTCCTGCACTGTTCCTATTGTGGTTGTTTTTCTGTCAGTGAAGAGCCTGGTACAAAAATATAAAGGGTGAGAAAGAGGCAAGTGTGAGGTGTGCCCATCTCAAAGATAGGACTGTGAAGAGAGAAGCAGGGATCACTCCAGTGGGTTTACAGTCAATTGGCTTTGCTTTTGCTGTCATGAAGCTCAAAGTTACTACTGTTGTCAAATACAGGGAGCTTACCCTGCGAGGAGTAATTCTGCTTCATGTGGCTTTGGGAGCGTAACAAGTCAGTGCTGGTAATATTCACATTCTTGCATGTTAAATAAAACTGAGCTGAGTATCCACTTGTCCATAGTGTCTAGAAGTTGGTGTGTTTGCAGCTCTGGTACACTGAGTTGTTCCCTTCAGATCCACTTTGTTTTCCTTATTTCCTGGGTATGGGAAATATATCCTTTTAGCTCATGGGTGCCAGGCCTGGCAATATTAGGACAACAGCGCCAACCTGTTGCCTTTTTTTCTGAACATCCATCAATGCTGGTGTCTCGCAGTCCAGTGGGGAAGAGGGACCGTGGCTTGCCTGCAGAAGGATATCATCTCTCTTGGGATCTCTTTTTCCCTTGGAACTCACTCTTGGTGTCACTTGCAGTGACCTCCCCTGGCTCTGTGTTCCTACTTTTGGGTCTCATCATAGGAGCTGTCAGCTGGGGGAGAGGATTAGTATGGGGAAAATCTGCTAGGCTGTCTTGTCATGGCAGCTACAGAAATCCTCAAAAGTACAAATAAAACCACACAGGGGTGCATAAGAAGGGGGCAAATTTCAAATTACTGCAGACATATTTTGCCAGTCTGGCAGTGGTGACTGGTGGCTTTACTGCTGAACCCTCTCTCTGGTGCCCAGTATTGAGTTGACCCCACTGGTTAGAAATCATGCAGGCATTTCACACTTAGTGCCTTAGATGTTAAATTTTGGGTTGGGGTCAGGTAGTTTTTTAAAGCACTGACTGGAAGAAGGACTCCTATTACTACTTTCTGATGTATTCACTATGTAACCCTATAATTACTTCAAAAACTACTTGTCTAATTGGCATATTCTGTCCTGCTTCTTGGCTTTGTATCTTTAGACAGTCTCTCACCAGATTAAACTATCTATTAGTGCTGTTATTCTCAGTGTCTCTGTGAGGTCTCATTTATTGTTGAACCTGTTGGTAAAAATGAAGGTTTTTCTAAAGGATGTGTCTTAATCTTATTTAATATGCTTGTTTATTTTAATGACTTCATTACATATGTCTGAAACAAAGTTAATGTTGAAATATTAATATGCAGCACACTTCTCTTACGCCTGTGAGGACTGAGATAGTTACATCCCTAAAGGCAGATTTTGGAGTTGCTTTTGGAAGATGACTGCTCCAAGTACTTACTATTATGTCCTTTCCTTCACATCAGATGGCATTCACTGACAGGCCCCTTATTCATCTAGTATTTTTACTACTTTTCTGGCAGTGCAGCAGCAGAAATGATACCAGATGAAATCATTATAGAAGGAGTTATACTAGTTCAAAGAACTACATCAGAGCTTTAAAAACAAAAAATTAAAGGAGTAGATAAGACATTCTTTAGTTTTCTTTGTTCTGAGATTTAGATGTAACTATTGCAATGAGTTCTTCCTGCTTTAGTACCTCAGTGCTGTAACAATTTTATTGGTCTGTATCTTGTTTCTTACTATCATTAGTAGAGGGATATGGGCCTATCTTTCATCTGTTCAAACTCAGCAAAGCTGGAAACAGGTATTTTGTTAAAAGTGATTCCTTTTTGTAAATTAATTTCTATCTGTGTTGCCCTGTGACCTTTTTATTCCCACCAAGAACACTTCTGAAGGCTGTAGAATGTGAAACGTATACAGATTGTGCCTTTGACATTAATTTCAAAAGGAAAGCAATAATGAATGTCTTTAGACATCTTCAGAATGTATCATTATTGCTGTTTGTTACTTGAGGAAAGTTTCTTACGTGCAATTAAGTCAGAATTTGTGTGTTTTCTTGAGACAAGTATGCCCTGAACATTTCTGTTACCAATTTTTCATTACCTATCATGGTTTACTCGCTGCCTAAGTAGGCTAGACTCTTTCAGTTTCCCACCCCCCATGTAATTTTTGTGTCTGTAATGAGAGTGGCACTATGGGAGATGACAGCATCTGATGGAGCAGCTGTGCTGTCCGACGCTCCTTGCTCCGTGGTACGGCAGCTGCCGAGAGGAAGCATTTCTCCACAGCCTTCCAGGTCTTTTCCCAACTTCTGTCATACCTTCTGCAGAAATCATTGGAGCGTGTTTTCTGTAATAAACCACAGGAGGGTTGAGTGAAGTGTCCTCTAAATAGAATGATAATTTAAGATTACTTAGAGACTTCAGTTAATGCAGAACACAGCTTTGTGTTTGCTTAGCCAGGCTAATCCTGAGGAGCTTGTTCCACCAATGTGCTTGAACCAGCATGTTTTGTGTCCTTAAAACTTCACGGATGCTTGGAGAGATCCCATTTTTCAGCTACTCCTTAGCAGCTTGGGTGTTGTGTTCTTCAGGGAAGGTCTGTGCCTCTGCCACAGTGCTGCAGTTCAGTTTGGTCAAGCCTGCTTGAATTGGTTTGCACTGGTACTTGGTACTCAGATCAAGCAGAGATCCCAGGTTGTGTTGCTGGAACTTACCCTGAGGTAGGGTGGTGAGTTTTGCCTGAGAGTGATTTTAAAAGATAAGATCTCTGGTTTTGTGGAATTTCTCAGTTTGCACTGAATTTGTTTAGATTTATTGATGTTTTTTAAAATTAATTTTTCTACGTTGTTGTTATGGTTTTCAATGCTTTCTCACAGAGAATTACCTAAAGGTGGGGAAGACACATTGAATCATTTTGTTCTTCTTACTTCAAACTTTTCATGTGGAAAACATGAAGTTTTCTCAGAGAGCTTTCTGTGAACCCTGCCTACCATGTGAAATGAAGGGGAGTGCAAAAGTTTTTACACCTAGCAGTGGATACTGACTGAGGTCCAGATCCTCTTATCTTGTTGATAACTGTGTAGCTGCTGCAGTGTAATGAAAGTATTCATGGAGTAAGGTGTTGCTCAGGATTTTAAAGACTTCTGCTAGAAATGAAGAGGAAACCTAGGAGAAGTGAAAGGGAGTTCACATTGTGTACCCCAAACCGAACTAGTATGTGTCTGTAGTGGTGATGTTACAACATTTGATACTATTTTTCTAATGAATACAATGTCAATTCGATTGTTTTTCTCACAGCTAAGTTAACTGAGTGTTTTTCTCCTCAACCTTTCAACAAAAAGCTTCTAGATGATCTGAGTTTACTTCTGTTTGGTTTGCATCTTTTTCTGTTGTCGGAGTGAACAAATAGCACCTTTTGGGTTGTTTGTGTGTTTTTTTGGTGAAAAGTCAAGATCTCCAGAGAGTATTTGCTGATTCAGAGTGGGGACCTAAGTTAGAAATTATATTTTAGAAAACAAGGTTAAGCTCTGAGGAAGTTCTCTGTCTATTTGAATTTCAAGTACTGATACTTGGAGCAAAAGTTTGTAGTCTCCAAATGGGGTATGAGACTTAGAAAGTGTTCGTTTAAAAGTTCAGAGAGTTTACATTCCAAAAAGTCCAGAAAGTGCAAATTTCAAAAGTGGTGAGGTTTTGTTAGTAGTTTACAAACAATGACAGCTAATTTTACCACAAGTTATTTCAGCTGCTAGGAGTAGTGCAGCCATTCTTCAGAATCAAAATTAATAAGTCAGATTCCACATTGAACAAATAGTAAATTAGGCGCCAGGCCACAGATTTAAAGATTGCTGGGTTTGTGAGAAGGGGAAAGGAAGAAGTTGGCTACAAACAAACACTTGCAGTTCAGTGCAACTGATGGTGTGTTTGTGGCAGTGACAAGTAGTGAGCTGAAGCCAGGGGCCAGAGGCAAGTGCAGTGTACTTCTGTTGTTTGTGCATATTTTTTATCACAGAAAGGGATGTCCACATTTCTGAAGGTAAATATTATCTTCTCTGCATTCACTATTCTGAAACGGAGGCTTCCAGTAAAGTCAAGTCTTGCAAAGCAGTAGGTTTTTCTGGTCTACATATATGTGCTTCTCTACATGGAAATAATTTTTAACAAATGCAATTCAAAATTTAGTGAATCTCTACTGAAACAGATCAAGAATATTCAAGTGTCCTCAGTCAGATCAGGAAACTGACAGTTTCAAATTAATTTCAAAATTTTAATTTGAACTTGGGTAAAGCATTCACATCAGCATGCTATCCAGTATAAAAGAAATGCAGTGCTGTTAATCAGTACTTAATGTATTTATTAAAGGCATGCACTCGTGCCCTGCCTTTCTTAGAACAGATGTTTTTAAGTGTACCTAACATGTTGTCCTCATGTCAATTTATTTGGAGCTGGAAAATTTCTTTTTCTCTCCAGTACAGCCCCATTGCCTCCTAGTGTGTGAAACAGGTATTATTTTCAAAGCTTTAGAAAGATTTCCCCTTACTTTTATTACATCATGTATATTATCACCCTTGTCATCAGTTGTCCATGTTGCCAATGTGCAGGGGGAAGTATTTAATACAAATCTGTGAAATGCATTAGAAGAAATATCTGGTGATATAAGAATTAAACCACTTACAGAATTTTCAGATAACATTTCTTTTCTTTCTTTTCTTTTTTTTTTTTTTTTTTGTAGTACATGCATCATGAATGAATCTGCCTCTAGTGGAAATGGTCAGGAGTTTGATGTATTTAGTGCAATGGACTGGAAGGATGGCATAGGTACTTTGCCAGGAAGTGACCTAAAGGTAAGATATGTAATATTTTCAATAAGTGAGATAAAATGTTAAATGACAAAAGAATACGTTTGAAAAGCTCGTGTGTAGGTATCTGCTTTTATGAATAAAACATGAATCTGCAGTTCTGAGTTAAGAGACTGTAGCCTGTTAGGTTTTAGCTCTGGAGTTTCTTGATTCAGTTTGTGGTGCTGGCACAGACAGCCGTCATCCCCGTAGGAAGGCATAAATTAGCACTGCCTCACTATACAGACAGAATTAATCAAATGCACAAAATCCCAAAGAAATCTCAAAAGTGTGAAAATGCAGTCCACTTAGAGCATTATATTACTGTATTACTAAGAATTTTCATACTGCTATTGACTCTCATGGTCTTACATTCTTAGGTCTTTTTATTTCTAAGAATAGTTTCTTTTTCCTGTGCTTTTGTCATGTGGGTGCCTAGAAAGATAATAAAGTGAGTGCTTCTGAGCTGGTTGCAGTTTAAAAATTTGAATTATACCAGAGTATTAATTTTGTTTACATTTTTCACACTGGTTGAGTTTCCTGTAGTAAATCATAACTTTCGTTTTCAGTTTCTTTTTATTTATCTCATACTTTTTACTGTTGTCAGAAGGTGTCCTTTGCTTTGCTTGCGATTTTGATATTAGAGACTGTTTTACACCTATTTCCTCTTGATTAAAGTCAATATTCTCATATAATTCAAACTAATGTGTTTTGCTTGTAGTTTATTTTTTGAAAGGAATCTCACAAGAAAATGTGTGGCATTTAAAACAACTTTTAATCTTCTGGTGCCTGATAGGATTTCTATTGTTGAAGTAAAATTTAAAAAAATGTTTGAAATTTGGGACTTAAGTGTTCTGAATATGTTTTTGTGTTGATGTTTAGGCTGTTTGTTTGTTTTGTGTGTTTGTTTGAATTTTTGCTTTTAGTCACAGAACAGCAGAGTAAATTTGCAGAACAGATTTCTTTGTAGAGCACTTCATGCCAACACCCAGACTGAGTACCCCAGACCTCAGGGCGGGTTAGATCAGGTTGCTCAGGATTTGATTATCTGCAGGGCTGGAGATACCACAGTCTCTCTGGGCATTTTGTTCCAGCATTTGTCTACACTCATAGTCATTTTTTCCTTTTATGGATACTTTGTTGGAATGTCTCCTTTTGTAGTGTATGCCTGCTGTCTCTTGTCCTTCTCCTGTGCACATCTGAGAGGAACCTGGCTCCATCCCCTCTATATCCTCCCATTAACTGCAGTAAAATCTCTCCTGGTCATAAGACTGAGCAAATGGATTCACTCAGCTTTGTGCATGTCATCTGCTGCAGCCTGTACCTGGTTTGGTGGGCTTGCTGCAGTATGTGAGTGCCGTTCTCCTGGCAGACACAGTGGCCTGCATATGCTCTCATCAGTATTCACTGGAGCAGAATGGTGTGTTCCCCTGTCCTGCTGGCTGCCCTCTTGCTCAGGCAGCCTGGGGTGCTCATGGCCACCTTTGCTGCCAGGACACATTGCTGACTCATGTTCAACTCACAGATTTTCTGCAAAGCTGTTCTCAGATAGTCAGCCCCTGATCTGAACCAGTGGTAGATGCTCTGTTCCAGGTGCAGGGCCTAGTGCCTGCTTTGGTGGACCTTCTTAGCATCTTGTTAGCCCATCTTCTTCAGCTTATTGAGGTCTATCTGAGCAGCAACCCTGCCCTTCAGCTCATCAGCCATTCCCTTCAATTCCATAGTTTGCTTTTCCTGCCTGTACTCAGAGAGAAGCCTTTCTTGTTACCTTCGCTAGTTTATTCTCTGGGTGAGTTCTGGATTTCCTAATTCCATGTCTACACTACAGCAATATTACTATACACCTTGTCAATGAAGTTTCCTTTTCCACGTTCTGCTTACCTCCTTTTCCTTTTAGAACTAAGTCAGGAGTCCCTGGTTCATCCCTTTATCCAAATTTCCTTAACTTCTTGCGTATTGACATGCCTCATTCTTCTGGTGTGAAGTCCTTGGAGATATATTTCCTGGTCCTATTTACCCTTTAAAACAGTCTCCTGTATGGTCCTGCCAAGCAGATCTCTGGGCAAGCCAACATGCATCTCTTCTGAAGTCCAGTGCTGCTGTTTCATTATTTATTTCTCTGGCTTCTTTCAAGATTTCAGACTTCATCATCTCATGGTGATGATGATAGCCAAGGCTATGATGAGCTTCCACATCCCTGAACAGTTCTGTGTTTTTTAAGTCCAGGCTTTTAAAATTTCTTTCTATTGCATATTTAATATGCAACATTGTGTGAGAGAGAACCGTAGTATTACAATACTTGAGCAATACAAAAGGGAACAGTGCAGGAAAATATAATAATCTGAAATAAATCACTGGTTTGTGCTTTTTTCAGTTATGATTGCCCTATGTTGAACAAAACTGAAGCAAAGTTTGAGTCACTAATGAGTAGAGGAATGGGAAAGTTTCCATGTAAAGCAAGGGAAAGGAACTGGGAGGTAGCTCAGGGTAACTTCAAGAAATCATATAGAAGATTCTTAATTATGTCCTTTTCAGGAAAGCATGAGCTTCATTTTAAGGCTGCTCTTTTGGGTTTTTTATTTATTTTAATTTGGAAACAGACGTATTTGATTTTTGGACAGAGATTGTTTCATTGGTCCAAGCATTAGTTAGGGGAGGTACATTCAGAGTTGCAATAGTAGTCTACCCATAATGGTGAAATATACAGAGTATTGGCCAGGCAGCTCCTTTTTGGTTTATTATTTAGGGGGTGTGTTTTCTTGTTTTCATTTTGTTAGATACAAAAACAAGGGATTGAAGGGATGAAAGGGATGAAATTGAAACGGAGCCATTTTAAGACTGACTGAAGGAAGAATATTTTCTAACAATGCAGAATTAGCCCAAGAAGGTCACTGTACTGGGGAATATCAAAATGCAGTGAGAGACTAGGTGTTCACACAGATACCCAAACAATCTGAGCTGTTAAAATAGTAAAGACTTTTAAGCTTTTATGATAATGGTAACAACTCGTATTTCCAGGACTGCTTCTAAACGGTGATGGTTAAAATGGTGACTAATCACTTGAAATTGTAAATGCGATCGTTGAAGATACGTTATGCTCTTTGTGGAATTCTCAGAATAGGGTTAATGAGGATTATTTACCTGAACTTTCCTGATCACAGAGTATTTTACTGTTGTGTCCTGAACCTAAAGAAAATGACCTTACGTAGCAGTTACTTATTGTAAGCCTATGTGTCTTTCAAAAATTGTACTAGGCTTGTTGCACTAAAGGTATCAAACTATTGTTGTGTATTTACATTGAAATGCACTTGAAAAATCTGGTGAAAACACTGTTATAGCAAGATACTTAAACACAAATGTTCTATTTTTACAGCTTGGTAATAGATTAGAGTGTCTGAGGCATTTTATAACAAATAAGCGATAATTTAAATATCTACTATAGACAATGTATTGCTTAAATTCTGACATTTAGTCTTTTCCTAAAATGTTAGGGGAAATTGAACATTCAAATTTGGTAAACTGTACTGTATATCAGCATATTAGCATTAAGTTAAACCTATACTAAAACAATAAAATGCTTCTTTTTAATATAGACATTTTAGGGAATTACCTAATTGAAGTCCTTATTTTTAGTTGTATAAATCATACAGCATTTTCTTGTCTTTACTACTTGCATGATGAAGCGTCATACTTATTTTGATGTATGCATGTCTTAAGAAATATCTTTTCTTGTGTGCTTTATAAGAATCCAGCCTGGGATTATCAGGCAAGTATATATGAGCAACCATTCCTTTTAAAGTCACTTCATTTTTGTGAATATGAGTTCTAGAATGACGAAAAGTTGGCAAAACTTTGTAAGTAATGTAAGTAGAGCAAAATTTTTTGGAAGCATTTAAATATAACTATTCTCAATGTTTTCTTATAATTTCTTTAACTTTTCTTACAGTACAAAAGAACATCTAAATCAGGAGTAGATACATGGATTATTTATTTTTGTTAAGAAGTGTTGTAGACAGTTTCATGACTACCAGACACAGTCTCTTGTTCCTGCATCTGTTTCTATACCAGTAAAATGCTGAAAACGTTCTTTTCCTGTGACTTTGGGCACTGTTAATTGTTATGGTTTTGTCACTTGTAGTTGGAGAATGCTGTGGAAATACATTCCTATACAGATTTAAAAAAAAAAAATCTTCAGCAAAAATAGTTAACACTCCTTGAACACTGCTTTGAGCATGCTGTGTGACAGATAAGTAGTGAGTAGTTGTGGAAAATGCTAGAATTTCAAATTACACAGGGAGTAGGGAGAATTAAAAATTGTACAGTATGATGCACTGAAGACTGTGAACAAAAATTTTAGCATTGTATATTAGTTCTTTCAAGATGTTTAAATAAAACAGAAAACTTGAATTCCAGTAGAATTTAAAATAGTTTACAAATTACAGAATGCCTTCATGTGGCAGGCAAAGTAATGTATGCTCATCTGAAAAACATCAGTGCTTACCAGTTACTCTGCATGGTGTGAATGTAAATGTGAAATTCTCCTCTTTTTTCTTTTTTTTTCCTCTTTTTTTTTTTAAATCTCTGTGCTGAGTGCACACTAGCACCATGGCTTCGAGATTTAAATATACTCATTAAATTGGAAAAGCTGTAGTAATTTACAGTCACTTCCTACTGCAGTGACAGAAGTTTATGAAGTACTTCTTAATGCATTTTCTAGTTCTGTGTTTGGAAAGTGAGCAGTTATAAACTGCATGGACAGAATTTTGGTTATTTCCAGCCTGCAAATTGTGCTTGAACATAAAGAAAAAAATTAAAATTTGATGATGAAGGAATTAACTTGTAAATAAAGTTAGGCAGCAAATATTGTTGGAAACCAAATAGAGTAGTGGAACTGAATGGTGGAGTAATGACCAGCGATGTTTGGTATTTCCAGCAGTGCTGTAAAGAAGGTAAGAGTGATTTGGATTGCTGTGTTTCTGAATGCAGGGGTGCAGCAACTCAAGGCAGTAAAGTACATCCTTCCATGTGACTGTTCTGAAATTGCGTTCAAGCTTGCCTGAGATAATTGATGATTTTAGAACAGCTTCTTTTCTCACATTGTTATGGAAACATCGGTAGTGTCTCAGGCAATAACTTTGTACAGTGCTTTTTCAGTGCAAAGCTGTTTGTTCTCTCATGGTGGCATGTGCTGCGCTTGGAATCTGGAGAGGCAGCGAGAATGCACAGGAGTGGTGTCCATGGGGAACATCAACTACCGGTGACTGGTTAAATCACTGCCAGCACCAGGAGGGTGCTGCTCCAGAGAAAAGATGGATTCCCTTCAGGGAAGGTGGTAAGGAGTAGCATAGGGAGCAGAAAGCAAGGTCAGTGGGGACTTTCTCTGACCATGTGTGAACCCCAGCAGATCCACCTAGTGGCCTGGTCCTTTCCACATGAAATTAACTTTATTCTGTTGCAATCTAGTGTAATTAATTAGCTCTTGCTCTGCTTTATTGCTGTATGTTTCTGGTTTAAGCTTTGCAATGTCATAAAGTGAGTGAACTTTATGTAAAGGAAAAAAAAGACCAAAAAAAAGAAATTTGACTATTAAAGTCATTAAAACTACAAAGGCAAGAAATGCTGGATTTAGGTTTGCCTTTGGATCTTTATTTGGGCTCTCTGGTGTGTATTCATGATAGTCTTCCCTTAAGTGATCACGTGGTATTTTACCACAAAATCTCCTGTGCTGTTTGCTGTAGCTGCTGTTAAACTTGCAGACAACTGGACAGAGGGTTTCAGGAAGGAAAAGGGATAGTTTTGTGATTATTGCAGGTAAATCCCACACAGGAACACTTGGCACCGCACTTGTTTCTACCGCAGCCTTTCTGCACAATGCCGAACAACTCACTGGAACCAAATTTTTGGCAGGTAGCCATTTTTTATTTGTTTGCTAGCTTGGGCTTCCCATGTGATATTAGTGTTTCAGATTTAGAAATATTCTGGCCGAAATAATTCGGAGCCAGGGTTGCCTTGTAGGTCAACTTCTGGATCAATAAGCGTCATCTTGGCAGGCCTTGACTTCTGGCTCTGTTGCTGATTTATGTGTCACCTTAAGAAAGTCTGTTTAGCTGCAATTTCCTACTCAAGTGGAGATAATAAGGCAGACTGAGTTTGCAGTGTAGAGAAATCAGTGGGAAGCCCTCTGGTACTGAGATAATTCTTGAGCACTTGAAGTGGGATGGGGGGTTTGGAAGAGCCTGAGGAGTGTCTAAGAATAAAGTAGATAAACATTACTGCAGACAAGACTGAGGTATTGGTATATACTGGGGAAATGTCAGTCTCTCTTGCTAAAGGGATATGTTTTCTGATGGTACCTTAGCTTTTTGTTCAGCAGTGATGAAAGAATGCTCCTATTATTTTTATTTTTGGAAGGGTATAATTTGATAGCAATTCCTTCCTGCTTGTGCCTGCCCAGATAGGAAAAATCCTTTTCTTTTTTGGATGCAAATTGTTCTCTCTTTTTTGTTACTTCAGTATTAGCCTATTGCAGTGTTAATGAAGCATCTTAAAATCAGTCCAAGATTGGTGGAAGTGCTTGACTTTCTTGCTGACAGCATCATTCCAGTGAGAGTGGGTCTGGCCTTGCCCTCCTTGGTCATGGTGAGGAATTTAATTTCTGCTGCTGATGATTTAGGGAACCCTAGATACCCCACATATGATCCTGCTAAAGTTTGTCTTTTTCCATACTTGCAGAGTAGCAGTGTGCTGGCAAGATTCTTTCTCATCATTGAAGAAGCAGAATTGGCAAGTGCAGGAACACATTTCCCCAATATTCTCTATCCCTAAAAGAGTAAAAATTTTGTGACGAGGAAAGTGTAAGGGGTCACGTGCTTACTGAGTGCTTTAAAATAAGCTGGGAGCAGAGTACTCAGAAGGATGAGGAGCTACCAAAGAGAGGGGTTTTTTTCTTTTGTTAAGTGGCTGAGAACAGAGGTTTTGTTTCAGGAGTTGCTTTACACTACATTGTAACAGTAATTGCTAGAGTGCCTAAAGCTTTTTCAGAAAAGTGCTCTTTGTTGTACCTTGGGTTTTTTTAAAAAAAGAAAATAAACAGTCATTTTGCTTTCAAACCATATAGAGTAAATAAGACTGGCTTTACTGCTTGAAAAAAGAGTATAAAAATACCAACAGCTGTCTCATTTTTCTGAAAGTTATTCAGCCCTTGCCTGGGGCAGGGGTTCTGTGGAAATAGTATGCGATTGTGCATGTAAAGAGTGTATCACACACAGGGAAGAGGGGTCTGGTTGAATGGACAAGCTCTGACATTTAATAACTTGTTCAACTTAAGTAATAGGTAGAAAATAGTTTGGCACGTGGCTGGACAATTCAGTGGTGGAAGATGATTCTTTCACTTTAAAAAGACTGTAAAATGCCAGAAAAGCGCTGATTTATTTGAGGAGTACCACTGAAACCGCTGTGACTAAATGGTGATTTACATCAAGAATGATGATAACTTTTTGCTAGCTAGAGATCCAAGTGTAGCTCTTGTATCACTGAAGTCCCAGGTGTCAGTCCTCTTGACAAACTGCTGTGGAATTCTGCTACTTTAAGCTTAGCTACTTCATAGGCATAAAGAGCATCGAGCATTTACTCAATTTACTTTTGTTTTGGATATTGAAAATTTTGCAGATTTCTTCTGAGAGTGTCCACAACCACTGTTACAGTGTTAAGATATGTTTTGTTGCTGAAGTTACTGTCAGAATACAGCAACAATTGTCTTTATTGCAATGAACTCTTTGTCCTTGTCTTGCCCAGTAGATGGTGGTGTTGGCTGATTTTTCTAATTTATTTTAAAGTTGTGCATTAACATATATGGGGCTTTTGTTCTTTTTTTTTTCCTTTGCAGTTCAATTGTTCTTCCTTTTTTGTTTTTTTGTTAGTTTTTTTGTTGTTGTTTTTTTGTTTTTTGTTTTGTTTTGTCCTCCCAAATAATAATTTTACCATATATAAAACAGTAGCAGCTTTGATACCTGTGGAAACTGATGAGATCTTTTACATTCTTAAGAGGGCACAAGTAACAGCAAACATTCATAGTCTGATCTGTGTTTCTCTGAATTGGACACATGTACCAGTGGGGACTTAATTTGAAACTAGGCTGTATCCATTCATTTCCAGCGGGTTTGAGTTTTTAAGAATTAATCTGCAATATGATAGACATTTTGCATTGTTTGCAATTTTTGTTCATCCCACATAGAGACAAATGCTCAAGAGTACTTTAATGAAATGCGGAAAAGAGAACCGAAAACCCTTTTAATATTCAATTAGCCCTACATAAAACTACAGTGTCTTCCAGCCAGCAGGATAAGGCAAAAAACTTCCGTTAGAAATGGAAATTCTCTGAACCCGCTGGAGTTATGCTTTGTCACGTTTTCTGAGATTTTCATGGTTCAGCATAGCACACGGTGGGTAAAGAATGGCAGGCTGAACAGGAAGATGGAGAATATTTTCGTAAGAACAGAAGGACCTTGTGCTTAGCACAATTAAATCGAGTTTGAGGAGGTACATAATTCCTTGCTCAATCATATACCAAGAAAGTAAGTGTTAGGGTACTACAGCTACGTAATCCATAGGGTGACGTGGCTTTAAGAGAAAATGGGTGCAAACTGACCATGAATACATGAAAATTAAAATATAAAAGGAAGTTTTTCAAGAAAGAAATTCAGGAGCAGACTTGCAGTTCACTGGTAACAGAA